>NC_063334.1:17880341-17922927 GCF_021869965.1 Rhincodon typus | reverse complement strand
CTTTTCTGATGAAGGGTCTAGGCTCGAAACGTCAGCCTCTCTGCTCCTATGATGCTGCTTGGCCTGCTGTGTTCATCCAGCCCTGCACCTTGTTGTCTCGGATTCTCCAGCATCTGCAGTTCCTACTACCTCTACTTGCATACCAAACAGCATAAGCAGCAAGTGATACAAACAGCTAACGATTGGATAAGATCTAAGCTCTGCAGTCCTGCCACATCTATTCGTGAACGGTGGTGGTCAATTAAACAACTCACTGGAGGAGGAGGCTCCACAAATATCCCCAACTGTACCATTTAAACAAATCCATTTCTTCATGCTGTTTCTTCCAAAATGCATATTTCAATCTTACCCACAATAAATTTAATTTGCCTGTTTATCTGCTTGTTTCATCAGTCTGTCTACTCCTGACATCTATTATCTTATTCACAATTTACAGCATTGATCATTTTTGTATTAGATGCAACATTCAAAACTGCATGCCCCCTAGCCGCATCCAGCTTGTTTGTGGACTTCGAAAAAATTCAGCTTGTGTGCAATTTCCCTATGAAACTTAGATTCCATTTGCCTCTAAAACGATCACTCCAACTTCTACCCCACTTTTAAAGATGGGCATGACTGAATTTCTTTATCATTGTTTGGAGTGCACATCATTTGACTATATTTTCCACAAGACTTGTCTCTTAATTGATATGTCTCTGCTATTCCTCTGCTCACTCTTCTAACTTATCTTTGCTATCCTGTGTTCTTCCTCAATTTCCCAGCTCCTGCAGCCTCTGATATTATTCCTTATTTGTCTTTGTCCAAGTATTTGTATTTATATAAAAGATCTTTGGCATATCATGACTCACTCCATGATAATAAAAAAACATGCATTTATCCATACTTCTAGTCATTTCATTACATGTATGTGTACATTAAGACCAGGTGCTTTAATGTGAATATCTTTTGTCAGACCTTATCCAATGCTTTTTGAAAATCAACAAGTATCTTCTAATGCAATTCCCTTGATAATACTGAACACAATTTGTTCAAAAAGCAATCAATTAACTCTATCAAGCACAAACCCATGCTGGCTATTCTTGATAAGCTCAAATCTTTACAAGTCTTGATTAATGTCGTTCTTATTTACAGTCAGTCATTCATGGGGAATGATATGTTGGAGTAAACACTGTTGTATTAATTACCTTCTTTGTTGCATTATCTGGGAAGAAGCCTAAGGCCTCCCAAGTGTGCAGGGCAGTATGATATTGTCGGAAGCATGTAGGGAACCAGAACACACAGATGCTGAGAAATTTGGTTCTTGAATTGCCCTGAAGCTAATTTAATACATACATTCCAAACTAGGATAGCACTAGTCTATTCAAACACACTCTCACTTTCTTCTTACTCACCAAAGACGTGCTTTCAAGTGCAAGAAAGACAAACCCTTCTCCATCCCATTAGCATAATTAAAAAGGCTGTTTTTTTTACCAATCATTTTGTGCATTTCTAGTCAGTTGTCATGGGGCGCTGATAATGAGTTGCTCCAATTACTGTTGTGAGTGTTTTTCCTGACTCCATTCTGGCAGGCTGAAGTCTTCTCACTTTCCTGCCTTTATCTGTGTAAGTTACAATCCCTTGTAAACAGCTTTGAAATCCCTGAACACTGCTGTAACCATGTGGGAATATCACCAGCAGGTTCTGGGAGCCTTAGGCAAATGAGAACTAGATACCATTCTGTTTCAGACTGATGAGGTATGCTCAGTGACATGGTTCAGCAGGTAACCCCTTCTTCATTTAGATCCCAGTTCCATGCGATCAGACATCATCTGACTCTTGTTGGAAATAATTCACTATGTTCTCAAAACCAGAAGTGATTGACAGAAAATTTTCAGATGAAGATATGTACAAACTACAACGTCAATCTCCTAGGTGTGACAAGCAGCTCAAGGCCAATGAGTCTGGAAGGTATATTTGACTTTCCTGATCCTCAACCAGAGGAAAGGATACTCATACAACGCACACAAGGGCAGCACAGTGGCTCAGTTGTTAGCAGTGCTACCTCACAGTACCTGGGTTCAATTCCACCCTCAGGCAACTATTTGTGTGAAGACTGTTTAGGGTTATTCAGAACCTATAGTAATGGCTGAGGATTGAAAACCCAGTGCCACATAAGAGACGCAGAATACCTTGAACAACACCTGCGGGATCCTGGGAGGTGGGAGCAAGGTAAAAGGAATATGTTCCCATTTTCATGTAAATTCCCAAAGAAATGGTGCAGTCTTTGTTGCAGATAAACTTAACTCATTTATTGGAGAGTGGTAAAGAAGGATTGAGAGTCATCTTTGATCTGAGCACAAATCTACATTGCCATTCATGTGCATCAATGATTCAGTGTTGCGTTTTTGGAGATGCAGTCCATTTAGTAAGATTGTAAACCAAAGTCTTAGCTATCTGTTCAATTTGACATTAAACATTCTTCAACATTACTGGAGGACAAGCATGGAGTGCTAGACAACATGTCATGTTCAACCAACACTGCCAAAATAAACACAAGCTCATTAATTATACACAGCAATCCAATTTGTGGGACACTATTGCTGTAGAATGACTACTTAATTTACTCAAATAATAGCGGATATTAAGCTTGAAGAATAATTCACTTCGTAAAGCACTTTCAAACAGATCAATTTTGTGACAGGGAACAATATTTCTCTCCCTAGTCAGAGTGCATTTTTTTTCTGTTGACACAAAGCCTAAACATGACAACCCAACAAAGAAACTGTATGAAAGGCAAATGATGCTGTTATAGATGAAACTACTTTTTTTTACTGGATACACATAATCATTGTGCCCTATCTTGTATCAGAAAATTAGTACCTGAAAGGGTTAAATATTATCCAAAAATGAACTCCAACTTTCAGAATTTTGCCAGTAAAATCTAATCAGTCCTAAGTGCTAAGTTCAAAGTAATTAAATAACAATGATTCATCGCTCTTAAGTCTAGCCTGAGGTCTCACAAGAAACTATCATGTAACTCAGATGTAAGTACCTAACACGTAAAATGTATTAAACCTACTGTATCTATCAATAACATTGATAGTCGTAGAATCCCTACAGTGTGGAAGCAGGCCATTCACCCCACTGAGTTTATACCAACCCCACCCAGCCCCAGCCCCGACTCCATCACTGTACCCCTGCATTTCCCATGGCTAACCCACCTAGCCTGCACATCGCTGGACACTACCAGCAATTTACCAAGGCCAATCCACCTAACCTGCACATCTTTGAACTGCGGTAGGAAACCACAGCACCCAGAGGAAACCCACTCAGACATGGGGAGAATGTGTCAACTCCACACAGATAGTTGCCTGAGGATGGAATTGAACCCAGTTCCTGTAAGGTAGCAGTGCTACACTGAGCCACCATGTCCCCCTTAGTGGACATTGTGTGGGTATCATTCTGCATGTTGTATCAAAACGCAGACTGATACTAAAAGAAAGTTGGTGGCAATGGGTTTACCCAAAGCATCTCAGATGGTATCAGTGGGCACAACCATAACATATAACATGGCAGACAGCAGTACAGACTTTGTCCAGTCAGTGCTAGCATAAAGAAATCTTCTGCTATGGCAAGTCCATGGCTATTCAAGAAGAAAGATTTTAAAAAATTCCAGTAGCTGTCTAAAAAACTTTAAATATTCAGCAACTTAAAAGTGCACAGAGCCAGTCATCTCCCATGAAAACAACAGCCAACAATTGGAAAATATGCTGAAGCAATAACAGTACAAAGCCTGCCTGCAGAAGCTCAAAATAGCTAATAAAAAAAAGTGCTACAACATAGGAAGAGGCCATTCAGTACACTATCTGCACCGGCTCTCCAAATGAGCATTTTGACTTAGTGTCTCTCTTCTGCCTTTTTCCTCATGCCCTTGCACACTAAATTATTTAGAAATAGAAATAAATAATTTCCAATGTTCTCCTGAATGGCTCCATTGAACATGCTTCCAACACATTTCCAGGCAGAGAATTCCACACCCGAATGACTCGTGTGGAAAAGTTTTTCTCATTTGCTTCTTTTGAGAATCAATTTAAATCTGCGCCCTTTTATTCTTGATCTTTTTACGGGCACAAACAGTTTATTTCATCTACTCTGTCCCAACCCGTAGTGATTTGAAAACATCTATCTGGTCTCTTCATCGTCTTCTTCTCTCCAAGGAGAAGGTTGATGAAATCTCAATTTATCTCACATCCTTGAAACTGTGCTTAGAGATCTCTTCTGCACTCTCTTCAACATGTTCACATTCTTCCTATAATGTGGTGTCCAGAACTATCCTACAATCGAACTCTAAGAAGTGACTTCTACAGATTCAGCGTTACTTCCTTGCTCTTGTCCTCTACGCTTTTACTAATAAAGTCTAGGATTTCTATGTTTTATTTACTGCTCTCTCCACCTTCTTGCCACCTTCAATGATCTATGCACATATACACTCAAGTCCATCCTCACTTGCACACTCTTAGGTATAGTATCCGCTGTTTTAAATTGCCCACATTCTTCCTAACAAAATCCATCCCCTCACACCTTTCCATATTGAATCTCATCTGCCACCTACCTGCCTACTTCACCAAACTGTCTGTGTCCTTTTGAAGTTACATACTGTCTTCCTCACAGTTGACAATTCTCCCAAATTTTATACAGTTCACAACGTTGAAGTTGTCCCCTGTGAGAACTAAATCCAGAAAAGCAAGGTTCCCATAACTGACCCCTGAGGAACTCTACTATAACCCAACCTCTATCGTGAAAAACATACATTAAGCACTATTCTGTTTCCTATCACTCAGCCAATTTTGTACCCACATTATTACTGTCCCTTTTATTGTATGACCTATAACTATTCTCTTAAGTCTGGGTGGAAATTTTCTGAAGAAGGGTCTAGGCCCGAAACGTCAGCTTTCCTGCTCCTCTGATGCTGCTTGGCCTGCTGTGTTCATCCAGCTCTACACCTTGTTATCTCTTGTTAAAGATAATTTCCCGTTTGCACACTCACTTCCTTTATTATCCTTAGATGCATCTCATCTGATCCCATTTTCTTGTCAACTTTACGTACCAACAGTCAATCGAACATTTCCTCCTTATTAATCTTGAATCATTCTAACAATAGACTTTCTGATTCTGTAACAATGTCTGTGTAATATGTAACCACTTAGTAAAGACAGTTGCAAATGATTTAATATCTCAGCTGTGCCACCTGCCTCCAAATATAAATCTGCTTTTTGCTTCATGATCAGCCTTACTCCCCCTACTACCATTCATTTACTTTTTATTTACCTATAGAAGAATCATACAATCCCTTCTGTGTGGAAGCAGGCCATTCATCCCAGCGAGTCCACATCACCCCTCTGAAGGCATCCCATCCAGACCAACATCCCTACACTATCCCTGCAACCCTGCATTTCCCATGGCTAACCTACCTAGCCTGCACATCCCTGGACACGAAGTGCAATTTAGCATGGCCAATCCACCTAACCTGCAAAACTTGCGACTGTGAGAGGAAACTGAAGTACCTGGAGGAAACCCACACAGACATAGGGAGAACATGCAAAGTCCACACAGACACTCACTCAAGGGTGGAATCGAATGGGTCCCTGGCACTGTGAGGCAGCAGTGCTAACCACTGAGCAACCATGCCACCTTAAAGAATTTGGCGTTTCTCTTCTGTTGACTGCCAGATTTGTCTTGTAATTCCTCTGTGCTTCTCCAATATTCTTCTACCCATCACCTCTCCATTGTCAGTAATCTTCTTGGTTCATAATTGCATTTTCTAGCTGACATCTGACGCGCAGTTCTTTATCTTAAATCCTACGTCCTCATAGAAACAAAAACTAAATTCTATCTCCTTTCGACTCCATTTTGATTTAGACCTTTCCTCTTTCTCACTACCTCTCCCTCACATTTGACGTTATCTCATTGTTCTTAATGGGTTCTGCATGTAAATTGAACAGTTGTAAACACAACTGATTTGGTGGTAGGAAAAGCCATTCGATTGTGTGTGAAAGGATTTTGTTTATATAATGAAGTGTTATCTCCTGACCCGGGTTCAAGTCCCAATTGCTCCAGACGTGTGTCATAACATCTCTGAACAGGTTGATTAGAAAATATAAATGCTACCTCCTTTGTCATCCAGGCAGCTCTGGATTTATTTTGTTTATTCTACTTTTCCCTCTTTAGTGAATATACCTTAACTCGAACCATCTTATTTTTGAGTGTAGTCCACTGCTGGCAATCACCCATTCAACCTTCTGCCTAAAAGAGACTAAGCTACAATGTTACCACCTCTCCAAACATGCTATCCAAGGGCAGACCTGGGTTTGATTCCAGCCTCAGGTGACTCCCGGTGTGGAGTTTGCACATTCTCCCCATATCTGCATGGGTTTCCTCCAGGTGCTCCGGTTTCCTCCCACAGTCCAAAGATGTGCAGGCTAGGTGGACTGGCCATGCTAAATTGCCCATAGTGTTCAGGGATGTGTAGTTTAGGTGGGTTAGCCATGGGAAATGCAGGGTTACAGGTTTATCGTAGGCGTATGGGTCTGGGTGGGATGCTCTTCAAAAAAGTGATGTGGACTGAATGGGCCGAATAGCCTGCTTCCACACGGTAGGGATTCTATAATTCTAACACTTAGGCTGGTGGATACACCACACAATCTCCAGCTGTGACTTGAGCTCCAAATCCTGGAGCTCAGGTTTCTGCATCTAGCAGCACTTCCTGCATATGTAGTTATCTAGGACATCACTGAAGTTCCACATTCTACTTGGCTAAGTTGAACTGCTACATATTGACTTTACTTCACTTACATTAACTACATTCTTACTGAGAATTAGTTACTTTATTATATCGGTATCAATTTTCCCTTATCCTTGATGATTCACAGTTAAGTCCAAATATAATTACTTGTTTGCAGAAAAAAATATCCCTTGACTAATTTGCACTAATTTAAAGATAGTCCCTAAATGAAACATTAACAACCAAATGAACTTATTGAGAAAAAGTAGAGGGAAAAATGTGCAGCTTTCCAAATGTCACCAAATATTCTACTCAGCACACTTCTTTCAGCAAACTTTATTTAAAGCACCTCTTTCTCCCTTTGTACTGAATTCCCACATTGAACAAATTCCCAAATATATGCATTCAGTCTCTGTCTCACTCAAGTCCACCTCCGTCTGACCATGTGCCCTTACTGACTGGGCACTTTAAACTCCCTTTCTTCACAGAACAATGATGAGTCACTTTCTAGCTTAACTTCTTGTTATAGTTTTATTTTTTCCACCCAGATGGTGGTGAGGTCTGGAATGCACTGCCTGGGAGTGTAGTTGAGGAGGGTAACCTCACAACCTTTAAAAAAGTACTTGGATAAGCACTTGAAATGTCATAACATTCAAGGCTATGGATACAGTGCTGGAGAGTGGAACTAATGTAGATTTACACTAGTTTCAGCAGTACTGACTCAATGGGCTGAATGGCCTCTTCTGTAGTTTATATTTGTATGATTCAGGCAAGTTAATTCAAGTTTTTGATTCATGTCTGCCACAATCAGGAAAATCAGGTTTAACTAGGCTAAATTACTTACTTAACTGCTATCAGTTCTTTTGTCAGTATCTGACTTTTACTGTAAAACTGAACTTGAAAAAGATTTACCAGTTGAATTCTCACTCCGACAATTTGAAACAGGGAACCGTTGATCTGTAATCAAAAGATGTCCCACTGAAGTGTGCTGCCTTTTATATTCTTAACAGATTTTTTTAAATGCATTTCAACACTTCAAGATATCACTTTTGGCAGAAATAGGAGTATAATTCTGAATTATTTAGAAGTTTTCAACAAGGTTATCTAAGATTACAAAGAGATCTTGATCAATTAGGTCAATGGCTGAAGAGTGGCATGACGGAATTTAACTTGGATAAAAGCAAGGTATTGCAGATTGGTAAAACAAATGAGGATGGGACTTATACAATTAACGGTAGGGTCCTGTGTAGTGTTGTAGAACAGAGAAACCTAGGAGTTCAGGTACATAATTCTATGAAGTTTATGTCACGTGTAGACAGGGTTGTTAAGAAAGCATTTAGTGTGCTTGCCTTCATTGCTCAGATCTTTTGAGTATAGGAGTTGGGAAGTCATGTTGAGGTTGCACAGGACGTGTGTGAGGCCTCTTCTGGAGTACTGTGTCCAGTTCTGGTCAGCCTGTTATAAGCACAATATTATTAAGTTGGAGAGGGTTCAGAAAAGTTTTACTAGGACTTTGCCAGGAATGGAGGGTTTGAGTTATAAAGATAGGCTGGATAGTCTAGGACTTTTTTCACTGGAGCATAGGAGTTTGAGGGATGACCTCATACAAATTTATAATTTCATGAGGGGTATACAAAAGGTGAATGCCGGGTGTCTTTTCCCTAGGGTGAAGAATTTCAAGACTAGAGGGCATATTTTTAAGGTGAGAGGCGAAAGATTTAAAAAAGACATGAGGGCAACATTTTTTACAAAGTTCATGTGTGGAACGAACTTCCAGAGGAAATGGTGAATGTGAGTACAGTTACTACAAGACATTTCGATAAGTATATGAATAAGAAATTTTTGGAAGGATATGGGCTAAACACAGGCAGGTGAGATTAGTTTAGTTTGGGATTATGGTCAGCATGGATGAGTTGGACCAAAGGGTCTGTTTCCATGCTGTATGACTCTATGACTCTTCAATAGATATCAATAAAAATTTCTGAAAGGAAAATTAGAAGATGAAGTTGAAAATTTTCATTAAAACAACAAAGTTTCTTAATTATTGAGCTTTATTTGCAAGTAATCATTATCCAGAAATTAAAAGTATTAATTTCAGTACTAGAAAAAATCCAATGATTCAACATTTACTACAATGAAGTCATTACGTAATTTAAAACACTAAACAGCAAAACCAGCCACATCAGGCAATTTAAAAAGTTCTTCAGCTTTCAAGTAAATCATTTATATAAGAGAAGTAACAGTAGTTATGTACAATGGAGAATGATATTCCACTTGCGAGAAGATTTAAGATTACTGATAATTTAGACAGGGAAGTAAACTAGATACTGTGCAAGGAACAATCCATCAGATACAGAATTGCTTTAGGACTTAATAGAAAGCTCAAAGAGGTGCTAGGGAATGCATTTTTTTTTAAATTATGCAGGTCCAGAATAGATGAAGGTTTAAAAACAAAAGAATATAAGAGAAGAAATAGATACCTTAAAGTTTTTGAGAAGGTTTGTAGCTCAGATTGTGGATGAGGTTGTAGACTTGCTCACTGAGCCGGCGTGTTTGGTTACAGGCGTTTTGTCACCCTGCTGGGTAACATCGTCAGTGCACCTCTGGTGAAGGGTTGGTGTTCTGTCCCGCTTGTTATTTATATGCCTCGGTTTGCTGGGGTGGTTGGTATTACTTCCGGTTCTGTTTTTCAGTGCTTTTTATATCGGGTCCAGTTTGTTGATGGAGTTCCAGTTGGAATGCTAGGCCTCCAGGAATTCCCTGGCATGTTTCTGTTTGGCTCGTGGTATTATGGATGTGTTGTCCCAGTCGAATTCATGTCCTTCTTTGTCCGTGTGCAATGGTCTCACTGGTCTCAAGACACAAGGATAAAGAAGGACACAAATTCGACCGGGACAAAACACATCTGTAATAGCACAAGCCAAACAGAGACTTGCCAAGGAATTCCTGGAGGTCTAGCATTCCAACCGAAACTCTGTCAACAGACACATTGAACTGGACCTGATATGACAAACCACTGAAAAACAGAACCGGAAACAATACCAACCACCCCAACAAACTGAGGCATATAAATAACAAACCGGGCAGAGCACCAATGCTTCACTGGAGGCGCACTGATGATGTTACCTAGCAGGGGGATGAAACGTCTGCAACCAAACACACGGGTTCAGTGAGCAAGTCTGCAACCTCAAATAGATAACTTTGATAATACTGTAAGAACATTTGACAATTACATTAAGAACCAATCACACAATAACGGAAAGAGCAAGATTCAACAGCAGAATGTAGATTCTAGCAGAAATTGCTTACAACGTTATTAATGATCTTTATCCACGGTCAGAATTTAGTGACGGTGGTGATTTATAACTAGAACTGATTCAAGACAGAATTGTTGTTGAAATTTCTTTAACATATCGGAAAGAAACCTATACATCAAAACAGGATCACACACTGAAAAGAATCATCCAGATGGTGGTAGAAGCTGAAATCCAAAAAGACGACAAGATTATAATGGGAACATTATGTCAACCTGGCTCAAGATCAACAGATACTGTCAGCTTTCTAATGTACCTAAACACCAAAACATCATATGGTAGATCAATACAAAAAATCTTAAATCCTTTGGTGTGAGAAGTCACTGTTCCAGATGTGGAGTTAAAAAAAAATACATGAAAGGAAAAATGGTATGAATCTCACCAGAAATCAGCTTACTATCTTTTTCATTGCATGTCATGGAGGTTTCTCTGCATGAGGCCTAGTAATTTTCTCACCTACTGTCCTAAATACCCCTCACTAATTATGTACCATGTCCCTCTGGCGCTCGACACATCCGGTGCTACCTGATTCTCCCACTTGCCATAGATAGAGGCATGCGTCATTGCCAGGCCATGCCGGGATTTTTGGTGCTGGCGCCTTGTTGAAACGAGTGCAGCTCTCCCAGTTAAGCACTGGCAGTCTGGAGCTGCTCTGTATGGTTTGTGACATTTACCCGGACATAGTAGATAAGGGGAAATTGGTGCCCTCTTTGCAGACGGGTACTTAGAGGCCCTACCGGATGAGGTTAGCAGCTTGGTTTGATGTTGCCATCTTTGACAGTGTGATATCAATTGTCTGAACAGATGCCCAGCAGTGTAGGAAGAAGGTCAATGACTTTCTCTATTCCACTAGGATGCCACAAGCTTCTTTCGGCTATCTCATACTTACTCTATCTCTGCTACTGCAACAACCTCCCTCCAAGACTCATGCCCTATCATTCTCATAATGCATGCAACACTTTCTAACCTATCCATTTCCTCCCAGAATACTAACCCTGCACGGCCTCTGCTCCTCCTACATAGTCATTCAGCACACCTCACCACCCTTCAACAATCCGGAGCAGTGTTAATGGTTATGTCAGCTACTTCCATCTCACTCAAACCACTTCTTTGTCTTATTTCTGGAGGAAATGGCAAACAATAGGGGGAAGAGCCAAGCCAATGGTGCGATATTTGACATTTGGTTTCTCACCCCCCATGAGGATCCTGACCCTGACTTGGGGGAGTGGCTGACTGACAATGACCAAGCCCCAGATAGATATTGGATGCTCTCTCAATTTATTGTGTCAGGACCCAAGGTATGAAGACTGTCTACCTTGACTTGACTGAAAATTACTTGCATTAAACTGTAACACATAGTATTTGGTATGTAGCTGGTACATGGTGCGAGTGCGATATTGATTTGGCATGGTGCCACACAGCAACATGTCCATCTCTTGACTGATCACTGTTGATATGAGAAGCTGTCTGGTTTGGAGTTTGCATTAAAAGGCAAGGCAAGTCAGAAGTAGTGGGAGTCTGTTCAGTTTAGCTGAGGTGGCAAAGTGTAAATAAAGTAATAGTAAGGCAAGGCCAAATAAAGATGACGTAAGCACTCAAGTTGGCTCAAATTGAGTGACTAAGTGCAAAAAGTCAAAAGCAACAACAGAACCACAGAATAATAAGGCTTACTTACACAAAGCAGTTAACCATCTTACAGCGAGCATCTTTGGAAAAAACCTCAAGAAATTGCTAAGATTTACCTCCATAGAGCCCATATCTTTAAATGATGATAAACCACTTTTGGAAGTGCAACTCAACCATTCCTCGGCATAAAAGGTGCTTTAAAAGGTGACTTATCTAAGCCAGAAATGACAGAGATCATTTGGTTGATGGTCATCCAACTCATTTCAAACTTTACTCGGGGGGTAGTTTTCCTGTATTATTTGAAATCACCCGATGATTGAAGAGAGTGGAACCACAAACTTACTGAGTGCTGCATGACAGAGGCAGAACATTGTTCAAATTGAAAGGGATGTTGAGAGTAGGCTTAATATAGAGACCAATACTACGTGAAACAGGAGTACATCATCAAAAACCCATCTAAATTCCGAACAGAAAAGCATGCTTTGCTCTTAAAATTCTACAGTACATTAAATAACCTCAACTAGCTCAGAAACCAAATACCAGTGATCAATGTAACTTTACTGAACAATGAGAAGACTTCATTGGTCACAGAAGAGAAAATAGAAGGACTTGAGATTAAGTATGTTGGTGGATGACAACTCTTCATGACTGAGAGATCAAAGATACTACTGATTTCACAGGTTTGAAGGAATTAGTCAATTGTCTTCCAATCATAAACAAATCTTCAAAATCTGATCATCGGACTTCCTTGACACCACAATCACCAGGAGTTAGTAGGAGACTCTTGATTCAGTCAATCCAGCTGTTTAGAAGAAGCAGCAGCAAAACAGCACAGTCAACTTTACTGCCTATGATTGAACCTGATAAAATAAGAGTGTTATCCAATCAAGAATGGAAGGATCACATGTGGTCTACCTCATTCCAACATCAAAAGAAGATGATTTCTTCACTCAGTGATACAGCAATCTTCTCTGACATGATTTGGTGAATTAATTGCCCAAGGGTAACAAACATTCAACAGCAACATCAATACCAGAGTATCTCCTCTGCAAAGACCATTCAGAGAATCAAGTATCCACCAAGATTAAAATATGGTGATGAACTGAACCTGAATGTTTCTTTCTCAAGCAGCAGATTTCTAACATAACTGTGTTGCCAGCATTTATAAAGGCAGGCAATTGAAGGGAGATGAGCTATGGTAAATCAATTTGGTAAACAAACATTCTTTACTTATTTGAAACAACTTTTAAAGAATTTCATAATCAAAAAAAAACTCTGCTAGATTATTGAAAGGCAGTTAGTGCCTGAAGGGGTTAACTGACATTACAAGATCAGTTCCACTCATCAGGATGTAAACAGGCGTCCCTATAAGGAGTTAACTAGTTCTAAGTGCTAAGTTCAATGCAGCTAATCAGTATGTACTAACTCTTAAACATAGCCTGAGGCCTCATGTATAACTCAGATGTAATATACAGAGCACTATGCAATAAACCTCCTTATTAAGATTGAGCTTTTTCTCTGCCAAATACATCCTTCCCCACTTGGTATCAGTAATTCAGCCTATAAGTACGATTGTTGGCAATGAACCTATCCAAGGCATTTCAGATGGTATGGTAGACATGATCACTATATATGTCATATTGCGTCTGAATTACTTTTACCTCATTGTAATCTAGTTCAGTTAACTGATGAACAGATACAAGTAAGTGACAGAAAAATATACAGTGTTGAACGGAAGTCATCCTTGGTGTCTGAGGACTAAGAATGAGCAACATCTTCTTCATCGTTCTATTCAAGGCCCGGGTGAAATACATTGCAAAATTTAGCTTGTTCACACAGGTGGACTTAATGAAAGAACAATCAGATCTCAATGACATATACTTAGCAAGATAAACATGAAGATGTTATGACAACTTCGGAGGTAAGAATAGCTGGCAAAATACAACTTGGAGAAAGTAGGGAATGCAATGAGAAACAAAAAAAGGCAAACATTTTTAAAAATCAAGGCAAGAATAATAGTGTAAAGATTTCACCAACGCAATAAAAGTCATGGAAAAACAAATGGTGCTGACACAACTTTGAAGATCACGCACTTGATATTTAATTGAATGACATATATCTAGTTCACTTAAAGACTGAAAACTGGGAGAATGAGTAAAAGCTGCAAGATGCACGTGAAGGATGCTGAACTTAGAATGGTGGTGCATCCATATGTAAGAAGCTTCAATTGTTCAACACTTGTGTATCAGGTCAATTTTTAGCTTGGACCATATGAGAAGCACACAATAGCTTGGAATTGCCAATTCAGAATCTCCTCTTCTTCATTTACTTACAATATACTTATTCATGCAATTTATAAATTTCAATTTATAGATGGAGGTAAAAGATGGAAATGTTTGAACACAACAACAATGGTCATGATTTATAAGGATGGATGGAAAAGCTCGTATTTATATCATGCTTCCATGACTTTTGGACATCTCCGGCATTGCACAATGAAATGTAGTCACTATTGTAATATGGAGAATGCATCAAAGACTCAAAGGCAGCATTGAGAAAAATGACCTGGTAAATTATTCTTGAGGTTTTGGTTGATGGATAAATGTTGGTAAAAGGAACCGAGAGAACTACATGCTAATCTTTGAAAGGTGCCTTGGGTATTTAGATCCACCAGAAAGGGCCTTTACAATGTATTCAAAAGTCAGCATTAATGTAGCACTCTACCACTATTACGCTGAATTCTTAATCTAGCTTCTGTGCCCAAGACAGTGAAATTAGATTCAGCTTTCAGGCTTTTAAAGCCCTGTCTGCCCTTAGGGCTGGGCTACAACTTTAATTGCTAATTTCAGCTTGGACCAACAGTTGGGACCCACAATCACCAGTATTCATTTTTCATCCAGTTGTGATCTAACTTTACTAACAATAAGTTGAGTCTCAGTGAAGAAACTCTGAAGCAAAATTAGACCTAGACCCTTAATTCTTTGGAGCAATTGCAAATATTTGGGGCCTTTAAACTGAAAAATTTGGACAGCCAATAAACATTTCAACATCAGCTCTCACAAGACGAGAGTTATCTTGCAGAGGATTTAAGCTTGCGTCTTTTGAGTTGGAAAGAATAGACTTTGGTAACATGAGTATAGCATGAATAAAGTATACTTTATTACCATTACTGCTCCTGTTTTCTAGCTGTAGGGATTTCAGCAAAATACCGTAGAAGGATTAGTCTAAGAAACCGCATATTCTAAGGCATTCTGTCTGCAAGCTGTAACATAACCTTGTAAAAGTCAACGGATACACAGCAAGAATAGAACATCCCTATTTTCTTTTATTTGAAGCCAAATGTTAAAAAGTGAACTCTAATTGAACTTTTGCAAATTACTTTCCCCCCCAAATTCCCGAAACCCACAGTATAGATTGTTTTATCTGACTTACTGTGACCATTGTGAAAATGCATCTTGTCTTCATCTGGATCCTGTTTAGCTTTACTGTATCCACACCGCCTAGGTTAAAGCAAATAAGACAATATCCATTAATCATGCACTTCCCAATTCAACTTGTAAGTTAGACAGAAACCAGTTATAGATGGCATTCGTCAGTGAGACCTCCTCTGTTCTGTTATTCTGACATTCAGCAGCAAAATCATGCTTGGCAGTGACGCGTCTCTGGAGATCCTTCTACACAAAAAGCTACAGCTGTATAAGAGATTAGACTGTATTTGAAAAAATATCCCCAGCAGTAAAATTAATGTCACCGAGCACACACGACAAGATCTTTGCAATAATACGCAATATAAAACCGCAGCAGAGATGGAATGCCACAGGGTCTCTGTTTAGTCTTCATTCACGGGACATGGCAAGAACGTTTCGTTTGAAGGTCAAGTACTGAGGTTTTCTCCTATTTCACATCAATCTTTTCAGGATCTTTTCTCCGAAGGCTTCAAAGAGTAGTTTTATTACCCATTGAATTTTACACAGGACATAAAGAAAACAAGAGCAACACATGAAGAACAGCCCTCAATGTGTATGAGATGCTAGTGTGATTCTGGCATTATTTTTGAAAAGTTAAAAAGATGTAAGTAAGCCTGAATCTAGACGGCTATCATAAATCGGTTTGTTACATTGAAAAATATCTCCTCCAAATTTCATACCCAAGTTATATCTATTGTTTCAATAAAACTATTAGGGAGGTACAGTAGAGACAGACTGGAAAAGTAAATCCATTGTAAATAAGTGTTTATTGAGAAAGGTATATGATATATCTGATGCACAGTCCTGATGAAGGTTCCGGCCCAAAATGTCGACTCTCCTGCTCCTCTGATGTTGCCTGACCTGCTGTGTTCCTCCAGCTCCACACTGTATTGACACTGACTTAAGCATCTGCAGCTCTTACTATCTCCATATGATATATTATCACCTGTACCTTTCATTTCCACTCCAACTAGATAAGTGGTTGTGCTGAATTATTCCATTTCATTTGTAGCATTAAGTGATAATTGCATATTACCTGGTGTATTAAGCATGACATTTGAAGGCAGCAGATTAATATGGTTAAATTAGTTCATTGTGCATCATTAATATCTGTTCTATTAGCTCTACTATTAATGACAGGGGGAAAAGACAGAAATAGAGAGTGAGAGAGAGAGAGAGAGAAAATTTTGTTACCACCATTCTATAACAGCGAAAAGTCAGTGGAAGAAAAAGGTCAGCTCCTTCTCCTTCCATCCTTTGCCCATTAAAAATTCTAAAAATGTAACATGACATGTTAACAATAAAATCGTTAAAATGTGACCAAACATAAGCATTTTAACTGTTTGAACCGTGAAGCACAAATTATTCATTTTTAACTGAGAAAATGTATTTGTTTGAGTCAAATTCTCAGGTGAATAGAATCTCACAATTGTTACTTTACAAAAGGGAGCCATTCAGACCATTATATCAGCACCAGCTCTCCAAATGAGCAATTTATCTGGTGCCATTCTTCTGCCTTCTCTCTGTTTCCTACAGATTCTTCCTTTTCAGAGAACAGTCCAATTGCATTTTGAATGCTTGAATTGAACTTGCCTCCACTGCATTTTAGCCAATACTTTCATGAATTTTGATTTGCTATGTGAAATTTTCCATGTCACTTTTATATTTTGCAAATGCATTAAAACTGGGTCCCTTTGTTCTCAATTTTATGAATATCCAGACATTTCATGGTTTTGAATATCTCTATTAAATCTCCTATCAGCCTTCTCAAAGGAAAATTATCCCAACTTCTCCAATAACTTCATCTCTGAAGTTGCTCATACTTGGAAACATTTGTTTAAACCTCTTCTGCAATCTTCCCAACATGTGATATCTTCCCTAAAGTGCAGCACCCAGAACTGGACACAGTGCTCCAGCTAAGTTGATTAAACTGTCCTTTGTTTGTCTTATATACTCCCATTAATAATGCCTTAGATGCTGCATCCTTTACGAATTGCACTCTCAACCTGTCCTACCACCTTCGATGACTAATGCACTTAGATGTCCAGGATCATCCACTTCTGCACCCCTTTTAGAACTGCAATCTTTACTTTCCATTGTGCCTCCATGTTCATCCTAACAAAATGAATCATTACAGTCTTCGACATTGTACTTCATCTGCTACTTACACTTGCATTCCTCCAAATTGTCTTTGTTCCTTTTAAGTTATACACTATCCTCCTCACAGTTCACAATGCTTCTAAGTTGTATGCTATGAATTTGTACCCTGCGATAGGGTAAGGGTAAGGGTTAGGGTCAGTACACAAAGTACTAAGTCATTAACATATATCAGGAAGAAATGATCTCGATATTGACACCTGTTGAACAAACTGTCCTCCATCCTGAAAATCACATGATAATTATTACTGTCTCTTTCGTGTCACTCAACTAACATAATAAATGCTGCTAATGTCCCTTTTATTCCATGAATGATAACTTTCCTGACAAGTCTGTTGTGCAGCACTGTATCAAATGCGTTTTGAAAGTTCAAGACCGTCACATCAACAGCATTATCCTCAAACCTCTCTGTTACCATTTCACAAAAAATTCAACACACAATTTTCTCTTCACAATTAAATGCCAGCTTTTTTTAAATGAACTGAAATTAATGTCCATGCAGTTATTAATTTTGTCCCAAACTGTTTTAACAAGCTTTCCAACCACCAACGGTAAACTAATTAGCTTGTAGTTGCTTAGTTTATCTTTACACCACTTTTTGAACAAGGACATAAATTCTCCAGTCCTCTAACACCACCTCCAAAGTCTAGGGAGCCCTAGAAAAAGCCAATGCCTCAACAATTTCCACTCACATTTTCCTCACCTATGGATGCATCTCATCCAATCTTGCTGTTTTAGTCAACTTTAAATGGAGATAGTCTGTTCAGTATCTACTTCTTATCATTTTAAAAGATTCTTCCTGAGCATTAATTGCCTCCGCTTTCACCATGCTCCGGTCAGCATCTTTTTCCTCAATAAAGACAGAAGCTTTGGGTGTCTTACTGGTCATCTAGCTCCAGCTGCTCATCTTACAGGTGCAAAAAATCAGTTCCCAACTCTTCATTTAATAGCTCAGCAATTCCTTCTTCCTCCTATTTAAATCTGCTTTTTGGCCCCTAATCAGCACTATGCCTCCTTTTACTGCTGCACATTGACTAATATTATGCTTATTAAAGATTTTGAGATTCCACTTTAAGCCAGCTGCCAGTCTGTTTTCATATTCTCTCTTTTTCCTTTTCTGATTTGCTATTTTACTTCCCCTCTGAGCCACCTCGAATCAACCTGCTTCTCCAATATTTAACATCTGTAAAAAGCATAGTTCTTTTTCTTCACTTTAATTAATATCTTGTTTACCATTGAGGGAGGTCTAGATTTGATTAAACCACTTTTTTTTTTGCAAGAATATAGTTTGAACTTGCTTGCATTTATGCCTTTGTTACCTCTAAGGTTGACTACTCTAATGCATTCTTGAACAGCCTCCCACATTTCAATCTTTTGCAAACTTAAAGTCATTCAAAATTCTGCTGCCTATCTCCTAATGTGCACCAAAAGCTGTTCACTTATCAACAGTGTGCTTGCTGGCCTACTTCAAACCCTAGTTAAACTACATCTTGATTTTAAGATTCCCATCTGTGTTTGCAAATCCCTCCATTCCTGACCCTTCTCTATCTCTGTAATTTCCTTTAGCCGTACAACACTCAGAGATCTCCTGACCTCTAATTCTGGCCTTTTGAGCATTCTTGATTTTAATTATGCCACCATATGGCTGTACCTTCAGCTGCCTCAACCCTGAGCCTTGAAGTTCCATCTTTAAACCTCTTCACCTATTTACCTTACTTTCCTCTCCTTAGATAATCCTAACAATCTATCTCTTTGGCAATGTTTTTAAGTCACCTGCTCTTCTATCACCTTATGTAGTGCACCTTGATCCTGTAGAGATAAATCCATCT
Organism: Rhincodon typus; assembly: GCF_021869965.1. Taxonomy (NCBI): domain Eukaryota; kingdom Metazoa; phylum Chordata; class Chondrichthyes; order Orectolobiformes; family Rhincodontidae; genus Rhincodon; species Rhincodon typus. The sequence goes on along the minus strand of NC_063334.1, from coordinate 17,903,774 downwards.
TGGTCATTTAGTAGCTCTCTTTGCATTAACTCTTTTTCTGGGCACAGTCCAGTTCATAGATTTCAAATCTGCTTGTGTAAGGGTGGCTCAGTGGTTAGCATTGCTGCCACATAGCACCAGGGACCTGGGTTCACTCCCAGCCTTGGGCAACTGTCTGTGTTGAGTTTACACATTCTCCCCATGTCTGTGTAGGTTTCCTCTCACAACCCAGGATGTTCAGGCTAGGTGGATTGATCATGCTAAATTGCTCTGTACTGTCCAGGGATGTGCAGACTAGGTGGATTAGCCATGGTAATACGGGGATAGGATAGGGAGTTGGATGTGGGTAGGATGCTGGTCGGACGATCAGTGCAGACTTCTTGGGCCAAGTGGCCCCTTTCTGCACTGTAGGGATTCTATGACTCAAGAAAACTACTTACAAATCATCCAACTTAAGTTTCCAGATCAGGAAAAAAGATCTGTAAAAAGAAATTAATTGCACTGTTTGTTGTTCCAAAAAACCGAACTGTCGTTCCAATTGCTTTAGGAACAGAACCAGGCCATTCAGTGCATCCAGCCTACCCTGTCATTTAACATGATAATTGTTGATCAAGCACTTCATTGCCTTTTACCCATGCTCCCTATAATCCTTGATATTGACCAGCTGCATGTTGGCTCAGTGGTTAGAACTGCTGCCTCACAGTGCCAGGAACACAAGTCGAATTCCAGCCTCAGTTGACTCTCTGTGTGGTGTTTGCACATTCTTCCCATGTCTGTGTGGTTTTCTCTGGGTGCTCTGGTTTCCTTTCAAAGTCCAAAGATGTGTAGATTGGGTGGGTTGGCCATGGTTAAAAAAAAAACCAAGCAGAGTCATGGGGATGAGGTGGCCGGGTAGGTTTGGGTCAGTGCAGACTGGATGGGCCGAATGGCGTCTTTCTGTTATGCAAGGATTCTATGATAATTTTTTTTTTGTTGATAATCAAAAATATTCTCAAGGACCGAGCTTCTACAGCTTACTGGGGCAGATAATTCTCAAGATCCACCACCATCTGAGAAAAAAGAATTTCCCCCTATGTCAGTCCTAAATGGCGTCCCCTTTATTTTTAAACTGTGCCCTGCAGCTCGAGGTTCTCCAACCAGAGGAAACATCATTCCTGCATCTATCCTCTCTATCCCTTAATGTATTTTGTGGGTTTCAATGAGATCAGCCGTCATTCTTCAAAACTCTAGAGAATAGATGCCCAGCTTGTCTTGTCTATTTTGTTCCATTTCCCTAAAATCAACACAGCTACAGATATTTTATTACTTTTGTGGCTCCATATTGAAATTAAATTTTCACTTGCAAAGTTTTTATGAATCAACTGATCTCCCCACAACAAACCAGGTTGATGAGCATTCAACTTTCAACATTCTTGTTGATGAACATTCAAGTTGCCCACAGACTTTCACATACACTCAGTATATTAATAGGTTGGTTCAACTCATGAAGAAGTAACACTATGGCTTAATTACTATTGAGAATAACGGACATTTAAAAATGGAAATTTTACTAATTAAAAATGTGCTACGTTTTGGTAATCAATTAGTGCATGAGTTATCTTCCATCATATACCAGATAAGGAATAAAATGGCACAGCCCACAATGTTTGATAGCTGAACATGAAAATCTGGTTAACTTATTATCAAACAATTTAATGTAACATGGCAAGAAATGATTACTCATTATCTTAAAGATTAAGTCAATTACTTTCACCAAGGTGAATAGATTAGGATGTACGTGAGTTATTGTAAATCATCTGAAAAACACTGATTCTCACAAGTATCCTGGCTTAAAAATAGTCAAATGCATAATCTGAATGCTTCAAAAATATAGACAATACAGGATGTGGATTTAAATCAAATTCAATAATTTAGTTAGTACTCACAGTGTTAATGTAGACGTTCTCAAAACATATGTCTATGAGGTTGACAAACTGGATTAGGTTCCTATATTTCTTAATATATAAATATCTTATGATGTCTAATGCAGCTATGAAAGAAGAAGATCTGCTTTTACATAGTATCGTTCCTGAGGACCCCCTAAAGTGATTCACTGACAATAAAGTGCTTTTGAATACTATCTGCTGGTGAAGCGAGTGGGAAAAACAACAGCCAATTTGTAAAACGACTCAGTCTCACAAACAGCAATGTGAAAAAAATTACCGAACAGTCTGTTTTAGCCTTGGTTTTGAAAGACAAATATTGGATGGCAGTGGGGATTGGGGTGGGAAAGGAGGAGTATTCAGTTAGCTCAGGTGATGGCTGGTTTATCTTCTGGGGTGAGGCCAACGGCCTGATCAATACCCATACCAGCTGAAGTCCCCATGAAGGTCCCACCTTGTCAACCTGGCCCCTTACGTGAAGTGCTATAACCCTTAGGCTGAACTTATCAACAGTCGGTCTCTAATGAGATAGCAGCCCTATGGTCTTCTTGGACTATGGCAACTCTATTGATTAGGGCAGCAAAGCAAACTCCCCTATTCTTCACCAAAAAATCCATGGGATTTCTAACGGGCACTTAAATGGCCAGTTTTCTGAGGGAGAAAGGGAGATTGAGGTCCAAAATGAGAAGGAAAAGCACTAAGTGTCAGAGGTTTGGGATTTGGGTGGGGGAAACAAAGGCAGAACATGGAATGGGGAAGGGAAATTAGGACTGGGTGGGTGAGAGTAAGGCGGTCTAGGCATGATAACATTGGTACTTGAGTAAGAGAGAGAGACGAGGTAATGGATGTGAGCTTGGGGACAACTAGCAATTCCTACGGATCTGACAGTCAGCTGCAAGCTGGTGTTTAATAGCAGTGCTAAGACTGATTGAAACACAGGAATTTTACTTTAGGTCAGTAGTAAAAGATGGTTTCCTTTGGAGATGGAGACTGAGGATTCTCACATTCTAACCAACACCATCTCTTCAGTCTTAATCCGAGTAAGTTCAACAGCAAAAAAACCATCATCCAATAGTAATGTCTCAAAGGATAATGAACTAGGCTAGTTGATAGAGATAGTAGGAACTGCAGATGCTGGGGAATCTGAGATAACATGGTGTAGAGCTGGATGAACACAGCAGGCCAAGCAGCATCATAGGAGCAGGAAGGCTGACATTCATCACAAGTATTTTTTCTGTTGGCTTCAATGTTTCTGTACATATCAATTACTCCTGTACATGGTTGTAGAGATAGATCTTCGACTTGGAATCTAGTGTGACAAGAGAGACCAAGCAGCACAGAACAAGCTGCAAGAAGTGGGAGGAGGACAAGGAAGAGAAACCCGGGCTGCAACCAAAACAATACCATTCTATTCAGGTTATAAATGAAGAATGAATTTGAGTATGATATTGTAACCAATTCATCAACAATCCAAAACTCTTCACCTCACCTCTGTCACTGTTGATAACACTGTCCATAATGGAAAAAAAAGACAGAATTAAATTTATAAATTGAACCACGACATATTACGTACGAGTTGAAATCAATCATCCTTGTCTACTCCTGTCTATTGGGTGCCTTTGCCTGTCATAGCGTTTCTAGAGAGTGTTGCCACAGTAGCTTTGGCGTGTGTGACAGAAGGTGGATGAGTTTCAGTGTAGGAGGATAGTGAACTGTGTAATTACATTTGATGTTGTCTGTTCCTACATGAAAGGACCCACTGGCATAAACTGAGGGCAGCAGGGACCTTGCTGATCACTGACACCATTGTTCTCTCCCTGCTGTGTGGCTTCAGGTCACATTGTAGAAAGTAGCACAGTGGAGGGACACCTCCAAGTTGAAATATAGGTGCCTGAGGCACAATTCCTGGGGACAGAGGTGGTCCAAGAAGTTATTTGGCCCATTGAGAGCCGTCCTCCTTTTCCCTCTGTGTATTGCTTCCCCTTGCTGTTCTCCATTTTCATGTAATGCTGTACCCCAAGTGGGGAATGCAACTTTAGCCTCCATTGTCAGACAGATTTTCTCCTGGCAGATCAAATAATTCCTCTGAACACCTTATCAGGGTTCAAAACCACCTGCTTGAAAAATTAAAATGTTAGCAAAACTCCTCTCACAATATCACAAGGTACTTCCACTAACTATGCAGCAGTAAGAGTAAAACAAATCAGCTGGACATTGGACGCTTGCTTTGTTTAAAGGACTAAGATAGTCACCATTCCATCCACAGCACAATTGAACATGTGATAGTTTCAGCTAGGAATGACCGTAAGAGGGCATTAACTGGGCTTGCATGGAAAAGTATTAGCCTGTGTTGGCACATTACAGATCCCAATTTTGAGGTCTCTGAATGGAGAGATGTTATGACCCACTCGGGAAAATGCAATGATTCGTAAGTCTGCGGTCACCACAAGAGTTAATGGTTCAATCAAAGTACGCAGAGAACTTAAGAATTATTATTTATCACAAATGAGTAAATTCTAATCACAAGTAAGCAACAATGAAGTTTCAACTTGTGGTTTGACTGGATAAAATTCTAAACCACTTCCAAAACCCCTACACACATACAATGTAGAAGTGCAGCAACAACCAGGAGAAAAACAAACAAGCATCAACTAGTTCTGAGGAAAGGTCACTGAACCCAAAATGTTAACTCTGAGTTCTCTCCACAAATACTGCCAGCCCTGCTGAGCTTTTGCAGCAATTTCTGACTTCTTTTTTTAAAATCAACGAGCCTAATTTATTGTCCTTTTAGACAATGGTTTGTGTTGAACCTGTCTCAGATTAAGATTTAAGAGGTGTTGGCTGGAATGTTGGAATCCTCAATCTCCATCTCCAATGGAAGCCATGCTTTACTACTGAGCTGAAGCAAAATTCCAAGGTTTCAGTCTGTAGAAGTCTTACCACTGCTACTAAGAGCTGACAGTAGTTTGCAGCTACTGTCAGCTCTGTAGGAATTGTTAGTGGTACCCAAGCTCACACCACTACTTATTCTCTCTACCCCTACTCCAGTACTTACCCTATCAACCCAGACCTCTTCAGTCTCACTCACCCAGACACAGACAAACAAAAAAATACCATTGGTTTTATGGTTAGATTGAAAAACTGTGGGAACCACAGTTCAAAGGATTCTCTGAGATAATCCCTTTGCTTGCTAGAACTTTAATTCTTCAATGTGTTTTATCCAGGTTCTTTTCACTTTTTTACAGGAGGCACAGGTGACTGGTACACAACTGTAACATGTCTTTGCTAGTGGGAAAAAATAACCAGGTTTTCCATTCCAGATATTTTACTGCAGAGAGAGACACTTTAAACTGCTCTTCCAGAGGTCCAAAGGCTTCTCACTGTATTGTTCACACCCACAAGCTGTTCAGCTCCCCAGCAACCGATCACAGAGTTGACATCAGGCTGATGACATTTGACATCCATGATGGGACATAACTGCACAAACCAATCAGCTATTTGTTGCAGGCCAAATCTTTACTCTGTACACATACACAAACAAAGACACACACACGCGTGCATGCAGTAGGCCGTCTATTTACATCTTTCCACACAGCTTCCAAAGCAACAGTATAAACGTGACTCACTGAAACTCGTTGTAGTGTGCTTTTAAAATTGCAGCAATTTCTTCCATATTCCTTGCTTTAAAACTGTCATTTTTTTTTCCATTTCAGTCCAATCGGATGTACAGAAAATAAAGTGATAGTCTTTAGAGGTGAAACTGCTACCACTGAGATACATCCGAGATCAAAATGTTTCAACTGCAGTAAGTAATCAGTAAGAGGCAGCATCTATGGAGGTCTGCCACAGTGCATTATCCCAACAGTACGTGTGAATGGCTATTTGCTTATTGTAATAGATTTATGAGTATTAAAGTGATTTGAGATTTATTCAAGTGAGGTTTAAATGACAGTGTTTCTTTGAGGTCCTAGGAGAAGTGTGATTTTTCAAGTGCAGTCTGAACAGATGTTTGTTTATTTTGATAGTTTTGTAACCATCTCAAAGACTTCCCAGTATTCTTATTGGGTTCATTAATTCTATATATATAGTGAATGTTAGGTAAGTGGTTTTGAAGGGGCTATGAGAAATGGAGATGCACAGTGATTATGGAGGGGACATGTAAAGGTGTGAAGGAGCACGCAGGGTAATATCTAGGGAAGTAATCGTCTTTAACTACGCTGATATTCCAGTCAATGAGGTGGTCCTTCTTAGCATCTACCTTAGCCTCCACCCACCTCCTTTCAAGCCTTGGACATGATGCCTGAGGTGGTGAACCCAATTCCAACACAACCCTGATTCTGTGTGGGACAAAGAACATGAACATGGTGGTTGGAATAAGAGTCATTAACATGATATCAAAAAACAGCCTGACTGTAGACATGCATTGCACCTTGTAGTGAACGAATGATGGCCTCAGAAATGTCATTCTGTTTCATCATTTCATCTGCAACTTTACTTTAATACAATGGATGAGCCACTGACATGAGAGGCATCACTGATTGAGCACATGCCCATAACTCAAGAAGGAATTTTGTGCGATAAGACTATATTTTTGTTTACAAAATAACAGGAGGGAGTATCATTAAAAACAGATGGCTTAGCAAAACTAAAAATTCTTCCTTAGTAGCACATATTTCAACATAAATATTCCTATGTTATTCTTTATTCAGTACACATTCGATGAGTTCTGATGGCCTTTGCAGCTGACACTGAGGAGTTTTGCATGGAATAGTCCTCCGTGCTGTTTTTGCCTCCAAAGCTACTTCAGTTATCTCCCCAGGTATTTTCACTATTCTCCCCAGGCAACTTTGGATGGCAGCAGTATCCAGGGGTTGTAATTTATTGTAGGGTATGCCTCACTCACCTTTCCTCTACTTTGCAGTGTTCTTCTTTTTCCACTAAAATTGGACATCAGCACATACCCCTACAAAATATTCAAACTGAGCACTTGCCCAAAAAAAACCTCTCTTAGTCACCTCTGAAGGAATTCAGGTGATCAGAACCCATTCCAGTTGAACCAATGTGCAAAAGAAATCCTATTAAAATTTGGTAACTCAAATAGTCTCTCTGAAAAGTTTCTTCAGGTTCCACATGCCAAAATAAAACAGTCTACATGGGTGGCACGGTGGCTCAGTGGTTAACACTGCTGCCTCACAGCGCCAGGGACCCAGTTGCGATTCCACTCTTGGGCGACTATTTGCTTGGAGTTTGCACATTCTCCCCCATGTCTGTGTGGTTTCCTCCAGGTGCTCTGGTTTCCTCCCACAGTCCAAAGATGTGCATTTAATTGGATTGGCCACGTTAAATTGCCTATAGTGTCCAAGGATATGCAGGCCAGGTGGATCAACCATGGGAAATGCAAGGAGAGGGTGGGTCTGGGTGAGATGCTCTTCAGTGGGTCAGTGTGGATTCGTTGGGCCAAATGGCCTGTTTCCACACTATAAGGATTCTGTGATTCTACATGCTTGGTACATATTGTGCTTTATTTCTAAGTTAGCCTTGGTGTATTATAAAGAGATTGGAATTGAGGACCTTAACACTATTATTCTTCACTTCCCCTTATGGCAATGAACTCCCTGCAACATAAGCTAACACACAGACTGAAGATCTTCGATCAGGTCAGTAATAGCAATGCTGTCATAATGGGTTGGAAATAAATGCACATCCAGGACTCGGCCATAAAAGTACCCACATGCTGATTTTATGAGCAAACTCACAAAAACCAAGTAAACTTGACACCGATGTTTTCTCCCCATTCCTTAATAAATGTTTTGTCAGTGAACAGAATTAACTGTTAAATAAGTTTAAACAACATAAATATTTGGCAATTTACAATTCTACTTGCAACAACTGATTTCTTTTTCGCTCGACGTTACCAGGATAATGTATTTTTCATACCTTCCACTAAGTAACAGGCCAGACACCACTGCCAATAGGATCATACCCACTGCCACGGAGACTGCAATGATTGGCACCTGACTCTGAGCACTGGCAGGTAAGGCTGGAAACAAAAGAAAATGCAAATTTCACAAACGCACGAAGAAACTATCCTGACATGCTAAGAGTTATTAAAAGACACCTTATTAAAAAGTAAAAATCTTGATGCCAGAAATATATTCCACTTGACAATGCTGAATGAAGAGACTCTTCTACTGTGAACATTGGAATTGAGTAGATGACCAGAGTGTTGTTTCAGGGATATGAAAGGATAATTTGCACGTATGAAATATTTTTTTCTGCAACAGTAAATTTTCTAAGTTTCTAATAAAATCTTAATCACTTAAAAAAAAAGCATTTTAACATCAATTCCTAAGAAAACTTCATTCAACGTTCTGGAAAGCTCCCTCATTGCATTTTGGTTGGGTTTGGCTGGACTGATATAGATTTGCCATGTGTTAGATGGTGGGGAAAAGAGGTGGGAAGGACACAATTCCGAGATACCTGCCTCTATTCCTGTTGTACTGCATTATTAAGAGTGTGGGTTAAAACCGTGCACATAGCTGCTAACTCTATTATGGGAGTGGCAATTTCAGGCCCCTGCCATTTTCAGGGAGTCGGGTTATTACTGAAGGAGGCGTGGCTCACCCACCAGCTCAGGAATGTGAACTATGGTGGAAGGCTATTATGGCATTGGAGACTTTTTGACAGATGGTAAAGGATGGGGGGTCTAGGAGATGCTGTCAAAGAAGTCCTGATGATTGCTACAGTGTATCTTACAGACAGTACAAATTACAGCTGTGCACACCAATTGCGATGGGAGTGAATATTTAAGGTGATAGATGGATGTCAATTATGTAAGCTGCTTTTTCTGGCATGATGTTGAGTTTCATGAGTACAGTTGAAACTGCACTCATCCAGTTAAGTGTACTGCACCATATTAACACATACAGACATAAGAAATAGCAGCCAGAATAGGTCACTTGGTTCCCCAAGCATTATTGAATGTTCCCATCATTCAATAAGGCCATGGCTGATATAAATCGAGGCCTCACCTTCATTTTCCTGGCAGTGTATCCTCCCCTTCCCTCCCTAAATAAACCTTAACTCTTCACCGTTCAAAAGCTTAGCTAAACCTGTCAGTCTTGAATATATTCGCTGGATGAACCTCTACTGTTCTTTGGGGAAAAGAACTCTAAAAATTAACAACATTCTCCAAAGAAGAAATTCCTCCTCATTTCCATCTTAAATATGAGGCCCCGTCTTTTCAAATTGAGGTCACCCTCATTTTTCTCAACTCCAATGGGTAGCAACTCAGCTTAAAACCAGAATATGTGTGATTTAAAAAAAACTCACTTCCCTTAAGGCAATGAACTCCCTGCAACATAAGCTAACACAAACACTGAAATATTTTTAAAAGAAATTCTACAAAAACATAAAAAAGTAATGAAATTCATCAATTTTGTGGCGCAAATGTTCTCACCAAGCTGCCCCACAATAGCTCTTTCCTTAGAACAATCTCTACCACTGATAGCTAAAAACACCCAAACTATGGTAAACTTGGTTGCTATAGCAATCACAGAATTCCGACAGTGCAGGTAGAGGCCATTAAGTCGATCGATTCTGATATGACCCTCCGAACAGCATCCCGATCTTCGGAACCCCTAATTTCCCATGGCTAATCCACATAGCCTGCACATCCTTATCGTCATGAGACAATTGAGCACGGCCAATCCACCTAACCTGCACATCTTTGGACTCTGGGAGGAAACTGGAGCACCCGGAGGAAACCCACGCAGACACTGGGAGAATGTCCAAACTCTACACAAACACTGACCCAAGGCTGGAATCGAACCCAGGTGCCTGGTGCCGTGGGGCTGCCCTTAAATCGCTCAGTTGCTGTTACTTACATATTGAAGAGCAGAACTGTCGAGGCTGAAGCAAGAGGCTGGGTTTTCCTGCCCCCATGATGGTGAGCTTGTGAGCGGGAGGAGGTGGGAATATAGGGGCAAGCAATATCAGTGCACTTCCTCAGTGCATTCTAGAGGGTGGAGGGCCGTCAGAGCCCAATAGCTCTAGCCCTTAAACTTGGATATCTAAGGTAACAAGGTGTGGAGCTGGAGGAACACAGCAGACCAGACAGCATCAGAGGAGCAGGAAAGCTGACATTTTGGGTCAGGACACTTAATACCCCTTAGATGTCTAAGTGCCTTCAAAGGCCCTCTTGCATTAAGGCGGCTTTGCATTTTCTGACCTACCTCAGCAGCTCCCAAATCTCCTGGTCGTTTAATGGAACAGCAAGCAGGAGGGATCCAGTTACAAGGATATCTCCAAGAAGACCATGCTAGCCGGAGCACTGCCAATAAGTAAGGGGCCAGGGACGGGAAAATTCCTCTCAAGATCTTCTTCTGCACCCTCACTACTCTTCAAAAATAGATGGCCAATGGAGGAAATTTGAGACTTTCGCATTCTCAAAGGAACTGGTGTGTTTAATTGTTTATACATGTCTTGGTCTTGATGTATCTCAACTGTGCAAACACAGAAATTGACTGGAACCTTTCACAAATAGCTTCATTTCTCACTTCTTGATGGAAATACCTCTAAGTCTCGGTTGCTATTCATATGTATTACCACCATCATTCCTCTTGCACCAGAATCCTAATGTAGTATTTAAAGTGATTATTTGCTCAGATTGCATTTTTAATCTTTGCACCTAGGCTCTGTCAAGCTGCCCATAAAATGACTGACACTTTAATTTATCGATTCTCTGAAAGAATGTTTAACTGCAAAGGCAAGGCTGGCTAAAGCTCACATTCTTCACTGATCTGCAGAAACTTTCTTAGCAACTGTCAGGAATGACAGCAAATAAAATGACTTACAGACTGGACCGGTTTCAAATTCAAATTTACGGCTGTAGCCCCCGTAACCTGCTGCTGTGCGAGCACGTATCTGGAAGATGTATGCCGTGGTGGGTTTCAGGCCATCAACAGCAATCTCAGTCTCTTTGGATTTAATGATAGTGTAGCTGGACTCCTGGGCCTTAGAGATAATAGAATACAAAAGTAAGTGAACATCTTGCCTGTCATTTCACAATGGCATTACAACTTGTTGATCATGAGTTAAACGTTTCTCTAATTAGTACACCAGCAAAGGTCCCAATTTTTACCTTCGCTAACTGCCATTTCTCAGCATCATTTAAAAATAACATTTTACTTGGAATCGCGTTGCCATGTAATAATGACCAAATATTTTTACATTGAAAGTAACGTTTGGCTTTGACAAAATGCTTCCTTTATTTTGTTCTGTTGTCGCCCCAAACCCTTATGGAACGTACATCATAAACAAAAGTTGTATTGACAATTATGTCCTGTTGCCTCCAAATCTTTGGTCAATCACCTTAATTCCACGTTCTCTTGATAAAACGTAAATATTAATTCTAAGCTCATGAAGAATCAAGGTAACAAAGGTTATTTCTTCCATTCTTTGTAAGCAATGTTCACATTTCTCAGGCCACTACAGAAGAACCACAAGCAGAACAAAACTCCCTTAATGGTGTAAGGATCAAGGTCTTTGCTGATGGTCATAAACTAATAAACCTAGGGCACACGACTAGCATCCTGACAGCTAGCACATAAAGAAGATTTTCACCCTATTGGTAAATAGATTTTCACCAAGCCCTGTGGGAGAATGGGATTTTAACTCACTGCACCATTTTGTTTAATGAATAATTATTGTTCACTGATTAATGACATAATTTAAGTAGAATATGCACGTTGTTATTCAGGAAACAGCTGTTTGCAAGATCAATACAAGTGCAAGGTTGGAGAATCGATTTTTTTTTGACTGCGGCAACTATTATAAGGCAGGCTTGCATTTTCCCATAAACAAAGTCACAGGGCTCAATGTTAAACGACTGCGCCCTCACCCCGTATCCCACACTGAGTAGGAAAGAGTTGGACTTGCAGTTTCATCAAAAAATTTAAAACAGAGAATTTGTCTGCAAACACTGTTGCTGCCATTTTCTTGATGATGAGTTTTGTGGTTTGGAGTGGCTAGTCGCTTCATTTATGGATTAACATCAGTGATCAAGATTAAAATTCCACTGCTATCACTTGAATTTCCCGAAATCCCAAAAATGAGGGTATGCTGAAAATTGCTGGTTCAATAGGTGCCATTTTGCAGCATTTCTTGTGGATACCGAGCTGCAAGAGTCTGCTCTCTGACACCTTAAGAGACACTTTAACCTAATCTCTACAAAAGCCAGCTTTAATACTCATTTTGTTACAGCTGTAATTATCTTTTCGATGTCATGACTACAGGCAAGATCCAATCTCTGGCCTTCTGCCCTCCTGATCATGTCTCTTTTATTTCTCCCACAGTAAACCTCTGACCCCAGTCCTGATTGCCTCAATCTCTCTCTCTCTCTCCTGTAAAGCCTGATTTCTGTTCTACCCTCTGCATCGCAAAATCACCTCTTAACTAGCCATGATCTCCAACTTTAATCCATGCCAACTAATAGGGATTGGCCCCAAGAGATCCCAGTTAATATCGCTAGCTTCTGGTTTCCCTATATGGTGACTGGTCTGAGTGTCAATTTAACAAGCAACCATTGCAGGATTGGAAGAATAAATTAATTGAGGTCCAGCCTTAGATCCCAACATGCTCCTGGCCCCTTTTGCCCTCCCTTGCCATTAATATCACAGTCATTGACTTCAGGATCTATTCAACTTTTGAAAGTGAAAAAGAACAAAGATCATTCCAGTCAGAAAGGAAGATTCTAAAGCAATCAACTGGCATTGTTCAGATCTTGAATTATTGCTCATGTTCACAATTTTTTTTTCATATAGCAGAAACTCGAGCATTTTCTGACATTGCTCTATTGAGAGTTGGGCAAGAGTTTTTACTCTTTTTTCATAAAACAAGCCAGAAATGGTAGAAACTCTATAATGTATATTTATATTGCTATTGTGTACTATAATGGTGGTTCTGAAGGGGTCAATATTCATCGGACTGGCTCCACCATTTTACTGAAGCCACAAAATGATCTGCAGGTGGAAGCAAGGAGTTCTACGCTGGTATTTGGAAGGAGCAGAAAAAAATGTACCTGCTCTCTAAAATTCTAGTAATTATACCTGATCAAATGTATTTATAGTTAATGCTGTCATGCAATAAACCTTATTATCTATCAACAATGACACTTCAGTAAATAGTCTATGAATGGTGTATACTCCATCTGATCACTGGTTAAGCCCAAAGCCAAGCAATGTCAAAGCAGGATTATTAACGGTGAACTACCTCAAACACCCCTTATCCTATACCACATACTGGTAGAAGTAGTAAATACTATAAAGGTACCAGCAGTACTCATCTGGTAAAGTACCAAATTTTATGTCTTTTGCCGGGACATTTTTAACCACTAAGAAATTTTTTAAAAATACATTCCAATTGTTCTGCACGTATGACATTATTGGTATCAGAATTTACGTCAACTTCTTATAAACCAATTTATTTATAACCATACTTCTGAACCAACAATTCAGTGACAGTGGTTATAAATCATTGACCCAACATCAGTGATTATCAATTGCTATACCAATAACAGTGTTTGTCAAAAAATCTATACCAGTATTTATCACGGAAGAGGAAAATACACAGGCATACAGCAAGAACAATGAGCACAGTTTCTTTTTGACCAGTTTGCTCATACCTTTTCAAAATACTTGATCTCATACTCCAGTATGATGCCATTTGGTCGATTTGGTTCCTGCCAGGACAAGGAGATGCTATTTTTTGTGACCATTTTCTTTTTCGCAACGGTAATTGGTGAAGGTGCTATGAAAACAAAAGTAATAAAAAGCACATTATTGACCCAACGTGGAGAATAAAATAACTCTAAATTTGACTTTGCTTGGTTTTCAATTTGGCATCTTCAACTCTTCAGATAAACAGTATATTAAATCAGAGGATCATTGATATGCTGCTCTGTGTGCTGAACAGAATGAAAATAATCTGCTGCTTTTACCACATAGACAAAGATTGTAAACATATTCCAAACCATAAAAATCACATTGCAGCAATTCTTTCTGGTTAAAGAGGTAGCATAGCTTGCGTACAGCATCAGAATTCTCACAACATTGGTCACCACTTAAACATCAAAATTTGAACTAAAATGTGCCCTTACTGTAGCTTGTAACCCTTACCCTATTAAATGCAAAGTTCATCCCGATGTAAACAATATATGAAAAAATGTCTTTGGTTCATAGTGTGCAATCAAAAAGTTTCCATGTTTGGTCTCACACGTGACTAAGGTGAAAATTTATTTTTATTACAAACCTCATTGAATACTGCAGTGATTGTAACCAGATCACAGGCGGACCTCATAGAATATGAGTTCCCTGACTGGGGCTGTTAATCTGGTCCAATTGGGGAGTCCTGGCTGACAGATGTAATTGGGAGTGTCAGAGGTTCTGTTCACTCTGAGGGCTGCCTCCAAGGAATCTGTCCAGCGTCAAGTTTTATGCATGTGTACATAAAGGATGACTTGGTGATGGAAGACCGGCCTCTGTGGAATTATTTCAAATACATCAACACCACCTTCTCAAGGGCAACTAGGGACAGGAAACAAATTTTGGCCAACCAGTGATGCCCATATCCCACAAGTAATTTTTTTTTTAAAAAGCTTGCTTAACGCAAACTACTTCACAAAAGAATAACATTGACCCAAAAATACTTTTTCTTCATTCCTTTCAAATAGACTGAATTCCGCTAGGAAACTGCAACTTTCTATGGCACATACTTTTTGCCCCTTCAATTTCAGCTACAGGAAGCAAACTAGGTCAATCTTGCACAAGCTGTTGGTTCAGTTTAAGAATATAGTTTGTGATGTACTAAGCTGTATGAACAATAAGGTTTTGACTTAGTTTTGGGAATAGCTTCAACATTTATGTGAGGCTAAGAAATTAGCTAGTGACTCACGCCTTTTCACTGGCTTGTGACTTCTACTGAAAATAAATACCTAGTGATGACAGTGTAAAAAACTGATTTTCATTTCTCTGTATTATGGGCTGAAATGAGAAAAGGGAATTTAAAAAAAAACAGGATGGCAGGAGGATTATTGCATGCTTGCAAGTAAATAATCTGATACTCATTGCAGTATCATACATACAGTTACTTATGAACCAAAAACTGAAGTGCAGTTTGTACACGAGCTAGAGCTGAAGGGTTTCTTTTTTCACAAACAGAGCTCTGGATGGCAACAAGTAGCAGATTTGTTCATGGCCTATAATTGGAAGGATATTATCAAGCTGGAGAGGATTCAGAACAGATTTACCAGAATGTTGTCAGAAATGGAGGGCTTGAGTTATAAGGAGAGGCTGGATAGGCTGGGACTTTTTTTTACTGGAGCTTAGGAGGATGAGGGGTGACCATACAGAGCTTTAAAAAATCATGAGGAGTACAGATAAAGTGAATGGCAGGTATCTTTTCCCTCAGGTTGGGGGCATATTTTTAATGTGAGAGAAGAAAGATTTGAAAAAGACACGAGGGGCGTTTTTTTTTTAAAACAGAGTGTGGCTCTGTGTGGAATGAACTTCCAGAGGAAGTAATGAATGCAGGTACAGTAACAACGTTGAAAAGATACCTGATAAGTGCATGAATGAGAAATGTTTGGAGGGTTGTGGGCTAAATGCAGGCAGTTGGGACTAGTTTAGTTTGGGACTATGGTCAGCATGGACTGTGTGGATCGAAGGGGTTGTTTCTGTGCTGCACGACTCTAGTGACAAGCTATTGATGACAAAAGCGTACTGCTCATCAACAACTATGCAATTCTTTTTCAGGTAGCTAAACAGCTTGGGGCTGTGAACAAGATAGAAAGATGCCTTTGGACCACCACCAGCCTAGGAGTTTGCTCTTTATTCTCTGCAGAAAATGCTCTAACATTTCGGAAAAGCAGTTTATCTTTTCCATCAGCGGTTGTTGTAAGCTGCGACATTTAAGTATTAAGATAGACACCTTTTATCAGTGAACCAAACACTCTGTGCATCTTGCAAACCAATGGAAGATCTTGTGAAGGAAGACTGAGGAGCAGAATTCTGACCAGCACAAGAATCATTGGTATCATCTCAGCAATCCTTGAGAACAAGGAATCACTGATACGCTTTCTCAGTTTCTTTTTCCTCCGTCCATAATCTATGTGTTCTTTTCCTGTCTGTGTAAAGGGAATTATAAGGAGATTATAGTTTTAATTAGTACAGTTATATACCAGTGGCTCATAAGTGTTTCTAGACTAGCTGTAGCTAGATTCTAATTACTTGTAATTGATAATAGATGTTGTTAACCTGGTCCATGCTTGCTCTAAAAGACATTGAGGAATTCTGTGTACATTTTGGAAAATCTTTAACTTCTGTGATGGCTCTGGCAAAAGCTTGATTTCTAACTTGCTACTGCAGTAAGTTGTGACAACAGACAGAAAGCTGTGGTCTCCCTCTCCCATGACTGACTATCCAGCTGATTAGGGGAAGTGTGAACAAATGGCATCTGTGCAGTGTACCAAAGGGTTGTCAATAGTCAAAGGAGCTGTATCCCAGCAAGAGCCTGCAGGACACGTAACTGAAATATTTGTTTATTATAAATAATCTGTCTAGTTACAATGTGCTGCTGTGCAATCTGTGAACACCAATCCTAAATAAATGCACTTTTATTTTCTGTGAATCTCAATGTATCTCAGTGTGGTGGTTCTCGCTGAAATATTGTCTGATCACTAGTAAGTTCCACTCAATGACTACTATCATTGACTGTGCCTGAGGTGTTGAGTATTGGTAGGCTGACAGATCACAGAAATTCCATCTGAATCTAACTCAAACTTCCATGCACTCTTTAAGTATCGGATTAGCCACTGTCTGGTCCATAGGCCAGAACCCGATCCACTGAGAGTCACTATCCAGCTCATGCAGCCAATGTCCAAACTACAAGAAAGTAGAAGTGAGAGATTCTATAAGAAATTGGTCATCCAATGATAAGCCATTTCTTTGCCTCTGCTGATAGGATTATAGGTCTATCAATAACAAATGTGGCAGAGAAACATTCTGTGATTGGAACAGAAAGCAGTGCGATTGTGAGCAGTTCCATTCAGCCTGAGGCCTGAATACAGGAATGGTGAGGAGAAATTTGAGGAAGACACTTCACAAGAGACTCTGTGCTACCTGTTGAGTGAGGATGTGGGGGAAACATCCATGTTGCTGGCTAAAGCAGTGTAGGGACACATGGTCCCCATCCTTCTAAGTAGGTGCTGGCTCCAGCTGAGAGGGTTGAGTGAATCCCCAGGCTCAGGAATGGTCAGGGAGTGAGAGAGGGGGGTGGTGAGAAAAATAGTGAGGGACAGAAGAGCAGGAGAAAGTGTTTTAGAGAGAGGAGGAGACGAAAATGAGAGAGAGTAGGAGAAGGAAGAGTGAAAGAAAGACAGGAGGGGGAGAAAGAGAGAAATAGGGAGCAAGATGGGGGGAATGGAAGACAGTATGAACCACAAGGCTGCACACACGCGCCGATGCCTCTCCCCGCAAACCTAATAACACATTAGACCGGGAGAGGAAGAAACACAGACTGAAGGCACCAATTGCTAAAGTTCATTGCTGTATTCCGATTTTTTTGCCAGGCCAGCTCGCTGACTGTGCTACCTGTGGCAAACAGTGCTAGAGTTAGTTCCTCATCTCCCCAACCTTTTCTCTTTCCTGCTTGCCAAAACTGAGCGCCCAGTCAGTTCTCTCTAGCTCTTTTTTCCAAGTAAAAATGCTTTATTAATTCTCTCTACCTCTCAGCAATATTATTAGTATTCTTTATTACTTGTTAATATTAAAGAAAGAAAATTATTATTTTGACAGTTTGTTGCTCACGAATTATTTGCTTTCTTCATACCTCTACATCTATATTGAAATTCAAGCTTAATGCATTCACACAACTTCAATCCTTATGAAATTTTTTGTTTATTCATTTATGGGATGTGGGCGTTGCTGGCTGGCCAGCATTTCTTCCCCATCCCTAGTTGCCCTTGAGAAGGTGATGGTGAGCTGCCTTCTTGAACCACTGCAGTCCACCTGCTGTGAGTTGACCCACAATGCCCTTAGGGAGGGAATTCCATAATTTTGACCCAGCGACAGTGAAGGAACGGTGATATATTTCCAAGTCAGGATAGTGAGTGGCTTGGAGGGGGATTTGAAGATGCTGGTGTTCCCATATATCTACTGCCTTTGTCCTTCTAGATGAAAGTGGTCATGAGTTCGAAAGGTGCTGTCTGAGGATCTTTGGTGAATTTCTGCAGTGCATCTTGTAGATAGTACACACCGCTGCTACTGAGCGTCGGTGGTGGAGGGAGAGGATGCTTGTGGATGAAGTGTCAGTCAAGCAGGCTGCTTTGTCTTGGATGATGTCAAGCTTCTTGAGTGTTGTACTCATCCAGGAAAGTGGGGAGTATTCCATCACAGTCCTGACTGTGCCTTGTAGATGGTGGACAGGCTTTGAAGAGTCAGGAGGTGAGTTGCTCGCCACAGTATTCCCAGCTTCTGACCTGCTCTTGTAGCTACTGTGTTTATGTGGTGAGTCCAGTTGAGTTCCTGGTCAATGATAACCCCCAGGATGTTGGTAGTGGGGGATTCAGTGATGGTAACACTATCGAATGCCACTGGGCAGTGGTTAGATCGTCTATTACTGGTGATGGTCACAGCATGGCATTTGTGTGGCATGAATGTCACTTGCCACTTGTCAGCCCAAGCCTGGATATTGTCCAGATCTTGTTGCATGTGAACACAGAATGCTTCAGTATCTGAGGAGTCCTGAATGGTGCTGAACATGATGTAATCATCAGCAAACATCCCCAACTTCTGACTTTTTAATGGAGGGAAGGTCATCGATGAAGCAACTGAAGATGGTTGGGCCGAGCAGAATGTTGCCTGGCGTATTTCCATCACCCTCTCTTTAAACATGATTAGTGGAGATCAGCAAACTCAGCACTGACCAAGGCTGAAATTGCAAGGTTGCCAGACTGTGCTGTTTAGTACTTTATCAGGCATTTGCCAACAAAGCTTCAGTTGAGTTCAGAGCGTATTCCATATATGAATGAATTGACAATAACCATTCTAAGATGTAGTGAACATAATACTTTGTGTTTTGTTTTGAAATAATCAAATGTTATCATCTGAGCTTTAGTTTGCGTAACTTAACACTGTTTATACTACTTTGTGATTAATATTACATTTTATGATTATCCTTTCCGCCCTTCTATATTTTTTCAAATCTTTCACTTCTTGAGAAAGTTAATAAAATGTCACCAGTCATAAACCTTCTGTGTTAGAGAAAGCAACTGGTCACTCCAGGTTAGTGAAAGGAGTTTAAAGCATTAACAAATAGAATACTCCCTGATTTTAGTGAAAATGTTGCACTGATATACAAATCAATTAAACAATTCATTGTGATTTCATTGGTATTGTGAGATTTGTTTGTGCTCAACTGTGCTTGTGATGTTCTCTGAGCAAGTTACCCTCATCAGGAAGGATTTATGTTAATTTAACGTTATGAAATTTTATTGAAGAGAGTGCAACTTGCCCATATTAAGGTTCACAGCTGAACATTGTGCAATGAAATTCCCATGACACTAACAGCTGAGTATAAATCTGCATGTAAAGATCACTAATATTTACTGTTCAAGTGCAATGTTGTTATTTAGTACCACTTTAGAATCAACAGTGTGAAGAATGTTAGACCATTCCTTGTGGCTTTTACAGGGATATTATTTGTTGAATTGTATGAGGTGAAAAGGTTTAAGGTCATACACCAAACACAGACAAGGGTCCCTATTTTGATGTATCTTGGTTCTAAACCATAGCCCCACATCTTTAAAGTACAGAGCTAATTACAGTTTCAATTACAACTGTATTCCCTAATTCAAAGCTTTCATTGACTAATTACAATTAGAAGCTAGCAATCTCCAACAGAATTAGATGGTACTTGAAGCTATTTTAGTTCCAACATCCTGAGCCCACTGAATTAATACATTCACAGAGGGAGTTGTGTTGTGTTTTTTTTTAAACCAATTTTACATTGGCAGGTGTTCAATCGTATCGTAGACAGTTTTATTGTTTATTTTGTCCATTGGTTGCAATGAAATAAAAGGATTACATATTTTACATTTCGATTGTTTGTCTGGATTATAACTGTCCGATTTCATGGTCCATTGAAGGTAATTGAGCAGACATAATTCGGATAGCCAGCGTCAGTGCTGAGTCAGCCATCATTATTGGCAATCGCTCACTAACGAGAATGATTGTCCACTGACCTTCAGCAGAATATATCAGGGTTTCTATTTCATCTCCCCATATCTGGTTCTTTCCACTTTAAAGCCCAAAAAGACACAGTAAGGTTGAACCAGGCTGGAACTGAGTCCTGGAAACACACAACCAAAAGATCTCTTGAAAGCGACTGAACGCACAGGCGAGAGAAGTTTGGAGATTGATCACTCAGGCAGGGAAGGAGCTGTGACAGCAAGCAGTGGAGCTTGTTTGGAGCTTGTTCCAAAATGTTTGCATCTGGGCAGCACTCAGAGAAGCAGCTGGGGTGGTGGTCTGAAAATATTTGCTTGAGCAGAAATTAAGAGATCTGGCAACCAGGGTATGGCAGCATGCGTTACAATTAGCCCTTGTGAGACAGAAGTGAGAAATGCTCCTGAAGTCATTTGATCTGTGGAGACTCATATAAAAGCAAATTATTGTAGGTGCTAGAAATCTGAAATAGAAACACAAAGTGTGAGAAACACTCAGCAATTCTGACAGCATTTGTGGACGGGATAGCAGAGTTAATGTTTCAACCCATGAAACAGCTGCTCTTCACAGCTGAAGGGGGATGAGAAATGATGGTCTTTATGCTGATGACAGAGGATTGAGTGGAACAGGTAGTGAGGGTGCCCAGCAAAAAAAAGATAAAGGGTTATCTGATGGTGGTAAAAAAGAAAGGGAGATGTAAATTGTGTGTCAAAGACAGGCATGAAAAAGAGAAGATAGTCCGCTCTGCTGCTAACTTGACAAAAGAAAACGCAACCAGCCATGGTAATTGCAATGATGGGCAGAAATCATGCTGTGAAGTTGATGAACTCCATGTTTGGTCCCAGATGCTGTAAAATGTATAAGCAGAAAATGGCACACTGTTCTTCCAGCTTGTGTTGAGCTTCACTTGGATACTGTAGCAGGTCCAGGATAGAAATGTTAGAATGGGAGCACAGTCATTTCTTAAAATGGTAAGCAACTGAAAGGTCAGGATCCTTTTTAAGCCATGTTTTGTGGAACCCCTCTGTTTTGTATGATGTCTGTGTTTGATTGACAGGTTTATGAAAATGGAAGAAGGGTGTGTTTTTCACACAGGTTTCTCAATGCCTGTTTTATTTTAAAATAAGCATTTCAAAACTTGCCTATGGCTAATTGGCTGCATAGCTAGTCCATACTAGGTAGGGGGAACTGTTCCTTTTTATAGTTGTGATGTCTAAAATTGTGGACTGAAGAAAGAAAGAACTGTTGTAAATCAGGGACTTACAAGGATAGCTGCATATTTTGAAAGCAATGAAATTGATTCCTATTCTCTGTTTGTGTAGCTGCTGTTTCCAGCAATGTGCAGATGAACTGGAGCTGAGGGGATGTTTGCAAGTGAAGTTGATTGGTCTGTGAACTGGAGGCCAATTATCAATGACAAAGGTCCTCTACCTGCTAACAACAAGGTGATTGCTTGTCTGTTAGCTGAGGTGCTTGGACTGTAAGTAAGACAGACAGAGGAGCTCTGTCAGACTAAGAGAAACAAACAGGTTTGCAGCAGCCAGAAAATTCTCTTTCAGTTCTCTTCAGTAAGCCATTTTAAACCAGAAGAAAACAAGCTCATCTTGCCTTCAGCAGATTCTCCAAGTTGTGGCTTTGAATTGGATAAGTCAGAGATCTTTTACAAGTGAAACAGCCACCCCTGAACCTCTTGAAAACTAGTGGAAGCATTTGGAACAAGAAAAGTTAAGAAGAAACCATCAGATCAGCAAGAACCAACCCAACAGACCTTGTGAACAAAGACTATTGAATTGTTTATTTCCCAGTTTCCCTCTGTCGATGTGTTTCTTTTTTTGGTTTATGTTTATCTGTATGTGTGTTTGCATCTCTAAAGGGGAATTTATAAGGGGTTTACCGTTTTAATTTGTAGAGTTTACTTAATTTAGATTAATTGTAACTAGAATCTAATGACTTGTAATAAATAGTGATGTCTTGTTAAGCACAGAGACTTAGTCAATGCTTTCTATCAACCTAGGACTGAATATTTGGTAGTTTGGGATTCTGCATATTTCTTTTAAAAAAATCTTTAACTTTTGTGTCAACTACAGGAATAGCAGGGCTTGATTTCCAAAGCACTAACCCATGACAGCATGAGGGGTCATGCTAGGTATTTGAGGGCACAGAGGAGACATGCAACACAGGCAGAGTCATTAGAAAATGGTGGGTAGTAGCAGGAGATAGCCATGAACAACAGCTCCTAGAACACAGGTGTAGTCCAGGAAGATGTTCAATGACTCTTCTCATATTGTTAATTTTTAGTGACTTTTTAAAAAACAAATTCATTCATGGGATGTGGGCATCGCTGGCTAGGTTACCATTTATTGTCCATCCCTAATTGCCTAAAGGGCAGTTAAGAGTGAAAAACATTGATGTATGTCTGGAGCAGGTCAGACCAGGTAAGGATGGCAAATTTCCTTCCTTAAGAGACATTAATGAACCAGATGGGTTTTTCTAACAATTGGCATTGGATTCATCATTAGACTCTTAATTCCAGTATTTCTTTTTTATTCAATTCAAGTTCTGTATCTATCATGGCAGGATTAAAACTCAGGTTCCCAGAACATTGTCTGGGTCTCTGGATTAACAGTCCAGTGATAATACCACTAGGCCATCACCTCCCCATCTTCTAATACTCTGTTTTATCGACTACACCACCAGCCTAAGCCAATGCTCAATTCACCACATCTACATCAGTCACTTACCAGTCAGGACAGCAATGTAACATGCATATATTTCATTCATTCTTTTAAGTTTAGCCATGGTCACATATTGGTCACTATTCAATCGTGACAGCTATAAGACCCAAACCAAGTTCCACACACGCATCAACATACCTCTCTCTCTCTTTGGTGAGATATTCTGAAGCAGCAGAAACTACCCAAAAGGGATGATGTGTATCGACATGTTCTAACCCGTAGTGAGGAGACAGTGCTGTTCATTCAGGGAAGAAGCACTGCTGAGCCCATGGTCAGCGAAGGGGCTCAATTCACTGAAACTGTTGGAATCCACATACCTAGTCCTACTACTCTCTACTCCCTCTGATCCCACAATCTCTACTGACTCAGAAGCAGATGGTACAAACATATACTTCTTCCAGAGATAGTAGGAACTGCAAATGCTGGAGAATCTGAGATAACAAGGTGTAGAGCTGGATGAACACAGCAGGCCAAGCAGCATCAGAGGAGCAGGAAAGCTGATGTTTCGGGCCTAGA
>NC_063334.1:17854860-17865341 GCF_021869965.1 Rhincodon typus | reverse complement strand
GCTCTACACCTTGTTATCTCAGATTCTCCAGCATCTGCAGTTCCTACTATCTCTGAAAGAATAAGATGTAGGCCATTCAGGACTGAGATGAGGGAGAATTTCTTCAGTCAGAGAGTTGTGAACTTGTGGAATTCTCTCCCACAGGAAACTGTTGGGGCCAGTTCATTATATATATTGAAGAGGGAGCTGGACGTGGCTCTTGCAGCTAAAGGGATCAAGGGGTATGGGGAGCAAGCAGGAGTGTGTTGTTGAGATTGTTTGATCAGCCATGGTCATATTGAATGGTGGTGCAGGTTTAAAGGGCTGAATGGCCTATACCTGCACCTATTTTCTATGTTTCTATGTTTAACCAACCTGTCTACATGTGATGCAAACTTCAAAGAAGTATGTACTTGCACCCCTAGTTCCTTATGCTTTACAACACCACCCAAGGCCTGACTTCTAATTGTATAAGTCCTGCCCTTATTTGTTTTACCAAAATGCAATACCTTGCATTTTTCCACTCTGCCACTCCTCAGCCCATTGACCCAATTGACCAAAATCTCTGTAATCTTAGATAACCTTCTTCACTGTCCACTATTCCACCTATTTTGATGACATCCACGAACTTACTAACCATGCCTTCTATATTCTCATCTGAATCATTTAAATAAAAGACAAGCAAAAGTGGACCCAGCAAGGATCCACGTGGAACACTGCCAGTCACAGGCCTCCAGTCTGAGAAACAACCTCTACCAGCACTCTCTGTCTCCTGCTATTAAGCCAATTTAATATCCAGTTGGGAAGCTCTCCTTTAATCCCACGTGATCTAACTTTATTAATTCATCTACCATGCAGAACCTTGTCATAGGGTGTACTAAAGTTCAAGTAAACAATGTCTTCCGCTCTGCTCTCATCAGTCTTCTTGGGCACTTCCTCAGAAAGCTAAATCAAGCTTGTGAGACACGATTTCCCTTGCACAAATCTATGTTGACTATCCCTAATCATTTCTTGCTGTCTAAATGCATATATATTCTATCTTTCAGAATCACCTCCAACAACTTACCCACCACCAAAGTCAGACTCATAAGTCTATAGCTCCCAGGTTTCTCCGTACATCCCTTCATAAACAGAGGCACAACATTAGCCACTCTCCAGTCATCTGGCATCTCACCCACAGTAAAAACTGAGGTAAAATTTTCATTTAATATCTCTCCCATCTCTTGAGATTCAAAACAAAGACAACCTCTTTGATCTTTAAGGGATCCTATTCTCTCTCCAGTTGCTCTCTTGCTCTTAATGTACTTGTAGAATCTCTTTGGATTATCCTTATTATTATCTGCCAAGACTATCTCATATCACCTTTTTGCCTTCCCCATCTCCTTCTTAAGATTGCCCCTACACTCTTTATTCTGTTCAAGAGATTCATTTGAACTCAGTTGTCTATATCTAAAATATAATTCTTTTCTATTCTTGATAGCACCTCAATATTTTTATTCATCCATTGTTCCCTAATCCTACCAGCTTTGCCTTTCACTCTAACAGGATCATTACACCTCTGATCTCTCATTATCACACTTTTGAAAGCCTCCCACTTATCAGACTTCCCTTTCCCTGCAAACAGTCTACTCCAATCAACTTTTGAAACTTCTTGTTTCATAACATTAGAATTTGTCTTACTCCAATTAAAAACTTTAACTTTTATGGAAGGTTTATCTTTTTCCATAACTACTTTAAAACAAATAGAATTAAGATCACCAGACCCAAAGTGCTCTCCCACTATCATCTCAGTCACTTGCCTTGCCTCATTCCCCAAGAAAAGGTCGAGTTTTGATCCTTCTCTAGTAGGAACATTTACATATTGACATGGAAAATTTTCTTGAACACATTTAACAAATTCTTCATCATCCAAACCTTTAACACTATGGAAGTCCCAGTCAATGTTTGAAAAATAAAAATTACCCACTATTACAACCTTATTATTCTTACACATATCTGAGATCTCTCCATATATTTGTTCCTCAATTGCCCTCTGACTACTAGGGG
This sequence comes from Rhincodon typus, assembly GCF_021869965.1. Classification (NCBI taxonomy): domain Eukaryota; kingdom Metazoa; phylum Chordata; class Chondrichthyes; order Orectolobiformes; family Rhincodontidae; genus Rhincodon; species Rhincodon typus. The sequence continues at coordinate 17,863,316 of NC_063334.1, read as the reverse complement.
ATCTATACTACAATTCTACCAAGATGATAATTCTTTCCTATTGCTAATTTCAACCCATATGTATTCACTGAATGATTTTTCAGGAAATATCTTCTCTAGTTTAAGGAGTAATATTTTGCTTAATCAAATTGCTGCTCCCGCTCCTCTTTTGCCTCCCTTTCTATTCTTCCTATAGCATCTGAAACAAGCTAAGAATAAATGCTAATGATGAGTGACAAGGTTGCAACTCTCTGCTAACCTCATTTCCTATATGCAGTTGATCAACCAAATTGAGCCTCATAAACCTTCACCATAATGACTCTCACATCCTTAGTTCTGAGGAAGTGTCACTCAGCTTGAAACGTTAACTCTGATTTCTGCTGCCAGAACTGCTGAGTTTTTACAGCAATTTCTGTTTTTGTTTCTGATTTACAGCATCCGTAGTTCTTTTGTTTTCTTCTCTCTCATCCTTAGTATTGTTTTTTATTAGTTTTTTTAACGCATTTTTGTCACTTTAAAAAAATCCCTGTCTGATATCAGACTCAGATCCAGCCTCATTTTCCAAATTCTAGAACAAATGGAGGATCATCCTCACACTTTGATGTGGATGTAAAACACATATTTAAAGAGAAAAAAAAATCAGATTATTGTCTGCTTCAGAGTCGAATTTGAAACAGACTACAGAGAACTTTCCAATTTAAAAATTCCCAGACCAAACAATTGAATTGTTTCACTTCTTCTTCCCTATACCTAGCAATTAGGTCTGGAAACTGAGCTGTGCCGTCTGCATTTTGCAGTAGCAGCCTCTGAGATATTCAACAGGAAGCATTACAAATGTGTTTCAGTGCTCATTAAAAGCTGGAACCAACTATATTGTCAAAGGTCAAAAGTGATGTGCAGTGCCCACATCTTAAAAATGCTTTACGCCCTTTGTAGATAGAAATGCAGATGCAAAAGTCAGGTTGCCAGGTCCACTTGCAGTCAAATAGTTGATCCTACAATGGCACATTTGCTGGATATACAATCTTAATTTCTGCTGCTGCTACACCCCAATTTTCACTGCTATTCTCCCCTAAACACTGCCATCTCCTCTTCCTTATGATTGCATTGTGGAGAGGTGATGGGGGGTTCCGATCTAAGGGTGAGTCCCATTTGTCAGGGAAGGGGACTGATGGTAGACAAGGATGGGGTCCAATAGTTTTTGAGGAATAGCCAGAGTACAAAAGCAAGAAGATTATGCTAAATATATATCGGATATTGGTTAAATCTCAGCTACAGACTTGGCTTCAATTCTGGGCATGTATTTTAGGAAGAGTATAGAGACCTTAGAGCTAGTGTTAATGAGACTTACTGGAACATAATATTAATGAGAGAATTTATTTTCTGGTGGAGATTCGAGAAGCTGCATTTGCTCAACTTACAGCAACAAACTTTTTTCAGAGAAAAATCTGATGGGGGTGTTTCAAATGAATGGTTGGATTGTGCAGATAAGGCGAAGCTATCTCCAGTAGCAGAAGGACCGATAACAGTTTTACACAAATTTAAGATGATTGGCAAAAGAACCAAAGGTGACATGAGGAATCATTTGTTACACACAGCTAATTGTTGCTATCTGGCAAGCACTACTTGAACAAGTGATGGAGTCAAACTCATCAGAGCATTCAAAAGGGAATTGGATAAATATTTGACAGGAAAAACTTACAAGCAATGGGGAAAGAACAGGGACTAGGATTAACTACATAGCTCTACAAAAGAGTGACACAGACAAGATGGACCAGATCACCTTTTTCTGTGCTGTATCATTCTACAATTCTATGTACCACTCCATCATGATAGAAGACATTGCAAATCTGGTCCAACTTTATTCTTTTGTTTAATGATATTTATTGAACCATGTCATGTATTGCTGCTCTATACCACATGTCTGTTCCAATTACCAAAGGATATCATGTATATTGTACAGACTAAAAGTCTGGTAAAAGCTGGGTTTACTATTCTTCCATAAAATGCCATCTGTTTGACACAAGGGCGGATATTATTGCTTTCAAGTTCTTAATTCCCCAGGATGGCATGAATGTTTATGCAAAAACTGGACATTTTCATTGACATCACTCCAATCTGTGGCTTTCAAGACATCAAATGCAGGAACAAATTTTGGTTGGAATTTAAACTTTGTTTAAACAAAGTTAAACAAGCACGCTGAGCTAATATTGAGAATGCATGTGTGTTTTATTTTAATCATTCATAAGATGTGAACATTTTTGGCAATTGTGGTCCATCTCTAATTGCCCAAGAGAATGTGTAGGTGACATGTCCTCATGAGCCACTATAATCTATGTGGCCTCCCACACTGTAAAGTGCGAGTTCCAAGATTTTGATTCAGTGATGGTGAAAGAAAATTCCAGACACTTTTTTTACTTGGAGGGAATCTTCTAGATGGTGATGTTCCCTTGTGCCCACTGTACCTATCTTTCCAGGTGGAAGAGGTCAAGGGTTTGTGAGGTGATGTCAAAGAGGCCCCTACTGCAGTGTATGTGCTAGATGGCATCCAATCCAGCTGCAAGTGCACCTGCACTGGAGGGAATGAGTGTTTAAGATGGTGAAAGAGATATCAACTCTGATGAAAGGGCGCCAAACTGAAATATTAACTCTGTTTCACCACAGATGCTGCCTGGCCTGTGGATTCATGGAAGGAAAACTAGTAAAACTAACAAATGACATTCCTTGGACCAGGCTCTTTTGTATACTTCAAAATTGGAATTCCAGTACACCCAAAAACTTCAATTCCAAATGTTCCCAGTTTTTCCCTCTAGATTACTTTCTGTATGTTCCATTTTTGATCCAAACTTCCAGCATCTGCTATATTTTGCATTTGTGTCATTGTCTGATCATTAGAATAAAACAGAAAAAACTGTGGATGCTGGAGATCTGAAACAAAACAGAAATTGCTGGAGAAACTCAGCAGGTCTGGCCATATCTGTGGGAAGAAAGCAGAGATAATGCTTTGTGTCTGGTGACTCCATCTGATCATTACTGCATTCCAGTGTCTGGGACCTTGTTTAATGTAAATCAGTTTTGTTATCTTTATGTCATAATTGCAGCTAAATATTTAAAGTACTTCATTAGCTACAAAGTGTTTTGGTATACTCTGGGCAGAAAATTATGGAAATTGGAGGGGACGAAGAGGAGAGAAAGTTCACCTTCCCCAAAGTCTGCGCTGCAATGGTAATGCATAACAGGCAGACTAAATGATTGCTAAGTGGGACACCTGCTCCTCAGAAAGAGGAAGTACCACCTTCTGGAATTGCCAACTAATCTTCTTGACTGAGAGCTCCAGCAGTCCCGGCACGGCCAGAGTTACGTAACTGGTGCCCACGGGGATGTGAAACAGTTACATAAAGAAGGCTTATGAAGCCCTGGAATGAGAAAATAGGCTCTGTTCCTGTTGAACAAACAGCACCCTTCAATGATAGTACCCTGTTATTTTAACCACAAAGCAAAATCGAAAAAACAGAACAGGCTGCCCAGTCCCTCCCACCTGCACATGGTTTTACTGCACAAGCAGGGTAACATTGGGGTCAATGGAGATTTTTATCAGGTCTAATTTATCCTGAATTATTTACCCACAATAAGTGGAGTGGCAGCTGCTTTTTATAGCCTACTCTCTGCATTGTGGTGGTTAACTAGGAGGTGAGTGGGCAGCTGGTGGAATAGACACTTGACCCACGTAACACACTCCCTACTGAAAATGACACTTAGCAGAGGCCAGTAACATCCAACTCTTTGATTGAATGATTGAATGAATTATTGTCACATGTACCGAAATACAGTGAAAAGTTTTGTTTACAAGCACTTCAAGCAGATCACAGCAAGCAAAGGATGCGCAGATCAAAAAAACTAAGAGGCATACAGATTACATTGTAGGTCACATTATTTGAGGCTGGAGTCCATTCAACAGTCTGATAACGACCGGAAAGAAGCTGTTCCTGAACCTGCCTGTGTGTGTTCAAGCTTCTGTATCTTCTGCCTGATGGAAGAGGTTATAGAAGGTCATTACCGAGGCCGAGGTCTTTGATGATGTTCACAGCCTTTCCACAACAGCAAGCCATGTAAATAGAGTCCATGGATGGAAGATTGGATTCTGTGATGATCTGGGCTGTGCACACCACCTTCTGTAGTTTCTTACGGTCCTGGGCAGAGCAGTTGCCATACCAGGCCTTTAGGCACCCAGACAGTATGATTTCAATGGTGCATCTGTAGAAGTTGGTGAGGGACCTTATGGACATGCCAAATTTCCTGAGCTGCCTGAGGAAGAAGAGGCGTTGTTGTGCCTTCTTGACTGTCACATTTACGTGGGAAGTCCAGGACAGGTCGTTGGTAATCGTCACTCTGTGGAATTTGATGCTCTTCACTCTCTCAACCTCAGTTCCGCTGATATAGATGGGGGCATGTTCTCCTACTTTCTTTCTGAAGTCAATGATCAGTTCTTTAGTTTTGCCAACGTTGAGAGACAGATTGTTTTCATTGCACCATGTCACCAAGCCCTCCATCTCCCTTCTGTATTTTGGCTCGTCGTTGTTAGATATCTGTCGTTGTTAGATTTTAGAGTGTAGCAGATGCTGTACATTATACAGCTTTAATGTTTCTTTTGCTCTTTAGGATGTCGTTGGAAACTCTTAATTGTATAACACACTTTAAGCCTATTGTTTTCCATTTGGCTTAGTGGGCGATTTAGTAACTGTTAATTGCTGTGCCAATCTGAATTTTTTACAGAAATGCACATGCAATTAGGATGAAGTCATTATTTTTATAAAAGAAATTAAAACCACATTTTCTCTTGTTAATCCTACCGTGTGAACAGTTTCCTTCTTGCAATCTTCTTCAGCTAGGGGCGTGAAATGAGTCACAGTTTCCCTCAGGATTAAGGATGGCAATGGCACTAAGTTTGTAGCTAATAGTAAATGAACTCGAGGCAAGACAAGCAGCACCACTTCTGTCCTGCAAGAGTTTATTTTAAATCTAACATTTTTTTGTAAAATAATTTGACACTGGTTCATTATTTTAAAATTGAATGGTCATTGCAATACCTGTCTTCCTTACTCCACACACTAATTGAATTCAGGAACATTCAAACTCCTTTCTAAGATCTCACCGGCAGAGATCAGAGATCCCATTGCAGGATTAGACTCAAATCCATTCTCAAGTACAACTGTGTTGGCTGTCAAGTGTTTTAAGGAATACTATACATCCTGTGCTACATTTATAGCATATATTAATCTCAACACTTCTTCAAAGATACAATGGTAGCAGGCTCTGGGTGTTCACCGACTGTAGAATTGTGAAAAACATCTGGACGGACAGGGTGAAGGAGAATTTCCTTGGCTTTTTCCACACTGTCAACCTACCTTTGACACCAAAACAGTAGAACACTGGTTCAAATGGGCAGGTGGAGTTTCTGCTGAAGTTGCAGAGAAAAGGCAGAAAGAAATTCGGAGGAAATTCATCCCCTACCCTACAGAGGTAATTGATACCTGCTTAATCACAAGTTAAATTGGCCTTTGCCAGGGGAGGTGATGGCCTAGTGGTATTATCGCTGGATGGTTAATCCAGAGACCCAGACGATGTTCTGGGGATCTGGGTTTGATTCCCGCCATGGCAGATGGTGGAATTTGAATTCAATCAATATCTGGAATTAAGAATCTAATGATGACCATGAATCCATTGTTGGTTGTTGGAAAAACCCAACTGGTTCACTAATGTCCTTTAGGGAAGGAAACTGCCATCCTTACCTGGTCTGGCCTACATGTGACTCCAGACCCACAGCAATGTGGTTGATTCTGAACTGTCCTCTGGGCAATTAGGGATGGACAATAAGTGCTGCCTAGCCAGTGACAACCACATCCCATGAACGAATAAAGAAGAGAAAAATCTTCATGATTCAAATGCTCATCATGCTTTTCAAATCCTTAGAAAATCCACGCTGAGCATATCCACTCCTGAAATTCAATATTGGTTTCAAACTAAACCAAGCCATAAATTTAAGGCCCATTGCAGTGGCACAAGGGGTATTATTGTCACTTCACCGTGCACCAACATGAACAAGGCACTTTCATGAGTGCCAAGTCTTGAAACACAGTCAAGGTGTTTCCTTCCCTTGTCAGGTTTTAGCATTGCAGTGGCACTGTTAGGGTTACCTCAGGTCTCCAAGTTGCAAATAGCTCCACACTTGACAGACATCGGTTAAGTCTACCATGGTTTTAACTAAATGAGATTTTCTTTTCTTTGTCTTTTGTTCACTGGTCTATCAGCAGAGTTTCACACTACCATTGTGCTATAAAGGCTTACTGATGTAATGCCATTTCTGTTTGACAAAGTCAAGCAGTAATGTTGCTCTGGACGGTTTTCTGAGGCCTCTATTATTCTTCGGTTAGACAGTATTCTTACAGTTTTCAATAAAATAGGCAAACATAGAAGAATGGTGTATCTTTCAATATTTACTGTACAGAACCAGCTGTGAAAAAAAGGTCCTGATTTAGATTTAGGAAAAACATTGTTACATTTATATTCTACTGAACAGAATGTTAAAAAATACATCAAAAGTGTAACAACTTGTTTCTCAGACACAATGTAAGGGAAAAAAAAATTTGCTTACATCATACAAACAGAGAAGTTTCAAAATATTTAAAAGTACTATCATAGAGGGTTTGCTTCTCTTCACAAGTTGAATGTTAGAAACTTTTTGGGGGTTATGTGTGATATTTTTAGAATTGCACTGTCATAATTATCGGTAACATTCTGCAGAATTCCATCTTCCTGCACCGAAAGAAATTACTAAACTGTGCAGCTTTAATTTGTGCTGAATTCAGCATGTCATCAGTTTCATCAGAAAACAAAATGGAGAATCCTTGCAAACAGTAAGAGACCGGTAGCAATCATGCTGGCCAGCAATCTTTCCTCTTACCCTTGCTCATTGTTATGCTACTCTCTGCAGTTTGAGATGCGACTGTGAAAGTCAATGCTTTGGCTTATTTGTCAGCTCAGATCCCCCCGACGTTCTCTTGCCTGCAACTTCAGCTGCCAGACCCGAGTGCTGAACAAATATATTCCTTTTGCAGTCACCGTAGCACCTCCGCTACACGTCCCCCTCCACCCCACCCTGCTCACCAGCACAGATCCAGAGGTGAGTACAAAAGGGAGATACATCCACCTACAGTGATCCTGTCATCCTTTCACGGAGCTGCCAACTTGAAAACCAAAGCCTTTTTAAAAATGTCTTTCTGCTCCAGTGGTCACAGCACATGTTGAATGCAGAATATATGAACTACCCTTTCGCTGATTTTTTTCCAGGAGAAGAACAGCAAGACGGGGAGCACTGGTGGGAAATCTAAATTATTCACCAAATTACATCATCTACTAGGATTAATGTTTATGGAATTAATGCTTCTGTTGTGATAGAACATAGAACACAGAACATTACAGCGCAGTACAGGCCCTTCGGCCCTCGATGTTGCGCCGACCTGTGAAACCAATCTGAAGCCCATCTAACCTAAACTATTCCATTATCATCCATATGTTTATCCAATGACCATTTAAATGCCCTTAAAGTGGGCGAGTCTACTATTTTTGCAGGCAGGGCATTCCACGCCCTTACTACTCTCTGAGTAAAGAACATAACTCTGACATCTGTCCTATATTTATCACCCCTCAATTTAAAGCTATGTCCCCTCGTGCTAGCCATCACCATCCGAGGAAAAAGGCTCCCACTGTCCACCCTATCTAATCCTCTGATCATCTTGTATGTCTCTATCAAGTCACCTCTTAACCTTCTTCTCTCTAATGAAAACAGCCTCAAAACCCTCAGCCTTTCCTCATAAGACCTTCCCTCCATACCAGGCAACATCCTGGTAAATCTCCTCTGCACCCTTTCCAATGCTTCCACATCCTTCCTATAATGCGGTGACCAGAACTGTACGCAATACTCCAAGTGCGGCCGCACCAGAGTTTTGTACAGCTGCAACATGACCTCATGGCTCTGAAACTCAATCCCTCTACCAATAAAACCTAACATACTGTACGCCTTCTTAACAACGCTATCAACCTGGGTGGCAACTTTCAGTGATCTATGCACATGGACACCGAGATCTTTCTGCTCATCCACACTACCAAGAATCTTACCATTAGCCCAGTACTCTGTATTCCTGTTACTCCTTCCAAAGTGAATCACCTCACACTTTTCCGCATTAAACTCCATTTGCCACCTCTCAGCCCAGCTCTGCAGCTTATCTATGTCCCTCTGTAACCTGCAACATCCTTCCGCACTATCCACAACTCCACCGACTTTGGTGTCATCCGCAAATTTACTAACCCATCCTTCTACGCCCTCATCCAGGTCATTTATAAAAATGACAAACAGCAGTGGCCCCAAAACAGATCCTTGAGGTACACCACTAGTAACTGAACTCCAGGATGAACATTTC
>NC_063334.1:17840911-17854850 GCF_021869965.1 Rhincodon typus | reverse complement strand
TCCAAACCGCTAAATCACCCTCAATCCCATGCCTCCGTATTTTCTGCAATAGCCAAGGTGGAATGGGTGCAAAAAAATTTCTGGAAATAAAGTATGATCTAGGATGGTAAATAGAGTATGATCTAAGATTTAAATATAAGTTAAAGAAAGCTACAAACAAAAATCCTGGCATTGTCAGAAATGTTATATTTCCTGTTGTTTACATCTATCCTTACTCACCTTCCACTTCCATCTGTGAAAATCCACTCTGAGTAACATGAACTTCAAACCTGAGTGAAAAACTGAGGTTACAAACCCTGAGTGACCAAAATGGATATGAATGCAAAGTGGTGAACTTTCAGGATGCGTTACTGTAATACTGTAAGGCTGTAATAAATGGAAACTTAATGATGGTTCTTCATATTAGCTCACTTTCTTCTTCTCCCTCATCAAACCTGTTTACTTTTACTTACTGTTTTGTGACACAAGGCTGGACTGTCACTAAACTTTTGGTAATTAAAATCAGTGACCCATCAGAAACCTTCACTCAATTGGAATGTGTTAGTTGAATCAACGTTTCCCTTTCAGAGGACTTGATAATTTTCAGTATATTTCTAGCATTAGTGATTGCTCTGTATATTTTTCCTTTGGTTAAATATATGTTTATGACTATTGATGTATGAGAGGGGTCATTAGCTCCCACTTTGTTCTTTTTCATTCTATTGGCTGGTCTGTGAGATTTACAGTGTATGGTTTGCCCTTTTAAGTCACTCTTTTAGGACATAAATTATGCATTTCTTTCAGTGGTTGTAATGAAAGGTCTGAAGTATACAGAAAGTGATTCAAAATGCTCACCAATTCTTTAAAAGTAGCAATTTTGTGAGAATTCACAGTGAATTACAAGTTGGGCAAAAAAATTGCAAACAAATGTCATTGTTTACTAAATTTATCCAGGTTTGAAAACAAAACTGCCAATTATAATTACTATAGGGCAGAGAGCGAGCTATCATATGCTTGGTTGACTGTTCTCACAGAGAATGGTTTGCAGTTTTACAACCACCCAGGTCAAGTATGTAAATTGCTCCATGCAATATGTTGATAACCAGGGTCTCTGTTAATGTGAAGGATTTATGATTGCACCTATCAATATTATTTAACACGCACATTTCACAAAACAATAAACATTGCATGATTGTACAATGCTGATCTTTTCACCAAAAGGCTGACAAATAACACATCTGATTGATGCATAGCTTCTTCTTCTTTAGTCTGGACCTAGAACAAGACTTCCTTTGGGGGAATTAGCCCCTCCAGAGTCCACAAACAATTGTGCATATTCAAGCAGCACATGAAAGAAAGATTTGGCTGAATTCAGAGTAATTGGATGTCATCTCTGGCTCTAAAGTTGCATTAATCAGCTGCTTCCGTAATGAAAAAAATACCTGATTGATATGATGTCACAAATCTACAAGCACAGAAGGTGAATAATGGTTCTGTCTATTTTCAATCACTACAATGCACTGCAATGCGCATCAATGTGGGTGGAAATGACAATTGGAATGGACCAGCTACCTCAAAAATGGTTTGAGAGCAGACTAAAGGTGGTCAAACAGCATACTAGCAAGCAGCTCTTGTCTGCCTGTCATCCTGTAACTCCTACCCCCACCAACCCCTCATTAGAAAAGCTATAAATTTTGCCATGTGCTGAATTGTATATTTTCTATCTTTCAGTACATTTTACATCAGCACAAGAGGTTAAAGAAGTTGAAAAGTTCATTGCATATCTTTGTCCTAATATGTATGAATGACACATGACACTTTAAGTTCATGTCTAAAAGGAGGAATGTATGGGTCGGAATTTAATGTAAGGCACAAGGATCACACACACACACACATGCTGGAGATGCAGCAAAAGCACAGCATTGCCTCTTTTTGGGATGATATTAAGTATCAATTAAGCATTTCACTGGACACTGTCGAGCCTTTGTCACGTTCAAAGACCCCCCCAGGGCAGAGGTCCTGCCAGCCTGGACCTGCGAGCCACTCAGGGGCTGGAAACTTTTTTATTGCTCAGTAGCGCCACTGGGAGGTAATGGCTGCTGCCAGTGATGCACCTTACCAATAGGAGTGATGGTATGAGGGTTATCATGGAGAAGAGGGTAAGGGGCGGTGACGACAAGGGCAAGGGCTGTCTCTCAATGGGCCCCTCCCCTTACTTGTTTTAAACGCCCACCCCCCCCACCCCCCCGATCACGTAGTGAGAGCCTTACAACAAGGGACATCCTTTGGAAGCTTGATGTTGTGTAAGGTAATGGTGTGAAAGGGTTAATGTGGGAGACTGATTTAAGCTCCACACAATCTGATGATGTCATAAAGTCTTGGATGGAAAGGGAAAAAAAGATTCTGATGGGGCCGATATAATGTCATTGTCTCCTGACAGACTTAATGATCGTGTCGAACCAGCCAAGGTAATTTGTACTTATTTCTATCATGCAATAAGTTACATCTTGTAAGAAAAGTGTCACCTCTCATTTAGACTCATTAGCGGTTCATCCTGTATCACTGTGAATCATTAGGCCCTTAAACCCAATAAGGAAAGGAAGGTGAGTGGCAGCAATCTACTCCCAACAATTTGCTGGTCATGATTGATTCTGTAATGCGTACAGCACCCAAAAGCAACCGAAACGGGGTTTGCTATTTAGGCTCGTTGCATGGAGACTTTTAAGCGACTCTTGGAAAGGCACACGGAGAATAGTAAAATGTAGGGTATGCAGGGTAGATTAATCTTAGTAGGATAATAGGTCAGCACAACATCGTGGGCCGAAGGGTCTGTACTGTACTGTGCTGTACTGTTCTATGTTCTATGTTCTATACATGGCTTGCCACTTTGTTGATACCAGCTGGGGAGAGATGAAGCCCTTAAATGAGCATCAGTTGTTCAATGAAGAGTTTCAATTGGCAGCAGAGTGAGAAATCCATCCCAGGTGACTTCCCATCACAGATTTAATCAGAGCAGGGGCAGGAAGACAACAGAGCCAACAGTCAACATTGTACTTGTACAACTGAACGCCACACTCCAACAAATTCTCCTCATGGGTACTAAATTGCACCCATAATGAGAGTTTTGTGTTTTTTTCAGACACTTACTTACAGCTTGGAAACAGACCCTTTGGGCCAACCAGTCAATGCCAACCATAATTTCAAATTAAACAAGTCCTACTTGCCAGCGCCTGGCCCATATCCCTCCAAACATTTCTTATTCATATATTTATCTTAATGTCTTTTAAACATTGTAACTGTACCTGCATCCATCACTTACTCTGGAAGTTCATTCCACACACAAATGTGTAAAAAAATTGCCCCCATATCTTTTTTAAATCTTTCTCCTCTCACCTTAAAAATATGCCCCCAATCTTGAAATCCCCCACCCTAGAGGAAAAAAACACCTGCCATTCACCTTATCTATACCCCTCATGATTTTATAAACTTCGAAAAGGTCACTCTTCAACCTCCTATACTCCACTTTAAAAAGTCCCAACCTATCCAACCTCTCCTTATAACTGGTTTCCCACTTATACCCATGTTTGTAGTCATGAGATTGGCAGGAAATTCTGGTGAAAAGCAGAATTGGTGCAAGAATACAGTTCCTGATTGCACTGGAAATTCAGCTCAAAGTATCATTTTTAATTGAGTGAATCAATTTTCAAAAGTTACAAAATTAAAGACCAATGAATAATCTTGTTAATATTATAAAGCTCTGTAATGTCATACCAGTTAAAACTTCAGTAAAAAAATGCACAGTCCGAACGGTTCACTTAATGCATCTGAAATAGATTGCATTATGGTTTAAGAGAAAAAGTGCAATTGCATTAACACTGAAACCCCACCTTATTTGGAAATACTATAATCATACTTCAATAGCAGCACATATACCAGAGACAGTGCTGGCCTACTTACTTTCATATCTTAACCCCAATTACTGGAACAGTTGGCTTCATCTGAATCTGAAACGATCTGTGCCGAGCACAGTCCAAACATCAACAACCGTACTAAAAGGAAGAGGCTTCATAAGGTTTTGATTGACTTTTGTCCTCAAAATAGGGGCATGAGGATCATGCTTCATGATTATTCTACATCTGTTCATTGCAATGGGGTCATCAGGTTAAATTCATGCTGCTCATTTTTTAAAAAATTACTGCCACATGCAGCCAGAACTATTCACACTGTTCACTGTCGAAACACATTTGTAGTTATGCAAATGTCATGAGTGGCTAGCATTTTATTCTCTGAATGCTCCGCTTGATGACTACCTTTTGGTTTTTAACTCCTTTCTTTTTAACTCTCTCCTATCTTAGGCGATTCAACAAAATAGTAATGTTCTTTTCTGTATTTCTAACAATATCCTTGGGATTACAATAGAGCAGAAACTAGACTCGCCACAATAAAATGCAGTAGATACGCCACAACGTATTTGTTGCACTCCAAACCACTAACCATCCTGACTTGCAAATATATCACCATTCCTTCAGTGCCACTGGGGCAAAACCCTGCAACTCCCTCTCTAATGCACCTACGTACAACAAATGGACTGCAACGGTTCAAGAAGGCAGCACCCCACCACCTGCTCAAAGGCAAGTGGGGACGGGCATAAAATGCTGGTCCAGCCAGCAATGTCCACATCCATTGAATGGATAAAACAAAAATGAGTTGATATTATAGTGGGCTCATGTAGGAGCAAAATTGAAAGAATTCATCAATAACTTCACTTATTATCAATTCTACTGAACACGCAAGGAAAACATTAACGTCCTGGATAACATAGCTTTTAATTTGGCACATGACAATACAAATAAGTTACAAAAGGAATGCTTTTTTCAAAATAATTGGCACATAACGTCGATATACAAAAGGCCATGAGCCTTAACACATTTTCTGCAGACTGGTAAGATCACAGCTAATGTGTTTCAAAGGTCATTCTAACCAGGCAGTTACTACCTTTTTACTACATTTCAAATCTCAATTCCAGATTTAAATTTATCCATTGACATTGTAAATTTATCAAGTGTTCACCACAACAGGAGCTATGACATTTTCTCCCATGTACCTTCTGAACATATGCAGCCTTAAGCTGCAAATGTGGCATTCATTTGTAAATAACTTATTATCTCAGTGATGTCAAGTTTTCTGAGCTGCTAGTTAACGGAGTGTTCCTTTGTTGACAGATTGGAAACAGCTCTCTCTTCTTTCCAGCATTTCTCACTCTACCCCATCCTTTCCGATCTCCCTTTCCTTATACCACCTTTGCAGCCTCCCTGTTTTCACCACTTCTTTGGGGCCTTCCCAGCTCCTACCTCTTTGCATCTACCCAGCTCACTGAGGCTCCCTGTGGCTCCCATCTCCTCCCAGCCACTTACAGCCTCTCTGTATCCCACAATCCTTCATGTAATTTCCCTCTATACCATCCATACCCCTGGACCCGGCAGGCAGATGTTTGCCCTGGCAAAATGTTGCATGTGCCTCTGAAAGAGTAGGAGGCGATGCATTGTGGCCCTGCAAATTGAATCTGGGATAAAAGGAATTGCTAACAGATGTAGAGCAGGAAGAGCTTCAGTGGTCAGACACAAGTTGTCAAGTAAGTTAGTTCATCCTTGTGCACTGCTTAATTCACTGCACCTTCATTATCCACTGACCAATAATCTCTACCAATCAACATGCAACCCTTTACTCCACCTTCTCACACAATTCTTCAAGCTTCACACCCAGTTCTCACTTAGAAGCTGCTATTTAACAATGATAGCCATTTCAACAAAAATAAAGGATGCTCCCTGATGTTCTGAGTAAGGGTCACCAGACCCGAAACGTTAACTCTGTATTTTCCTTCACAAATGCTGCCAGACCTGCTGAGCTTTTCCAGCAACTTTGTTTTTGTTCCTGTTTTACAGCATCTGCAGTTCTTTTGGTTTTTATGCTCCCTGATGTGTTGCCCACCTCAGGAGGTGGAGCACTGTTGGAAGCAACAGTAAGAAACTGGGGGGCAAACACACCTTTATATTTCAACCATCATTGAAGAGTTAATAATGGCCATCAGAATAAGGGCATTGCTGAGGCTATGGCCACCAGTAGGACAGGAAGGATCCCCAACGGGGCTACTGCGTAACCAATTCTTCATGTCCCATCCCACTACTCCATCAATACATAATCCTACAATTTCTTTTGACTCACCAGTTGCTGATGCTGTAGGCACCAACTTCTTATTTCTCCCCTCAACTCACCAAAACCTAATGTTTATCCTTTTTTCCAGTTTGTACATCCAAAACTGAAACTTTCCATTTAGCATAGACAGAGGGAGAAGATGAAGAGATAACGACTCTCAGTCTTAGACTCACGCAGAGACTGACACTATGGCTATCTTTGCAGATATAACAGAGAAGGAATCTGCAGAGGGTATGACACTGGGCACAAGTGTACAGGAGCTACAGGGGAGAAACAGAGAGTGCAGGTATTGGCTTGTTGGCACCGAGCAGTTGAGGACTTGATGGAGTTTAGAAGGATGAGGGGGATCTCACTGAAACTTACAGAATACTGAGAGGCCTAGATAGAGTGGACATGGAGAAGAGGTTTCCAACAGCAGGAGAGACTAGGACCCAAGGGCACAGCCTAAGAGTGAAGGGTAGATCCTTTAGAACTGAGATGAGGAAGAATTTCTTCAACCAGAGTTAATTTGTGGAACTCAATGCCTTTGAGTGCTGTGGAGGCCAAGTCACTGATTGTATTTAAGACAGAAATAGATAGATTCTTGATTAGGAAGGGGATCAAAGACGATTGGGAGAAGGTAGGAGAATGGGATTGAGAAGCACATTAGCCATGATTGAATGGTGAAGCAGTCTCCATGGGCCGAATGGCCTAACTCTGCTCCTAAATCTTATTGTCTTAATAGTTCTGCTGCTGAGTCAGATGACGATTTCAGTTAGCCTAGTTTTAAAAGAAGCTGATGGGTGCACACAGCCATATGCTTGGTGCAATGGAAAGCCTGATAGAAACACTGTAAACAATAGACTGTTTGCAGAGATTGGATGCCAGTATGGAAGTGGAGCTCACCTCCATCAGCTTACTTACAGAATCCATGGTGGTGCAATATCTGGCGACTCCTGTTCCACTTTCCAAGACTGCACTGATACCTTCAAACAAAGGCATGAGTGCCACAATGAAGACTGTTGCCTTGCATATCGGGTGGCTTAGTGGTTAGCATTGCTGCCTCACAGCACCAGGGACCTGGGATCAATTCTCAGCCTCGGGCGACTGTCTATTTGGAGTTTGCACATTCTCCCAGTGTCTGCGTGGGTTTCCTCCTGATGCTCCGGTTTCCTCCCACAGTCTAAAGATGTGCAGGTTAGGTGGATTGGCCATGCTAAATTGCCTGTAGTGTTCAGGGATGTGTAGGGTAGGTGGGTAAGCCATGGAAAATGCAAGTTACAGGGATGGAATGTGTTTGGGTGGGATGCTCTTCAGACAGTCGGTGTGGACTCGATGGGCCGAAAGGCCTGCTTCCACACTGTATGGATCCTATGAAATAATATCAGATGTTTATCGTCCTGGCTCTGGATACTACTGCTCAAAAAGGATTCCAACTTGTCACAGAAGTCCATCAATTGTTTTCCCATTCAGTCATCAGGATCTCTAAGGAATCCTCCTGGGAGAATGGGAGTAACTCCATGGACCATGATCATGGTGTCCACTCTCAGGATGACCGAGTTAATTCCCCCACTCTTGCACTGTGACGGTTCCCTTGCTGTTACCTGTTACCCAGTGAAAGAAAACTGCTGCACCCCTAAGGACCAGATGATGTGGTCTGTTGCTAGGTCGTCTAGACCCAGAATCACTCAAGGTCACTCTCTAATATTGTTCATGGTGCCCTCAACTGGATTTCCAACATCAATGTCCCCGCAGCTGGGGAACATCACTTAGGAAGAACAGGAGAAGGAGAGGTACACAGAAAATAGGAACTAAAGGAATGCACATGGTTGATTAGTTTTTATGTGCATGATGCTATGATTGATTTCATAAAATTGGATTGGAATGTGCATTTTATGAGTGTTTTTAAATTTTGTGTTGTCAGTCAGAAAACATTGTGATGAAGAAAGCACTGAGAAAAGATTGGAAATATGGGAGCATTGGTGAATGAGGAGCTATGCTTTAGGTTATTAGTATTATTCATCATGGACACATGGGCAGAAAGTGCATGTTTATATTGGTAGCTTCCCTTCCTCTCATTATTCCTCCACATCCTGTTGTAATTCTTTCTCCTGTTCCAGTTTCTCAGCTTCTTGCCTGATAAAGTGATAAGGCAGTGATGTTGCACCACAAGCAGCAAATATTGATAATCAAATCAGGTAAAGCAAGACTTGACTGGCGTTACTGATGCCAGCTCATTGGCATCATAATTTGCCAGCTCGACTTATAGACATTGGTCAAGAAAGTGTCACTGCGTAAATCCTCATCATAAATATGCCTGCATATTTACAACACCATTTTCCAATATTAGCTGGCCACATCATGCCTGAAAAGGATCTTACATGGTCCAATTCAGTGGCTCTTTGCTGGTTACAAATCACAAACTGTTAGATTATATGGGTTGTTGTGTGTCTGCATTTGAACTTCACACAAATGCCTACTACCAATCATACCAGCGAGTAAGAAGATTTTAAACATTTCTAAAAAGACACTCTGTGGCTAATCTTTCAAAAGTGCTAGTATATTATAGACACATGCACATATTATAGTGTTGAAAAATATAAAAACATAACTGCGCAAGGACTGGCCATAATCTTTCAGGGGACAATTTCAAAGTTTGTGCACGATACAAATCTTGAAAGCATCGCAAATCATGAGGAGTTGAATATGTAACTACAAAAGAATATTAATAAATTGGTGGAGTGGGAAGATAGGTAGCAGATGTAGTCCATTGCAGAGAAATGTGAGGTGGTTTATTTTGGTAGGAAGAAAATAGAAACTTAGTATGAAATAAGGGGTACAATATTAAAGGGGATGCAGGGTGGAGGGTTCTGGCTGTACATTACAGAAGTCATTAAATTAGGTAGGATAGGTAGGGCAAACAGTTATTAAAGAATGCAGTAGCCTGGGCTTCATTAATAGGGCAAGGGTACAAGTGTGATGCTGAACTTGTACATGTCACTCGTTAGATCTCCACTGCAGTACTGTGTACAGTACCAGGCACCAACTTTAGAGAAGATATAAATACATTGGAGAGAGCCAAAACAGGATTGTGGGAACATTTCCAGAGATGAGGAACTTTAATTATGTGGATAGATTGGAGAAATTCAGACTTGAGAGGAGAAGGAGAAGAGGAGATTTGAAAGTAGATTTGAAAAGTATGATGTAGATAGTGAGAAACTTATTGTTCATAAAAGGGTCAAGAGTAAGAGTAAAAGTAAGATTTCGGTCTGCATAAACCTGACCCATATGGTTCTAGTGCTGCCCAACCTCATATCTCTTTACATACGTCATTCCAACCAATACCCACAACCATGGTCCTTGATAGACTCTATGCCAACTCACTATGAATTCATGCCAACCCATTCACTCACCCACCATCCTTACTCTGCCCATAGACCCTCCATGCCATATCTCCCAGTGTGCGCTGACCTCAGGACCCATGTTGACATGAGATCAAATAAAGTTCCAAGATAAAATTATTATTTAATCAAATCGCATTCATTGATGAACAAAGCTACATTTAACCGTCTTCATCAACCTAATCCCTTATGAAAACAAGAATTTTCTTAACACCAGTTCAAAGACTTGACATTCAATCAAACTGAACTGACAAGCACACCACTATAATAGTAATAATTTATGAAATCAGTTATAGAGCACTAATCTTCTAATGGTAGTCTTCACCTTTATGTCAACAGGCAAAGTGAAAAAAAAACAAGTACGAGTTTTATTTAAATTACAGAGTTTGTTCAAGCATTTTAAATCATGAGATTTAAATAAATTGAAGACTTAAGTTTCCTTGATGCCGCAACAGTTCCAATGAGTTTATCCAGATTTTATGCAAATTCTTATCTACTTTGAACAATCACAAAGGGCAAACAATCTCTTACAAAGGTGCCCTTACACCTATTCAGAAGGGTATACTACCTCTCCAAAGTTCAGTGGAAGCTTTAAACCTTCTCCTAAAACACACAAGTCTTGCATTGGACTTTTCACTAGCGGAAACTGGATCTGACTGAGGGCAGCTGCACTTTAGTATGAGTAGCTGCCTTCGTAAGCTGTGGGTTTACAAAGGAAAACCCATCTTTCCCATTTGCCCATTATTAGAAACAAAAAGATGGCTGCTAGATTTATGGTAGGACATCTAGAATTGGTGTTCCCGCACCATTTTGGCTAAGCTGAGATTCCCCTCTATCTTTGCAAAACTCAAGTCCTAATTTTCCAGCTGGTTAATGAAAGGTCCATTGCCAACTCCTTCCCAGAAGCATGTGAAAAAATGACAAGGCACTCTCAGTGAATGCACATGTAAGTATCATCAGCACACAGAAGTTCAACAACTAAAGTTGGACTGATTTTGATTTTGGATTGAAGGTGCCACTTGTTGAACCGTTTCCGTCTGTTCTGTAGAGTATCTCAACATACAGGAGTAATTTTCTGGAAATGAGGTGAAATGGCAAAGCAAATGAAGAAGAGGGTTGGCACAATGAAGAACTTTGTTCGACCCCAGTCTTCACTGAGACAGAGTCTGTGACGATCCCACTGTTAAAGATTACAGATCGCATGAGGTCAAAAATGGTGACAATTGTGAAAATAATCCAATTCAAGGACCATACTCCATGGGCCTTTATGATTGACAGAGTCAAAGCCTTTATGAGATTGAATAAAGTCTGTGCACAGCAGTTAGTGCCTTTTTTTTGTATTTACAACCAGTTCCCACATCAAAACACTCCCCCTACACCCCACACTACCCTTCTCCAGTCAGTAAGGAGCTGGAGGAACACAGCAGCCAGGCAGCATCAGAGGAGCAGGAAAGCTGACATTTCAGGTTGGGACCTTTCTTCAGAATTAAGGGTCCCGACCCAAAATGTCAGCTTTCCTGCTCCTCTGATTCTGCCTGGCCTGCTGTGTTCCTCCAGCTCCACACTGTGTTATCTCAGACTCCAGCATCGGCAGTTCTTTGCTACCTTCTCCAGTCAGTTAAGTTCCATGGTAAGAATCTGAAAAATGTGTATCATTTTTTTTCTTTCTTGGGACCTCCCTCTTGTCAAAGATAGATGAAGAAACTGAAATGCCTCATCACCTCCAATTGCCAGCTCACTCTTCTGCTGATTGAGGAAAAGAGAATTTGAGGAAATCAGGATCTCAAACCCAAGGCTAAGGTGATCATTTACCAAGCAGCAACAATTTCTGTGCTCCAATATACACTGAAGACTTGGGCATATTACAAGAGTCATCCTGACCCGAGAGGTACCATCAATGGTCGCTAGATTCTGTAAATCCAGTAGCAAGAAAAGTTGTTCCCTCTCAAGCAACATGCTGAACATCACAGCACTAAACACTCCAAATAGCTCCACTGGCTCAGGCATATCATTCATGCAACTATTATCAGACTCCCGAAGTAACCACTTAACTCAGAACTCTATGACAACAGGAAATTCCCAGTAAGGACAACCTGAAAGCATTCCTGAAGTGATCAAGCACCTCCATTGGGTCATAGGAGTGTCTGGCTTGTGACTGATCAAAAGGAGGTTCTCACAGAGTCACTGAACGTAACGGCAAACTTTATCATGAACATGTTGAGGTGAAGTCAAGACTTTGAACAGAATATGCAAAGCTTCAAATGCCACATCTCCCTGACTCTTCAAACACTACCTGTCTCACCTGTAGCAGAATCTGGAGCTCACATATTGAGTTTAAAGATAAGTCCATCAAACCAGAATGGAAATGAGTCATCCTCAATTCTAAGCAACCCACCTATGAAGATGGAGATTAGTAATACAAAAGAAACATGTTGTAGAATTGTTGGTGGTGGTGAATCAATGTGTTAATTGGTATCACGTTTAGATCAATTCTTCAGGGAGAGCCCAACCAGGAAAGCAACTGTCTAGGTCACCTCTTCTTTCACCTCCTGCACCTTTTATCACATACAATGTCTGTAGCAAAAGGCTGTCCCTTCATGATGTTGAAGATATGAAGTATGTTATAGGCTATTATGAAGTTTGTCACCTGTTCTGCCAAACACTGCAAAGTTCTCCAAGGTCAAGGTACTGTTTCAACCTGCAAGTCAACTGCTGTGTTACAATTTGCATGGCAAAATAGCCTTCATGTTATATATGCTGCCCACATATGCAAGGGTTGCAGGGTGGAGTCATTAGCCGTGGCATCAGCTGATAATGCTTCTCACATGGTAGCCACCCTTTCCTTTGCCCATTGGCTCAAGTGCAGATGGCACAGCAGACTACTGCAGAATGAAGACCATCGAGACTGATGCCAGAGTGTTGACTTGCATGCTGCACTGAGCCTGGTTACATACCAGCTGGATATTGAGAAAGTGTAACCTCTTTCA
The DNA here is from genome assembly GCF_021869965.1 of Rhincodon typus. Classification (NCBI taxonomy): domain Eukaryota; kingdom Metazoa; phylum Chordata; class Chondrichthyes; order Orectolobiformes; family Rhincodontidae; genus Rhincodon; species Rhincodon typus. The sequence continues at coordinate 17,842,291 of NC_063334.1, read as the reverse complement.
ATCATGCTGTCAAAGTGACATAGAGTGATTTATGCATAGTCAATGGCACTCTGTACCATGAGCATGATTGCAATTCTCATGAAGCTGCACACTCATTTTGGTTTCTTGCTTCCTGGCAATAAAGAGACACCGTGACCTCCCATACGCAACAGTGCATAGCAATCTGTGAGATGTTACAAACATCTTCAGCTCCTTACTCAAATTAAACAGAGACATAAAACTTCAAGCCCAAGGTCTACTTCACAGTCATTGGCAATACAGTCCTCACCCTGCTGCAGGGTGCACATTTGTAAGCTGTAATCTTCAGTGAGCGTGCCCTTACTGAATTGCTGATGTCTCAGTCACTGTTCCTCACCGAGATTCAGGTACAATTATTGTCTAAACACCCTGGTTGTATAAGGCTGAATGCTAGACCCTCTTTTCCCTTGCATCTTGCATCTATGAACATTAGATGACATCCCTTATTCACAGAGGCAAGATGAGATTGCATTACATTTTGTCAAGAAGTACCATAGCAATAGTATGTGAATTGGTCAATCTGAAGGCCAGAGATGGGCCTTCCCCACCCTTCCGCAATGTAGTATAACACACAAGCACGAAATAGCCCAGCTCAACTATTCTACACCTCCATTTGCCCATTTTGATGTGTAAAGGGTTGCGACATTAGCATTAACTGTAATCATAAGCAGGCAAAGGTTGCAGAGATGCATGCTAATAGTGATTAATTAATGATGCACTTTTCATTTTGTGGTTTACAATCCCAGAGCAGCTACCAACTGCAAAATTTTGATTCAAACACTGGGGCCATTCATACACATCATTTTTAAACTGGCAGTCCTGACAGACAGGAGATTTTGTTCCTCAGTCCTTATCTTCTTTTCAAGGGGAAGCCTCAGAACAAAGATTCGTAACATTATGCTACATGTAGATACAGTGAACTAATGTTAATATTGAGAAATCCAATGTACATATTCAAATTATTACAATATTAAGGTAGAAATTAAACAAGCTCTGGGGCCAGTTTCTTTTTATTTACTTTCAGCAAATAGATTTATCTCCCATTTAAAATCAGATATTGAAGTTACAGGGACCCCAGAAAGCCTGCTTTATGGAACAGTTTAATTTTTTACTTTGTTCGTTTTATTACAAAGCAATGGGCTGGATTTTCCAAAGAGTGCAATCTCACACAGATTGCCACGCCAATCCTTTTTTTACAACAGGAGTTCTGCATTTCTAAGAGGGGAATTTGATCAGAGGTCCTCCAGAAATGTGGAACTACACTTCCATTTGTACAGTTCTTTTGTAGCATAGAACTGTGACAGAAAGGTAAAATAGGGAGAGTGAGTGTTGGGTACAGGGAGAGTGAGTGTTGGGTACAGG
>NC_063334.1:17806873-17840901 GCF_021869965.1 Rhincodon typus | reverse complement strand
TTGGGTACAGGGAGACTGAGTGTTGGGCACAGGGAAAGTGAGTGTTGGGCCCAGAGAGAGTGAGTGTTGGGTACAGGGAGACTGAGTGTTGGGTACAGGGAGACTGAGTGTTGGGTACAGGGAGAGTGAGTGTTGGGTACAGGGAGAGTGAGTGTTGGGTACAGGGAGAGTGAGTGTTGGGCACAGGAAGAGTGAGTGTTGGGCACAGGGAGAGTGAATGTTGGGTACAGGGAGAGTGAGTGTTGGGTACAGGGAGAGTGAGTGTTGGGCACAGGGAAAGTGAGCGTTGGGTACAGGGAGAGCGAGTGTTAGGTACAGGGAGAGCGAGTGTTGGGTACAGGGAAAGTGAGTGTTGGGCCCAGAGAGAGTGAGTGTTGGGTACAGGGAGAGTGAGTGTTGGGTACAGGGAGAGTGAGTGTTGGGCACAGGGAGAGTGAGGGTTGGGCACAAGGAAAGTGAGTGTTGGGCCCAGAGAGAGTGAGTGTTGGGTGCAGGGAGAGTGAGTGTTGGGCACAGGGAAAGTGAGTGTTGGGTACAGGGAGAGTGAGTGTTGGGTACAGGGAGAGTGAGTGTTGGGTACAGGGAAAGTGAGTGTTGGGTACAGGGAAAGTGAGCGTTGGGTACAGGGAGAGTGAGCGTTGGGTACAGGGAGAGTGAGTGTTGGGTACCGGGAAAGTTAGTGTTGGGTACAGGGAAAGTGAGTGTTGGGTACTGGGAAAGTTAGTGTTGGGTACTGGGAAAGTGAGTGTTGGGTATGGGGAAAATTAGTGTTGGGTATGGGGAAAATTAGTGTTGGGCACAGGGAGAGTGAGTGTTCGGCACAGGGAGAGTGAGTGTTGGGCACAGGGAGAGTGAGTGTTGGGCTCAAGGAGGGTGAGTGTTGGGCACAGAGAGAGTGTATGTTGGATCTGGGGATTTCTGGTAGCATTGGGAGAGGTGGATGGCAGAGGTTCGGACAGATCCAGCAGAGATGGGAGCTGGAGTGGGGTTGCGAGGGTGATTAGGTGTGAAGTGTGTCGAATCCTTGGAAGGGGAATCAGGGCAGCGTCTGGTGTGTGTAACTAGTCTGTGCCAGGTCTAATGGGATGTCCTTGATGCTAAAGTTATTCAGACAATGCCTTGATATCAAGGCCAGTCACTCCGACTTCATCACTTGAAGTTAGCTCTTTTTCCAATTTGAATAAGACTGGAATGAGGTCAGGAATTGAGTTCAGTACAGCTCCACCTTTTTATTGTATGCTGTACCATCAATGAGGCCATGTTTAAGCTACCACCTGTACAGATCAACTTCCATCGATGTCAAAGGAAAATAAATTTGGATGGGTATGAAACTTGTGCCTAAAGTAATCATCTCCTTTTCCTGACAGGCAAGTCCAAGTAAAAATTATTCCTATAGGCACAGCTTTTCATGGATATGAGAGATTGCTGACAAGGTTAAGTGATTAGATTTAGTAACATTAGGCGACAGTTGTTGGATGTCAGTCTCTTGGAATCCAAAGTAAAACAGCACAGGATAGAAACCACACTGCAGTGTGACTGCAGTACTTCACATGCAAGCTATTCCTGGACATATTCTCATTCAGGTTGCAAAATAAGCTTCAGTTTAAGATGAGGAGTATCTGCTAGTGCCAGTTAGCAATCAATAGTAGACAGGTTTTTACCATCCCTGCGGACTCATGTATTGAGAACTGTATTTTATTTCACACATTTTTTTTTCATTTTATGGAAATGATGCCACAACTGAGAACAGATGGTGCTGTAAAAAAGCATGCCATCAGAACCATCTGCAAATAACGCATCAATTTAGCTCCCATTGCAAAGTAAAATTTACATCTAATTTTCATCATTTTAATTCTTATTTAGCATGTGGTAGAAACAGAACGCATGACTTTGTTGCTCATGAATTATCAGCTTAAACTCACTTGTGGGCTATATATTGTACCGCATGGCTGCTTATCATGTGCCCTTTAGGACATTCTTCTACTTACAGGATTTACAATGGAGTTTGCATTAAGGGATTCCATTACAGGACGATTTGTTCAGGACAGGGTGTCAAAATTGCATTTGTTCTTAAGTTTATTATGAATTTACCCTGTTCAATTTTGAAGATTTCAAACCTAAAATGGGTTTTGAAAATTCAGTTAGCATCATCATATTGGATACTCTGACTTTTCTGAGAGGTACAGCTTAAAAAGCATGCGTTACTGCTTTTAGTTACCATATTTCAGAAGTAGATAGAGAAGCTAAAACTCAGTTTGTGCAGTGTCATCTGATGTGGATTTGCAAATTTAGCAAAAACGCATCCGACATATGTAGCATTGTATTATGAAGCTGTTTATCAGAATTGGCTAGGCCTCCTGGCAATCAGCAGTTGGACATTATTGTCTGTTAAATAGAGTACACTGTTACACAAGAATTAATACCTGATTGTAAAACTGAATCACAATTTATCTGCAAGAGAATTGCTTTCTGAAATTCTGGGATAAAAGCTACTTCACACAGTTATTTTATTAGTTTGGGTTTTTTTTCAGGGCTATGTAGCTAGGATGCACTGGAATCAATCAGTTCTTAAAGTGCTGGATTGCTTTAAACATGATTTCACAAAACATTGCTTCTATTTTTTTCTCTGGGTGAAGAAAAAAAGTGTAAAAATTGCGAACTCATACATAACTGTCATCTATTATTCCTTTTTCAGTACTTTTATGACATTCATCCTGTTATCAGATCAGAAACACCTATAATTTGTTCAATAAATCACTTCGGTTCATATGGATCACTAAAAGACTTTGACCAAGTCATTCAAATTAGGTAGATACTCAGCTCCCAGGCAAAAGTCAGATACTATTCCTTTTGACTGAATGAACATTTGAGTTGTTGTTTGACATTTCAGCTTTTAGGATTTTAGATTTTCCGATTATTCACTTTGTAACATACTTGGCAAGAACACTGAATGGAGATATTCGAAGATGATTACAGTACCAAAGTGAAATTCCCAACAGGTTATTTGAAAAACCTCACGTTGAGGCATCACTACATATTGCTTAGAATCACAGAATCCCTACAGTGTGGAAGCAGGCCATTCGAACCATTGAGTCTGCACCAACCTTCTGAAGGGGACCCTATGCAAACCTATCCCCCCACCCTTTCCCTGTAACCTTGCACTTTCCATGGCCAATGCACCTAACCTGCACATCGTTGGACTGTGGGAGGAAACTGGAGCACCTGGAGGAAACCCACACAGACACAGGGAGAACATGCAAACTCCACACAGACAGTCACCCAAGCCTGAAATCAAACCCAGGTCCCCAGCACTGTGAGGCAGCATTGCTAACCACTGAGCCATTGTGCCACACCATGCGTGAATGTACGAATTTCAGCACCAGAGATGAAAACTCTAATAGACTTTCTGGACCACAATTTAATGTTTGGCAGAGACCTGCTTGTCAAATTTATAAAGGTACAAACTTTCAAATGTAAATAGTATGGGATATAATAATCTGTTTACAGTTTCTGGTTGAGACATGGTTGAAGAATGGGAATGAGACCCTCTGAAGCTTCCTACAGAGTCTGAATGTTCAGGCTGTATCATTGTATCATGAACAATGCAGAAATCCATCAGGTTAGGTTTATTCCATTTCATCCTCTTCCAAGAAACCCATCTGAGTTCAATCAGTCCAAATTGGCTTCAATTAGGACCTTTATAGACAGCTGGGATCTTGTATGCAAACATGATAGCAGCGGTGAGACATACAAAAATACAGGACTCTGAACAATGTCCAGAATTAATCAAATTCTCAATAAATTAAAAACTAAATGATCAATTTAATTGTGGCATGAACCCCAGCACCATGTGTCTGAAGCTATGTTCAGTTCTGGACGAATTAACATACAATAGTAGATTTCACATTGAATCCCTGATATTTTTGCAGAGCACTAGAGGAAAATGGCTACAGCCCTGGTCTCTGTTGCACAAAATGGTGCTGACTACTAAGAGCTGTCCTTGAATTAATTTATTTACAAAGCAACAGAAGTCAAATAATGATATTCCTTTGTGACAAAACTGAAAATGTGACTATGTGCTCTACAGGTAAGAAGTTATCCTTATCTGTGTTAAAAGTAAGTGCACATATTTTCATTCAAACTATGTAGCAGATCGTACAATATTAATTTCAATTTACAACAAGCGTATTAATGAGAAAAAGTTTAGAAATGAGCACAGGCATTCACCTGATGGTGCAACCTAACAATAACTGAAGCATGTTTGCTGTCTCTCTGGGTCAATGAAGTCCAAATCCAATGCATTTTATTGAAGGGCACTTACCTGCTTGATTCGTCGTGACATTTACAGACACAAATTGTCGAGGGATGGAACTCAGCTCCGACACTCCGTTCACTGCCTCAATCTCGAAGGTGTAATTGGTGTGAGCCAGGAGATCCACCACCATGACCGTGGTGTTCCTGAGGCCAGCCTCCTGTGGGATATACCTGACACCGCTACCGCACTCCTCACAGCGGATCAAATCCACGCTGCACCTCTTGCAAATCACGAGGTATGTCACATCTTTTCGTCCTCCACCATCAGCAGGAGGACTCCAGTCCAGAATCACACTGGTATTGTTGATGTTAGAGATGACATTCTGTGGGGGTGAGGGGGGTCCTGGGATCAGTGACAAAACAAGGTGTTAATTGCATGGCCTGTGTGTACATTTCCTACATTTAAAGGATAGGCACATTACATACTTCACATAAAATCCACCTTTTTATGATGTCTTGAAATACTTATTGTGCATTTTAAACTACAATATATCACAAGAATATATTAAAATAGAATTAAATCCCAAACAGGAAAAGATTTTGCATTGTGTCTGCAAGATAAAGATTACAATTCTTCATTTTCTCCTTTTTATCACCCAGTCTAAGAATGTTGCGGTTTTTAGCTATTCCTTACATTAAAGAACCCAATTTATTGTTTAAGACTTTGTTTAAAAGTCATTTCAGTATTAAATGTGCTGAGCTGGAACTATCTGCCAATAATGTCTGTCTAGATTCTCCCATCATATTTGGTAGAACATAATGCAGTCTCCAAGATGAACATTTTTAGAATCACTAACTAATCTCTGGAATTCCCTCCTTATAACTCCTCTCCTCTCGACGTCTCTTTCCTCCTTTGAGACACTCGAGAAAGCTTCTCTCTTTGATCACACTTTTGAACATATGTCCTCATTTTGCCTTATTTGGTTCCATATCAAATTTTGCTTTGTAACACTCCAGTGAGATATCGTAAATAGAAACGGGTGTTGAAAGATTTATGATCAAAAGGATTGGCACAGATTGTTGTCATTTTTAAGTTCAGATGGGCTAGCTGATAGGCATGACATGGAGCGGTGTAAAGGTCCCCAGTGAATTGACGAGAAATCTCTTCCTCAGCTCAGTGTGTTGTGAATCTCTTTACCCCATGGGGAACCGAATGTTCAATAAATGAGTATATTGAAGACAGTGAACCTGTAGCTCTAGGTTCTTCAGTAAGGAAACAACCAGCCATCTGAACTGTGAAATCCTCAAAGAATTTTCAATGGGATCAGTATTCATTCATCTAAATTCCTGAGAGTGTGGGCCCATTTTAGTCAATCGCTCCTTATTGTATAGCTCTGTCCTCCCTCGAATCAATTTAGTGCATCTTTTTTGCATCCCTTCCAATAGTAAATTTGCTTAAGTAAGGAGATTAAAACCCTGTACAGTGTTCCATTACCAAAACCATTTGCACCAACACTTCCTTACAGTTCTACTCCAAACTGCTTGTAATGTGAAAAAATATATAACTTACCCTCTGATTGCTTGTTAATTATTTTTGTGAATAAGGGCTTCTCAACCCCTCTAAAGATCAACATTACTACTGAAGAAAAAAGATTTTTTTTAATTCTTTCTGCCATGGCAAATAATGTTGATTATATTCAACTACCATCTTGTTGCCCACTAACTGAACCTGTCCATATCCCGATGCAGGTTCTTTGGCCTGAATATTACTGTGGATATCGGACCAACGAGGGAGTTGGAGCAGAAAGTGGATCTGGTTCAGTGGTAGTGTCCTTACCTACTGACAGCTGATCCAATCCAGTCCCCTTCCTGAGCAACGGAACTGAGCCAGGAAGCAACCCCACCATGGCTCTCAAAACCTTTCTTGTCCCTTTAACATTCCCCACAAAGCTCCTGACTCCCCTGCCTACCATCCCTTATGCCCTGTCAGACAGGGCCATGTAAAATTTGACTCTTTACATTCTCCTCATGGCTACATTCTTAATATCAACATCTGCCAGTTAGTCACCTTGTAAAGTATATTCTACTTATCTATTTTTCCTATCAAGGTGCATTAATTCACCTTTTTCAACAGTAAGCTGCACCTGCCAACTTATTGTCCAATCACTTAACCTGCCCACGATTAGTACGTTGAAACTTTGTTTAATTTCGGTAGACTTTTTGTCAAAAACTCAGTAAAGAACTAAACATTATTTTTTATAAAATTAAGGACCTGCTTATTCAAGTGTACAAGTGGAATTCTGCAATTTATGTTAATAAGGACGCTTGGACTTGCAAATTTTAATGCTGAATTTTCATAAGGCTGATAAAACAATCTTTCATTTATTTTTGAAAATGTTTTCAATGTTGGCCCATATTTGCCTGATTTGTTTTTACAAAAGCCAAAATTCAGATTAAAAAAATAGCAGCACTTCCAATGATAGCATTAATGGTCTGAATTTTCACCAAGTTGGAACTACTCCAGAGGAATTTAAAAATAGAGAGCAGCTTCACGGATTCCCACCTCCATTCCTGGCTTCCATGATTTTCATAAATCTGAAATAAGATGTGGATAGTGAGCCTGCAACATGTAACCCTGACCTGGGTGGTTCACTGCTATTACATTGCTTCGTCCCCTACAATTTTTGTGCAACAGGGCAAGCTTTCTATAATTCATGGTTCACAATCCTTCAGACAAGTAGTGAACCATGGTACGGATTTACAAAACTTTAGAAAGATAAGTTCAAAAATATTTTCCATATCTCATGTACCCCACCCCCCACCATGCCATTTCATCCTTAATGATCCTAAAACTGCATAAATATCAATCAGACTGACTGTTAAGGTATCGATAACAGAGGTATCCAATACTTCATACCTCTTTGTCTTGTGCAAATCAACAATGAGACATTGACAAAATCTATCACAACAAACAGTCATTTATTATAACAACTTACTGATCTTCATCAAATGAAGCCAAAGTTCTCTCCAATTGTAAAAGTAGAATCCACTAAGATGATCCTTTTATGAATCTGAACTTTCAGCTGTGTGAAGCATTTGAAACCTCTCTCTTTTATTCATTCGTTCGTGGGCTGTTTGGGTGTCGCTAGCTGGGCCAGCATTTATCGCTCATTTTCCATGCCCTGGAGAATGAGGTGGTGAGTTACCTTCTTGAACTTGGGGTGTTATAAATGTTACAAAGAGAGTTGCAGGATTTCAACCCAGGGACAGTGAGGGATTCAGGATGGTGTGTGGCTTGGAGGAGAACTTGCAGATGGTAGTGCTTCATGTATCTGCTCCCCTTGTCCTTCAAGATGGTAGTGTCTCAGGTTTACAAAGTGCTTGCAGAATTACTGCAGTGCATCTTATATGTGGTACACACTGCTGCCACTGTTCATCAGCGGTCAAGGCATTAATGCTGAAAGTCGTGGATAGTGTGTCAATCATGTGGGCTGCTTAGTTCTGGATTATGTCAAGCTTCTTTAATACTGCTAGAGGTGCATTCATCCAGGTAAGTCGAAAAAATTCTGTCATGTTCCTGATTTGTGCCTTCTATGTGCTAGAAAGGAACTGGTAAGTCAGGGGGTGAATTACTTATCGAGTCATAGAGTCCTACAGCATGGAAACAGACCCTTCGGTCCAACCAGTCCATGCCGAACATAATCCCAAACTAAACTAGTCCCAACTGCCTGTTCATGGCCCATATCCCTACTAACCTTTCCTATTCACGTATCTATCCAAATATCTTTTAACTGTTGTAATTGTACCCACAGCCACCACTTCCTCAGGAAGTTCATTCCACACACGAACCACCCTCTGTATAAAAAAATTTGCCTCTTATGTCTTTTTTAAATCTCTATCCTCTAACCTTAAAAACATGTCCCCTGGTCTTGAAATCCCCTTTTGTAGGGAAAAGCCAACTACCATTAACTCTATCTATACCTCTCATTATTTTAGAAACTTCTATCAGGATGCCTCTCAACCTCCTGTGCTCCAGTGAAAAATATCCGAAGCTATCCAGCCTTTCTTTATAACTCAAACCTTCCATACCTGGCAATATCCTGGTAAATCTCTTCTGAACCTCTCCAGCTTGATAACATTCTTCTTATAACTGGGCAACCAGAACTGGATACTGTACTCCAGAAGAGGCCTCAGCAATGTCCTGCACAACCTCAATATGACTTCCCAGCTCATATACTCAAAGGACTGAGCAATGAAGGCAAGTGTGCCAAACACCTTTTTAACCACCCTGTCTTTAAATGATGCAAACTTCATATAATTATTTCCCTGCACCCCTAGGTCCCTCTGTTCTACAACAATACCCAAGGCCCTATCATTAATTGTACAAGCCCTATCCTTGTTCGTTATTGCAAAGTGCAATACCTCGCATTTGTCCAGATTGAACTCCTGCTGCCATTTTTCAGCCCATTGACCCATTTGATCAAGATCCCTTTGTAATCTTAGAAAACCTTCTTCACTGTCTGCTATGCCACCAATTTTCATGTCATCTGCAAACTTACTAACCATGCCTTCTATATTCTCAACCAAATCATTTACAAAAATGATAAACAAAAGAGGAGCCAGAACCAATCCCTGTGGAACATCACCGGTCACAGGCCTCCAGTCCGAAAAGCAACCTTCCACCATTCGTCTCTGTCTCCTGTCATTAAGCCAATTATGTATCCAATTAGTAAGCTCACCCTGAATCCCATGTGACCTAACTTTACTGAATAGTCTACCAGCGGAACCTTGTCAAAGGCTTTACTAAAATCAACTAAACAATGCCTACTGCTCTGCCATCATCAATCTTTTTGGTAACTTCCTTGAAAAACTCAACCAAGTTTGTGAAACACAATTTTCCTCGCACAAAACCATGTTGACTATCCCTAATCAATTCTGGCCTCTCTAAAAGTCTATAAATTGTATCTTTTATAATCACCTCCAACAACTTGCCCACAACCAAAGTCAGACTCACAGGTCTACAGTTCCCCAGTTTCTCCTTACAACCTTGATTAAACAAAGGTACAACATTAGCCACTCTCCAGTCATCACCTCACCTGTCGATATAAATGATGCAAATATTTCTACTAGGGGTCTCGTAATTTCCTTCCTTACTTCCTACAACCTTCTGGGATACATTAGCTACTTTTTCAGAATTCCGAGCCTCTGGCCTGTTTTTATAGCCACAGTACTGTATGACTGGCCATTGGTAACTCCCAGGATGTTGATAGTGGGAGATTCAATGGAATTGCAGAATCACAGAATTGATATCGTAGAGGAGTCTATTCAGCCCATCATGTCTGCATTTACTCTCTGAGAATTATGACTTGCTGCTAACTTCCTACATTTTCTCCATAACCCTGCACATTGTTTTTATTTAAATAATTGTTAGTGCCATCTTGAATATGTCAATCTAACCTGATTCCATCGCACTTGCAGGCAGTGCATTCCAGACCCCAATTGCTCACTATGAGAGTAGTTTTTTTTTCTCTCATGTAACATTTTCTTCATTTGCAAAACATTTTCTATCTATGCCCACTGGTTCTCAATACTTACAAGCAAGAATAGTTTCTCCCTATCTATTCTTTCTTGACGAATCATGAATTTGTGCTCTTCTGTTAGGTACCATCGAAGCCTTCTCTTCTCCGAGCAAACAGTTCTAAATTCTCCAATCTATCCTCAGAACTGAAGTTATGACTGAAGGAATAGAGTAGAAAAGTAGGGAGGTGTTGCTGCAAGTGTACAAGGCATTAGTGAGAATGCACCTGGTTATTGTGTACAATCTTAGTCTGTTTTCTTGAGGATGGATGTCGTTGTACTGGAGATAGTTCAGAGGAGGATCATGAGATTGATTCCAGAGATGAGGGGCTTAACTTCTGAAGAAAGACTGTGCAGATTAGGTCTATATTCTCTGGAATTTAGAAGAATGAGAGGAGATCTAATGAAGTTGCATAAAATGCTAAAGGACATTGACAAAGTAAACATAGAAAGGATGTTTTCTCATGTGGGGCAATCTAAACTGAGAGGTCATAGTTTTAGGATAAAGGGTAGCAGATTTAAAAGAGATATGGGGAGAAATTATTTCTCTCAACGGGCCGCGAATCTGTAGAATTCACCGCCCAGAGTGAGGTGAATGCTGAGACACTGAGTAAATTTAAGGAGGAGATAGACAGATTTTTCACTACTAATGGGTTGAAAGGTCACAGAGAATGGCTAGAAAAGTGCAGTTAAGGCCAAGATGAGATCAGCCATGATCGTATCAAATGGCAGAGCAGGTTTGAGGGGTTCAATTGCCTACCCCTGCTCCCGGGTTTTATGTTCTTATGTTAAGTTTGTCATCCCCAGAACCATTCTTAAAAATGTGTTCTGCACTCACTTTAATGCATTCAAATACTGTCTAAACTATGGCCCCCAAAACTGTACAGAATATTCCATTTGAGACCCTTAATCAGTCATTAATTGACCATTTAATCACATTAATTAGCGATGAATCAAGATGGTCACCTATGATATTTCTCACTCAGTATTTAATTGCTGAGGTGATGAGAAAGGAAGGAAGTATCTCTCCATGGCAAACATATTCAATTATTTTCCTTTCTCACTACAAACCTCACCACCTCCAGGGAGGAGATAATCAGGACGATTAAGTGTAAGTATTCACCAACTGAACAGTCTTTCCTCATTACAATTATAAAGATGTGGAGATGCTGGAGTTGGACTGGGGTGGAGAAGGTCAAAAATCACATGACACCAGGTTATAGTCCAAAAGGTTTATTTGAAAATGTAAGCTTTCAGAGCTGAGCCTCTTCACTACGCCTGAGGAAGGGGCTGAGCTTCGAAAGCTTGCATTTTCAAATAAACCTGTTGGACTGTAACCTGGTGTCATGTGATTTTTGACCAGTTATAAAGGACAGAGTGAGAAGAGGCAACACCTTACTACTGAGGCTTGCTTTCTCTTCAGAGATGCTGCCAGACCCTGCTGTGTTTCTCCAGTAATTTCTGTTTTCATTTCAGATCTTCAACATCCACAGGTCTTTGTTTTGTGCTAATGAAGCTTGTCCATTATATACATTACAGTCCATTCAAATATTTTCTTTTGTATTCCATGTTAAAATTCAAAACTAAATTAATATCACATTAATAGTCTTACTGGGCTATAAGATTTACTTACTTGTGCAAGCCATTGAAGGAGGATCATTATCTCTTCGAAAGTAGTTTTCCATACAATGACAGGAAATTGATCCTTTGTCATATGTATAACTGTAGGGAGGACACTTGCTGCAGGACAGGCTGTAAGGTGAGGCCTTAAAGAATCCTGGTTGACAAACTGTAGAAATTAAACAAATGACAAGGATTTCAATTAAATTCACCAAATGGCTGTCGATTTTTTTAAAATTATGCACTATTTCCTTTTATACAAATCATACGAGAACATGATTCTACTTGGAATAACTTCTACCTGTGGCATAAACATACAATGCCTGTCAGTATTTCAGTGCAGTCAATATTGAATTGTGATGGTTAGTTCATATGATAGTGGCCATACTAGAAAGCAATTTAGTTCTGAGATATGTTAAATTTACATGTTACATAAAGTTGTTTCTTTATAATAACTTGTTTCACAATTATATGGATATTTGTTTGGGTGTACAAAAAACAATAATACCGAAAGCGTGGGAAAAAAAATTGTATAGCATCTTTCAGACCCTCAATATCCCAAAACACTTCGTAGATAATGAAATATTTTTTGACACAAAAACAGAAATCACTGGAACAGTGTTAACTCTGATTTCTCCCCACAGATGCTGCCAGATCTGCTGAGCTTTTCCAGCAATTTCTGTTTTTGTTTCTGATTTAAAACAACCACTGTTCTTTCATTTTTATTAAGTATTTTTTGAAGTGCAGTTCCTGTCACAATATGCCAAAGGCCTAAACTTTCTGCTACTTCTTCAAAGATTCTATTGAAAGGTAAGATTTGGAAAATACAATCAAATTAACATATCTTGATTACCAAAAGTCTTTTTTAATAAGTATCATCGTGACTATGTAATTATAATATTGCATAATTTATAAAGAAGGTCAATTTGATTTTTTTTAAATAACAGACATGCACAAGAAAGGACTCCCAGGATTCATATAAATGTCCCTATTAATTCACTTTTAGACAAAAGCAGACAGACTGATATACTATCTCACCGACAACAGGAACTAACTTGAATTTTGATTAAATTCTTTGACAACAAAATGAGTCCTGGAACATGTAAAAATTGAAGACTTCTTACACAAGCGAAAGAATGAAAGAAAACCCCTCAAGGAATTCCAGAATAACTGACTTTGCTTTGTGGGATATGACTCATCAAATGTTAACACAGCAGCCATTTTAAGTTTGATCGACATAAGACTCTATGACACACCATTTCAAAACAGAACTCTCCAGGAAAGTCTGAGATGACAGCCTCACAGAAGAAAGTTCTCAGCTCACGAGAAAGAATCTTCAGAAAATCAACCATGGCTCTATTGAAAGAGACCAGACTACATGCAAATGCAGTGACCACAGAACAAGTAACAATCAGGAAATCTCTCACGCACTAGTGCTCAAAGCCTGCTCTACCCAGAGTCTATCTGTGAAAGTAATTCAACTACAGAAACTATCATTTCTGCTAAATCCTGACATTGTCTGCAATCCAAAAATAGAAATTGCTGGAAAAGCTCAGCAGGTCTGGCAGCATCTGTGGAGAGAAATCAGAGTTAACATTTCGAGTTGAGTGACCCTTCCTCAGAACTTCTTTTCCAGTAATTTCTATTTTTGTCTTTGATTTACAGTATCCACATTTTTTTTTATTATTGGCTTCAACCCTTTCCCCTCAGAAAGAGGGAGCTTCAAGCAAATAACAAGCCTGCAATGTTAAAGAACTGAACTGGTGTTAACTTTATCTGTACCTACTTTTTATATTCGCATCTGTAGTCTATCTAATAACAGCATTACAATTTTACATTGTAACTTTCAGCATAGCTTGCGCAAATAAACTAGTGTTTTATCTGATTTAAAACTAAAGCCTTATTGGTTATATTTAAATTGGAACAGTAAAAAACTAAAAAGGGATCTAAGGAAGCAAAATAATTCACAGTTCAATAACGCACACCGCGAACACTTCTGGTAGTCTTGGCAGACCTGCATAGCAGACTTACAATTTTAAAAACAAAGCCTTGGGATGAGGTGATCTTCTTAGAAGCCTGGGAATAGGCTACATAACCTTCCAACTGCATGAGAACTAGGAAAATTAGAAAGAACTAGATAATGCAACAGATGTAATGTATTTGGATTTTCAAAAGTCTTATGATGAGGTACGGAGTATTAGACCAATAACCAAGGTTAGAACGAGTAGCAAAATGGTTCGAAAGTTGGCCGTAAAACAGAAAGTATAGCAAGGCATAAAAAGATAGTTTCTCAGACTGTAAGAAGTTGGAAAGTGATGTTCCAGATTTCAAGAAGGAGACCCCTGAGGAAGATCTTTAATATTCTAAAAAATGTTGGAGAGGATAAACATAGAGAACATACATTTACTTGTTGTGAACAGAACTAGGAGGCACAAATTACAGAAGTTAAATAAAGGGGAAAGGCTAGTCGGATATTAACTGGTTGGATGAAGAAGGCTGGGGGAGGCTTATATGGGAACACAAATCCTATCTGGATCCTGTGGATCAAAGACCTGTTCCTTGCCATCAATATGATGTGAAAGCCTTCTAAGGTACAAGAATAAGAATCCACCTGTTCCCAATTTTCTCTGATTTTAATAAACTTCATTACAGTCAGACGAGCAGTAATTTGGCTAACCCATGGATGTAATTTTTATTCTCTCATGTGTTGTGGACTTCTCTGACAGGGCTAGAAGGTGTTGTGAATAGCCTACTCGGTTAGTTAACAGCCAAACACGTACCTGTGGATCTGGAGTCACATGAAGACTAGACCAGGTAAGGGAGGCAGATTTGTTTCCTGCATAAGCGTTGGTGAATCAGGTGAGTTCTTACTGTATTTGATGATAGATTAGAATTGAAAGCTAATTTATGTAACTAAGTTAAAAGTCCACCAGCTACCATGATAATATTTGAATTAGTGTCCTCAGAGCATCATCATGGGTGCCTAAATTATTAGTTTAATGACATTCCCACTCTGCCAGCCCAATACTCTCTACAATTTCTACCTCTCTAACAGAAACCTGCTATCAACTTGATGCTTTCCTAAATGCTGGGCCCAACATCAGAGATACATAAGAATCAGAACAATTCCATTCCATTCTGATCATCCTTTCCGTGTCACAACATTACAATACTATAGATAAATTTTAAGATCGGCCACTTCATTTGCTCAGTTTATAGCTGATGGCTGCTCAGATGGTATCAGTTATTCCTCTGCTCCTGGAATTGTAACCTAGGACCTCTTGTAGCATAGGGACAGGAGTAGGCCATTCACCTCTTGAGCCTGCTCTGCTATTTAATGAGATCATGGCTGATCTGTGGCTTAATTCCATATTTCTGCGTTTGACATATCCCTAATACCTTTACCTGACAAAAAAATTATCTGTCTCAGATTCAAAACTAACTATTGATCTAGCACCCACTGTCATTTGAAGGGAGTTCCAAAACTCTATACCATCTTTTGTGTGGTACAGTGGTAGTGTCCCTACCTCTGAAGCAGGAGGCCAGGGTTCATGTCCCACCTGCTCCAAAGGTGTGTCATACCATCTCTGAACAGACTGACTAGAAGATATCTTGGAACTGCAAGTCTTGTTGAAGGAGAATTCCATTAAAAATCTGAAATATGTGTAGCCTAATCAGACAATGGGGTAACTTGTCAATGAGATGAGCTAGTTTTTGGAGTCAGTTTTATTTTCATTTGTTAGCTCTTCCGTTGAAACAGATCTTTTATTTTGTTT
Source organism: Rhincodon typus (assembly GCF_021869965.1). NCBI lineage: Eukaryota > Metazoa > Chordata > Chondrichthyes > Orectolobiformes > Rhincodontidae > Rhincodon > Rhincodon typus. The sequence goes on along the minus strand of NC_063334.1, from coordinate 17,825,674 downwards.
TACCAATTCTATATGCTTCACAGTTCACAGAAGCTCTACATTAAGACATATCAAAATCATTCTGCTGGCTTCACCTAATTATTCCTCAGGCTTTCTTGGAATGCTATTCAGTAAACTTAGCCTGAATAAATCTAAACCTGACAGAATTTGCTTCATCCCAGTGTCTTTTCAACAAGGAGAAGGTGTGGAGGCAAAGGCAATGTGGGAAGAGTTCAATTCAATGTCATGCCATGTGACACATAGTTCTTGAGATAAGTGAAAGGACATTCCCCCTTCATTAATTATACCTCTCTATTTGCAGATCCTGCCTGATCTACCAAGTATTTCGAAAATCTTTTGTTTTTTTTTGATAACTTGGGTCAATTTAAGACTGTCTCCTGAAGTTTTCTCCACATACACATGCAACAATGATTAATCAAAATCTACTAGTTGTCTTGAATCATAAAGTGATATCCAGCCACTTTCCTTGGTATGCAAACTTGGTTTCTTGCTTATGAATCCTATTCAATTACTTCTGCTAGAATATGCATGGGAGAATAAGGAAGCAATCTCAGCTACAATGTTGGTGCACAGAGAATCTGTCTACCAGCATGTGTGATTACTGACCACCTGGGTAAGCCTCTGTCTGCCATCACCCTTCATGGGCAACAGGTATCAAACAGGTATCATACATATGGATAAAAGATTAACTGTAACTTAACCAGTATTCTTATGATTGCCGAAACTAAAAAGAAAATGTATTTTTAGTTGATATTTTTATTTTTATGCAGTGGAATTTGTCTTCTCATCTATAGCCTCAGGGTTTGACAATGTATGATTTGGAAGAATTTGTAACAATTCACACGGCAAATGTGAAAAGCAACAATTTAAATTTTAGCACCAAGTTAAAAATTCAAATTCAGAGAGATGTGGAATACATTAACGTCAGAGTTACCTCAAACAAGTACTTATTACATTAATTCCTTTTAGCACTTGAGACTTTGTTTGGCTACAAGATATTTTCTTGCTAACTCTTTTTGCATGGTTCACACCTTCTGCTATATTTGCAGTGCTGTGTATAACAAACACAGGTGGTGCATATCCTGTGTGAAATGTTAAAGAAAAATATATTCATTCAGCGGTTATTATACAACCAGTGGCAGTTCAGTGGCAAAGTCTTTCTCTTTATGTACAAACGTTAATGTATCCAGTTTGATTAAGGTACTCTACCAGTATTGAATGTTAGTTTCAGAAAAAAATCATGGATTCTGCCTAGCTTTAACAAAGAATGGATGAAGTAAATACTAGTGACAAACTCGAAGACAAATGTGTTCAAAAGCTATAGAGTGGAATGGCAAATGCTTCTTCATAAAATGTCATTAACTGGGTCTCTCAGAACATCTCTCAGAATTATTTCTACACTGAGCGCAATCCAATGATTAAATCTGTTAGTAAAAAGGATTGAACTCTGTCATGTGTTCTACAGGGAAGGTAGAAGGCTTTATAAGAAAGGATTAGCAACTTAGCACCAGAAATGCTATGTGAGAAATCCAACACTTATTGATTACTGTCTGTTGTCACTCAACAGGCCTTAAAAATCAAGATCCATAGATGCACAGGGTGCATTTTGGCTTTGTGCAGTCAGCAGCTGTGCTACTTGGCTCTGCTTTCAATTAAATTGATTTTGAATGAGGGGAAAAAATTAAACTAATGACAAATTCAATACGTTCTGTTAAATCAGTTCATTCAAATTAAGGTAATGCGTGCCTTCATGTTTTTATTGCTTGTGTTAATTTGAAAGAACTGTTTACCCATTAAAAGAGAAGTCTATGATCAGTTTCTGTACTCTGAAGTGGTCTGACTTTTCATTAACTAATCCAAATTGGTTCTCCTATACAACCAAGCAAAAAAACTAATTTAAGGCTAGTATGAACTATCTCCTGAGTATACTTACAAAAGATAAATCTGAATCCACTTTTGCCTGAAGGTCCACAGTCAAAACCTATTCAGATCAATATTAACTTGTTTTGATGGAAAGAATTATCAGAAACCTCATTCTTTATACAAAAATATTAAGGGAAGAGCCATCTGCTGCCCTCTGCCTCACATTAAGCTGCGTCCATCATGGTGAATTAAACCACAGTACTTCAAAACTGACCTGTGACTAAGAATAGTCTTCCAAGCTCATTATTTTTTAATTATAATCCTAAGGGGAAAATGAATCTCTACATTCAACTCAATGTCAGTAAGATGCACACTTAAAGAGAGATCATATTTTGATGTGTTACCAAATTAGAAATAGCTCAGCCATTTAGGTTCATTCCTGAGGTCATTTAATTAGACCTCATTTATTTTATACCACATTCCTGGCAATGCTCCATATTCACTGCTAATCTGTCAATACAGTCTTTGGCACTACTGAGGGCTATCCATGATTCAGATCATTTATCAAATTGGCTAATGTACAGTATGCTCCTAATCCTCAGGAGGTCTGAAGCTGAAGCAGGCAGAGAGGAGCAGTATTAGTACAACTGTGGCATCACGGCAGTACAGCAAGGCTAGCAACATGCAGAGTACAGTATGCAGCTTTGGTTATAGAATAGTCCATGGGAAAATCTTATTCTCCAATTTAATAGAAAGTTGACGTTGGATATGAGATAGAAAGGGACTTAAAGAGTGAATCCTTGATTGAACGCAATAAGCACCACCCATTGTCATTATATTATGGGGATACAGGGGGAAATTAAAGTAGGGGATCTTGTAGAAGACAACCTAAGATTAGGTCCTCCTAACAGTCTTTGGAGTAATGTTAACTCTGATTTCTCTCCACAGATGCTAGCAGATCTGCTGAGATTTTTCAGCAATTTCTGCTTTTGTTGAAGCAGATCAACATTGGTCAATTCAGAGAAGTGATTGACTCTGGGCTAACATGGAAATCTTTTTCTGAGACTTGATTATAGCTGCAAGAGATGGGAAATTCTCCACTGAGCCCACAAATAGTAGAAAACCCCTCCAGAACAATAGCAAGACATGGGAGAATTATTATTACCGTAAAACAACAATCTTTAAAGAAGTAGTGTTGTCAGGATGATTTAATTTCAAAGATGGGCCAATTAGAGTATAAAATTGGACATCCTAGAGAAAATAATTCTTGAGACATCAAATAGCTTCTAAACTGGAAATTATGTCAGAAGTTGAACAAGTAAATGCACTTTGGTGCATAACTGGGGATATGGTAGATCATGTTATTGCTCATCAAGGGATAAAACAAGCAACAGACCTATTCAAAGAAAAACAGAAAGCCTCTAGCAATTATTTCAATGTCAGAACTAATAGAATTCTTTAAAGAACAAGAACAGAAGAATACACAATCTAGGAGGAAGCCACAGATGATTTCATTCACGATCTCTACAGATTAGTGGACTATGGTGCCTCAATGTCAGGATCCAGAAGAGACTGATTTGCTGTCGGCATTACTGATGAATCTATGTCAGATTCATTTTAGTCCAAAGAAGAGTTGATTCTAATAAAAGGCATTTGGATGGTGACTGAAACAGAGGTCAGATGCAGCTCAGATCAATCCTAAGGGAGAAGATCAAACTTGACTATGGAATCTTCAGAATCCATTCAATCCTTAAGGTGCAGACCACAAAGAACATACATGATAAGCAATGCAGTGAGGGTCGAAATCAGACACTAAAAGTCATTGTGAAATTGTGGAGCAAAAGAAACATAAAGAACCCACGAGTTGAGAAGATACAGATGGCAGCACACATAACAATTGATATTGTATGGAGAAGGCAGTTTTCTCCAAAAGTATTCAGTGCCAATTAATGCTGAAAATTATAGAAATACTACACTTTATTCCATCATCTGAAACCTAATAATCCATAAAAGTAAAGATAGCCAGATTGCAGCTTCAAGAGAGCATTGAGCATAAATCTCAGTTTACAACGTTGGAATTTGTTGCAGTTAACTAGTATAACCGCTTGAATGAATCAATCCTCTGATGCAAACCTTGTCCAGTTGTAGAAAGCCATAACAGATCATGTCATTCCCATTGCAAAAACATAATTTGTATTGTACTGTGCTTTTTGCACAATACATCATTGTGAAATACTAAAGATGCCTTCCAAATCTTCCAACTTGCATTGGAACCCCTGGATCATATGCTGATCAGACAGAAACTACGCTCCTGTCTTCAGATGATTTTATTTTTACCCAAACCTCCAACAGAGAACTGTGAAGAATACCGACAATGCAGGAATCACAGGCAGAGCACTGAAGAGAATCTCTGTAAAAGACATGTCCCCTTTTTGTAGCACTGACTGCTGTATTCAGATTGATCACTAAAGGTCCTAAAGCTTGTCAGTGAGTTGTACTACAGTATGAATAAATGGGGTTCTTTTAATTTCAAAAATATACTTTATTCATAAAAAAAATCTTTGCATATATACATTGTCACAAATGCAGTTCGGTTCTGTACTGTTGCATATCAAGGAAACAAATAAACATTGGAGTTTGACTCCATCCAAACAAATCAAAGACATCTCTTACATATACAAGATTATATTTATATGCATTTGAGACACTAAGAGGGTCCGATAACTGAATGGACCCCCATTTACCTTCAGAAGGAAGACCTCAGACAGTAGTCTTTACCCACTGTCCCTTGGCGGCAGCTGCCCCAAGCTTTAGTGCGTCCCTCAGCACATAGTCCTGGACCTTGGAATGTGCCAGTCTGCAACACTCGGTCGAGGTCAACTCCTTGTTCTGGAAGACCAACACATTTTGGGCAGACCGAATTGTATCTTTCACCAAGCTGATGGTCCTCCAGGTACAGTCAGTGTTTGTCTCAGTGTGCATCCCAGGGAACAGGCCATAGAGCATAGAGCCCTGCATCACAGAGCTGCTTGGGATGAACCTCAACAGAAACCACTGCGTCTTTCTCCAGACTTCCTTTGCAAAGGCACATTCCAGCAGGAGTTGACAAATCGGTTGGTGAATAGATGAATGAGGGAACGTAATAGGTAATGTGGATGAGGCAATAATTATCTTTTTGTAGTTACATAAACACAGAGATAGTTTTACCCTGAAACACATGTCCACTGCCTTCTTCCTTTCATATACCCTCAATAAGTCCAGTGTCAGAACCAGGGATCTTGTGGTGATTTGAACCACCTAAAACCAGCAAATTCCTGAGTGCAAACCAGAGCCCTATGGGTGCTAAAAGGTAATGCCGACAAGAAGCCCAGTTTACTTTAAGGTGAATCCCTAAGGATATGCCAATGTAATGGGCTGAACTTTTAGTCTCAATGGCAGCTGGAACAGAAGCAGACGAGCACGGCATGTCCAGCTTTAGCTCGGACTACCTGTTCACTGTGTTCCGAGAGGCTGGGAAAGGAAGGGGGAATGGTGGCAGGGCTATCATCCCACAAATAGCTTTCAGCAAAACCAAACTGACACACTTAAAGGCCTACTAATGCTGATAATATTTGAGGCCAACCAGGCCTTTCTGTTCAGGCTCCAGGTTAACAACAGGGAGCTGTGCAATCACTTAGAGATGGCCTCCCAGTAGCAGGCAGAGGGCCACCAAAGCAGGCTTTAGTGATCCTTCCTGTGTGCCTTGGTTCTGTGACAGCCATCACCCTGTGAGCTATTAGGTTTTTATGTCTGTTTGAAAGGGAAGGCGGAATTTTGGTTTATCATTGCATCCAAGAAAAGGCCACCTCTAAAAGTGGAGCTCTTTTTGCTACTGTCCTACAGTGTCAGGAAAAGATTTTGTCTCTGGAATGGAGCTTGAATCCACATGGCTTTGACTAGATGAGAGTACAGCCTGCTGAGCCACAATTAAGTGTATCATTAGTAGTTGCATGGTCTATTGATCAGATGTAACAGAAATATTCCCAGAGGAGATGTATTTGAGGAAATGTTTGTTTGGATTTAATGATGTCCATTACAGTGGGGCCCACTTAATCACGGGAGAGGCCCACACCAGCAATCTGCCCTCTGAGTGGTGGCCCAGCTGATAACATGATTAATGTAAAGTTTTAAAAATTAAGACAGGGATGCATTTCAAAGTGCTCATTCTGTCGCTTACCTGCTACTGCAATGTAGCCCCTTATCAGCATCCCAGCTTCAAAACACTAGTCCATTATTCTTAATTGCATTTTGAGCCCAGATTCGGTCTATTGATTAGCTAATTCAAGGTGGGGGGAACAGGTCACAAGTGACTATCGCTTAAACACAATAGGTTTATAATCCCTATCTGAGCCTGATGGAAGAATACGGAAGCCCACAGAGAAAATCCTGCTCATAATCCAGAAACAGAAGCCCGAGTTCTATTGGGCTAATGAGGGTCTCACCCAATAGTCAGAGCACTGACGAGAAACATTCAACAGTTTTATGGAGGAGTCCTGGAAGAATTAAGAGCTCCTCAGGCGCTTGAGAGGCAGCTGTTGAGCCTTCTCACAATTAAGGTCCCCAGTCGTTCAAGTCCTGGTATACAGAAAGCTTTTGGCAAATCAGAGACTGGTAACCCACTCGTGTCCCATATGGTGGTGGGAGCAGTGGCACCTAATAGCAATGCATCACACATCCATCACAGGTTCAGCATTATCATGGGTACCACAGCAATGGTGAGTGAAGACTGGATGGGAGTCACAAGGCAATGGGCAGGTGGGTGGCTCTCAATGGCCTCCCCTTCCTGATTCCGGGGTCTTCAATTAGCCCCCAACTGCTACCTAACATCCTCACCAAAGAGGAATTCCTGACATTAATAAGCCTAACTGACATCACACTGTAGCAGCTGGAATGATCTGCCAGCACCTCCAATCTTCCAAGTTAATTAGGAAAGGCCTTGTTGTCACCAGGCTGATATGGGCCTCTCTCATGATTAAGTGGGCCACACTGTAAGGGAGTGAGACTGGAAAAGCACACCAGATCAGACAGCATCCAAGGAGCAGGAAAGTCAACCTTTCAGGCCGAAATCCTTTGTCAGTCCTGATGCGCTCTGACCTGCTGTGCTTTCCTAGCCACTCACCAAAACACTCTGGCTTCCAGCACCTGCAGTCCTCATTGTCTCCAAACCACTGTAATGGACACCATTAAATCCAAACAAACATTTCCTCAAATACAAATCCTCTGGGAATATTTCTGTCACATCTGGTCAATAAAGCATGCAACGACTGACAATCCATTTAATCGTGGCTCAGCAGGTAGCACTCTCAACTAAATCAAAGGCATGTGAGTTCAAGCTCCATTTCAAAGACTTGCGCACAAAATCTTTCCCTGACACTGCAGGACAGCAGCAAGGAAGAGCTCCACTTTCAGAAGTGGCCTTTTCTTGGATGCAATGACAAATCAAAGCTCCCCGTGCCCTTTCAAACAGACGTAAAATCCTAATTACTCAATTTTGAAAAGGAGCCAGTATACTGGCCAGTATTTATCCTTCAAACAGCATTACAAAAAACAGATTAGCCTGTTATTATCACATTGTTGAGGATGGGTGCTTCTTGTTTATTAATTATTTCCCACATTACAACAGTGATACACTTCAGAAGTACTTCCTGTAAAATACTTTGTAACATCCTCAGGTTGTCAAAGCTACAACATAAACAGAAACTTTTTAAAAAAATAATTCCAGCTTTAAATTTTTTGCATAATTACTACTGGGGAAATGTACACTGCAGGTGTACAGTGCAGAACATCAAATGTAATGAATAGTGAGGGTAAGTAAAATACGTTCAAATCTTGTCAATCTTTTTATAATTGTACATAAGAACATAAGAACTAGGAGCAGGAGTAGGCCGTCTGGCCCTTCGAGCCTGCTCCGCCATTCAATAAGATCATGGCTGATCCTTTCGTGGACTCAGATCCACTTACCCGCGTTCTCACCGTATCCCTTAATTCCTTTATTGTTCAAAAAAAATCTACCTTTTTTTTAAAAACATTTACTGAAGTAACGTCAATTACTTCACTGGGCAAGGAATTCCATCGATTAACAACCCTCTGGGTGAAGAAATTCCTTCTCAGTTCAGTCCTAAATCTGCTCCCTCTAATCTTGACGCTATGCCCTCTTGTCCTAGCTTCACCTGCCAGTGGAAACATCCTCTCTACTTCTATCTTATCTATTCCCTTCATAATTTTATATGTTTCTATAAGATCCCCTCTCAATCTTCTGAATTCCAATGAATATAATCCCAATCTACTCAGTCTCTCCTCATAAGCCAACCCCCTCAACTCCGGAATCAACCTAGTGAACCTCCTTTGCACCCCCTCCAGTGCCAATACATTCTTTCTCAAGTAAGGAGACCAAAACTGCACACAGTACTCCAGGTGTGGCCTCAACAGCACCTTGTACACTGCAACATAACCTCTCTGCTTTTTATTTCAATCCCTTTAGCAATGAAGGACAAAATTCCATTTGCCTTCCTAATTACTTGTTCTACCTGCAGACCTACCTTCTGTGATTCATGCACAAGGACACCCAGGTCCCTCTGCATAGCAGCATGCTGCAACTTTTTACCATTAAATCAAATCATAACATCAAATCTTCGTCCAAACACCATTCTCAAAATTTATATCTTTAGATACGATTCTCCTGTATTTGCAATAGCTCAAAGGTTGTCTTCAAATTACGAGCAGAATTATAAAACATGGAGAGAAACAGTTACTTTTCAGACACTTGACAGAAATTTTTGATTGATTGATTGACTGTCACATGTACCGAAATACAGTGAAAAGCTTTGTTTAAAGCAGTATAGGCAGATCATAGTAAGCAAGGATGTACAGATCAAAAAAACTTAGAGGCACACAGGTTACATTGCACAGGTCATGTAGTCGGCGAGATCAACGCTAGTAAGATCAGCGTTATTTGAAGTCAGAAAGTCCAATCATCAGTCTAATAACAGCAGAGAAGAAGCTGTTTCTGAACCTGCTGCTGCGTGTGTTCAATGTTTTGTATCTTCTGCCTGACGGAAGAGGTTGTAGAAGGTCATTACCGAGGTGCGATGGGTCTTTGATGATGTTCGCAGCCTTTCCACGGCAGTGAGCCATGTAAATAGAGTCCATAGATGGAAGGTTGGCTTCCATGATGATCTGAGCTGTGTACACCACCTTCTGTAGTTTCTTATGGGCAGAACAGTTGCCATAGCACACCGTTATGCACCTGGACAGTATGCCTTCAATAGTGCATCTGTAGAAGTTGGTGAGGGACCTTATGGACATGCCAAATTTCCTGAGCTGCCTGATGAAGAAGAGGCGTTGTTGTGCCTTCTTAATTGTCGCATCTACCGGGGAAGTTCAGGACAGGTTGTCAGTTATCATCACTCCAATGAACTTGACACTCTCCACCCTCTCAACATCGGTTCCATTGATGTAGATGGGGTCATGTTCTCTTCGTTTCTTTCTGAAGTAAATAATAAGTTTTGCCAACATTGAGAGAGAGGTTGTTCTCATTGCACCATGTCACCAAGCCCTCCATCTCCCTTCTGTATTTTGACTTATCGTTGTTAGATATCCATCCTACTACAGTGATGTCATCAATGAACTTGTAGATGGTGTTCGTTCAGAATTTGACAACACGTTCATGGGTGTACAGGGAGTACAGTGGGGGGCTGAGGACACATCCTTGGGGGGCTCCAGTGTTGAGTGTCATTGTACAGGAGATGCAGTTACCTATCCTCACTGATTGTGGCCTGTGGGTCAGAAAGCTGAGGATCCGGTTGCAGGGGGCGGAACTGAGACCAAGGTCACGGAGTTTTGAGATCAGTCTGGAGGGGGATTATGGAGTTGAAGGTGGAGTTGTAGTCAATTAGCAGGAGTCTGATGTAGGTGTCCTCGTTGACCAGATGTTCCAGGGATGAGTGCAGGGCTAGGGATCTGGCATCCACTGTGGACCTGTTACGTCAGTAGGCAATTTGTAGGTGATCGAGGAAGGCTGGGAGACTGGAGCTGATGTGGGCCATGACCAGCCTGTCTAAGAACTTCATGATAATGGAGGTCAGAGCCACTGGGCAGTAGCCATTAAGGCATGTTGCATGTGCTTTCTTAGGTACAGGAATGATGGTGGTCTCCTTGAAGCTGGTGGGGACTTTGGCTTGTACGAGGGAGAGGTTGAAGATGTCAGCGAATACCTCCAACAGTTGGTCCATGCAGGATCTGAGCGTTCAGCCGAGGATGGATCCAGAGCCGCTGCTTTCCTTGGGTTGACTCTCAGGAAGAGTGATCAGACGTCTGCAGCAGTGATTGAGGGAACAGGTTCGTCAGGGGCTGTTGGGGCAGGTGTCAGCGTGCTGGTGGTATTCTGCTCAAACTGAGCATAAAAAGCATTGAGTATGTCAGGGAGGGATGTGTCTTACACTATCTTACACTGTTTTACTTTGTATCCTGTAATGTTGTTTAGGCCTTGCCACAGGCGGCAGGAATCTGTTTGTTAGGTTTGGGCCTCTAACTTGGTCCAGTGCTGCCTCTTGGCCTCCCCAATGGCTTTGTGGAATTTATATCTGGATTTCATGTATTGGTCTGGGTCATCCGACTTGAATGCTGCATGTCTGGTCTTCAGTAAGGAGTGAATTTCCTGGTTCATCCAAGGTTTACAGTTGGGGAACACTCAGATTGACTTCTTTGGTACACAGTTCTCCAGACATTTGTTAATGATGTCCGTGACGGTGGTGGTGTACTCATCTAGGTTTTCCGCTGAACTCTGGAACACGGTTCAGTCCACCGATTCCAAGCAGTCCTGGGGACAGTCTTTCACAGCCTCGGACCAGCAGTGTACTTCCTTTTGTGAAAGGTCTTCCTGTTTCAGCTTCTGCTTGTAAGCTAGAGGAAGAAACAGCGCTGTGATCGGATTTTCTGAAGTGTGGGCGGGGAATGGAATGATGGACGTCATTGATGGGTTGTGTAGCAGTGGTCCAAAATGCTTGGGTATTATTTTAATGTTCTCACTAGAATCGACTTTACATTTTCTCTTGTTCAAAATGCATCTTTATCACTAATAAAAATGATAATGGAAATTCAACAGGTTCCTTTAGTGCAGATTTTTAATCACACATAATACCTGAAGTGCACAAATGATTGCAAAATAAGTTAAAACCTTTGTCTTTACAGACAAATTTAAGCTCATTTATGTTCATTTTTACATTGGAGTATGTTCTAATGAGGTTGACACGGTAAGCTTAGATAAACCTGACATTGGCAGGATGGGAACAGGAATGTTCCTGCTATTAGAATTGCTGCTTCATGGAACAGCCTCATCACCTCGAGTGACTTAGATGAAGAGACAAGAACAACGGATGAAACATTCTCCCAGTCTCAACCCTATCTGTACCCCTCAGCATCTTATATATTTCAATATAATCTCCGATTCTTCCAAACTCCAGTGCTCAGCTTTTCTGTATAAGGTAAACCCTTCATCCCAAGAATGAATTAAGTGAATCATCTCTGTTCTGCTTCTAAAAGGATTTATATCCTAACATTTGCACTAAATTTGGTCTCATCAAGGCTATGTGATGGCTGCAGTAAAGCCTCCTTACTTTTATCTTCCATTACTCTTACAACAAACATCAGCATTCCATTTGCTTTCCTAATCACTCGCTGTACCTGCATCGTAACTTCTTGTGACTCATGTACCAGATCTCTCAGTGCCACTGAGTTCTGCAATTTCTCTCCACATAAACAGTATCCTGCATTTTTCTATTCTTCCTGCTAAAGTAGAGAAATTCACATTTCCATACAGTAAATTGTATCTGCCAATTTTTTGCTCACTCACTTAACTCGTCTATATCCTTTTGTAGAACTTTGAACTCCTCTTTCTGACCTTTCAAATGAACATTTTCACAAACTTGCAGACAAAAGTTTGGCAATCTGAAAAGATAAAATCAGACTTCCGTGGAATTCGCTAGAGAATGGGAGATGCACGATTCAAAAATGATAGGTGTTGTTAATGAAAGAATTTGAAAACAGTATCCCTTTAGGAGTAAGATCCCACATAGAAGAGCTTGAATTTTCTAAAATAAGAGAAGCTGTTCATATAGTTGATCATTAAAACTGTCCCACCCTACATATAGGTGACAGCCAAAATTTCTTTGCAATCTGACACAGAAACTTGAGAGATAAAAGAACTGATAATGAACAGGACAGGAGTTGCATAGAGCAGGATAACAAAAATGAAAAGAGAAAGGCAGTACAAAGGCTAAATATTGATTTGAAGGGGAACAATATGTTATTTTTGTGATAAGAAAGGTCATGTCATGTCTGAAGAGATTACTGGAGAATTAAAAATAAAATTTGGCACTTGCAAGGCACAACTGTAGAGAATGTTGCAACAGCAGGTGGTATTGTAAGAAACCAAAAAATTTAAGACTATTTCCTACTCGTAAGAGTCAAAATGGAAAGGATTGTTTAAATTATGGCATTGCAACTGTGGAAATTGCCTATGAATGATGTTGATTTCATACTAGGTTGTTGGACGTAAAGTCCTGCCATCTCCACTGCTGTCAGACAAATACAGTGAAATGGTAAAAATCCATAATGTATCAAATGCGTCAAGTGACATCCAGAAATCTGAGATAATTTGTACGTCTGCTAGGAAAATTACAGTTCCAACTAAAAAGAGGATTCCCAAGGAGTCAGAAATTCAGACTGCTGAGGTTAAGTGAACATGGAAACTTTAGACTGACAACAAGAAAAACTGGAAACTAAATGAAGCTGTCTGGTTGAAGTCTGCCTGCAGACCTTAAACCACAGATGTCAAAGTAGTATACAACAGCAACAGTGCTCCAGGTGGACAGAGGGAATTGGAGAGAAAATAGAAGATCAGGCACGATCACATTTAAAAGCAGAGCAGATTCAATGGATCATCTGCTCTACTCCTGCTCCTACTTGTTATATTGTCATGTTCCCAGTGCTCTAGTTGGAACAGTCACTATCAACTCCTATCACTGGATGATTGCCTCCACTTCATGACACCTCCAGCTCACCCAAACCTCATAACATCCACCATTCCAAACCCCATCCCACCCCACCCCACTACCAACATCTCCGCTTCTCTATCTCTGCCTGAAGTTCTGTCATTTCTTCTGCAAGGAGGTGGTGCTGTAGTGGTAAGTCATTCGGCCAGAACCTTAGGCCAACATTCTGAGAATATAGATTCAAATCCCACTCTGGCAGATGATGAAATTGAATTCAATTAAAACCAGGAATAAAAAGTTAGCCTAATTGCAACCATGATCATTTTAAAAACCCTTCTGGTTCATTAATGTCCTTTTCGCGAAGGAAATCTACCATCCTTACCTGGTCTAGCCAACAGACTCACAACAATGTGGCTGCCTTGTAACTGCCCTATGGGAAGTAAATGCTTGTCTAGCCAGCAACAATTACATCCCATGAGCAATTTTGCTTAAGAACTTGGGAATGTGAGAAAGACAGTGTTTCGAGGTGATGAAAGGATAACGTTTGTGGTTGGTGACTGCAAGGTTTGGTTGTGGGTGGCTCAAAAATGAAGACAAAAGTGAATTGTTGCTCATATGGGACATGAGGTGCCTCAGGAGAGAGAAATAGATAGAATTGCGAGTTGTCTTGGTCTGAAAAGTGTTTGCAACAAATTTCTGGGATAGTCAGAATGTAAGGATTGGTGCCTGAAAGTAACGCAATATTCACCTTTCCTGCGCTTCTTGGATAGCTTGAGGCTCTGTATGCAGTTTCAAAGGACCACACTCCTATCTTACTACCTCAACATTGTTTCCTAGAATCCCTACAGTGTGAGAACAGGCCCTTCAGCCCAACAAGTCCGTACCAACCCTCACAGCATCCCACCCAGACCCATCCCCCTAATCTACACATCCCTGAACACTACAGGCAATTTGGTATGGCCAATCCACCTAGCCTGCACATCTTTGGACTGTGGGAGGAAACCGGAGCACCCAAAGGAAACCCACGCAGACACGGAAAGAATGCGCAAACTCCACACAGACAGTTGCCCAAGGCTGGGATCAAACCCAGATCCCTGGTGCTGCAAGGCAGCAGTGCTAACCACTGAGCCACTGTATCACCCCTCATCCATGCCAACTTGGTTGGAGAGGCCTCTTCCTGCCATTCTCATTTCAATCTCTAAGATCCCACAGCAGGACCTCCAACAAAGAGTGAAAGATCTAAAACGAGAGGAACCCTCCCATATTGTGGTTGCTATGGCATGAGGAGCAAGCATACAGTTCCATCACTCAGACCCATATCAGGGTCCCTTTAAATGAAAATCCTTCTTTTGACAAACAGCTACCCTCTCTGATTGATTGAGAAACTGAGAAATGAGAAGCCAATTCAATGGCAAACTTATACAGTCATGACAAGGTTCATTTCAGTGACAATTGGGTTCCAGATACTCTACCAGTTCTCTATTGCATGTTGGTCTGTTATGTAGAATTCCACTCTAATTCATTAAGATGTTCACTGGGCAATGATTTTTAACAAAGAGGGATCATTTGTGGCAGATTTAGATTGGCACTGGAGTAAACCCATAATATTCCAAAGGTCAGAAAGCCAAATAAGACAAATAAATGAGTTACCAAAACAATCAGTAAAAAATACTCTGGTGACTGTTTTCTTTTGAGCAGAAATAGAGAGACAAAAAAGATTGTCCCAGTACCCAAGCTATAAATGATATTGTATTTATTCTGTGAGGAAGAAAGAAAGGGAATTTGGAGCCACAAGGTTTCGTTGGAAGTAAATCTGACACAGGTTTTAAGCTTCCTCTGAAATTTGCACATTGAAGATACTAGTGTGAAACTGTGGCTCCAATTCTGTGACGAGATGATTAAGTTGCTGTGCCAATTTACTATCACTTTCACATGTACAGAAACCATGCCAACTCTATTTCCTACTGGTGGAAATCTGTTACAATGCAATGAACATAGTTAATCTATGGCAGTCTTTGATGGGTAAAAGCACAACTGTATGTCAGTACATACCAGCTGTTTGATGTCTAAACATCAAGAAATGTAGATTCAATTTACAATACTCTGGAGGTCCTACCTAAACAGGTTTCCATACACCCAAGAATATAGTCTAATCGCTACCTATCACCACGATATAAATGGTAAAATGCATTACAAGTAATAATAACTTATTACTCATAAAAACAAAAGACTCTATAGATTAAATGTCTTTTTTTCAGTAGTACAGAAATTGACGATTGTTGAAAGAAAATACTCACTTTGTTGGAAGTTTTCATTTTGGACTCATCAGGACAATTCCCTAGAAATACCAATTTAAATAGGAAAACACATTATACTCTATGACATACGGCTGATTGATTGGCAAGTCAACTCAGATTGGTAGAGGCATAGCCAAAGAGAATGCACCAGTTAATAAATACTGACAGTCAGCTGCCAAGCTTTAAAAAAATTATAATCCAGGCAGACTGAGTCTAATTTGCCAAAGTATTGCCCTGATAAATGTTCAAAGAGTGACTCTCACCTGTGTTGTTGAGATAAAGTAGACACAGTGTGTGCACATGTTCTTTCTAGCCACAAAGAACATGTTTCTCATATTAATATATACAGCTTCTAGTACACACGTGCGCAACATAGCAAGTCCAATTGATAATCCGAAATATCTCTTTACATGTATACATTATCGTCAGAGCTTTTGGTTTTCATTTCTTGAATTGCTTTAAAGAAGCTTGTCTGCACAAACAGATTAGTTCTAATTAAATAAGTAGTGCAGTGAACTGCAAGCAAAAGTTTTAAAGTCTGCTGAATGTTAATTTTAGATGCTAGAACACAGTCTTAAGAGTATTTTTAAGGTAGAGATTGATAGATTTTTGATTACCAGGTTACGGGGAAGGGGTTTGGTAGAAAGTGTTGAAGTGTTGGATCAGCCATGTTTCGATCGAATGGTGGAGTGGGCTCAATAGCCAACTCTTGTTCCAACATTTCCGTATTTCTACATTAGAAGTAGTACTAATTAATACAAATAATTCCAAAGTGTATGCTTAGTCATAATGGAAATTAATAAGCAACCCAGAAATGCAGAGGCAATGGTGTGCGGTCTCGGGGCACCTGAGTGTTTGCAGACTGAACGATAGACTTTGGGGCTTTGTTTATCTGGTAGTGAGGGCTCATTGCAGAGGTGTAGAGTAATCGAGACATTTCCTTTTCTTTTGGCTGTTTCTTTTATTTCTGCCTTTGTTTTTAATCATGTCTTTTATACACTTGTGACGGTGCCAGAGAATGGCGACATTGTACACTTTTCATTGTACTCCTGTACTCGAGTACACATAACAACTAAATCTAAATTTAAAATGTCCCAGATTCTCCAAAGTGACAGTCTTCCACCTTGAAGTTCTATACAGTTATTTCTGAATAACATTTCTGTCCATCAAAATCACCAGATTATGGGCAAAAAAGACCAATTAATATCATCAGATCATTCATGAAAATAGAAAGTACAATTAGCAGATTGCCAGTCTTGAAATCAGATCAATCCCTCTACTGGGGCAATCGGTTTTTATAAACTGGACTTCAATCTGTATCTGGAATGGAGTTACTGATTTTCTTTTTTAGAAATGCTGTGACTTTTAAAATAAAACCCGTTCCATGAGGATTTGATACCAGCACACTGGCAAAAGCTATTTTAATTTCTTTGAAAGCAGTTGACACAGTGTTGAAGTCACACTGTTTGTGTTTTAGTGTCAGCATGTACATTGCAGTGCTCGAGGTAACATCCCTGGAAGAGTTATTTAGAACTTTGAAAAGGTGCCTTTCTATATTGAATGCTACTTGAAAAACTAATTTCAAGTCTGCACAGGTACATTTTCGTACAGGACACTACTAGAGTAGCTGCCTCCAGTTGTGAACAGATGGTCCACCGTATGTCTAGGGGCCAGTACCATCAGCTGTAACTGCTTCTAGATTTTGGCAGTGGTGACACTTGTTACTCTGAGACAGAAGGTTGTAAATCTAAGCTCTGCTATAGGGCTTCAAGACACTTTAGTGCAGTACCGATGAAATGATACCTTGTCAGCACAGCTTCTTTTTGGATTATACATTAATGTTAGACATTATCTGCCTGTTTTGATGGACACAAAAGAAACCTCTCAACACAGTGGAAAGAGAACTGTGTGCTAACCTACATTCCTCCAACATAATTGGGGACAAAAACAAAAGGATTGACCAGTATGGTAGGCATGTTTATCTTTATGAAAAGTGATTGTGAATCAAATTGACTGTGATGTGAGGCTATTTCATTAACACAGACAAGCCAAACTCTGATCATTTTGCTGTATTCCTCATCACTTCCACCCATCATTTCCACTCCCAGCCACACTGCCTTCAACATCCAGCCTTGAAAAGAAGACGGAGTTCATGAAATTTCAGAGTGTTCCCATGCTGGCTCAGAGTATTGCCACCATTGCTGTGAATAACAGGGCTGAACTAAGCTTGACGAGTCTCACAGCAGAACAATGATCTGTCTTCCTGTAGATTACTGGGATTGGTGAAGTGCTGTCTTGGGGAAGTGGCAGTGTATCTCCCTTGCTGTTGCCTATCAACCAGCTAACCCAAGTACGAGTGCCATCACCAAGATGGCACAGTTTGACAGCCTGGCCGTAATCTGCTTCTGCGGCTGCAGGTCTATTTGCAAGCGGTAACAGCACTTTCCTTGTTCATTGCAGCTGAAGTACATACTGCTCCTGACTGAAGTGGAGAAAAGAGAAATGCTCCCAGCAAAGCCCTTCCACGGGTATCCTGCAGCTGAGATTCTTCCGACTTGGAGCCCTACTCTTTATTTTATAAGTGACTTCCTTACTACCCTCAAGGCCTCACTGGCGAGGTGGGGCATTCCCACAGACACTGGGAATCACTGGCCCAAGACCGTCCAAAGTGGAGAAAGGTCATCTGGGAAGACATTGACTATCCCGAGACTTTCTGTCGGGAAAAGGCAGAAGCCAGGCGAAAATAGCAAAAGGAGCGTGCTGCCACACCAACGGCCCACCCACCCCTTCCCGCAACCGCCTTCTGGCCCAAGTCTAACAGGGCGTGCGGTGGCCGCATTGGTCTGTACAGGCACCTACAGACTCACCTTGAGAGTGGAAAAGAGTCATCCCCATCTCTGAGTGACCAACGGTGATGATGATGACGACAACAATGACTTCTGCTCCAGCTTTCTCTCATGCTGGAGCCCAAAGGGAATGGTAACTATAGCCATCACAACTGGACAGCCCAGAATCTTTGCAATTACAATGAAGGTCTTCTCCTCATGCAGCAGCATTCCCGGCAGATTTCACCAGTTTTAGTTAGCTCTTCACAACACAGACTACTTCAACAAACTCTAACAGCAACAGTAGAGATTAATCAGCAACAACCTGAACTCTTTAAATATTTGTGAAGCCCCTACAAAATCACATTCTTTATTTTTTCTTCATATATATAATATATGTGTGTGTGTATATAAATACATTTTTAATTCAGTCCAAACATACCTCCTATTAGCTTAAGAGATAACAAGGTCGAGAGCTGGATGAACACAGCAGGCCAAGCAGCATCAGAGGAGCAGGAAGGCTGACGTTTCGGGCCTAGACCCTTCTTCAGAAATGGGGGAGGGGAAGGGGGTTCTGAAATAAATAGGGAGAGGGGGGAGGCGGATAGAAGATGGATAGAGGAGAAGATAGGTGGAGAGGAAACAGACAGGTCAAAGAAGCAGGGATGGAGCCAGTAAAGGTGAGTGTAGGTGGGGAGGTAGGGAGGAGATAGGTCAGTCCAGGGAGGACGGACAGGTCAAGGGGGCGGGATAAGGTTAGTAGGTAGGAGATGGGGGTGGGGCTTG
>NC_063334.1:17781135-17806773 GCF_021869965.1 Rhincodon typus | reverse complement strand
GAGCGTAGGTGTTCTGCAAAGCGGTCCCCAAGCCTCCGCTTAGTTTCCCCAATGTAGAGGAGGCCACAACGGGAACAGCGGATGCAGTATACCACATTAGCAGATGTGCACCCTTATCTGCCTTCCGGAGGGACCACTCTCTCCGTGACTCCATTGTCCACTCCACACTCCCCTACAGCTCCACCTCACCCGGCACTTTGGCCTGCAACCGCAGGAAGTGCTACACCTGCCCCTACACCTCCCCCCTCAACCCCATCCCAGGCCCCAAGAAGACTTTCCACATCAAGCAGATGTTCACCTGCACATCTGCTAATGTGGTATACTGCATCCACTGTTCCCGTTGTGGCCTCGTCTACATCGGGGACCGCTTTGCAGAACACCTACGCTCGGTTCACACTAAACAACTGCACCTCCCAGCCGCGAACCATTTCAACTTCCCCTCCCTTTCCGCAGACGACATGTCCATCCTGGGCCTCCTGCAGTGCCACAACAATGCCACCCGAAGGTTGCAGGAACAGCAACTCATATTCTGCTTGGGAAGCCTGCAGCCCAATGGTATCAATGTGGACTTCACGAGCTTCAAAATCTCCCCTCCCCCTACCGCATCCCAAAACCAGCCCACCTCATCCCCACCTCCCTAATCTGTCCTTCCTCCCACCTCAAGCCGCACCCCCATCTCCTACCTACTAACCTCATCCCGCCCCCTTGACCTGTCCGTCCTCCCTGGACTGACCTATCTCCTCCCTACCTCCCCACCTACACTCACCTTTACTGGCTCCATCCCCGCCTCTTTGACCTGTTTGTTTCCTCTCCAGCTACCTTCTCCTCTATCCATCTTCTATCCGCCTCCCCCTCTCTCCCTATTTATTTCAGATCCCCCTTCCCCTCCCCCATTTCTGATGAAGGGTCTAGGCCCGAAACATCAGCCTTCCTGCTCCTATGATGCTGCTTGGCCTGCTGTGTTCATCCAGTTCTACACCTTGTTATCTCAGATTTTCCAGCATCTGCAGTTCCTACTATCTCCTTCCTATTAGCTTATTCCCTTGAAAGTCAATTTAAAACAAACCAGCTCCACATACACAATGGACTAATTTGCTCAGCAGCAGGAGATGCTGTGCTTGAAAGTGACTATCTTTAAATTACATGAATCTTCTGTCTCTTATTTCAGAAAAGATGTGATATTTCTAATCATAGATAGTTGCAAATAGTGAAAGATGCTTACTCAAGGTATAAGATTGACTATGTTTAAGATATTATGGACAGATGTTAACTTATGATTTACATTGACTTCAATAAATAGATTGGTGCTGTGGACAAAAGGTTACACTTAGTAGACTAGGAAAAGTCAGGCTTGTCTTTGGAGCTTGGGTGATTTGACTTATTAGAGAGACGGGTCATCAGAAGCAACATTGTATTTGTATTATTTCATCTAACAATTTTTTTGATGTGTTTAAATCATTGAACTGTTGTGTATTAAATCAAAGGTCACTTCTTTAAGCTACTTCAGACTACAGTATGCACTTCTTTCTTTTGGTTTAGGAAATTATGATATGTGACAGCCTTTGGAAAAAAAATCCTAAAACCCTAAAGAAGAAACTTTTAAGTCAATTGCCTTTTCAATTAGGTTAATTGCCTGTCCATCTCATAGAAATGCAATGTCTTCTCACTATGCTGGTCACCCTTTGCAATATCCGGATATCCTGGCATAAAGACGTTAGGCATCTGTCCTCACATCTTCCCACCTGACATTCCAATCTCTTCCGTTTCTGGGGCTGCCTCCAATTGGCCAGGAAAGTTCAGCCGAATAAACTGATTAATCCTGTATTAGCAATTCTGCCACTGATCACAAAATCTTGCAATAAACGCACAGTAAAATGAAACTCATTAAAAATCATATGTTCACTTTACATACGTCAGTTGTTACTCAATAAATAACTCTTGTCAATAAAATTCAGGTTACAATCAATATTATCACTATCCCAAAGGAAAATCCATGTACATAACACTTCTGCTAAGATCCATTGTCAAGAATATTGACATCAGATAATGGACTCAAACATTACCCGACATTGATTTGCTTTACATATTTAATGACTACAACATCTAGATTTAAAAGAAGACAGAGATTAGCAGAAAAAGAATCTCAAAAGACAGCATAAGTTATTTGTAAAAAGTTTGCATATAGACAACATATGTGCTCAAATGGATGTACAACTTCCTTCTGTTTTTTTTCTGTTTCGTGGAAAAGAATCTTCTTCTGTTCCTGTTTTGAGTCTCTGTTGCAACTTATGCTTCTCGAACAATTGTTCTGATTTGAAATGATCTGAGAAGGAAATTGTGCCATTTACAGACTAATCGCTGGATCATTGAAATTAATTGAAACAATCCTATCTATCTCTCACTCTCTCTTTTCCCCTTATTCATCACCTAACCACATGTCACAGCAGTCATTTAAGGTTATGAGGGTCACCCTGGGCTGAAGGGGAGAATGGATAATTATCAGTGCCACCCAGAATCTGTTACATCCATCCTCTGCTCTTTAGATTTCCACATTCCCTTCAGTTGTTGCTTTTCCCAGACTTTAATACATTGCAGACAAGGTCAACAATGGAACTTTGTTACAGGGTCCAAGGCTCCAAAGAGCTTTCGAAGGTGGAGGTAGGCTTCCAGGAGTGGCCTTCAGTTTGTGCGGCAGAAACAAAAAGTTAAATTTTCCTAAAATGCAGCCGAGTGTCAATGTGACAGCGTTCACGCTCTGGGTGACATATTTTAACCTTCGCTGTGCACCATTTCAATTGCTGCCAGCCTGGTCTCAGGTAGCCATCCAGGTCAGGGCAGTACCCACTGTCCACAGGAATGCACGGCAATGCCACAAGATTAATGATTTGCTGTGGTTTCACAAAGGTAAGGGCCACCATTTTCTCTCTGCTACCTCACACTCATTCTAACTCTGCCCTTGCAAATACCTCCCACCAAGATTAATGATCTGCAATGCAGCATCTCTTCTCAATGTACCTTACCCACTGCACCACACCAAACTACTGACCCTTCCTGTGCTCCCTCACTAACTCACTCAGTACACCTCACTACCTTTCCTAACTGAAAACAGACTAGCTTCCTGACTAACCCTTGACTGGATTGCATCCCTTAGACTTTCAGCCTTGGTTGTCTGGTTGAAACACATGCAGTGTGTCTGCCATGCACGTTGCTGTAGATATAACAGTGCTGTAGCTCAGAGCTGTACTGCATCTTGTCCACTACCATTGCTGACAAGCATGACAAGCTGCCTGGCTTTCTACCTGCGGTAAAAACTAAAGCAAGGCAAATCAGTGATGCTGTGATCATCTAAATAAGCACAAAGTAGTTGAGTGATAAGAAAGCAAGTGAAGAGCCCAAAGATGCACTATGTTCTGATGAGTAAGATGGATGCATAGAAAGAGTTCTGGCAGCAGTATTGTAGTTCAAGGTCTTAGAAGCTTCCAAGTATTTGATCAAAGTGCTGAAGTTAGTCTGAAATACACCAGTATGATGTGGTGAGACTCATGTTTTGCCACTGCCAGCTTCCGTGGATGGAGGGTGCAAGCAGTCACTGCTCATGGTGCATGCCCTGAGATAGAACCATAGAATTCCCTACAGAGCAGATAGAGGCCATTTGGCCCACTGAGTCTGCACTGTCCCTCTGAACAGCATCCCAACCTATCCCCGAAACCCCTCACTTACCACAGTTAACCCACCTAAGCCTGCACGCTATGGGGCAATTTAACATGGCCAATTCACCCAAACTGCACATCTTTGGACTGTGGGAGGAAAGCCATGCCTTGATGTTGGAGGAAGCCGCCCAATACAGTTGCTTAGAAAAGATGCAGTCCAGCCATAGCCACCAGGTGGCAACTGTGACTTTCAAGTCAGGAATCCGGACTGTCTTGTTTTTCATTGGTACCTGGAAGAATAGCAACCTGCACAGAAAGGGGCTGTCTGCTGACACCCACAAATACTCCAGAAACTCACATGCGCACAGTTCCTATCATGTAAAATTCCAATGAACACAAAGGAACTGTTGAGAACCTCATGTTTTTCACCTGTAACCATATTCTCCCAACTGTCTCACTAATGTTGTCATCATTCAGAGGCTGGGATAATTCAGCCCACAAAGTAAAGTGATCTGGCCAGTTCTCTTTCTGCATCTCACTCACATCAAAAATGTACAGCAATCACTTTCAACATTAGACTGACAACACTAAACTTTTATTCTTAAAATAGTGAACAAGCAATAATGCCCTTAACCTTTGTGTTAAGACAAATCTTTGATGAGTTTTATCACCCTTTGCAACCTTCAACTATGCCACTATTTGAACATTATTGTCTGCTTAAGTTCGAAAGCAGTTCTATTTTGTCAACCCAGATGGTGAAGTGTTTCAGGCTCTGGTTTTTGACCACAAGATTGCAGATTTTACCCGAGGCGTGTAAACACTGCCTCAACTAAGCAGCTTCTGTCAAATCTCATCTAGCAGACGAAAAGTTGCACCAAAGTGAGATTTTCTAACTTTAAAGAGAAAACATCTAAAAAAAGAACTTGTTGCATTCACATGCAATTCACTATACGAAAGAAAATGAATAATGGAGGGAGATGAGGAGAATTCTTTCTGAACAATGAGCTGTGATGATCTGGAGATCACTATATGAAATGGTAGAAGTGGTTTCAATGGCAACTTTCAAAAAGAAATCAGATATAATCAGAGCAGCACAGTGGCTCAGTGGTTAGCACTGCTGCCTTACAGTGCAAGGAACCCAGTTTGATTCCATCCTCGTGCAACTGTTTGAGTGGAGTTTGTACGTTTTCCTTGCAACTGTGCGGGTTTCCTCCTAGATGTGCAGGTTAGGTGGATTGGCCATGGGAAATACAGGGTTACAGGCATACGTCGGGGGGGGGGGGGGGGTCTAGGTAGGATGCTCTTTGGAGGTTGGTGTGGACTCGATAGACTGAATGGCCTACTTCCACACTGTAGGGATTCTATGATTCCATCACGTACTTAAACAATTTGTAGGGCATTAGAAATGAGCAGAGAATAATCCAGGTCATTGGAGAAGCTTTCAATGAGCTAGCACTGGCACATTGAGCTCAATGGCCAGCCTCAATGCTCCAAGATTCTACAGTTATTTTTATTTTGAACTCCAAAGCAGTGTACAGAAGAAATGATGATGCAAACACTGGCAATTAATTAATGGCTGTACTTTTCCTGACTACTGGGACCTAATTATTTTATTGAATACCATTAATTATGGAAACACTAAGCTGAAAGCACATAGCTTCTTCGTGGCAATGAGGCCCATTTCATTCATTAAAACCCCACCAACCCAACTTTCCGGGGGTCAATTTTAAGAATGTACAATCACACAATAACTTACATTTATACAACATGTTTAATATGGGATGATCTTCACAGAGAAGTATTCAGACCAAAATGAATCTGATCCAAGGAAAAAATATACCAAGAGGAGTAACAAAAGCCTTAGCTCAAAGGGTTTGATTTTAAGGATAGTCTTAAAGGGAGAAAGAGACTTAGGAGATTTTTTGGAGCAAATTCCTGACACAGAGATGGAAGATGAAATTGGGCAATTTTGATGATAGCAACGATATAATTTTGGAAACTCAACTCAGGGTCAAACCAGACATCGTACATGTAAACAATCTGTGTCAAACTGTGACTGATGTGGTAGATAGGTTAAAGGGAAACCTTTCATGCAAATGTTCTGACTGAAATTAAAGAGGCGAGAGTGGGATAGAGCCAGGGCAATTCAACATAACTGGAATACTGAGCAAATGGAAGACTGCAGAGAAGTTGAGGAATGCAAGATAAAATAAAATATCACAGTCACTTGGTGTTAATTTGGTGCAGTGGCTGTTTCAGGAACATGATTGGAAATATTCAAGTACTGAGTTGCAGAAAAGTGCTCCAGAGATTTAGAAGGTAACACTTAAGAGGAGAAAAAAAAATCATTGGAGATGGTGAAAGGAAGGAAGCATTGAAGCTAGGAATACTGCAGCGCATAACTCACGTCCTGACTCCTCAAAGCCTGTTCACCATCTACAAGGCACAAGTTAGGAGTGTGATGGAATACTCCCCACTTGCCTGGATGAGTGCAGCCCCAACAATACTCAAGAAGCTTGACACCATCCAGGACAAAGCAGCCTGCTTGATTGGCACTACATCCACAAGCATCCACTCCCTCACCACCGACACTCAGTAGCAGCAGCGTGTACTATCTACAAGATGCAGAAATTCACCAAAGATCCTCAGACAGCACCTTCCAAACCCACAAACACTTCCATCTGGAAGGACAAGGGCATCAGACATATGGGAACACCACCACCTCCAAGTTCCCCTCCAAACCACTCACCATCCTGTCTTGGAAATACATCGCTGTTCCTTCACTGTTGCTGGGTCGAAATCCTGGAATTCCTTTCCTAATAGCATTATGAACCCACAGCAGGAGGACTGCAGCAGTTCAAGAAGGCAGCTCACCACCACCTTCTCAAGGGCAACTAGGGATGGGCAAGAAATGCTGGCCATCCAGTGACACCCACATCCCACAAATGAATAGGAAAAAAGATTTGTAAATGTATTTCTTGAATGGTGAAGTGATAGAGGGTCTTGAACGTTTAAGGTGACAGTACATACTATTCACAAAGTTATCCAGCAATGGCGTCAAGAAAGGAAGTTGGGTCAAAAAGATTTTAACTGGATTATGATTATGGGAGTAGGAGGTGGGTCTCATGAAGAAGATGAGATTGGCAAGGGAATGAGGGAATATGGGAAAGGACAGAAGGACATCTGTTCAATATAAGAGCAGGGTGGATCCAGAGTCATGACATGTTTTGGTGGATTAGTCAGAAGAGGCACCTGAACAGAGAAATTGGTAGTGTCAAGGTTCTCTATCTTAGTCAGTATCATTTTGTAGAATTGTGTGGCTTTTCAGTGAACAGGAAGGTCTGATAGATTTGAATGTAGTTTAGCCCTTCCTGACAGCATGATGATGTGATTATACCCCAGGGACTGCAGTGGTTATAGAAAACAGCTCACCTCATCGTTCTCCAGGTTGACCAGAGATGGGCAATAAATGCTGGCCTATCCAGCACTGCCCGGATCCCATGAATAAATGTTTTAAAAGCACTCTGGTGATGGATGGTTAAGCCAGTTCCATGGCAGATACACTCAGCTTTACAACCTTTGAATTTGATAGAACTAATGTGAAAGCCACGATAGAGGCTGAGGAAGATGCAAAGTGATTGAGCAGATCAGCTGTAGCAATATTGAGAGGAACAAGGGCCAAAGGTTCAACGTTTGGAATGTGGGAAGTGTTCATGTTCGGAAGAATTCTTTTTCCAGGAACTTGCAAAAGTCTCTCTCTCTCTCTTAGTGTATATCTCTTTTTCTCAAAACAAGGAGAAATCTATTGTTAAATTAATAGAGAATGGGTCAATGAGATTTAAATTATAGCAAGCCAGCGCATCCATGTATTACTCCCAAAGCTTAAGTGCCGTTTCAAGATATGGACTGAACAGAAACAGTTTAAGTACTAATGTCCTTGAAGGCAAGAAAATGGCATCCTTATCTAGCCTGGTCTTCATGTGGCTTCAGATTCACAACAATGTGACTTACTCTAAAGTGCTCTCTGAAAATGCCTGATAAATGCAGTTGTATCAAACTGTCACGGGGAAATCAAACTATCCAGATGGATACACAGCTTTTACCTTAAATCTGGAACAACAAAGCACCCTTTGCTCAGCCAGCCAGCACAGTCCTCCTCAATAACATCTTGGGGTTTTCTGTAACACTTTGGGAGAGCTTTCCCACACAGTAGTCCAACTATAGCTTGACACTGTCATATTTTCCAAATCAAGTCTAAGAGTTAATGTGGTTTAATCCAGCAAACCACTCAGTTCAAGGGATAAGCAACAAACGTGTTGCCTGCATCACCCAGGTCCAAGGAGAAATCAAGAAGCATGAAAGTCCTAGACTCCTCTGTTACATCCAAGCTTAGACCAAGTGCCTGAATTGCGAGGATAAACAGCGAGTGTAACTGTTCTTGACATCAAGCTACTGTCTGACCAAGTGTAGCACCAAGGATCCCGAGCAAAATTGAAGTTAATGGAATCACTGCTAAAACCCTCTACTGGTCAGTCCTACCTAGCACAGTGAAAGGTGGCTGTGCTTGCTAAAGGCTAATTAGCCCACCTCTAGAACATCATTGCAAGTGCTGGTTAAGGGCACAGATCATTGGTCTTACAGGTGCTTCATTAATGACCTCCCTTGAGAACTGGGTCCGAACTGGGGACATTCACTGATGAAGACAGTGCTTGGTTTCCTTCAAAACTTCTCAGATGTTGAACCAATCTGTTCCTGCATCCAGCAATATCTGGATAGGATTCAGGATTGGGTTGACAGGTGACAACTAATATTTGTAATACAAAAGTTCCAGGCAATGAGCATGTCCAAAACAGTGGGAACCTAATCACCTCCTGTTGACACTCAATGGCATTACCATAGAACAGTGAAACCTTAGAATGGCTTTTAGGCCATTGTGTCCCTGTGACTATCAAAGCAACATGACTAATTCCACTCCATTGATGATCCTCATAGTCCTGCGATCTTTCTTCTTGTACTCAGGCACTTACCCAATTCCATTTTGAAAGTTATATCTGTATCTGCTCCATCATGTTCTTAAATAGTACATTCCAGATACTGACCACTCACTCCATTAGTGATCCAATGGATCTTTTGCTAATAACCTTAAATTGGTGCCCTCTGGTTGTAACTCTTCTGAGAAAGTATACAATTTCTCTCTATCTAATCAATCTAAACCCCTCATGATTTTGACCATTTCACCCTCAACGACAAATCGCCCTTCAACCTTTCTGTTTTACTAAGGAAAACAAATTTAGTTTTATCAATCTATCCATGTAACAATGGAGCTTTGGGATCAAGTCATAAACATGGCTATGAAGAAACATCCCATTAAAGAGTAAAACTGAAAATCACAAAGATTTACAATTTTTTGTCTCTACAAAAACTATATAGCCTGCATGCAGTGTTAATCATATCCTGAGCAAGGTGTCAATTGATTTAAATACTTAGCATCAACAATCAATTGATTAACTGACTAACTGTAAATATTTTTAATCAGAGATAGTAGGAACTGCAGATGCTGGAGAATCCGAGGCAACAAGGTGCAGGGCTGGATGAACACAGCAGGCCAAGCAGCATCATAGGAGCCTGTTCAGATATTTAAAAACATTCCTCCATGGCAGGTGGGACTTGAATATGAGCCTTCAAGCATACACTTAGGAACACTACTGTTGTGCCATAAGAACCCTTGTCCGGAATGCAGACAAACATAGCTGCCAGGATTCAAACCTGAGCAGGGTGACCCCAATGGATTTCAAATCCAGTTTTAAACTATTTTTTTTCAGCCATTTGCTGCAGCTAAAAGAGCAGGTTGGTCAGTGGCTAGAATCAATGACTGGTGAGGTATTTAACATTGAATTCATAGCACCAATGGCTTTCTATGCAGCTGAGATTATACACACCTTGTGATGAAACTTGTCAAATATGTAATTAACAGAAGCTATCCTTTCTAATACAAATAGAAATCGCTGGAGAAACTCAGCAGGTGCTTTATTTCTGTAGAAGGGTCACTGGACTCAAAACATTAACTCTGCTCTCTCTTTACAGATGCTGCCAGATTTGCTGACTTTCTCCGGCCATTTCTATTTTTGTTTCAAATTTCCAGCGTCCGTAGGTCTTTGTTTTATTCTATCCTTTCTATCCTTGGGCTGGGGCTTAAGTTTGTGGGTGAGATGTGATTCACACTAAAAAATGAATTTCTTAAACTGGTATGGATACTGCAACATAAAGTGGCTACAGATATGACACTTGCACTCAAAATTTTCAGCACCGATTGACTTAATTCCACCCAGATTTCACTGTTTGTGTGCACAGAAATCATGATGAAATATGGTTTTCCAGGCCCAACATGTTGTTAATGATTTCCATGCAGAGCTCTGATGTCTGAGAAAGGGAGTTCTGTGATTGGGAGTCATCACCAAAACCAGCCTAAAGCAAATAGCAAAGTATATACCTGTAACATTAGTGCTAATGTAAAACCATAACAAAAAGTCCTTTGATAAACGAATAACACTGTGTGGAGCTGGAGGAGCACAGCAGGCCAGGCAGAATCAGAGGAGCAGGAAAGTTGACATTTCGGGTCGGGACCCTTCTTCAGAAATGGACACATGAAACGTCAGCTTTCCTGCTCCTCTGATGCTGCCTGGCCTGCTGTGCTCCTCCAGCTCCATACTGTGTTATCTCTGACTCCGGCATTGCCAGTTCTTACTATCACAAAAAGTCCTGGGTTCATCACAATCCAAAAAGATGTAAGATTAACAAGATACAATGGTATGAAATGATTTAAGATTATTTATTGATTGCTAGGGAGTTCTTCAACTGACTTTGGTGACTCTCCATTAAAGTACAAACTTCGTTTTTCACTGTCTTTTAATAGAGGACAGCTACTAATGCTGAAAACAAAAACTGCTGGAGATTACAATGGGTCAGGCAGCATCTATGGAGAGAAAGCAGCTCATCAGAGCTGAAGAGTTATCTAGACTTGAAACGTTAGTTTGCTTTCTCTCCGTGGATGCTGCCTGACCCGCTGTGACTTCCAGCAGTTTTCATTTTCAGTAATGATTCCAGCATCTGCAATAATTTGATCCTACAACTGCCAATGTTGTTGTGTTCCAGAATGATTTACAAAAGCATTAGAGTAAGCTTATGTGACTCATGAGTCACATTTCAGATACCATACAACACTGAGAGTTTCATCCTGAAGTAAAAGCTTTATTTCAGCACTTTCATTTCTGGTGAAACCTTGACATTACCAGCAGACCTGAGCAGTGCTGCCTCGCCTTCCTACTGCACCTGTAACATGTAAAATATGCTTATTCGACTGATATGTTGCAAAATATTTTAAAAGTACGCCACAGAGTTGCTGAATAAACAGGAAACTTGAGAACATAATATTGTTTTTGGGTACGTAAATTATATTGCTCTCCTTGATCGTCTGCACAGCAAGACAGAAATAGCTCCTCTAATTGTGGTTTGTCACAGTGTGCTTTCTTTTAGAAAAAAGTATCATGTTCTTTATGACATAGAAACTAGAATTTGTGCTGACGTAAGTGGGAAACAAAATGGCATTTAGATATTTCTGAGAATGGGTTTTTATACATACGATCAGTGGGTTCCTTTCACAGTACTAATTCTATAAACGGATCAGGTGGCCTCTGTGGAGAGAAACAGAGTTAATGTTCCAGGCCGTGTGACTTTTCATCAGTTCTGATATAAAAGCTTTATTTCAGCACTGTTATTTCTGGTGAAACCTTGACATTACCAGCAGTAGTGCTATCTAGCATTCCTACTGCACCTGTAACATGTAAAATATGCTTTTTCAACTGAAGTGTTACATTGACCAGAAATGGTCATATTGTTTATCTCCACAGATGCCACTGGACCTGCTGAGTTTTTCAAGTTTTGTATTTATTTCAGATTCTCTGCAATATTTTGCTTTTGTATTAATTACATCAACAACTTGGAACTATCTCATTCAATATATCCTGTAATGCAATAGCTATGCAACCTGCACACCAAATCATTAATGTTTCACGGCTTGTTTTCAAACTAAGCTTGGTTAGTTTCATTTGAGGAAGATGGTAACTACGACTTCAAATCCCCATTTGCAACTGCTTACACATCACCAATGTGCACTGCAATTAAAAGAATGGAGCTCTCGACATATTTTTGTATTCATTGAAATCACACAAGTTTCTTTTCCTTCTCAATGAATTCTACAGAAATCCAAGCAATCTATTCTGAAAGCATAGTTCTCTCATTGGTTAGAAAAGAAACATAATTACAACTGTTTGGATTTGAAGCACCGGTACTTCATCTATTACTACAACAATCCCCTAAATATGCATATCCCAAAATCAAGATTAAATTTAACATCCTCTCTCTTCCACTAATGAACATGGAATTTGATGTTTGCTTTGTTTGAACACTCACCATGTATTTGCATTATGACATGAAATTGATTTTTAGCACATAGCAAATCGGAAGTTGATTTTTTTGCCATGCCCAATTTGTTTTTGACTGAAGTTCACTGAATGCTAAAATCATACAATCCCTACAGTGGGGAAGCAGGCCATTTGGCCCATCGAGTCCACACCGACCCGCCAAAGAGCATCCCACCCAGACCTTCCCCATCCCTCTAACCCTGCATTTCCCATGGCTAATCCAGCTAGCCTGCACAACTCTGGATGCTATGAACAGTGCTAACCACTGAGCCACAGTGCTCCCTTCATAGATCAGATTCTTTCTGGATGTTGATTCCAAAAGTCACTGTTACTTTCACTTTGTTTTGAAATTTAAAATCTCGGCAATGATTTGCAAGTAAATAGAAAATGAAAACTTCCAGAATGTGCAATATTAAAGTTTGCAATTTGCCGCAAGCCCTTTTGGAACCGCTGGTGAAGACCAATTTCAATTCTTTCTAGTTTAGTTTAATTTCAAAATGCTTTCGACTTTGCACTGACACCAAAATTTGTGAAATGCAGATTAGGTGTCATAGCCCATAGATTCTACACAGGCTCAAAATTAAACCATTAATATTCACAGCAGGTTGAAAAGCTGCCATATATTGTATGTCTTTAGTTGTCTTGAGAAAATGGTAACGGGCCTCTTGTTGCAGTCCTTGTGGTGATTATTATTGTTTTCTAGCAGTTCCAGTCAACTCAGTGTCTTGTTAGACCACTTCGGAGGACAGCCACTTCAGTGTGGGAAAGGAGAGTTGGATTATTTGTTCAGGTCTCTGGATTGCTGGTCCAGTAATATAACCTTTCAACGACAATTTCGTTTAACTTCTTTAGAAGGAACAACTGATGAGAAAATGCTTAATTTAACTTAAGAATAACACATCATGATTAAATTAGGAAGGAACTCAATTTTCTACTGGTCTTATTCCAGTAAACTATTTAGCATGTGACCCAGTCTTACAGTAAAAGACGCTTCAAAGTTCTCTTATTCAAATCACTGCATCTCCTGCAACTAAATTTAATGCAAAAATGTATTTTCCACATCAGTCGACTGTTCTGGTCATGTATTCCAATGAGTGTGGATTTCCTTGGGTTATTAAGCAGTTCATGCATGCTCAACTAGAATAAGATTGTATGATTTAATGGAGCAGTGGAGTCCTCTCGAACAACATATACACAGCACCAACATTTTAAATCAATTGTATAGAATGTTAGCCAGGTTCAGAATTGCCCCCAAGAGGATAGTGAAAAACTTGCTATTACAATTGTATAATTAAAAATTAATGTGCTTAAAATCTAGAGTATCCTGGTGACTTAAAGGATGAGCATTTTGTGTGGTACTAAATTAAAAGATTAATTCAGAGAGATCAATAGGATATCTGGTGTGAATGAAAAGCCTAAGAGGTATCTTCTATGAACTACCATTCACTCAACTTATTCAAAACATTGTTGAAAAGTCTGTTTAAGATTAGTTTTTTATATTATTCAAAATTAATTTTCTACCTTGATGTGATGTTTGATATTTGTTGCTGTGTTTTTTTAAGAAAATAATTTGGCTGCTCCAACCTACATTCCTGTGCTCTGATGTCATATGAGAAAATGGATTTGGCCAACCATGAAAAGTTGAAATTCACTGGTTAATCCCATCGATGCAAAACACCACTAATAAATTTAATTTCCTAATGAACAGTTGGATGTATGCTGCAGTTCAAATGCTCATACATTAGATGGTTACACTAAGCTGAGTTTCTGTCGCAAACGGTAAAAATTATTGCTTGGTTTAATCTTTGCCTGTTCCTTCCTTTTGTATGTTGAAAAAGCTTAGCATTTCTGAATCATTCATTTTCACCTTCAAGGAGATTGAAGTATCAGATTATGATCAAAATTATAATCAGGGAGAGTGGTTCACAACCAAAAGATACCCAACACTAGCTATTGATAATAAGAAACATATTTTGTCCTGAATGTACACATCAAAGGTAGTGGTGGGATCATAGATTCTGATTAAAAAAAGTGATAATGGAGTGTAAATAGTCTTTTTTAAATGCAACAGAATGTATTATATGACCCAATGCAAAAAAAAAATTCTTTAAGATGCTTCTTTCATTGGTGGCTTGCTGTTATATCTGGAAGTAATGGATTTTTACCAGAAACCAAACCTTGCATTATGTACTGGTATTGAAGTTAACAGAAATGAAATCTATAATTGATGTAAGAAGAGAGGTGACTGTATAACATAATATTAATGAGTCAATGGAATCGGCAACACCATTGTAATTTCACCAGCCACTGAAAATGTTATGGAACAATTCATCCATTGGGCAGCCCTTGCTGTAGTTCAATGAGTGGACAAAACTGGCACCAACTTACTCAAAATGAAGCTCTACTTACAATTCCCTGCTCAATTGTTTTGATTCATTTTCAGTTTCTTTATAAATTAAAATTTAGTTTGAGTTTACCATTTTTGAAATCTTAAAGGTCTACATGCTGTAAAGAGAGGCACTTATCTCCTAGCTTATTCCAAGTTCATACATCCGACCAGGACATCTTAAAAACACTACTTGTACGCTGTAAATGTTTGTAGTTACAAATGTATCTAAAATCTTCTTTCTCTCATAGAACATATGCATTAATACATCAGTGCAAGATGCTGTGAATAAGAAATTACTACGTTTTTTAACTTATTAGGAATAAATGATACAAATACTTCAATGAGTACTCCAAATCTACAACCAGGAGGAAATAAATATATATATTGTAATTTTACATATGAAAAGGTTTTCCAAAGAAAATATGTGATTAAACAAAGTACTCATATCTGAAAACAAATGTTATAAATGCCCTTGACAAATAAAGCAAAAAAAGTTTGTAGGATATGAAGAATTGGAAATAAATGCAAATTGAGTGTTAGTTGATGTTCTGGGAAAAAGAGAAGGCCATTCAATGAGATCATAGTAGCTGCAACCAAACTCCAAACTCCTTTGCTTCATATCTCTAAATAAGTTTGGTTAACAAAAATCCCCATCAACTTCAGAAGCAGAAAAACACATTTCTTGCTCCTGAAGTCTTGCATCCTAAGCAAATTTTGCAAGGTGATGAGTCAAAATTATTACAATCATATATATTTATGGTGCCTGCATTTTTCATTATCAATATACAGTGCATTTTGTTTGCCCAGTGTCAGTCAAGTAACAGGTTACCTCAATAAATTTATACCTTACAGCAATATACAAACTATTTCCATATTTGGGATTGTTTGTGATAGATATCATAAGCTACACTCCAAGACCTGGGCTAGTCTGAAGCAATGCCACAATACTTGGTACAAAATTGCCTTAGCCCATTGATGAAATTCTGCAAGATCATAGCTTATCTTGAAACTATACTCCTTTAGATGCTCTTCCTCAACAGCACAGTAATATTTTTGCTCCCTGAGAATGATGGATTCCCTTTTGTTTGCAGGGATGTTGGACAGTATCAAAATCCGTCCTGACTCACCAAAATGCTCTAAGGTATTGCAGCAAGAATGGACTTGCATGTTTGGAAAAGCTCAACTCATTGTCTCTGGGTCAAACAAATAAAAGTGTGTTTAAATGGATCTTTGGTTAACAGAAACCACTATGGTCTTATTCTCAATTTACATTTTATGAATAACTTTCTCACATAACTAAAAAAATTAAAATGCAACACACTTCATCATTGCAAGTAGATTTTCTCTAATGTGCCAACTGTAAATATGTTTTAGCCAAGCTTGAAGCCACTTTCAAAGCAGCTGTTTTGTACATTCTGAGTAGCTCCGAGTTGGAACTGTCAGCATGTGATTTGTGAAGCACAGTTTTACCTTTGAGCTATCAGCTATAATGATAACTTAGTGTATGCTGGAGTTGTTTCATCTCCAAAAAAGACTTGGGAACAGTCAATGCCTGAGCTTTGAAAAATATTTTCATGTTCAGAACTTAAAAACAACTTCATTCTATGGGTGATGGGGTGAGATGTTGAACAGGGTGTTGGCAAACGGAGATATCTGCTGGTAAAGGGGAGTCAGGGGTGTTGGCCAAGGTGTCTTACAAGGGTTGGCTCCAGAAATTCATGGTGACCTTTACTGGGAACTGTGCCAGAGACTCAGGAAACAGACCAGCATCAGTCTCTCTGCAGGTACCTGCCAAATGGTTGAAGAAACAATTGGGTGAAAATAAAGAGAGAAAAACCTAAACTATAATACCTTCATAAGAACAACTTCACAAAGTTCAAACACAGATTTTCATTGCTGGCGGAACTTCATTTAACCTACAGCCACCAAACAATTTTTTGATTTATTTTGTTTTGAGATAGAGATGTCACAGTAGGCAGAATGCCAAAATCATTATTTCATCTTGGGTCTGCTTGATTTAGTTCTATACTTTCATGGGACTCAGCACTGTTTGATGTCCAACCAGAGATCCAGATTTTTGAATCCACAGCAGTGAAGGAATGAAGACATCGTTCCAAATTCAGATGGCATTTGTCTTGGAAGGGAACTTGAAGGTGGGATTTTCCCATGTATCTGCTGTTGTGTTCTTTTCCATGGTAGTGGTCACAGGTTTAGGAGTACAACGGAACAAGGCTGAGAGTTCTGGAAATCCCTCTTGCAGAAAGAATGTCCTGCTGCCATTGTGCTTCAGTGATGGAGGGAGTGAATTGATGGATGGGATGCCTGCTTTCTCCTGGATGATGCATAGCTTCTTGCACATTATTCAAGCCATATCCATCCAGGCAAATGGACAGTATTCTATCATACTCCTGACTTGTACCACATTGTTGGTGAACAAGCTCTGAGAAAGCATAAGAGAGGTCAGATTCCCAATATCTGACTCACCATTTTTGTGACAGTATTTATAAGCAGACTGCAAATGGGTTCCATTATGGATTCTGCTCGCATGTCGATGTTTTTGCAATTTGAAGCATAATCCAGGAAAGCTGGAGAGAGCAGCTGCTCATAAGTGCAGGAAATGTTCATGTTTTAGGTCTTCAGGGTTGAAAACCATGTATAGGACTGTGTTTGTAAGTATAAGCATTCATAAATCAGACGTTCATAAATTGGGGATTGCCTGTAGTGAATCCATTTCAGTTTCTAATCAATGGTAACCTCCTGGATATTGGTTTGGAAGATTCACTGATGGTAATGCCATTGAATGTCAAATGCAAGATAGTTAGATTCTCTGCTGTTGGAGATAGTCATTGCCTTTGTGATTAAATCCATTCTGAGCATTCTGTGAGAATATAATATTTGAAGAGCAAACACTTCCAACAATTCTAGCGGTTCGGCATATTACAAGGGTTTTGATAGGTCACTTAGGGCGGTTCAGGTTCATTGAAAAGCAGTTCCAGGACCACAGGTAGTTGAAGAAGAGATAAAAGCAGGCACAGACTGCATTGTAGGAATGTGGTAGTTTGCTGCACACTGGGAAAGCAGCTGACTGAGGGGGGAAAGGTATTCTGATGGCTCTGTTCTGTTAGAACAAACTCAGGAAGAAGTCTTCAGAATTAGTAGGATTTAATTAGTTAGAATTTCAAGACCAGATCAGCAAAAGTGAAGAATAATATCTCTTGTGAAGTTTAATGAAATTTGATGATCTCTTGTGTATTGACATCTGGGGGGAGTTACTGAGAAATTTATGAGATCTGTCCTTGGAACATTTGATTTTGATGTGTGCTGTGGGGTAATCGATCACAATACGTAACTCAGATTTACCTTGTTATTTCTGAGTATTAGAAATAAGTGATGCATGCAGTGTAGATTTGTATTACTGGTCTAACTTGCATAGTTACATCTTTGCTGTTTAGTCAGACAACTCAGTTGGCTGGACGGCTGGTTTGCAATGCAGAGTAATACCAACAGCATGGGTTCAATTCCTGCACCAGATAGGTTATTATGAAGGACTTGCCTTCTCAACATCTCCCCTTGCCTGAGGTCTGATGTCCCTTCACCAGTCTTATTAATTTTTCTTGTCATCTTTTTCAGGCAAAGATAGAAGGATTTTTGAACAGTAAAGGCATGAAGGGCTATGGTGAGCAGGCAGGGAAGTGGAGCTGAGTCCAAGAAAAGATCAGCCATGATCTTATTGAATGGCGGAGCAGGCTTGATGGGCCAGATGGCCTACTCCTGCTCCTATTTCTTATGTTCTTATCGCTCAACAGAGAGAACAGCCCTACGGTCTGGTAGAACTATGACGGCTTTACCTTTATTCGAATCTTGTGGCATCATTGTCATAGCAAATTCCCTGGATCTCACATTTTGTCCACTTTAAAATTAAACCATATAGTAACAAAATTTGGTGCTATCATCCAGGATCATAACAAAGTTGTCGATCTAATCTGGTATCATAACACCTGCCACTTGTGAGGCTCAAATGCTACTTGTCATTTAAGTATTTACAAGCTTGAATGTTGCCCAGCTCTTGCTGCATTTGGACACAGCCTGTTTCAGTACCTGAAAAGTCACAAATGTTACTGAACACTTTATACTCCTTACTTATCCTGAATAAGATGGAGCAACTAAAAAAATAGATGGATGGCAACTCCTGACACAAGTTGTGCAAGAAACTTGTTGTTTAGCAGCTCCAGCTCTCTCCCAAGAATAAAACTGAATTCTGATAAATGTACAAATAACCCCATGTTATAATTGGATTATTTGGCTCTCCTTCAAAATCAAGATCATAATTTGGGAACCAGCCTTGCATTTAGCTTAATATTTGACAACGTTTAAACATTGCTGTTAAGCCTGCTTTTGAGGTCATGCAGTCCATCCATTTCATTGCAATTCATTATAATCTCATGGTGTCCTGCCTATGTATCATAATCTCGAGATTGATGCAAAACAGCTTCAAAGTAGTTCTAACTATGAATTTACAGTCCATGTCTTTTAATTGAAAGTTGATTTGTAATAAACAAATTCGAGTTATTCAAAAGTGAATTGAGGAATTTGAACAAAAGGAAAAAAAGGAGGGTTTTATTTGCACTATTTTAATTCAAACTAATACTTAATTTGAATTAAGTGGAGAATGAGAGCATTCTCCATTGTGAACAAAGCATCATGTGAGTGAATGGAAACCATACATAGAGAAAAAGAACTTTCTGCAGGTTGTAATGGTACTTACGCTACTCACCTCACACTGGAATATGGCCTCTCCTTCTCACTGAAATAATGCCAATGTCATGCACTAATAAATGTCTGTGCAATATATGTGTGCATTTTTGTCAGGTTGTACAATTGTATGTGATCTTCTGAAGTTAAAAGCAAGTGTTACACTGTTACATACTAAAGATGGAAGAGGTTAAATAGATTTAGAACAAGAAGATTTAACATCTCCATTTTCCTCTGAAATTAGCTTTATATTTTAGACACATGTAAATGTAACTGTCTGTGATCCAAGATAACAAGGTGTAGAGCTGGAATGAACATAGCAGGCCAAGCAGCATCAGAGGAACAGGAAAGCTGATGTTTTGGGCCTAGACCCTTCTTCAGAAATCTTCAGAAAATTCAGAAATTCTGAAGAAGGGTCTAGGCCCGAATCGTCAGCTTTCCTGCTCCTCTGATGCTGCTTGGCCTGCTGTGGTCATCCAGCTCTACACCTTGTTATCTCAGATTCTCCAGCATCTGCAATTCCTACTATCTCTGTCTGTGATCCAGAATAGCTTAGTACTTTAACCATGTTGATGCAAAGGCTTAATCAAAAAGGTATATCTCATTTACACACACACACACACACACACAGACGTACACACACCCTCACAGACACACACACACACACAAGTTGCTGGAAAAGCTCAGCAGGTGAAAAATCAGAGTCAATGTTTCAGGTCTAGTGACCCTTCCTCAGAAGATGCTGCCAGACCTGCTGAGCTTTTCCAGCAACTTCTGTTTTTGCTCCAGATTAACAGCATCTGCAGTTCTTTCGGTTTTTATATCTCATTTACAGATCCTCTCTCTATCCAACAGGTCCTGTCGAAAAGAGACAATGGAGGACAATGGGGAACTAGAGGTAACAGGCCTGGATGAGGGAAGTAAACTGAATTAGTCACAATGGTTGTGCACAGCTTCGAGGGAAGATTGGTTGCAAAGTCTTCAATAATCTGTACAAGACCGAGGGGCTGGATCTAAGCAAGGAGCCGCTGCTGACGGCCAGCTCATTGTCTTCCAGCTTTCTCTCTAGATCCAGCTGAAGTTCCCATGAAGGACTGTCCTCCTTCCCCTGTCTACTCACCTTAGGTATGGTGACCGTCTGGTTAAACCACCACCAGTCGCCTCTCTCTCCCATGTGAGTGCAGCCCAATGGTCTGGTAAGACAATGGCAACTTTACCTTTTACCCTTCCACATCTGCGCAGCTGATTGGCTGCCGATGAGGTTTCTACTGGAATTAGGATCCTGGACCTTAAAAGGCCCCCTGCCTGGAGGCTCTGACTTCTTCAGAAATCTGTTGTACCTTGGGAGAGGCAGTTGCTCCCCCAGACCAGCACCGAGAAAGGCAGGTGATATTTGTTGGGGGGGGGGGGGGGAGGTAGTTGGAGGTTTTCTTGAGTCGGGTGGTGTAGGAGAAGGAGTCCCATGTATCAGGAGAGAGGGAGCACCATTCCTTCTCAGCTGCACAGTCTCTGGGAATCAACAAGCTCACCAAATTCTGAGACTATGCCATCAGGTCCTTGACTCTCATATGAGGAGAAACATCCTCTCAGCATTTATCCTGCCTAGCCTCTTACGAAGCCATTAAGGTTCACAGCTAATCCTTGGGAGGAATCAGAATTGAAGAAGTTCACGTCCATTGTGACTTTGACAGCCACAAGAGGGTCTGGCAATCCTTGCTGTGAGGTAAGATGTTTACAGAGTCAAGTCCACAGATGTCTGGGACCATCTGCCTGGGAATTTCCTGTGCTGTTGCTTCTGGGTCATGCTCGGTCTTTAGTAGCAGATGTTCAGGGTATTACATCTATTACCTTCTTACACGTCTTTGCTTTTCCATCCACTTCTGACGTCCAGGATTCCACCCTCCATGCCAAGGGTCTTTCCACTCATTGCCACGAGACTCAAAATTTGATATTCATGTCCCACTGCCAGCTGGAGCTTTCATTCCAGTCATGTCATTGCCCAGTTGTCCTTTGCAACCTTGACGCCTCCTCTTCTGCTACTATGATGCCAAGGGTGCTCACCATACTCCAAGGAGGGCGCTGATTACCTACTCTCCCTGTCTGACTAGCACCAAGGGCACAATCTTGCCAAAGTTCTTCTGCCCTGCTCACCTTCTTATGGAGCCAGGCTGTTGCTCCATACTTTGCTTTCCTGCCTTCAGTTAGTTGGTTTCTGAAAGGGCAGTCACTCTTCTGTCCTTTTAATAATTTAAAGATCACCCCTTGACAAGCTCTTTAGAAGCTTTTTTTTTAGAAGATCTGATTAAATTAGTCACAATTG
This sequence comes from Rhincodon typus, assembly GCF_021869965.1. Taxonomy (NCBI): domain Eukaryota; kingdom Metazoa; phylum Chordata; class Chondrichthyes; order Orectolobiformes; family Rhincodontidae; genus Rhincodon; species Rhincodon typus. The sequence goes on along the minus strand of NC_063334.1, from coordinate 17,785,182 downwards.
GATATGCATCGTTACCTACCCGCTGCTGAGAATTATTACTGGTGTTGACTTCAGTGCCAGTATTTATCATCATCTTCATTCAAACCTTTGAGGGCCCCTGAAAATTCAGCTCAGAATGTTAGACTAGATTTTGTGTTCTAATCCCTACTGTGGAACTTCAACGTAGATCCATCTAACTTAGAGGTGGGAATGCCCCGACCAAACCAAGATCAACACCATAATTCTGTATAATCCTCTTAATGTAGGTGCAATTCCACATAAATCTCATCAGCTTGCATAATCGATTTACTTTAGCCCTTTACATTATCCAATCAGACAGGCATAATTTGATGTGTTGATGGAAAGTATCTCATTGTGAGAAAAAAGAAGTTTAATTTCATTGCATGCTGAAAGAAAGAGAGTAAACCCATTCAAAGTGTAAACGAAATTGGAAAAATGCACAAGAATTTAATTAGCAGAGAAAGAGAAGTTAATGGTTTGATTGCAACCTTTACCAATACCTCTGAAATTCTCCTTCAAGAGCTGGCCTACCCACTGTGAACCCCTAGTATCTTCAGTTTTCATTTCATGCCTATTCAGTTCTGAGGCATTACAGACCTCATAATATACAATCAGACACAATTGCTCCATTAGACAACTGCTGAAGCAAAAATTAAACTGAAACTGATAGAGATTATCCATTATAAAAGTGCCCAGGTGTTTATGCTACCGATCTTAATTGATTGCGTGCTAATTTGTGAACATAACTTGATAACAATGGATTCAGCACACACAGATGTGTCACTGTCATTTTCTTCAGTTAATGCAATTACTTCCTACGTTGCACAATAGACGTTATTTTTCCAGCATTTTTTTTGTTCGAAATAGGAAGCTCAATTATTTCGTATGAATTCAACTGTGTCCACTCCGATCAACTCACTGCTGATAAGATATCCGCTTTGTTAAGAATAGGAATGTAAGCCAGGAAAGCCTCTGTATTCCTGAATGGCTCTGTTAAAACAAAGGACAATGTTTTGTATGTATGGACAAACTTTTTTTTTTATCTAGCCACTGAACTTTGGTCTGGAATTCTGCACTCATGTTCTAGAAATTTACCAGATACAAAATGGTCCAGATTTTACAGTCTCCATAAAGGCATCGTCCTACCCGCTTATCTGACCCACACGATGCCTTGACCTCTCAGAAAATTTAAACTTCTGATGGGTACTTCTCATGTTCACATTATTCTTTCACTTTGAGCTAGAGTTGGAAACTTTGGACAGTTCCATGGTACTTACTTGGATAGTCACCCAACAAATGTAAGAGAGGAAGTCCGGATCTAACTCCTCTGTAACCATGCAACAGATTGCTCGATTACTCAATGAGACTCACTCACCAACTCCCTCCTCAACACCCTGAATTATTCACTTCCGACCACCTGACTGCCCTCTAGACCTGATCCTATTGACCTCTCACGTACTTCCCTCACCCTGTCCATTCACTCATTCGACTGCACACCTAATCATTCACATTCACCTTGAATATTTGAAAGTACATTACGGCAGTTAATGCCATATAAAGGAAGTATGTATCATCTTCCCCACACCATCCGACAGTGCAGCACTGTGATGAAGCTCTTCAATGGCTGTTGTGTTCTACATTTCTGAAGAAGGTAAGCTCAGAAGGCCCAGAAAGTGATGTGAAATAGTGTCAGATCAAGCAAAGTTGGGGCAGAGTGGCTCACTCTACAGGAGATTTGGGCCTGTGCTTCTGTAACTGAGAGTTAATTAACAAATAATCTTAGTGCAGCCTCTGGATGGTGATAGAAAATTGTAGGAATGAGCACATTTGAAATAAAACTGAGCGTTTTTCAAAAAGTGTACGAACGAATTCTGTCTCTAAGAAATCGTGTTGAACAAATGATTTTGTACAGAATAGTTGAAACAGACAGGCATCATTTTTCTCTCTGATGCTTCACATGTTAGAAATAGATAGCACATTACACCAGAGAATGAAAATCATGAACCAACATCCTACGGCCACCAAACGGTCCAAAATGTTCCAGGAAATTGTGGAGTGAATGATTCATGCTATTAGATATATTAGCAGTGTTTTTGGGTCATTTGAGCCTCTCATTGGCACAAATTCTGAACTAAGAAATTAGATGGTGCCAGCCTGTCACCTTTTCCCATTCAAAATAGTGACGATCATGTACTTAATTGGCACATGCAGGAATCCCATTCCAAAAAGTTGCTGATGACTTCAAAGCTTAATTCTGCATCCAGATTTACATTTGGTGGGTCAAAATAGAATTGGCTTTGTGAAATATCTTGTTAGTCATTTTGAATTTTAAAAATGCATTATATTTAGGCATATACAGTGAACAATCCTCATTACAAATGTATGTCAAAAGTAAAGGCCCCACAGAGCAATTGAAAGCAAACTCTTGGCAGAATGGACATAGAAAAGGTCTGTCCAGCCAGCCTAAGTTCTTAAGTCTTGTTTTATTTATTTCAGTTAGATAACACATAATTTACAAGTTAATGTGGTAAGTCCTTAAATGAACCCAAATATCTTTAGAAAGAATGTTGCGTTTTATAGCTTCTGGATGCTTGCCCTTTGCCAATGTTAGGCAGATTGATCAATAGCTATCCTACTTAGCCCATTCTCCCTTCTTAAACAGAGACCTTAATAGACAACCCTCCACACTCAATGTCACAACTCCCATTCAGCTAAGATGTCTGAAAGATTATCAGCTATTACCTCCTTGATCCTTTTCAACACTCTAGTTTTACTAACGTTTTCACTGCCATTTCCTTATTTGATTTTCCCTTTCCAATGCATCACTGCCTCCTTTTGCGTCCTTATCTTTCTATTATCAAGCATTTCTGACAAAGAGAAACTGCAAATTCTATAACTCCAACATTCCTTCCATTTTTGTCATTACATCTCGAATTCGCCTAAACATTTCTTTACCTATTCTTTCAGTTCTTGCCATATTGAATCATTTACCACTTCTCCCATTTACATCTCCCAGATCTCTGTTTGTACCATCCTCTTTCCAATCGTCTTTGCATTATTAGTACAAGATTTGTCACATCCCTGTTTCAAGTCTTATTTCAATTTAATTTATTTGAACCTCATCCAAGAAGGTACAGCCTTGGCTGCAACCCTTTAATCTTATGAAAACATGTCTTTAATTCTTATAAAATAGTTCTTATAAATGTACATCTTAAATATTCTGTACAAACTTGATTTCCATTACTTCTTAGGAGCTGGAAATCAGATGTAATGATAATGGTAAGCACATATTGTAATCCTGCTTAATAAGAAACATAGAAATGTAGAAGCATAACAAATAGGAGGAGGAGTAGGTCACTTGACCCTGTTGAATCTGCTCCACAATTCAGATAAATGCCCTAATCCCATCCTTCCCTCTTATCCCTTGACCCGTTTAGCCACAAGAGCTTCATCTATCCACTCCGTGAAAACACATTTTGGCCTCGACCGTTTTCTGTAGCAGTAAACCCCACAGGTTCACTACTCTCTGAATGAAGAAATGTCTTCTGCTATCAGTCCTAAAAGGTTTACCTCTTATCCTTAAACTATGATCCATGGTTCTGGACACGCCCACCATCAGGAACTTCCTTCCAGCATCTAACCTGTCTAATCCTGTTAGAATTCTATAAGTTGCTGCTTCCTAAAGAACATTGATATGTTCTCTGATTTATTTGGATTTGAAGACCTCTGCAGAAAATACTGCCAATGCAGCAGTTTTACTAGAAGCAGTCACAGCTTCACATTACCTTTCAGTTGATGCATCACCTATTTTTATGAGGGAGTCTTGTTATCAGGACTCCAGCTAATAATTACCCTGGCAGCAGCAATATTTTTTACTACTGCTGAATGTGCCAGACCAGAGACATGTGGAGATACAAATTACAACATTCAGTCCAATGCCAAACAAAAAAGACCCATTGCTTGCCTGTTTTGCAAGGGAAAAATGCAGGTTGTTCATTTTCCTACTGTCTCCAACCAGTACACACCTTCCTCTTTTCTGAATAAAAA
>NC_063334.1:17764617-17780735 GCF_021869965.1 Rhincodon typus | reverse complement strand
TCCTCCACAGATGCTGCCAGACCTGCTGAGCTTTTCCAGCAACTTTGTTTTTGTTCCTCTTTTCTGAATCTGGTCTACTCCAACTTGGAATGTCTTCCCACTCTGACAACAAGTCAGGCACGAATTTTGCCAAGTATCTGTACTGCTTTTACATCTGTTAGTCATTGCATTGTTGCTACGGTTCTCCCTTATCAGAATATGAGAAATACCTTTTGCTGTCAGTATGTGGCCTATGTACTTGGCTTCAGGCATCTATGGTTGCCATTTTGTCTCGTTCAGCTTCAGGTTCATCTAGAAAGCTCTGTCAGCACTGGATCATGGTAAGTAATGGTTTCTCCCATTGTGTCTCTGCATCCATAAACTAGCAGATCATCCACGATAACTTCCACTCTGGGAAGATCACTAACTATTTCACAGCATCTGCATCAATATTCCTCCAGAGCAGTGGATATGCTGAATAGCGTGCACAAACATCAGTATCTCCTGAATGGTGTCTATAATATGGTAATGAAATAGTGCTTTCATCAAGTTGCCCTTCCCAGTAAACATCTTTTGCATCTAAGGACGTGAAGAATTTTGCCTTTGCAATGTGTGGCAAAATTACTTCAATGGTTGGCATAGATAGTGAGATTTCTTCACAGCATCATTTACATCCTTTGGATCAATGCATACTCTCAGTTTCTAGGTTGCTTCACTGTTACAGGCTTTTAATCCAAGTTGTCCCTTTCTTAATTACTTCCTTCTTTTCCAGCTCTTATCTCTTGTCTTTCAGGGTGGTCTTGAGGGGAGCTAGAATTTTCCTTGGCAGGTGTTGAATTAGAGTAACACTCTTATCTACATCAAGATGATATTCTTCCAGAAGACAGCCTAACCCCGCCAAAACATTGTTATACTCCTCTGGATTTGTTCTATGGTCAATAACTTAATAAACAAAAACACATTGCAAATCTCTTTTGGCACAGCGAGGGTTCCCAGTCTAAGTTTTAGACTTGCTCCAGCTGAGATAACTAGCCATCTGGAGGTCCAGACCTTCATTCAAGTTATTTCTTTAGACTCACAGGGTAATCAGTCCTCTCGAGTGAAGTGCCATCATATAGCCTCAAACTGACTTTTGAGGGTTTTATTTTTGGATTGCCATATTGAGCCATATTGCTCAGGTCTGTGATGCATTATGTATGGGGTGCCTATTGGACCAAAGTTCTCCATCTGCAGTCCTCATCAACAATCAAACCATTTATCACCTATCAACCTGAGTGAACCATCCTGTCTTGTGGTGGAGAATGATTTATCAGAATCTTCTGCTGATTTCACTCAAATAACCATTTATTTTTCTGTCATATATTTCCTTCTAGCCATACACTTGTGTGTAAAATGATTCAGCTTCATGCAGTGAGAATGTGGTTTACACCAAGCTGGACATAACTTCTCCTCTACATGATGTCCTTTGCAGTATTTGCATCTTGTTTTTTTTTGTGTCTGATTGCTGTGTCCTTTGGGGTTGAAGTATTTATCAGCATAATGAGAGACTAAATCTATTCTGCTAAGAATATGTTAACTTACAACTTCTGCATGTCAATTGCTATCCTGGGACGAAGTTTCTCCTTTCTCAGTAGACATGCCCTAATTACAGGATCTCTTGTGCCCAATATAATCCTGTGTTTAATTAGATTACCTTTAAATTACACAAATCCATAGTATTCTGCGAGCTGAATTAATGGGGTCATGTATTGATCAATGGACTCTTTCTCACATTGGGCCCTAATATTGAACAAACCCTCTGGAGCGCAAAATTACACATCACTTCATTTTTTAAGAAGGATGAAAGAAAAAAAACAGTGAATTAAAGACCCGTTAAACCTATATCTGTGGTGAGAAAATTGGTTGAGTCTAAAACCAAAGATGGGGAAATGAAATACCTCAAAATCAGGGACAGCCAGCATGGATTCATGACAGGGAGGTCATGCCTGACTAAAACATTCAATGTGGTTGAAGAGGTGACTGTGGTAATGGTGAGGGGAATGTCTACGGATGTTGTTTATATGGACCCCAGAGGCACTTGATAAAGTCCCACATAAAAAACTGTTAACTAAGTTGAAAGCCCACAGAACTGAGAGCAAACTGCTGACATGACTGAGAAATTGGTTGAGTGGCTGACAACAGAAAATAAGAATGATGGATAGATATTCAAATTAGCAGGATGTGACTAGCACTGTCCCTGTAGGATCTATTGTTCACAATATTCATTAACGACTTAGATTTAGGCATAGAAAGGCATTTGCTGATGACACAAAATTAGGCAGCATTGTAGACAATTGATGACAGCATTACAAAGGGATATTAATAGACGAGGTGAATAGCAAAACAGTGGCCAATTGACTATAGCGTAAGCAAGTGTGAAGTTATCCATTTTGGATCAAAAAAGGACAGAACAGGGTACTTTCTAGATGTTATGAAGTTAAGTACAGTTTATACCCAAAGACCTGGGGGTGTAAATGCATAGCTCTTCAAAATGTCACAAACAGGTGCAGAAAATAATCAAGACAGTTACTGCAATGCTAGAGGACTGGAATATAAGGATGCTGAAGTTATGCTGCAGTTATACAAAAAATTGGTTAAACACCACTTGGAGTACTGTGAGTAGATCTGGGTACAGCACCTTAGGAAAGATATATTGATGTGACAGAGAGTCCAACGTCGGTTGACAAGAATGATACCTGGACTTCAGCGGTCAGGTTATGAGAAGAGATAGTATAAATTAGGCCTATTTTGTCTAGAATTTAGAAGGTTAAGGAGTGATCTGATCAAAGTATTCACGATTTTAACAGGAAAAGGCAGGGTAGAAAAACTATTGTCACTGGTTGGGGATTCTAGATCTAGAGTACATAGTCTGAGAATAAGGGTTAGACTGTTCAGGAGAGATGTTAGGAAGCAATTCTACACACAAAGGGTGGTAGAGGTTTGGAACTCTCTTCTACAAACAGCAGTGCATGCTAGATCAGTTGTTAATTCTAAATCTGAGAGAGAGAATTTTTCGTTCAGCAAAGACATTAAAGAACATGGGCCAAAGATATATGGAGTTAGGTCCCAGAACAACCTTGATCTCTCTTAACGGTGGAAAACGGCCAAGGGGCTGATTGGTTAACGCCTGTGCCCATATTCCTATATCATTCATAAGTTACATTCACTTAAGTTTCAAAATATATCTTCAAGGCTTTCAAAATTTCTGCAGTCTGTTTTTTTTTTCCTGTTCTTCAGAGATATTCGGGGTGAAATAGTCTCTTCTCAACAGTGATAACGATGTAGCAATAGGCAACTTATTATAAGGCAAATCTGTTGCTATTTTATAACTCTGTCATTACCAGTGGAAAAACTGCTAATTTTGCTTCAGGTCACTTTTCGTTTTAACCAGAGCAGGGAGAGGAAAGCTTGCAATTCTCTTACTTATTTTTCAGCTGCATTCTGCTTCTTTGTTGCAGTTTAGTTTATTTCAGTTGCTTATACCTTATAGCAACTGACAAACTCCACAGAGACTGGTGTCCCCCAGTCAACTTTTATTTATATGTGGAGAATCTGTGCCACTGATCCAGCTTCCTCAGAGCCAACTCTCAGAGTGAACAGAACCTCTGACACTTCTTCTTATCTGTCAGCCAGGGCTCCCTGACTAGACCAGGTTAACAGCCCCAATCAGGGGACTCATATTCTATGAGGTCCACCTGGCTGACCTTGTTACAGCAACTTTCACAGCTCCGAACGTGCCCGTTTCACTCTATCAATAGCTGTGCTTTTTCTTACATGTTGAATTGCAACTCCATTTCTGACACCATCTTCCGAGTACAACACACAGCAGTCTGGTCAGAATTAATTCTTTATTGAAGTACAAATTGCTGGAGAAACTCAGCAGGTCTGGCAGCATCTGTTGAGAGAAAGCAAAGTTAATGTTTCAAGTCTAGTCACCTTCTTTAGAAATGATTGTAGCTTGGAAAAAGTTGGTATATATGCTGACAATGAGGTTGGTGGGGAGGGAGGATTATACGATAGGTGGAGATGAAGCCCAGAAAGAGAAAACGACAGCTGCACAGACAAAGGAATGGGTAAAGGTCAGCCTGGGGGAGTCAATAGGTGTCAATGGTGATCATTAGTAGCATTCATGTTTCTTTGGTTCTCTTCTGTATTGAACTATCTGTACGAGGGCTGCTTACAGTATGTGCCTTATGGTGGAGGTTACATGTTGCACTATCCATTATTTAACGGGTTTTAATTTGCTTAATAAATTGAAAGAGATAGACTACATGGTGAACATACTCCCAGTTGAACTGTTGAGAAACAAATCTGTTATCACAGAGATAAACCTCCCAGTACTGGCACCGATGATTAATTAATGACATCACCTATCATCACATAATAGGCTGATACCTATCAGAAATTGGCTGTGTCATTTCCATTGACTTTCATGGAGGGTTTCTCTCCATGAGGCCTCGCAAGTCCTCTCATGCTACAGTCCCAAACTCACCTCTTTAAACATATGCCGTACCCCTTAGCACTCCTCTCATCCAATTCTAGCCCAATTTTTTATTCATCATTGGCACTGCTGAGACCTCCGGTGATTCCTGGTGCTGGCATCATATTTAGAACACAGTTGTGCACCCAGTCAAGTGCTAGCCATCCAGAACTGCCCTGCATGGTTTGTGACATTTGCCCCAGATAAAGGGAAATTGACGCTCCGCTTTGCCAATTGAGACTTGGAGGTCCTACTGGACAGAATGATATGGAGGAGGGCCATCCTCTTACTGGCAGACTAATTCACGACATTGGACCCTGCCAGCCTGGTCTGCGGTTTCCAATTAGGTCAGTGAGATCTCAACTGTCTGGAAGAATACTGATAAATGCCACAAGAATGCCAATGACGTTCTCTGCTCTGCCAAGAGAAGTGCCATCATCGTCATTCTGCTAATTCACATTCACATACTCTCTGCTATGGCACCACTTCCCACCAAGGCTCCTGCTCAACCACACTCACAACCACATGCAACATCTCCCCTAACTCATACCCACTCAATCCCCGTCAGTCTTCTAACCCAGCATGGCCTCTACACTGCCTACTCCATTATTTGAGACACTACCCCACCTGAAATAACAGCTAGAACTGGACTTACAATGTAATAAGGGGCATGCTGACACGTGGCATCTGTGCATACCTTAAAAGTGAGGGCCTGCAGGTTGGGCAACCCACATGCTGCCTAGAATGAGTCAGCATCAAGGAAATTCATGCCATAGTAAATTTTAAGGCCATAGCCGTGGGTGGCCACCCACGCAATTTGAGGTTATCTCACTGAAAAGTGTCACACAGGCATGTGACTGTCTCAGTTGATGGACAAAGTCTCCGAGGCACTGCCACTCCGACATCTTCAGGTAAGATATCTTAACCCTATACACCCTGTCGGTGGGGTAGGGTCTTCACCTGTTTCTGCCTGCTTGCTGTTGCTCCTCTGTCAATCTTCACTTTATGGGAGGTTTCCCACCTTTCCTACACCTCCTCCTCCTCACTGGAAGAGATACCTCCAACAGAACTGATCATTCCCCCATCGAACACAAACTTCTCGCACAAATAGTGCAGTGGGCTCAATGTCAGAAAAGGGCACTACATTTCAACTCCCTTCCCTGAATAAATGCCCTGACGTAGGAGAATATGTTGTTAAAAAAAAACAAAATTTGCAACATTAGTGAAGTCTCAAATTGCTTCTGCAAATATACTTTGCTGGTCATCCATAAGCCAACTTGCAGCCTTTATATTCACCTTTTCATCAATGCATGAAAAAAATCATACCTCCCACCAGCCTTGTTTCCCAAGCACCCACCACATTATTCCAAATAATTGGCTTGTAAAGAAGGTTAAAAATATATTGAAGAAGGATGTAAAAATGACGGCAGACTGCTGCTAGCCTAATGTATTCTGATGGACTAGCATGAAGACATCAAACTTCATATCATGAGTCTAGATTTCATCAATGCAGGGAAACTGCAGAAGTCCCACCTGGCAAACAGAAAATTTAATGGTGTGTCCTAATTGTATTTCAATTCATGAATAATCACAATGACTTGATGTTCAAGATGCAATGCTTTACATTTTTCAACAGTACATTCCACTTTCCTCACCAACAATTCAGCCCTTTAATCATTTAGTGCATCATCTGTACCTAATGCTCACAGTCAAATGAAAAAGGGGAAAAGAGTTACTCTGATCTATCTTACCTAGGGCAAGGCATCATTGGGTCTTAAAAAACTTCTAAGAATATGCTGAATTATAACTTGTTTATTTCCTCTTTGTTCTGCCATCAGAGCCTCCTGCCCTCTAGAATTCTCTCCCAAATCCTATCACATTGTTGCCAGCCTCTCTCTAATTCGGTGCCATCAGCTCAACCACAAAGTTTCTTCACTTATATTTAGTGTTCACCTCCCCTTTTCATGAAATATTTACATGACAGACTGCTATAAAAATGTACGTTTTATTTCTCAGCAGATGAGAAAATGTTGTTACAATACAGTCACAAACCATTCATTACTGCGCTGGAATTGTAACATTTGAGAGCAGTAACTCCTGTTTTCTTCTGGTTTTTACCACATATGCTCCTGTTGTAGATGCCAGTTTTGCTGATTGGCAAATTTAAAGGCTGCATTGACTCCAATATGGATTTGGATTGGAACTGAAGTGCTGAGTTTGCAGTTATAATTTGGGCTTATTCAAGTTCAAGTACACAATATTTTTTGATTTAAATTACAGAGTTTGCTGTAAAGTTGAGAGTGCTAAGTTCACAAAATCCTATTACCAAATCAATAGTTTTGTCAAGACTATATATTAAGGACCACTACATGTGCAGACTGGGCACAGAAATTTGGAAATTCTAAATTACCAATCTACCCCAAGCAATTCTTGTTGATTCCAAATCTCACTCATACGCAGCAGAAGAAACTAGTTTCAGAGACAGCCAATGAAAGCAAGATAGGACTGGAACGTGATAATCAGAGCAGAGTGAAAATCATAGAATATGTGACCTTTGTGACACGCATGACAAAGGTATCGCCTTACTTACGATCCAATCTGCAGCACAATAGGTACGAATGTGTTTGTCACATATCCAATACAGATTTTCATTAAAAAAATACTGCTGCCTTTTTATGCATAAAGACAGAGGTACCTCAGAAGCCAGCCTGTGATCAGCTGCGCTCCAGGCAGTCAATTGCCCTTCGTTCACCCCTTCAGGAAAAAAAGCAAGCAATCTATCATTTTAATCTAACTTCATCAGCTCGGCTGCAGGAATGAAGTCTCTCATTAACACTCTCATCATCCTCTGCTAGTTGATAATCCAGCAATAGTTTTCAACTCGCCAGGAAAAAAAACTAAAATTACTCTATCATCCTTGTTAAAGTATATTCCATTAGAGAAAATTTCTTGCGAATTAATGTTGATGATAAGCAACCCAATCAGAAATAAGAGGTAGAAGATACACATCAAGAAGTGATGAATTACTCAATTATGAATGATGTAAATAGACGGAGCTAATGAGTGTCACAGGCAGAAGTGAGTTATGTGGTCTGTGTCATGACTGGTCTTTCTTACATGGCAAAGGAAAATGACTGTTGAAATTAAATTCAAATTAGGTGTCTGTGCGGAACACACTTAATGCTCCATTAAAGCTGCTTCTTTGGGATCACATTAAAGATAATAATATCAAGTGCCAAGACTCCCATCTCCTTTCTACTATTGTGTACTCAGCATAATTCTATTCACCTTTGCTTTAAATATTGTCTTTTACAAATGTCAAGAAAAACTAAATGTAATACATATGGCTTTTCTAATAGAAACTGACAACTTTCAAAAAAGATTTTGAACTTCTAGTGAATAATGAAAAGGGTCGCGCAACAATTTTTCCAGTTTTAAGGCATTTTTGTATCAGATGAACTAAAAGCAACATTGACTAAACACTATTTGAGTAAGCAATGTGAATGCTACTGAGAATACCTCCCCATAACATTTAAAACAATCAAAAATTTCCCTCAGTCATACTTTACACTGTTCCTTAAGTGGACACTTCAATTCAGACTGCTTTCTGGAGAATTATTTTTAGCTTCTTTTTCCTTTTCAAAGTATACCTGTCTTACAGTCTTTCAAAGTTTCTAATCTCTGAACTGACTTCCACAGTATAGGTTACCCTTGAAATGTCTCTCTCTCTATCAGATGTTAGGTGAATCATTCAGCCTATTTCAAACATTCATGACACGAGTCACTTCCTTCTGAGCACAAGATCACACACACACGAATTTTGTGTGGTGAATAACAGAGACTCACCGCCTCTCCCTCTCTGCTTTCTCTATCACAGGTTCCTGATTTTGACACCACAGCAGTGAAGCAACAACAATACATGTCCAAGTCAGGACAGTATGGGATCTGGAGAGGAATCTGCAGGTGCTGATGTTCCCATGCACCTACATGTCTTATCCTTCTGCACGGTTAAGTTTGCGGGTTTGGAAGGTGCCGCTGAACTGGCTGTGTAGAGTTTCTGCAGTGCCTCTTATAGCTGGTGCATACTGCTGCCAATGTAGGTCAGTGGTGAAGGGAATAAACATTGAATGTAGTGAAAAGCAACTGAGCTGCTTCATCTCAGATGGTGTCAATTTGAGTATTGTTGGAGCTGCACTCATCCAGGCGAGTGGAAAATATTCCATTACACTCCTGATTTGCACTGTATAAATGACGGACAGGCATTGGAGACAAAGGAAATGAGCTTTTTTCCCACAGGATTCCAAGTGTCTAAACGTATAGCTACAGTATTTATATGGCTGTTCCAGTTCAATTTCTAGTCAATGCTTACTCCCAGGATGTTGTTAGTGGAGGATTCTGCATTGGTAATTCCATTCAACATTAAAGGCCAATGGTTAAAATCCTCTCTTGTTGGAAATACTCATCGCTTGGCACTTGTCTGGTATGAGCAGAACTTGCCAATATTAGCCCAAACCTGGATATTGGGCATGAGCTGCTTCAGTATCTGAGGAGTTGCGAATGAGGTTGACATTGTACAATCAGCTAACATCCTCACTTCTGACTTTATGATGGAGGGAAGGTTATTGATGAAGCAGCTGAACATGGCTGGCCCTGTGGTGTTGATCTACAATCTTTATCTATTGCACTATCCTTATACCCCTTACTTTACTTACATCACAAGATCCATCAACATCTGCATTGAAAACAGAGAACAACTGACCATCCAAACTCTCTGTGCTGGACCTAAGACACGACCCATTACCGTTGCAGTAGCCAGTGCCTTCAGCCATTTTTTGATATCACATAGAGTCAGTTGAAGTGGTTTAAGATTGGCATGTGTGATACTGGGGACTTCTGGAAGGGGCCAAGATGGATCATTCACTCAGCACTGCTGGCTGAAGATGGATACAATTGCTTCAACCTTACATTTTCAGACCTGTGTGTTGGGCACCCCTATTGTTAAGGTACGGAATATTTGTGGAGTCTTCTCATATTTAATCATCCACCATCATTTATATTTGTATGTGTGCAGTGTTCAGATTGGATACATTGGTTGCAGGATCGTTTAGCCCTGTCTGTCACATGTGATCTCCACTGTTTGGTATGTAACTGTTCCTGTGTGGTAATTTCACTAGACTGATACTTTATCTTTATGTATGCCTGGTGCTGCTCTTGACATCCTCATTGAACCAGTGTTGATTTCCCAGCTTGATAATGGTAGAAAAAGACAGCATGCTGGGCTGTGAGGTTAAAAGTTATGTTTGAATACAATTCTGCTGCTGCTAATGGCCCACAGCACATCATGGTTGGTCAGTCTTGAGTTGCTAGCTCTGTTTGAAGCTTTTTCCATTTAGCACATAGGTAGAGCCACATAATATGATGAAGGATATCCTCAGTGCAAAGATGGGAATTTGTCTCCACAATGACTGTGCAGTGGTCACTCCACCACTGTCATGGACAGATGCATCTGCAACAGGTAGATTGGTGAGAATGTGGTTCAGCAAGTTTCTCATTCTTCTTGGTCCCTCACCACTTGCCAAAAACCCAGTCTAGCTGCTATGTCCTTTAGGGCTGAGACAACCCAGTCATTAGTGGTGCTACTGAGCTTCTCTTTTATAATAGGTATTGAAATCCTCACCCAGTCTGATATTAAAAGCCTGTCAAACAAAAGAAAGACTGGAACAGGTGAGACCAGGTTCAGAGAGAAGACAACATGACACAATTTCAATGTACTGAGGAAACAGAACATAAGAGGAGCTTGTAGAATAAAACTTAATGTCAAACGAACAATGTTCAGAGAACACTCATTTCAGTTACATTAAGAAAATGGAAAAAGGTAAAACATTGCAACAGTGAAGGATTATGGGTTGTCAACTGGTGTGAAGAGAAATTTTCATTAAACTGCATCTTGTGCTATATTGAGGAAGTCTAGACACTTTTCTCACCAAATATGGAAACCTGTATATATCTTCAATCGACTTGGCCTTTACAGGGCACTATAAATTCTTGAAAGGAAAGATATTCAGTTTGAAAGTGAATCACTGTCACAAAGTTCATCCTGTGTAACCAAAATATTATCCCTCCTCATCTTTCTTAATTTTTTTCTTTAATTTTCCTCCAAATTCTCTCTTCCATTGTCTAATTTAGTTGGACTTTCTTCTACATATTTATTCCCTCATATCCATTTACATCATACACAGATGTAGGAGGGCACTTACTTGAAAGTGTCCAATGATGGTATTAAGGTCCAACTCTCCAATACTTCTACAGCCTCTTGCATTCTCTCTCTGTTGTCATTCTTCCTGATTGACATCCAGTTACAGATGAATTCAGTGTCCTCAAGTTAAACATTGAGAAAACTAAATCGTTGTGCTTGTGCCCATCCCATGTTTGCTTCTTGGTCTCCCACTACCTCAAATGTAAAATTCTGCATCCTCATGTTTGTATCTGTCCCTATCTTTTTTAGGACTCATACCCTACATTTGCATAGCTTTAGCATTATTTCCATGTCAAGAATACCTCAAAATCAACTTCTCTCTACCTTAAATAAAGAAATAAATTGTCATGGTCAAAATTATAATCTTAAAACAGTGGAAAGGCTGTCATTCAATAAACTATTTATGTTTTAAAGTCCAAAGATGTGCAGGTTAGGTAGACTGGCCATGCTAAAATTGCCCATAGTCTCCAAGGATGTGTGGGCTCGGTGGATTAGCCATGGGAAATGCAGGGTCACATGGATAGGGTAGCAGGGTAGTTCTGGGTGGGATGCTGTTTGGAGGGGTCAGTGTGTACTTGATGGGCTTAATGACCTGCTTCCACACTGTAGTGATTCTACGATTCAACTTCAAATGTCAGACATGAATACAGTGTCCCCATTATAAATAGCTTCTTTAGATATGGCAGAATAGCACTTGGGATTGATCTATTAACAGATCCAGATTCCTCTCTTTTCTTTATTCAACATTCTTAAAGCATTCTTTAGACTCTTAAATTCCTGTTCAATAGCACACCTATATACCTCTTAATATTCAACTTCATTAATCCATCAGCTTGCCAAAAAGACTGAAGTGTTGAAATTTACAGTTCTGTTCCAAATTTAACTAAGCTTGCTGCATCAAATCTAATCTATTGCAAAAACTGTCTCATTTCAGTGCTAGAATATTACCCACATACAGATTTTACCACTCCCTGAACTTTGCTAAAATCCTGATTCATGCTTCCATCACTTTGATACTCATTTTCTTCAATATCATCCTCCATAAACTCTAATTTAATTAAACTTTGTGGCATAAGTCCACCAAAACAAATAAAACAACTTCAATGTCCCAAATTAGCTTCCACATCTAACTTCAAAAGAATAATGCATCCATTTTAAAAGTAATTAATTGGCTGTACTTTTTAAAATATTTAGTTATTCTGAGAGCCTGTTTTGTTCAGTTTTGGCAATGTTCATAATAAGAATGAGCTTCTTTAAAGAAATTGATTTATTTCAGATATATTTTGATTTTCTTCCAGTAATTTTCTTCCTTCTTTTCACTTAAAATTGCATAAACTTAATTTTGAATTATTTTCCGTTTGAACTGTTGAAAGCTGGTCTTATAAAATGAAGGTCTTTCAATTAATGAAAACTTCAAGAGAGCAAATGCAAAGAAAACATTTCCTCAAGTAAGATACTCCAGAAGATTAATATTAAACCCTGCAAGAATAAAATTATGAAGTACTTTGACACTCAAAGAGCAGTAGCAATCTGCAACTTCCCTGCCAAATGGCTAATTGAAATTTTCAAAACTAAAACATATAAATAGTTGTTCATTAACAGTGTGAATGTGAATAGAGCAAAAACAAGTAAATTAAGATGACATGCAGAACAGCTATAACATAATTGATGAGCAGAACTAATCTTGCTGTTTGTTGTTTGTTGCTTGTTGTTTCGGTCCCAAAGAAAAATCAAGTCTCAACTGCCCTAAGAATTACTTTAAGGAGCCTTAGTTATCAATAAATAGGAAAAAAACAACCTCACTGATGAACAACAGTGAATGGATTCTTAACATCAGTCTTTTGAAGTACAGAAATAACATGTCCATTTTGAACAATAGAAGCTATACATACCAATAGCATTTGAGTTTAGAAAGGAAGTTATTGTAAAGTAAGAGTGTAGTTTGAAATTAAATTTCTTTCAAGGCTCAAATGTGTAATTCCAGAGATTATAATACAGTAAATAAATACTTTATAATTTTCTGTTCCTTTCTTGTTGAACACTTGGCTATTTTGTAAGATATCACATCATTCAGTACAGATCCTGTTTAAAATGGCCTATGCTATTGTTGTATAAGATTAAAGTTCTGTAGGGGATAATCTTACATTGGCTGTGGCCATTCTGTTGAAATTCTGTGGGTTGAGACAAGGAGTTTTACTCCAGTTTTTGGAGGGAACAGATGTATCTGTATCAGCTTCATAAGGTACTAGTAATTTTACCTGATTAAACGTAGTTGCACTTATTGCTATCTTGCCATAAATCATCTTGTTATCTAAGAACAGTGCCTCTTCTGTCGATAATCTATGGTGGAGTAGCATCTAACACTGATTGCCAGATAAATCCAAGGCAAAGCAAAAAGTAAGTATTGGTAGCAGTGAGCTACCTCAAACAACCCTTGCCCAGTACCACATACTGGCAAAGGTGGCAACTACCACGAGGTGCCAACAGTGGTCATCTGTGAATATAACAGTTATTATTGCATCCTGATCATTAAAAGATGACCAATTTGTCAAGTGTTCACACTTTCTAGAAATGAACCCCATAAGTAAGACAAAACAGCAAAATGTAAATTATTGCTGCAGTACATGATTCTATCTAAAGCTGGTAAAGACAATAACATTCCACTTCACTGATTTAGGGTCAGTGGCCAACTGGCGTGCCTCCTTAACCATGGATGTTAAAGGCCACTTCCAACACTTCCAATAAAACATACAGCATGAAATCAGAAAATTAGGTGATTTTATGGTCCGTTCTGCTCTTTCTGTGAATGAGATTGGGTTTTGCTACGCCTGACTAGTAAGGCTTATTTGGCATTCAAGCTGAGCTCTTAGCCTTGACCTCATCAAAAAGTAAGAAGCAAGATGTCTCTCCAGTGACGAGGTAGGAAAGGGCATTCTAAACACATCACAGAGAGGCTAATTGGTAATTAATCTAGCACCATGACAACAAACGAATTTTAGATAATTGCAGAGTCAATAAAGGTCAAATTTGACATCAATGTATCATCCATTAGAAAGTGATCTGTTCTTACTGATTCATGATAAAATGGAGCTAAGGTTTGTTAATTAGAAGGGTCTCAGGATAAAACTGATAGCTCTCGAAGTCTGGCATGGGGATCATATACATGATTAGCACAAAATGCTTCTGATGCATACAGCACACAAACTTAACGCTGTCTGCCCATATAAATGAAGGAGCATTCAGCAAAGTGATAAAACACACGGCTGAGTGGTTTCATGCTCAGAAAGGGTGCCCACACTAGAACTGATTAAAGCCAATCTGCACCACTTAAAGTGGAAGTGCATTCTGGCTGGAATAGATTCTGGAAGGGGCTGGGAAAGCGATAGGCTTTGACATGCAAGAAGACTGCCTCATGGTGCAACAGAGTGGGGAAGGTACTCCAGCCTGACAGCACTACACAGCTGGACTTGGTATAGAAAGTGAAAGGAAGAAAAGACACTCTACATCGACAAGGTACCAGGAGATCCTCCAGATTAACAGTGCACAGACAATGGAATGAGATAGCTGTTGTACCCAATGCGAGCACTTTAAAAACAGCGCTGCAAAAACTCCAAAGACCTCAGACAAGTACTTAAAGTCAATCAATGCATCTTCAAATGGAATATACACCAATTACATGCGTAGTCTTAGACACTGTTCAATTCAGCCATCACTTACCTAGCAATGTTCTCTCTCAATCACAGGTCAAAATTCACATTCATGGTTTCCTTTCACCCTCAAATATTTAGCACTGTTGCAAGTGCATTTTACATACATTGCCAGCTTTTCAGCTAACAGCACCATTACCCAGACAGATTGCATCATACTAGCTAACACACTTTCCCTTCTTTTGCAGCATATGATGGTACATTACTGAAGGCAGCAGCAACTAAACACGATGGGACAGGCAGCATCGTGTATCCTTAAACTATTTAGTGCTCCCTGTGCTTGCAGTGGCCATGACTGAAGCTAAAGATCTCACACCTAATTTTCCTTCTCCCATCTATTACCAACCATCGCCCCAACCCCTCCTTTCCACACAATCTCTTTTATTGCTGACTGCAGATGGTCTAAACATGTATTGCTTCCTTTCCAAGCATCCTCTCAGCACAAATCAACTCTGTACCTTTTTCCTTCAAGATACGCAAAAAATGGCAAATGACCAGCCAGTGGTGCCAGGTTAGAGAAGCATGAAAACATGACGAAGACAAAACGCTGTCACTCGCTCTCAGCCTTATCCATCCAAAACAAACTCAGGGCAGGCAAATGCAGGAATCAATTTCCATGGATGAGGGGACATTTGGAGCTGTTGCCTGTGGATCATGCCCTGAGCTGCTTCTTGTGTGCTGAGCAACATACAGGCACTTCACAGGCAGCAGTCAGCTGAAGTCACCAGGTATCCTCTCTGACCTCCGTGTCAAGATTTCTCAACATCTAGTTTGTTTGGCAAGTTTGGGAAGATAGGAAGCTAAATATTAATGAGTTGGATTGTGGTTTTAAAAAGGTGTCTAGCAATCAATAATCCTCCTTAATTGGCAACTCACCATTGCTTCGTGAGAAACTTACTGCCTGGCAAAAACTAACAGATACAGCAACTTGTTCCTGAAGGTGAGATGGACCTTGTCAGACTTCTCATTTGATTCTGCCACACATCTTGCAATAGCTAATGTCACTTAGACCAAGGTTCTGCTCAGAGAGTTTAAACAGTAATAATTGTTGATAAAGTTCATGTGAACTTGCAGAGTTGCAAAAAAATTTAAACCATTTTTGCCTGAATGTGTGAAAAATTGGTAACGAAACAGTGGAACTAAGGATGTGAGCAGAAATAAGTGAGTTAGAACTGATGACCATTGCAGAGACCAAGGTGAATCCACAGGTAAGGACATCGAGTGGGTAGGAAGGTACCAGATGAGCACCTTACCGCATCTGAGATAACAAGGTGTAGAGCTGGATGAACACAGCAGGCCAAGCAGCATCAGAGGAGCAGGAAGGCTGACGTTTCAGGCCTAGACCCTTCATCAGAAATGGGGGAGGGGAAGGGGGTTCTGAAATAAATAGGGAGAGAGGGGGAGGCAGATAGAAGATGGATAGAGAAGATAGGTGGACAGGAGACAGACAGGTCAAAGAGGCGGGGTTGGAGCCAGTAAAGGTGAATTTTCCCCAAGATGTTGTTCAATTGCTGGGGATTTTAATCTTCATATAGATGGGCCCAACTGAAATGGAAACGTGTGTCTGGCAGAAGCATTCACAGGATGTTTTCATGATAGTTTCCTGGAACAATATCTTGTCAAATCAAGCAGAGAGAAAGCTATTTTAGATCAGAGA
>NC_063334.1:17737078-17764217 GCF_021869965.1 Rhincodon typus | reverse complement strand
GAAATGTTCATCCTGGAGTTCAGTTACTAGTGGTGTACCTCAAGGATCTGTTTTGGGGCCACTGCTGTTTGTCATTTTTATAAATGACCTGGATGAGGGCGTAGAAGGATGGGTTAGTAAATTTGCGGATGACACCAAAGTCGGTGGAGTTGTGGATAGTGCGGAAGGATGTTGCAGGTTACAGAGGGACATAGATAAGCTGCAGAGCTGGGCTGAGAGGTGGCAAATGGAGTTTAATGCGGAAAAGTGTGAGGTGATTCACTTTGGAAGGAGTAACAGGAATACAGAGTACTGGGCTAATGGTAAGATTCTTGGTAGTGTGGATGAGCAGAAAGATCTCGGTGTCCATGTGCATAGATCACTGAAAGTTGCCACCCAGGTTGATAGCGTTGTTAAGAAGGCGTACAGTATGTTAGGTTTTATTGGTAGAGGGATTGAGTTTCAGAGCCATGAGGTCATGTTGCAGCTGTACAAAACTCTGGTGCGGCCGCACTTGGAGTATTGCGTACAGTTCTGGTCACCGCATTATAGGAAGGATGTGGAAGCATTGGAAAGGGTGCAGAGGAGATTTACCAGGATGTTGCCTGGTATGGAGGGAAGGTCTTATGAGGAAAGGCTGAGGGACTTGAGGCTGTTTTCGTTAGAGAGAAGAAGGTTAAGAGGTGACTTAATAGAGACATACAAGATGATCAGAGGATTAGATAGGGTGGACAGTGGGAGCCTTTTTCCTCGGATGGTGATGGCTAGCACGAGGGGACATAGCTTTAAATTGAGGGGTGATAGATATAGGACAGATGTCAGAGGTAGGTTCTTTACTCAGAGAGTAGTAAGGGCGTTGAATGCCCTGCCTACAAAAGTAGTAGACTCGCCAACTTTAAGGGCATTTAAACGGTCATTGGATAAACATATGGATGATAATGTTTAGGTTAGATGGGCTTCAGATTGGTTTCACAGGTCGGCGCAACATCGAGGGCCAAAGGGCCTGTACTGCGCTGTAATGTTCTATGTTCTATGTTCTATTAACGTTTCGGGTCCAGTGACCCTTCTGCAGAACTGATGGTAGCTGGGAAAATGTCGGTTTACATGCTGAAAATAGGGAGGGGGACAGGGTAGGGAGTAAACGATAGGATAGAGCCCAGAGAGAGAGAAGAGCAGTTGGATAGACAAAGGAGTTGAAAATATCAGAGTTAACATTTCGGGTCCGGTGACCCTACCTCAGAACTGATTCCCCAATGTAGAGGAGACCACGTTGTGAGCAGTGAATTTGAAGAGTAGACGTGGTGACCACTTCGCAGAACATCTATGTTCTGCTCACAAAAAAGACCCTGAACTACCTGTTGCCTGCCACTTTAACACCCTGTTCCCTGGCCAACATCTCTGTCTCTGGCTTGCTGCAGTGTTCCAGCAAAGCCCAATGCAAGTTGGAAGAACAACACCTCATTTTCCGCTTGGGGACCCTGCAGCCTCCTGGACTCAATGTCGAGTTCAATAATTTTAGGGCCTAACTCTCCCATGTCCTTGCCCTCTACCCTGCACACCAGGTCTTGTTACCACATAGCCTGCCATTACATACTGCCTATTGTTAGTCACTAATAGTCCCCATTAACAGCTATTCATCCTCCTAGCCAGATCGTTATCAACTCCTTTGTCTATCCAAGTACTCTTCAATCTCTTCGGGCTCTATCCTTTATCCTATTGTTTACTTGCTACCCCACCCACCCTCCCTGTTTCTTGCGTATAAATCGATGTTTTCCGTCAGTTCTGAGGAAAGGTGACCAGACCTGAAACATTAACTCTGATCTTTTCTTCACAGATGCTGCCAGACCTGCTGAGCTTTTCCAGCAACTTCTGTTTTTGTTCCTGATTTACTGCAACCGCAGTTCTTTCGGTTTTTAAATAAGACCACCACTTCAATATTTGATGAATTTTTTCATCATTTATTGTGCCTTTTGGGATTTCCAGCAGTAAGAGTCTTAATTAAAATTGGCCTAATTTGGTTTCTTATTTAATCCACACTGCAAGATTCATAACTGCAATGTCCATTAATACAGGTTACCCACATGATTTATCACGACGACAATAACTATCTTCATGGCCATTCACAGTGACAACTGTTGTAAGGATTGTGAACTAATTAAAACATGGTAATAAGTCACCCATTTAAGCAGTAGGGGTGTCCTTTGTTTCACATTATTCAAACTGAATATATTAATTTTCCAACCAATCCTGAAGACAAACTTTCTGCTACAATACGTTAATCAAGGGTGCATCACGAAGCCTTCTGCAATTACACTATTTTTTAAACATTCCAAAGAGATAGTTCCTTCCAAGTGACCATGGCCCACCCTTTAGTCACCACTAAGATATTTTTCCTTTCCTATAGTGCCATTCCGTGCAAGTTCAGGAGATGCAATACCGGTAATTTTATCTCCTCCCTTCCCACCATTCATAGCCCAAAATCATCTTCTGAGTGAAACAGCAACTTAATTGGAAGTAGTACAATTTAAGATCCTACATTTGCTGCTCACGATGTGCTCTCAATGTGAACATTGGGTGGCCCTTTGCAGAACACCTCCGTTCAGTCCATAAACATGACACTTTAAAACACACATAGAAAATAATAGAAGAAGTAGTACATTTGGCCCATTGAGCCTAGTCCACCATTCAACACAGTCATTGCTGATTCTATCTCAACACTATACCACCGCGTTCTCCCCATACCAACAGACGTCTTTAGCTTCTAGCAATCTATTTTTCTTTCTTAAATATGCTCAGTGACTTGGTGTCTGCATCCTTCTGTGGTAGAATATTCCACTGGCTCACTACCCGAGTGAAGAAATTTCACCTCAGCTCAGTCCAAAATGGTCTGCCCTGCATCCTGAGACCGTGTCTCCTTGACGTGAATTCTCCAGCAAGGGGAAACTTCATCTCTGCACCCAGTTTGTCCAGCCCTGTCAGAATTTTACACATTTTAATAACATTTCCTCTCATTTTTCTAAACTCCAGTGAGTACATGCCCTGTCAACCCAATCTCTCCTCATATGACAAACCCGCCATGCAGAACTCAGCTTATCCTCTATGGCAAGTACATCTTTTCTTCGGTAAGGAGATCAAAACTGCGCACAATCCTCCAGGTGTGGTCTCACCAAGAACCTGTACAACTGCACTACAAACAGAAAATGCTGGAGAAACTCAGCAGTTCTGGCAGCACCTGTGTAGAGGTAGAGTTGCTTGTCATCAGAAAATTCCGGAAGAGTCATCATAGGATGCAAAACATTAACTCTGTCTCTCTGTCTCCACATTTGCTTTCGAATCTGAGTTTCTCCAGTATTTTATGCTTTAATTTCAGATTTCTATCCTCCATAGAATTTTTCTTTTATCCAGTATATTCACAGTAAGACTATCTTGCTCCTGGACTGAAACTCTCTGGAATTGGAGGCCAGTGTTGTAGTTGCCTTCCTAAATACTTGCTGCACTTGCATGCTTACTATGAGTGACCAATGTGCAAGAACGCCCCAAATCCCTTTGTACATCAA
The DNA here is from genome assembly GCF_021869965.1 of Rhincodon typus. Classification (NCBI taxonomy): domain Eukaryota; kingdom Metazoa; phylum Chordata; class Chondrichthyes; order Orectolobiformes; family Rhincodontidae; genus Rhincodon; species Rhincodon typus. The sequence goes on along the minus strand of NC_063334.1, from coordinate 17,760,681 downwards.
CATTTCCCAATCTATCATCTTTTAAATAAACCTCTGCCATTCTGCTTTTCTTCCATATTAAGGGGACAACTTTTACATTTTTCAAGTGCTTCTGCCATGAATTTGCCTTCACAACTTGTCTGAATTGCTCTGAACTCTCTTTTCATCCTCTACACCCTTACACTCCCATCTAGTTTGTGTCACTTCAATTCTACACCTTGCTCACATTCTGTCCTTAGCCTGCTGAAGTGATCCAATAAATTTTAAAGCATTCTTAAGGAACAACACTTCAACTTTTGACACAGCACTCTACAGTTTTCTGGACTTAAAGCTGAGTTCAACAATTTAAGGTCATAACGTCTGCCTTATTTTGTTTTTGCTCTGTTTTGTTTCCCTCACTCCACTTATTATGCAGACTGCTGTTTTTGCACCTCGTCTTGTCATAACTCACCTTGAACTCACCCCAAAGTCTATTCACCATCTTGAAGGCTTATGTCAGGAGCATGATGGAATACTCTCCACTTACCTGGATGAATGAAGCTCCAACAGCACTCACGAAGCTTGATAACATCCAGGACAAAGTAGCCTACTTGATTAGCATCACATCAATAAATATCTACTCCCTCCATCACCAAGCTGCACTGTGCACCACCTACAAAATGCACTGCAGAAATTCACCCAAAGATCCACACATATTGCCTTCCAAATCCACAATCACTTCCAACTATAAGGACAAAGGCACCAGATATATGCAAACACCACTTGCTGTGAGTACTCCTCCAAGCCACTTACCATCCTGACTTGAAAACATATCACCGTTCCTTCAATGTCACTGGGCTAATCCTGGAACTCCCTCCCTAAGGGCATCATGGGTACACAGACACCAAACTGACTGTAACGGTTCAGGAAGGCAGCTCACCAAGACCTTCTCAAGGACATTAGGAATGGGCAAATATCACTGATCTAGCCAGCGACACACACATCCCATAAGCAAAGAAAAAACTTTCTACACTTCATCTATTACCATTCCCTTTTGCTTTTGTACCAATAAATCTTTTGTCATTTAATGTCCTCTACCCTCCACCCTATTGCTGACCTTGCCTTTAGTCTTCTTTCTTTCACTTGTTTAAAACCTATGACACATCTCTCTTAGTTCCAATCAAGAGTTATTGACCTGAAATGTTAACTTTGTTTCTCTCCACTGATGTCGCCTGACCTACTCAACAATTTCTGTTGTTATTTCAGATTTTCTGAAGTTTTTCTTTTGTATTATCAACCTTTTCTCCTTATATGTTGTTTTTTGCACATTAGTTTTTGGAATAAACGAGCAAAGTTGTCAGTCTCTGACCAAACAGTGAAAAATAATGCATAAAATGCTGGAAGCACTCAGCAGTTTTGGCAGAATCTGTGGAAAGAGAAACAGAGTTAACATTCCAGTTCTTAAACTTTAATCTGAATGGAAAAATGTTTGAGATATTACAGGTTTAAAACAAGTACACACAGAGAAAGGGAAGTGGGGGAGGGGAGGACAGAGCTGAAGCAAAAACAGGAGAGATTAAATGACAAAAGAGATGATAGGGCAAGTGAGGAAACAAAAATTGTGTCTGAAGGAGATGTACATAGGAAAAAGCTGCAGTCCAAAAGTAAAATCACATTAGTTAACTTTTTGAGGTTGCTTGATAAGTATTTTAAACATGACTCCATGTGCCTGTGATGTTTAGGAGAAACAACACAACTACAAATGCCCAGTCTTGTCAATTGTTCAAATGCATTTGCTGTTGTTTTCACTGTAGACAAGAAAGGGAAGAAAAAATCTAAAATGTTATGTCCACTGACAAAAAACTTTCAAAATAATCTTGATTATTTCAATACAAGGAAAGGTTTGTAGTAATTTACAGATCCGTAGAATTAAAAATGTATATTCGTTATGGTTACTTGTGCTAAAAATAATCAAGATAGTGAATGCAATCTAAAAGATATTTCAGAACTAGTTATAATAAATGCCTATAATATTTTCTGATTTGGTTCTGAACACAATAAAAGATGAACACATGGTTGGACTGTGATTTTGGTTGAAGGCTTGGCAACCTTTAAACTTAGGAAAATGAGCTAACTATCCAGCACACAGCAGAAAGTAATTGATTCATGGACCACTTTTGAAGTCTGCTTACAATGCAGTGTTTTCACAGCAATTTCACAGGCTGATCATTTTGAATAAACTGTAGTTCTAGCTGCTTTACAATATCACCCACACTAAATGACGAGACCTGAAACAGGATGTAACATGGACAATTTTAGCAAATTCCAGTCATGGCTCAGCCACAGCTCACTTCCCAAATGGGATCACATCTAAACAAGTATAATAGGTATTACAGAGTCATTTTAACAAAGATTGGTGCCATAGTGCTTACACTGGCATCATGTTAGCCTTGGTAAAATGGAAATACATCCCCTTTACAATATACTGTCTATGCATTATTAAAGTCTATTGAATGTGTAAATTCTATTTTTATATTACCAACTTATAATTTGTAGGCAAAGTAATTACAATTTGTACAAAACATCGGTCCTGGCAACGTTACTGCATTTACTCACATTCACAGAAGAACTTCGCTATTCTCATTCATAATGTTAAACAAATGCATTTTTGAATAAACAGTCCAACTGTCATTCTCCGACCAGTGACGTTATCAAAAATAATGCAGAATTATATTAAGTGTAATGAATTGCAAAAAATTAAAGTCCAGTTGCTGTATTTCTGTTCCTATCAGCTTTCATTTAATATTTCCCTTCAGCCTTTGACTATCCATCAAAATAATCATTGTGCTCATTTGTTCAGTGAGCAGGCTAAACATATTTGTACTCCATAGACATTAATGAGAATATTAAGTTGTAGCAACCAACAAAGTTAGCAAACCAGTTATATTAGGTTAAAATTTAATTCATTTAGCATATTTTAAACAGAGTATTCTGACCAAGTGAAAAGATGGGTTAAATTTTTATTTGAAGTTGTCCACTCAGTATTATTTACAAGCAAGTGAATTCAATAGAACTTAAAGCAATGTATGTTAAGGCACAAGAATTTAACTTCAGGTCATGATTAGAGAGAAGCTGTGAGAATAAGGACAGTCAGTTTCAAGTGAGTCACTAACACCTTTTTCAGCTCATTTTATTACAGATTTGCTTCCATCAGAATCAGCTTCATAGTACACCAATTTAGCTTGATTGGGTTCATTTATACTGTGGGAATAATTTCCAAATGTTAGCTTAATAGATCCAGAATTTGCCTATTGCTCAAGTTGATACATCTGCCTCTGGAGGCAGACAAAGCCATGTCCAGAGATAACTACAGGCATCTCAGAAGGTACATCTGCCACTGATGACGATCTTGTAATGTAGATAGATTGTTAGGGTTACAAAAGACAGAATCAGAAGACTGTCCTTTTTCTCACATTGAAAATGCTTGGTACCATGAGGAAAGAAAATCATTTTCATACAGGGAAACATTTAAGAATTACGGTTAGTCCATTTATGGCATTCATTGACTTGTGTCAACATCATATCCTCAGGACAGTGTATTATACATTACACACTGATTAAAACTTCAGGTTAGAAAATGATCTGCAGTAGAACATTGCTGAAACTTGAATCCTAACTTTTCCATTTGCCTGCTGTATAATGTAATAGTAACAGAAAACACATTGTGATGACAAGGAGTGCTTGCCTTAAAACCTTGTTATAACTAGGATAGGCAGTTTACTATTTACAGAAGTAACAGCTTTTATTATTGCTTCTTCTGTATAAAGAAACTTCGAACTGGCCACTTCTGAACTTATGATGTGTACCTGATTGAGCTGTCCCAGAGTGAACTGAATGTGATGGCTTTGGTAAAAGAGTTGCTGGGGCCTGTGATCCATCCAGCAACCTTTGCATGCTTGATCCAATACAAAATCAAAGGTAAATAATATATTCATCACTGTAGTTGTGAATAAGCAGAAATTGGTTGTGTGCCTATTGATACCCTTTAGAATCATAGGATCCCTACAGTGTGGAAACAGGCCCTTTGGCCCAATAAGTCCATACCAACGCTCAGAGCATCCTACCCAGACTCAGCCAAATAAGGAGGAATCCATACAGCTAGCACAACAATTGACACTTTTTTTATAATTTAAACTATTTTTCTATTCAACCTGTTCAGAAATGTTATTACACACCTCTGGAGCAGGTGGGACTTGAACCCAGGCCTCCTGGCTCAGAGATAAGATACTGCACCGCAAGAGCCCTGCTAACAATTGGCATATGAAGAGCTACAAATAAAATGTTTTGCCTGTTCCAATCAATAGCAATTTGTGTTAATTATCCGATAACTCAATTCCAAAACCGCTATTATCCCGTCCTGCTCCTCTGATGCTGCTTGGCCTGCTGTGTTCATCCAGCTCTGCATCTTGTTATCTCAGATTCTCCAGCATCTGCAGTTCCTGCTATCTCTGAAACATTATCCTTTGAAAGATACTTTCAACACTTTGCAGCTTAATCCTGGCAAATTCCACCATAGCAACATGAATGCAAAGTGCACTCTACTCTTATCAAATTATGTTTGACATCTCTGATAGTTGTGCATGTCAGATATGAAAATAAAGAGAGATCACACATTTCTCACACCAGTCACAGCATTAAGATAAGGCAATTTTCTCAATCTTCCTTGCCCATAATCCTGAGAGACGGCACTGAACCACATTAACAGCAGTCAGCTGAGGCTTGTCACCCTTAAGGCATTTAAGTGACTGGAAGCAACTGCCAATTAGCAGTGCCCAGTCCTGTCAATCTTCATGCTTCTTGAAATTGCATGCGCCCTTTATTTAGGTACAAGCTGAGAGAAGTAGCCAATAAATCATTCACCTCAATGTTACACTAACCCAGTCACTGAATTTTCTATCATAAGTCACATTATAGTGGAGTTATCCTATTTACATTGTATTCTCTTTCCCTTTTTCTCTCTCTTTGTACTGAGAGCATCTACCTAACCCCACGTGGCATTGTGGTCATAGGAGCAGAGACTCTGCTGCTTGGCCTGCTGTGTTCATCCAGCCCTGCACCTTGTTGTCTCGGATTCTCCAGCATCTGCAGTTCCTACTATCTCTGATTCAATTTTAACACGTACATACTGATCTTCTTTTTGCTTGTGACAGAGAAAGTGCTAATTCTTTCATCTGCATTCAAGGTAACAGTTAGTCCCCAACAGAATTAAAAACATAGGAACCAGAGCAGGTAATTTATCTCCTTCACTTTGTTCAATTATTATCATATTTTAAATGTAAGTCAATTCCATCCACTCACTTTATTTGAGATAACAAGGTGTAGAGCTGGATGAACACAGCAGGCCAAGCTGCATCATAGGAGCAGGAAGGCTGACGTTTCGGGCCTAGACCCTTCATCAGAAAAGGGGGAGGGGAAGGGGGTTCTGAAATAAATAGGGAGAGAGTGGGGGGCGGATAGAAGATGGATAGAGGAGAAGGTAGCTGGAGAGGAAACAAACAGGTCAAAGAGGCGGGGATGGAGCCAGTAAAGGTGAGTGTAGGTGAGGAGTTAGGGAGGGGATAGGACTCACTTTATTTGCTTTGCAAGTCTTGATAATCCATATAACAAAATCTATTAATATCTAGTTTTAAGTTGGCTGAACATCAATGACTTTTGGGACAAGAGAATTTGAGATTTTTACACAAGTCTCACCCTCAAACTGCTTATCACTAATTTTAAGATTGTACCTCTTTGTTTTGGAAACCACATCAGAGTAAGTAGCTTACCTCCATACACTATAATATAGAATCTGAGTCATCATAGAATCCCTACAGTGTTGAAGCAGGCTATTCGGCCCCTTAAATCACACTGACCCTCTGAAAACCAGTCCACCCAGAGTCATCCCCCTAACCTATCTCTGCATTTCCCATGGCTTATACACCGAGCCTGCACATCCCTGAACACTATGCACAATTTAGCATGGCCAAGCCACTCAACCTGCACATCTTTGAACTGTGAGAGGAAACCAGAGCACCCAGGGGGAACCCACACAGAATAGGAGAGAATGTGCAAACTCCACACAGACAGTTGTCTAACACTGGAATCAAACCCAGGTTTCTGAGGCTGTGAGGCAGCAGTACTAACCACTGAGCCACATGCTGCCCTTGATGTGCTCACAGCTTAATCATCTTATGTTAAAGTAATAAAAGTCTCATCTGTGCAACATGTTCTCATAATTACGAGGTAAGATTAGGGTGAGATAAAAACAGAAATTGCTGGAAAGGCTCAGCAGGTCTAGCAGCATCTGTGGAGAAAAATCAGAGTTAACGTTTTGGGTTCAGTGACCCTTTTCTCAGAACTTCTGTTTTTGTTTCTGATTTCCAGTAGCCACAGTTCTTTCATTTTTTTGATTTAAGATTAGGAAGAGTCAATGCTACAGTTAAGGGCTTTTCTAAGGTACTACATTTCAGTTTTAAGCATTTATACAGCAGTTGATACAGCAGGATAATGGCTCAGACCTCACTCCTGTGAGCCTGAAGTGTACATACTTTACAGGGTTTAAGTTCCTGTGGTCCTGTCCAGAACAGTTTGCCAGATCCAAGAAAAAGAATAAACAGCATGCAAAAATTCTGCAAAGTGTCCTCTTCTTTGCCAGAGGCATCTCTCGTGGAACAGCTGGGTCAGGTGTAAAAGCATACCAAATGCTTCACTGAACACCTGTGCTCTTAAAGGTCCATTTTACACAATGTTCAACAGTGATATAGTGTAATAATTCACAGGGAAGAAGTGATCCTTTTTTAATCTGTGTCATTGCACTGTCAGAGCTTTGGAAATGTAATAGATCTTGACGAACTTCAAATAATTTCTCAAATGAGGTTTTACTGGATCAAAACCAAAAAAAAACAGCATTTCTCAGATAGGACAAGTTATCAGGAAACAAATGCATATTTAACGAAGTTAACACCCAAGTGGTTTTCCATCATGGTTACTATTGTTCGAGAACTGTGCCCTTGTGAAAAGGTTGATATACAAAAGTAAACTCAGGTGGATGTTAAATACTGAAAATTAACTTTCATGGAAGTAAAATTATTTTGGTGTCCCTCAACAAACAACACGATTACGACTCATACACCTTGAAACATAAAAGTGTTATTTAATCTGGAAAATGGAATGAAATGCTAGTATTCATCAATATTTGAACTGTCGTTTCGACTGCCAATCAAATGTTTTACACCTCCTTTAAAAACCACAGTACCCAAGATTGGAGGAAAAAGCCCTTACAGTTGCATGGTTTTCTCACTGATATGATGTTTGACATTTTTACATGCTTGACTGATTTTGAAAAATGATTTGCTTTACTGAGCTGTGTCTGTTCCATGTGTTCTGCCATCAATAAATACCACACAGATGTTAAGTTTTATTGGCGAAACAAAAGCAAATGGGGAGAAAGGCTTCAGGGCAGGCTTTATAAACTTCTAGAGGCATTTTATTTAGATCTACATTTATCTACCAGTCTTCCTGTGATATAATTGTGTGAAAAGTAAAAGGATTACAATAAACTATTGACCATTACAAACAACAGATCTTTAATTCCTCAATCATTTTATTTACCACATATAAAAACTGGAGATGTTAAATACTAACATTCATTGTATGGAGCTTCAACGATGGCCTCTTCTGTGTCCTCAACTTCCTTTGCTGTTTCGTGCTGTGTTTGCTTTGCTTGTCCTTAAGCTGTGGAATTTCCTCCCTTCATCTGTCTGTTTCTTTTTACTTCTTGTCTCCCTTTGAGATACTTCTGTAAATTTGCCGTATGACCAAGCATTTGGTAACCTGCCCAATGATCTCCTTATGTGGATGGATGTCAATATTTGTCTGATTATGCTCCTCAGAAACACTTTGAGATGGCTTACTATGTTACCAATGCAGTTTAAATGAAATTTAATATTATTGCTCAATGACTTAAGTTTGAAAACTGGAAGCTGTTCTTTCATCTTCTGCAATTCTACAACATATATACTTGATGCTTCCTTATATTTATAAATAACTAACAACCCTGTTTATAGACTTATATATAATTAAAAAGATGCAAAGACTTGTGTCAACTATCAGCAGTAATATGCAAAGATTTAGAAAAACAATGTCCAGATGATTGGCCATGCTAAATTGTCCATTGTGTCCAGGGATGTGTAGGTTAGGTGCCTTAGCCATGGAAAGTGCAGGAATAGGGCAGGGGGATGGGTCTGGGTGGGATGCTCTTCGGAAGTTCTGTGTGGATTTTTTGGGCCAAATGGCCTGTTTCCACAATGTGGGGACTCTAGTCTATGAGATGTGAGATATGTAGTGTTAATGCGTGGTATTTCTTACCCTGCTTTTATTTTAGAAATGATTATAATTCCACTACAGTGTACTGATTAAATTGCACTGCATTAAGTGGAAAATCATGGCTACAAACTTGTGCTTATAATGGTGGAAATCCATTGATGCACTAATGATCCACAGCTCTCTTGACATGTGTCTTTTTAACATTAAAATCATATTCTCATCCAATTTGAAATACAATGTGTATAGATCCCAGCCGGATTTTAAAGTATAGAACTTGTATTTGAGAGAATAGCAGCCATTTTTTTAAAAAATGCAGAAATTGAATTAGTATTATATAATTCATGCCATGCTGAAAAATATAGTTCATTGGCCAAAAGCAAAAATTAGTTACAAAAATTTAAATACTGCAGATGCAGAAAATCTGATGTTAAGGCAGAAATGCTGGAAATACTCAGCAGGTTACTGAACATGTATGGAGAGCAACAGAGCTAACAGTTCAGGTTGGTTGAAATATCAGATGTTTTCTGATGCACTGAGTATTTGCAGCATTGTTTGTTCTTATTTTATAACTTTACATGCTAGTAACCAGCAGCAGGTTGTCTGTGCCCTTCTTACAAATGATTACATTGTTGCTTGTAGAATCTTAATAAGTACAAATTGCTGCACTTACTGCAGATATTTTTCTAATCAATCTGATCAGAGGTGTCACGACACTCCTCTGGAGCTGGTGGGACATGAACCTGAGTTTCCTACCTCAGAAATAGGACACTATCATTGCACCACAAAAGCATTCCATACTTGCTATGTTACAGCAATGAATGATTAAAAAGTATAGCAGTGGCTGCAAAACATCTCGTGATGTCTTCTGTTAGGGAAGCTATTATATGTTCTTTCTTAGTTTCTTTTCAAACTTACTGAAAACTTGAGCTTTATATATTTTATCAAGAAGTGTAACATTTATACATCAAAGGTGACATAAACAAATGTATTATACATCTTTTTTTAAATTCTGTGCTGAAAAACTTTACATCTTTAATCACATTAGCAGATAAGTAAACTTCATACTATCAATCAGACAAACACTGATTTGTACGTTAAAAATTTATTTGTTAATATAGATTGATAATATATTGCATTGCAGTATCTTTACATTAATGTGAAACAAATGGAAATCTTTAAATCTTCACTGTAGCATACATTTTGCAGGCTTGATAAATGTGAGCCATTTGACTGAGACACATCAATTTTTCATGAAAGAAGTTAGTGCATTTTTGACCTTTGCAGTATTACTGATAGTTACATTGCTGCAGGGCGCAAGGATAATTGAATGATTCAAGGAAATATATTGTCCTATTTATTTTCTATGAAGGTTACAGCATTAAATGCTACTAAGAATGATGTATTCATAAAGTTAATATGACAGATTGGATGAATCAGGGAATATGTATGTCTGTGCCTTACTGTCTCATAGATCAGTAAAGTTGATCCAGGGTATCAGGTATGTAAAAGAGATATGGAGTAAAATGAACTAAGCCAGTTACTGAATAAGTAGTCTTCTCTTTCAAGTTTGCACACTGTCAGTAGATATTGGTCAATTTAATATTAAGTAGTCCGCTAAATTTGATTTTGAAATGTGAACCGGCAAGAACACAGACGTCAACACTGATTTATATCATCAAGGTATCAAGAAGTATTTTATTCGGCTGTATGGCATGTAATTAGGCCCTGCTGAATGACTAAGCTCTGATTTAAATATTGACCAAAGGACTTTCATTCCACTGATCCTCCTTTGGTTGACTGCTGTTCAGAACAGTCACAATTTGTTACCTCCACATGTTGTATCACGAGATTGGCTTTCCTGGTCATTCTCTGCTTTAATTAGCTCTGTCACTTACTCAACCACAGAACATTTTACATTTATCACAACAGGAATGCAACACTTAAGAGAGTAATGCAAAGCAAGATAAGGGATAAGATTAACCATAAATCATGCTTAGTTGTTAAATTCATCTGACATTTCATAAAATGAAAAAGAATACGAAACACACACCTCTTGAAGATTCTTTTAAACCTATGTTATAATGTAATAATGCCTTGTGAGAGAATTTTAATGCTGATAAAAGGGAAAAGATTGTGTATGTTCAAATTGTGTCATTTGTTTATTGTCTGTTTAAAAATGAGAAGTCACAGCAAAATAAAACATCCTGCAGGAATCCAAGGATAAAATGAAATTCTTTGTAGATTATAGTATTTTGGTACACCAATGTCAGACCATTTCCACACTAAGTAGAAACCAAATACTCATTTGTTTAAGGTTTAATAGTAACAAATATTCCAAGTGCACATCGAATGTGAGCATTGAGTCTTAAATCATGCTAATTTACAGAAGTAATAAATAAATGCACATATTAAACTCACAGTAGACTGTTACCTATATATACAAGAGTAGCTCTTCGGTTTTATGATAACCCATTTGGTTTCTAATAGCTATGTATAGTATTAGCACTATTAGCAAACATTGCTAGCCAGAAGGAAATGTATTTACCCCCAGAAATATCCATCAGACTATTGTTACTCATTTAACATGAACTGTTCAGATGAACCTCTGACTTTCTGATGCAAAAACTGCCTTCCATGTATACAGTTATGGAATTACATCGGTTTAAGTGTAAATTGGAACATATTTGCCCTATGCTTAAACAAGCATCAATGTTATGTATATAAATGGATTCCTACACAATTAACAGTTTCGTAATGATTACAAGTTACATAAAGAATGCTACTTTCTTGATTTGATTTGATTTATAATTGTCACGTATACCATGAATAAGCGAAAAGTATTGTTTCAAGTGCTATCCAGGCAAATCATACCATACACAACTACATCAGGGTAGCAGATCAGAATGCAGAATATGGTGTTACAGCTACAGTGAAAGTGTACAGAAAGATCATCTTTAATATATGAGAGACCCGTTCAAAGTCTGATAATAGCAGGGAAAAAGCTGTTCTTGAATCTGTTGGTACATATTTTCAAACTTCTGCACCTTCTACCTGACGGAAGAGAGAATAACCAGGGTGGGGAAAGTCTTTGATTATGTTGGTTGCTTTCCTGAGGCAGTGGGAATTATAGATGGAGTCAATGGATGGAAGGCTGGTTTGCGTGATGAACCAGACTGTGTTCGTAACTCTGTAATTTTCTTGCCGTCATGGGCAGAGCAGTTTGCATACCAAGCTGTGATACATCCAGATAGAATGCTTTCTATGGTGTATCTTTAAAAGTTGGTAAGAGTTTGTGTGGACATTCCGAATTTCCTTAGTTTTCTGAGGAAGTAGAGGCATTGGTGTGATTTCTTAACCATAGTGTCGACATGGATAAACAAGGACAGATTGTTGGTAGTCATTACTCCTAAGAACTTGAAACTCTGAATCATCTCCACCTCAGCACCATTGATACAGAAAGGAGCGTGTCCTCCACTCTGCTTCCTAATGTTGATGATCAGCTCTTTAATTTTGCTGACATTGAGGGAGAGATTGTTGTCTTTACACCATGCCACTAAGCTCTCTATTTCTTTCCTGTACTCTGTCTCATCATTGCTTAAGATCCAACCCACTACGGTGGTGTCATCAGCAAATTTGTAAATGGAGTTGGAGCGGAATTCGACCACACAGTCATAAGTGTATAAGGAGTATAGTAAGGGGGTGAGTAAACAGCCTTGCAGGGCCAAAATCTCTGTGGTTCTGACCATTTGATCCCACTGTAATAGGGATCCACACAACATGTGTCACCTAAAACTTGAGTCCAGTGCAAAGCAGCCTGGTTCCATTTTGCCAAGTAAAAGACGCATCACTGAACTGATTTTTGCTTCATGATCTAAGACAGCAACAGCCAATGGCTGATGTATTCTGACAAATGCTGTCCATCTTTCCCAAAGCACATCGTCACCCAGCCTTGCTTGCAATGGTCTCAAACTGCCTTTCATAAACTCAAAACCAAAACTACACTGGAGACTGTGAAAGGGCAGCTAGGATTCTTCCATGAGATGGTTAGAAACCATCAGTAAGAAGATCTCACACCTTTACAAAAACTCCAACCACTTCACTTAATCCTTCAGATTGGAAGTACAATGTTTGTTTCCTGGGTTTTCGGAGAATCTTTCATCCCTTGCTGGATCCTGGAAGGTGAATGACTCCAGGATGAATACAGGGAAAATTAACGCTTTGATGTGATAACAATACTCCTCTAGTCCTATGCTAAAGGATGCCTCATGAGATAGTGGGAAACAGCGGTAAAGATTAACTATACACAATCAAGCTCAAAGAGATGGAAGCTCTTGCATTGCCTGCGAGCAGTTGAGTAACAACCAGATCAGCGGATCAGAATCGATGCTGATGCTGCGATTTCACAGCTCCTAATCAGCTCAGATAAGCTTGCAGGGAAGATAAATGGACATCTAAAAACAGCCCAAGGCTGCCCAATGTCAGACTTCCCAATTCTTACACACAAGAAGTGACAACACCCTGAAAGCAATCCAGTCAAGGAAAACAGCAGGAGTCCATTGGATTTACCCAAAATTCCCAAAGGACATGGGATCTCAGAGAAGGAAGTGGCTAACAAAATTGATTATCAACACTCACAGGCAGATATCATTCCAAAGATTTGTCTTCAATCCAAAATATTAGCCATTGCCAAACAAAAGAAACCATTCAATGATCCATGCAGCTCTCCTGCCCTATTACCCTGCTCTCGATAACATAAGGTCCCGGGATACCTCCTGCTAAACGAATTGAATCCCATCCAGAATGCAGTGATGACCAATGCAACAAGCAGGTGTTCACACTGGCACAACTTCTCCATGCAGCACCGGGCGCTGACCCATATTGAGGCCAGATTGTAGAAAGATCTATAGATAGGAAAATCCTTTCAATTACCCTGTGCTAATACAACACTGCACACAGTGTACAGCTGCTGAAACCCTCCAAAAACAATCTGCTCATTTAAAAATTAATTGACTCCATTGTCAACCAACAACACTGACCGTACAACCAACAACCACTCACACACAACCAACACCAAGCTCTACAGGGATCAGTCTTCACATACCAGCTCTGTCCATCAAATATACTAGCAAACTCCCTCCCACAGAATTAGATCTGTTCACAAATGCTGATGGCTCGGGATTGGCTTTTCCAGGATAAAGAAACATTTAAGAATACCCATTGAAGATCTATGGCCAATGGAAATCTCTTTCGGAAAACGGACGTTTCAACCATTCACTGCCAAGACTTTCATTTTAGTCATCTGGCTGAACAACTTCACATCTAGTTCAATGGTCAAACATTCACTCATTGCTTGAAGTCAAAATGTCTTGGCATCAATCTTAACCATACACTGACCTGCTGGAAAGAACCCATGAACACCAGAGCCAAAGTCAAGATGCGAGTGAATTTTGTATAGAAACTGCTGGGTACCATCAGCAAAGACAATTCATGAGACACTGCTTCACTCACCCAGATCTACCTAACAAGAGAGTACTGCTGCTGGATCTCCTCAAGAGCTGCTAGACAAACATAATAGATATTCACCTCCAGGAAGTCATCACGATTATTTCTAGGATGTAGGGAGGCTTCCTGTTTTGGCACATATTTAACCTCCTGAAGTCCACAGTCCTCCTCAACTGATGATAGCTTACAAAGTGCCACTATTGGCACAGGAACTTCAAAAAGCCCAGGTGCCTGTCTGAAACCCTTCAGTCCCATCTGGAACATACTCCACACCGTACAAATTAGCCATAGCTCCATCTCTCGATGGCTCCTGTTTTGACTGTAAACATCATCAGGTGTAACATGGTAACTGATCCAAGTGTTGACATTTCAGGTTTCAACCTTCCACACAAAATGTGAATGATATTCAACCACTTAAGGACAGGCCATGAGACAGACCAAGGAAAATGTGGTCATTTGCTCCATAATTGGAACTTGAGGAATCTGAGCTCAAATTGTGGCTGTAGCAAAAGTGATGTCTGAAACTGAGCACAGTACTTGGGGAATATTGCACTGTTGGAAATGCTGTCTTTCAGACTAGACATTCAAATACGATAAGATAAAAGAGATGACTCTGAACAAGAGCAGGTAAAAGCTATTTTGTGTCCTAGCTAATATTTATCCCTCAGTCAATATCATAGAGACAAATTATCTGGTCATTACTACCTGTTGTTGTTTGAGTTTTCTGTGTGAAATTTGGCTCCTGCATTTCCTATATATCAACATGACTGAACTTCAAATATACTTCATTAGCTGTAAAGTGCTTTGGGTGGGTTATTTGTGGTGAAGGTATTTTATAAAATGCAACAAAATGTATTTCTCTTTCCAAACCAGATGGTTATAGTAGCTTCCTCTTCTGCCAGTAATGTACAATGTCTAACGATTGGCACAAAGACTTGAGTTCTCATAAGTGATATTAGATGCTCTATTGCAAACTGACTGCAAATGTCATCTGGGTGCTATCAATGTCTGTCTACCTGTATGGGAAAAAAATAAGTGTCTCACTTAAATTTAAAAGAAGCACTTGTCTGTTCAAAGCTGTTGGCTACAGACCCTGGCAACTGCGTATGGCACAACATGGCCAAAATTCCAAAATGATAACATCTAGACCTATCACCTACTCCTGACCACATCTATCCAGCAGCCAGAGGTCATTGTCCACATTGGTACCAACAACATAGGTAGGAAGAGTGATGAGGTCCTGCAGAGTGAGTACAGGATTGCACCCATCTTATCTTTTAGTTCTACCCATAACGTCTCAGTGGATGAATCCTCCAGTATGTCCTCTCTGAGTGCAGATGTAACATTCTCCCTGAATGGTAATGCAATTCCTCCACCTCTTTTACCTTCATCTCTATCTTATCAAAAACAACGAAAACCTGGAACGTTGAGCAGCCACTCCTGCCCCTCTCTCAACCAAGTCTCTGTAATGGCGACAACATCATAGTCCCATGTACTGATCCAGGCTCCAAGCTCATCTGCCTCACTTATAATACTCCTTGCATTGAAATAAACACATTTCAGCCCATTAGTACCATCGTGTTCATTTACCTGTCTCTGTCTGTCCTTTCTTTCTGATTTACTGGTCTTAAGATGTACCTTCCCCTCAATCCCTCCAATTGGTGACCTCCTGCTCTGGTTCCCAGCCCCCTGCCACTCTAGTTTAAACCCTTCTGAGTAACACTAGTGAATCTCCCTGTGAGGGTACTGGTTCCCCTCCAGTTTAGGTGCAACCCGTCCCTCTTTTACAGGTCATCCCTACTCCAGAAGAAGTTCCAATGATCCAAAAACGTGTAACCCTGCCCCTTGCACCAGGTCCTTAGCCAGGTGTTCATCTGTCCTATCTTTCTATTCCTTGCCTCAGTAGCACATGGCACTGTTAGTAACCCGGAAATTACCGGATTGATGTCCTGCTTTTGAGTCTCTTTCCTGATAGGATTATACTATTAGCCCCTCAACAGCCACTGAGATATTGAGGAACAAATATATGGGCAGTTTAGGGAGTAATGCAATAAAAACAGAGTTGGCATAGTGGGTGACTTTAACTTCTCCAATATTGACTTGGACTCCCTCAGAGCAAGAGACTTAGACAGGGCAGAATTTGTTAAGTCCATCAACAGGGTTTCTTGAAACAGAATGTGGATAGTTCAACTAGAGGAGGGGCCATACTGGACCTTATTCTGGCCAATGAGCCTGGCCAGTGACTGACCTTTCAGGGGTCGCACATTTTGGAAACAGTGGTCACAACTCCTTAAGTTTTAAGATAGCTATGAGTAAGGATAAGTCTGGACCTTGTGGCAAGGTACAAAATTGGGGAACAGCAAATTATACCAGCACTAGGCAGGAGCTAGTGAGTGTTAATTGGGAGGAGCTGTTATCAGGCATGTCCATATTTGACATGTGAGAAGTGTTTAAAGACCTGCTGATAAGAGTTTAGGACTAGCATGTTCCAGTAAGGAGGAAGGACAAGGATGGCAAGGTAAGGGACCTTTGGATATTGAGGAAATTTATGCATTTAGTCAAAATGCAAAATAGAAGCAAATGTAAGGCTTAGGAAGCTAAAATTAGACAGGGCCCATGAGGAATATAAAGAAAGCAGGAATGAATTCAAGCAGGGAATTAGGAGAGCAAGAGCTGGCGAGAAAATGACCTTGGAAAATAGGGTTAAAGAGAATCCCAAGGCATTGTATACATACATTAAAAACAAGAGTATAACCATGGAGAAGGTAGGACCACTCAAGGATAAAGGAGGGAACTTGTGCTTGGAGGTAGAGGATGTGGGTGAGATCCTAAATGAGTACTTTGCATTAGTATTCGACCAGGAGAAGAATACGTAGGATAGTGAAATTCGTGTGGGGCATGCTAATATGCTAGGGCATTTTGAGATCAAGAAAGAAGTGGTGTTGGATCTCTTGGAGAGCATTAAGGTGGATAAATCCCCAGGGCCTGATGGAATCTACCCCAGGTTATTGAGAGAGGCAAGGGAGGGAATTGGCGGGGCCTTGACCAAGATTTTATATCCTCATTAGCCACTGGAGAGATCCCAGAGGACTGGCAAGCAGCTAATGTTGTTCCTCTATTCAAGAAGGGAGATAGGGATAATCCAGGAAACTATAGGCCACTGAGTCTCACACCGGTGGTTGGGAAGCTATTGGAGAGAATTCTTAGGGATAGAATCTACGCGCATTTGAAAAAGCATTGCCTAATTAGGGACAGTCAGCATGACTTTGTGCAGGGCAGGTCATGTCTTATTAAATTGATTGAAGTTTTCAAGAAGGTGACAAAGGTGATCAATGCGGGTACAGCAGTGGATGTTGTCAACATGGATTTTAGTAAGGCTTTTGACAAGGTCCCTCATGGTGCATATATGGGATCCACGGTGACTTGACTGCATGGGTTCAGATTTGGCTTGCCCATCGAAGGGAGAGGGTAATGATGGAAGGTTGTTTCTCAGGCTGGAGGTCCATGACTGGTAGTGTTCCATAGAGATCTGAACTGGGACGTCTGCTGTTTGTTATATACATAAATGACTTGGATGAAAATGTGGGTTGGTAAGTTTGCAGACGATACAAAGATCGGTTGAGTTGTGGATAGTATAGTACGTTGTCAAAGGATACAATGGGATATAGGTCAGTTGCAAATATTGGCAGAGAAATGGCAGATGAAGTTTAATTGGGGTAAGTGTATGGTGCTGCACTTTGGAAGTTCAAATGTTAAGGAAAAGTATACAGTTAATGGCAGGACCTGAATAGCATTGACGCACAGTGGGATCTTGGGGTTCAAATCCAGAGCTCCCTGAAAGTAGCCACGCATGTAGATAGGGTGGTAAAGAAGGTATGGCATGCTTACCCTTATTGGTTGGGGAATTGAGAACAAGAGTCAGGACGTCACGTGCAGCTTTATAAGACTTTGGTTAGGCCACACTTCAGTACTGCATTCAATTCTAGTTATCACATTACAGGAATGATGTAGAGGCTTTGGAGAGGGTGCACAAAAGATTTACCAGGGTGCTGCCTCAATTAGAGGGTATGAGCTATAAGAAGAGGCTAGAAAAACTCAGGTTGTTTTCATTGGAGCAATGGAAGCTGGAGGGAGATTTGATAGAAGTCTATAAAATTATGAGATGCATAGATAGGGTTTACGGTCAGAATCATTTTTTCCAGAGTTGAAATGTCTAAAACAAGGGGACATGCATTTAAGGTGAGAGAGGGAAAGTTCAAAGGAGATGTGAGGAGTAAGTTTTTTACACAGAGAGTGGTAGGAGTCTAGAACGTGCTTGCAGGTGTAGTGGTGGAGGATGATATGATAGGAGCATTTAAGACACTTTTAGATAGGCACGTGAATGTGCAAGGTATGGACGGATATCAACAAGGGCAGGCAGAAGGGATTAATTTAATTTGACGTAATGTTCAGCACAACATTGCGGGCTGAAGGGCCTGTTCCTATGTTGTACAGTTCTATGTTCTATGTTCTATCCGATTATTGCTCCAAAATTCAACTTTAGCAGAAGTTGGCTTCGGCTTTAATGTCTTTAAACAATTTTTTTCTTCATAAAAGAAAGCTTTCTCTTGATTCTTAAGTACATCTTCAAAAAATCTGAATATGAAGATTAAACATATTCAGTTTACAATTAATGCATTTAACCCACTTTTAAACAGGACCACGTTTAAGTTTGAGAATTTGAGATTAGTTTAAAAATCTTGAGATAAAAAGCTAGCATCAGCACAAGCAGCCATGAAGCAGTTGCAGTGTTGTAAAAGCCAACTGATTCCCTCATTTCCTTTTAAGGAAGGAGACTTTCCCAGTCCAGAAGAAAAGGTTTACCCAATATGGCCTTTGGCTCCATTCCCACTGAAATGTAATGGACTGTTCACTGCCCTCTTCAGTTCCACCAGGGTAAAGAAGGGTGGACTATCAATGTCTTTAATGAAAGCAGCGTACTCAAGACCTGAGAATGAGTCCAGCAATGGATTTAATCTCATCTCTAAACAGAGGAAGGAATGAAAATACAATCACCAAACTGCTGTTCAAAGTTATTGCTTGAACAAATCTTTGATCAAATTCTTCAAACTGCTTTGTGTCATATCAGAATGCTGCCATAAATATCTTGGAGTATTTTCTGCACAATTATCAGTCCACAAGATTGTCCAATTAAGTGACAGCACCACAAATAAACACTAAATTCAAACCCCAAAGCAATTTGTAGCATTTTGTAGTACTATGTGCTTAGCATAGAATGAATAGTGTACAGTTTTTTGCCATTAAATAAATATCCATAAAATGCATGAGCATGACTTTTAACAAATAAAGATCAGAACACAAATATACAAACATTTACACAAAATTCATATCCTCTGTGTGTTTAAAAATACTGAAAGTGAGTAATGCACACAAGAACAACTGGATATAGGATTACACTGCACAAAAACAGAAGTTGCTGGAAAAGTTCAGCAGGTCTGGCAGCATCTGTGAAGAAAAAAGTCAGAGTTAATGTTTCGCGTCTGGTGACCGTTCCTACTAACTGGACCAGCTCTGAGGAAGGATCACCGGACCCAAAACGTTAACTCTGATTTTTTTCTTCACAGATGCTGCCAGACCAGCTGAGCTTTTCCAGTAACTTCTGTTTTTGTTCTTGATTTATAGCATCTGCAGTTCTTTCAGTTTTTATATAGGATTACACTGCTTTTCTAACAATTTCAACATTTATTGCTGTTAACTTTCTTGGTCCCAAGAACCAAGGCTCTTTTTTAAATGGGCTTTCACAGCCTATCTATATTTAAACATTGTGTATTGTCACACTTCTTGTTAATTTATTTCATCATAATTGATGCTTACAGTTATGTGGAAACAGGTTACTGTCATTTCAACTCATCATATTGTAATTGCAACATCTCTAGAAGTGCAGCGACTACGGACATCACCACAGGCAGGACATTAATAAATGTTATGTGTTTACATAGGCTGTTCATCTTTAGAAATACAAACATCAAAATTTATAACAGAATATAAAACAAGGACAAAATAAATTACATGCTGAGTAATGTCTGCGCGCCCCTCACTCAATCATCCCCAACTCTCTAACGCTGCTTCTCAAACGTGTCCTCGATCACAGATGGATCATAGAATCCCTACAGTGCAGAATGAGGCCATTTGATCCACTGAGTCTGCACCAACCCTCCAAAGATTATCCCACTCTGTCCCTTTAGCCCTGCACATACCACGGTTAACCCATCTAGCCTACACACCCCTGGACATTTCAGGGCAAGTTAGCATGGCTAATCCACCTTACCTGCATATTTGTGGACTGAGGGAGATGATTCGCTGTCTTCAACTTTTATAAAATCTCCTGTCTCATCTTAAAGAAAGTTTACCACTTATGATTTTCATTTGAGGACCAATTATCTCAAAAAGAGACTCTACACTGCTAGCTCAGCAACTTACCAACATATTTGCAAATCATGATTTGTTTACAATGGCAACTGCATTTTACATGTACATTCGGCTTTTTGGAATTGGTGTTTGCTTTTCTGCATTTGCTGCCAAGACAAACAAAAATAAAAAGACTAAAACATCAGTTTCTGTGATCCTTTGGCAGTTGTTTGATGAACCACCATGTCAACTACCTGGCAGAGTATTTTCCCAGCATTTTCCAATATTGCTATATCCTTTTTGAGACCAGAAATGTGCTCACTACAGTGTGGTCTAGCCAAGGTTATAAAAAAGTATAATTATTTTTGCATCCATATGCCCAGGTCTCTTTGCGACTTTGCCCCAATTAGTTTCTTTCTTTATAAGGAGCTGATGGTTCCCTATTTCTTCTGACCATTTAGGTCTGAGATAACAGGAAATTTTCCCACTCAGTGTTTAGGTCTTTGAATTCTTTCCCCTGAGGTCGTTAGATGTACACAGTCACAAATTATTTAGGACAAAGGTCAATAAATCTTTGGGTTCAAAGGGAATTAAAGGGTATGCAGATGGTGCGTGAAGGTGGCTTCAGGCTTAGAAGATCAGCCATGATCCTGCCAAATGATGGACCAGGATTGAGGGATGGAAATGGTCCACTTTTGTGCCTATTTCCGATGTTCCTCAAATGCGGCACCTCATACATGAAATAATGTGCTATTTAATCGCCCATTCTGAATGTTGTTCATATTTTACATTTTGTTGCAGTGTTCCCCCATAGCAACTATGCCCCCAAATTAGTTGTTTTCACAAATTTTCATTTTGCATTTCTGTTTACTTATCGAAATCATTTACATAAATTGTTAATAGTAGTGGTTCCAGCACCAATTCCTGTGAAACATTTCCCACTTCTTACCTGTCTGAGTAATTGTCTTTAATCCATGCTGCGTTATCTGTTTTGTAACTATTTTGTTATGTATTCTGGGTTCTGTCTAGCAATGCCACATGGTTAAATATTCTAGTTGGTCGACATTATCTAAGGTCATCTGAAAGTTTGAATGTAGTACATACACTGTATCTAACTCTTGTTGACTTTTTATGTCACATCTTCAAAGAATTAAACTTGCTTAATCAAAGATAATATTATTTTTCCATCTGTGATATCTAATCTTTGCTATATATTTGGATTCTAGATATTCTTCTCCTACATTTTTGAGTAAAAACAAAGTTTTATTATCTAAGCTAAATTTAGGGTCCACAGTTCCCTGGATTTGTTCTTTTGTTTGAAATATGAGGGTCAGTTTAGGAGTATGCCAAAGTTCTGGCCCCATTTCTCTTCCAATTTCCCCTTCTAAATACAAGTTCCATCTTTTGTCCCAAGCTACTTTGTGTATGTGCAGATCCATTCACACCCATGGCTTTATCCTGTAATTTTGACCATATCAATTTATCTTTTGATAATATCTCTGATCTTTTCCTCTATTGCCATGCAATAGCCTCTCCTTTTATACTTGAAATATAAATAAACAGGTACAAATGTATTGAGGATCAAGGTGGGTTGTGTATTAATCATATCACACTGTCTTATTAAATATTCATTGATTGTACACACAATGCATGGAATTCCCAATTACTATCTATGATGCTAAGGATGTAGAATGTAGGAATAGGATTATTTCCAAATGCTGCAAAGGTTAAGTGAGTCAGTAGAAATCTTGCTGATGGAGAGCAATGTGGGAAAAAGCAAACTTGTTCACTTTGGCAGGGAGAATAGAAAAACAAACAGCATATTATTTAAATCAGGAAAGATTGCAAGACTCTGAGGTGCAGACCTATTGGGTGTTCTGGTACATGAATCACAAAGTCATAACATGCAGGTATTGCAAGTGATTAAGGAGGTAAATGAAATACTATTTATTGCAAGGAAAATGGAACATAGAAACAGGGATGTTTTGCTAAAATTGTACAAGGCATTGGGGAAATCATATCTGGAATAGTATGAGATAACAAGGTGTAGAGCTGGAATGAACATAGCAGGCCAAGCAGCATCAGAGGAGCAGGAAGGCTGACGTTTTGGGCCTAGACCCTTCTTCAGAAAAAGTGTGTGTTCATGGCTTCCGAAAGTACTATCTCAGTGTGAACTCAAACAATGTGTTCAAATTGCATACACCTTGAAATCATTCAACTTATTCCAACCAAATCAGGGAAAAGAAATCTTTCGACTTGAACTAGAATCTGAAAAGTTCATTGCATTTAACCATTTGTGCATAGAAATGGCTAAGAGTTCCAAATGTAAATTGTCAAAAAATAAAATGCTGTGAACTTCAAGTCAGTAACTCAATCAAATATTCCAATCACATTGTGAACAGTGAGAGAAAGCTTCAGTAAAAGTATTGATTTAAAAGGCTTGATCAAAGAGTATTTGGTTAGAATATTCTGCTTAGAAATGCAAGACATGTTGGCTTAATTGAGCCAAAGCACACCATTCTAAAATTGTACAGAAATTACAGATGCCTCCAGCAATTGCTCATTATTCCTCATTGCAAAATATCTACTATTCTTTCAAATATATTCTAAATATGCAATATTCTTATAGAGTCCTTGATGGAATTCAAGGGTAAGTATACGGGCATATGGATCAAGCAGTTCCCAAATCTACAGTCTTATTGTTGAGTCAATCACCAATCACATAATGAATGATGACTTCCGGGAAGATACTGAAGAACTGTCTGTGACCGCAGTATTTTACTTCAGTGCATTGCTGATCAAATTTTAAGTTATACAGTAGGGACACTGAAGTGATGACACCAAAAAGCTGATAAAAAAGAGGGACAATTTGCAGGATTGGTGCAAAGTGCCAGGTGCTATAAAATTACAGGGTTTATCTTGTCAACAGCTTATTCAGTAATAAATTATTTAAATTTCATCACACATGGCCTAGTGATAATAATTGTGAAAACATATGTATTTATTGTTAATTTCTCAGTAAGGTCAACCAGTTAATTATAAATACCTCTAGCTGTTAACCTAAGCTTAATCTGAATAATAATCATAGAATCCCTACAGTGTGGAAGCAGGCCATTTGGCCAGTCGAGCTCACACCGACCCTCTGAAGAGCATCTCACCTAGCCCTAGCCCCAGCCCCAGCCCCGTGCCCTATCCCTGCAACCCTGCATTTCCCATGGCTAATCCACCTAGTCTACACGTCCCTGGACTCTGTGGGCAATTTAGCATGGCCAAGCCACCCAATGTGCACATCTTTGGACTATGAGAGGAAACACACGCAGACAGGGGGAGAATGTACAAATTCCACACAGACAGTCACCCGAGGGTGGAAT
>NC_063334.1:17690481-17736678 GCF_021869965.1 Rhincodon typus | reverse complement strand
CCCTTCTTCAGAAATGGAGAAGAAGTTTTCTGAAGAAGGGTCTAGGCCCGAAATGTCAGCCTTCCTGCTCCTCTGATGCTGCTTGGCCTGCTGTGTTCATCCAGCTCTACACCTTGTTATCTCAGATTCTCCAGCATCTGTAGTTCCTACTATCTCTGGTATAGTATGTACAGGTTTGGATTTCTTATTTAAGAAAGGATGTAATTACATGAGAAACTGTTAAGGGAAGATTCACTCGATTAATTCCTGGGGTTGAGGTAGTAATCCTATGAGGATAGCTTGGACATTAGGCACTTCTACCTAATGGAATTTAGAAGAATGAAGGAGAACTTTAGAGATATAAGAAATATGTAGAAATATTTAAAAGTGTGATATCAAGAATCCAGGGACAGTATGTCCCTTTCAGAGTGAAGGGAAAAGCTGACAGGTTTCGGGATCTCTGGCTGATGAGGGATAATGAGGCTCTGGTCAGGAAAAAGAAGAAGACATACATTGGGTTTAAGCTATTGGGCTCAAGTGAATCTCTAGATGATTATGAAAAGTGTAGGAGCACACTTAAGAGGGAAATCAGAAGAGCAAAAGAGGGTATGTGATGGATCTGGCAGATAAGGTTAAAGATAATCCCAAGAGGTTCTATAGCTATATTAAGAGTAAAAGGGTGTCTAGGGAGAGAATAGGTCCCCTTAAAGATCAGCATGGCCTTCTATTTGTGGAGCCACAGGAGAGGGGGCAGATTTTTAATGAATATTTCTCCTCAGTGTTTACTGCAGAGAGAATCATGGATGCTAAGGAAATAAGGGAAACAAGTGGGGATGCCTTGGACCGCATACATATTACCAGAGAGGAGGTGTTTGCAGTCTTAGATCACATTAAGCTGGATAAATCCCTGGGCACGATCAAGTCCATCCTCAGACATTGTGGAGGCTGGGGAAGAAATTGCAGAGGCCCTTGCAGAGATTTTTGCTTCATCTTTAGCCACTGGTAAAGTTCCAGAAGACTGGAGGGGGGCTAATTTTGTTCCATTGTTTAAGAAAGGTAACAAAGACAAGCCAGGGAACTACACGCCAGTGAGCCTGACATCAGTGGTAGGATGGATGCTAAAAGGATGCTTCCCATTTTGAGAAATACCATGGAACAGAGTCTAAAAGAAAAAAAGAGGTCTCTCATTTAAGATTCGGAGATTTTTTTTCTCTCCGAGGGTTGTAAGTCAATCTAATTCTCTTTCCCCAGAGCATGGAGGCATGGTCATTAAATTATTTGTCAAAGAATTGAATCTAATTTTGTTTTTTTCCTTCTTGTGTCATCCTATCAGGCCGTGAATACCAGATCCCCAAGACACTCCACATGAAAACATTTTGCTCCTTTTTCCTTTGCATCATCTACCAATGACTTTAAATTTACTTCTCCTGGTACTGCCCTCCCTATAAAAGGAAATAGGTCATTCCTTTTCATTCAACCTTGGTTCTCTAGATCTCAATGAAATATCTATTCAGCCTCTCTTTTATAAGGAAACTAACTTTCCTAGCTGCCAATATGTTCCACTCTAATAACATCCTCGTAAATCATCTCTCGAGCAATCACATCCTTCCTGAACTGCAGTCACAACTATTATACGCAGTATTCTAGCTGTGAACTAACAAGTGTTTTATGCATTTTCAATATTACTCTAGTTGCTGTAGTATTCAAAAAATTAGGTATCCTATGTGCCTATTTTCATCACCTTCACTCCCTATCTTGCCACCATCTTGCAAGAGATGGATGAATATCAGAGACAGACTACTGAAATTGCAAAGCATTGAGTAACTGGAATTTTGCAGGGAGCAGAGATGGAATGAAATTGGTATAACATGAGTGTATTATACAAGCATTTTAAATGCAACAAGTGATTTCATATTTTTAACATTAATTCATAGTTTTACACTTATTTAACATTGATTTAATAAATGAGGGAAAAAAATGAAACAGCTTTTCAGGGCCATTCCAGTCCAAGGATAAAAATACTAATTGAAGCTATGGAATAAAGTGAATATTTTCTGCATCTTGCCTATGTTTCACACTGTATGTGCTACTTCAACCTGCAACAGCTCTAGGCTCCATTATTTTATGCAAAAAGAAAACTATTAATGCAAGCTGAACAGAACACAGCCCATAAATTTCAAGGTCATAACTCCCTTAGTGAAGACCATCCTCAACATTCCATGCACAAATGTGTGACAGATACATTGGAAAATGAAGGCATCCAAGACAGGGCCACCCTCCCCTAGATATCATACCCCTGATACACAGCATGCATAAAACAACACAAAAAAATCACTCATAATTACATGTAATCTGAGCTTTCTTCTCTTTTCTCTTTATTGCATTGTTAGTACTTACTGGACTAAACAGTCACCTGGGAAGTAAAATAATCAGGTTTTATTTGTTGTTTTGATTGAAACTAGAGATAATAACAGAAGCACTTTTTTGTGTGGTTTAACTTACCTTGACATTTGTTACCTTGCTCTTCATAGCCTTCTTTGCACATGCACTTCCCAATCGGGACCAACCATTCTCCATCAGCGCTGCAGTACATTTTTGGAGAGTCATCTTTCATGGAGTCATTGACACACGTGCCTTGCACTTCAACCAGTGAGGATGAATCAGCCCCTGTGATCGTGTCTTCAAAGAAAGCAAGGTTGTGGAATGTAGATGGGCACTTCTTGTAGTACACTCGTACAGAGACCAGAGCAATACAGGCACCAACATCTTGAAAGGCTAGATAGAATCCCTTTTTAGAAAGTGGGCCGACATCTCGCACTTCCGTGTTTAACTTCATGACTCGATCTCCAAGGTCAAGCTCTGTAAAACTTTCATCTGCTGCTATTGTATCAATTTTAATGTACTGGTTTTCTCTGATATTCCTCCCATCTTCATCATTGGATTCAAAATGATATACATTAAAAGTCTCTTTACAGGTTCCAAGACCTCCCGGAAGACTGTTGCAATCTCGTAGTGTAAATTTTAGCTCAATGAATATACGGCGGGCCCCCTCATTGGAGATCCAGTTAGTTTGCAGCCAGTTATTCTGATTTTGCTCCATTACATTACACACTTGGTATGTGTGTATTGGAGTGTAATTCTCATCAACCTCACTGATTTCTTCCCACTGTGAAAGTAAGCAGAAGTACAGCATTAAATACAACATTGTAAAGCAACATGTCAAAATGTTAATACACAGTATTTGTCATGCGATATTTTTGGGGAAATTACAGATTAGTCATTATTAAAATATCATAAGTTACAAAATTTGCAACAAAAATGCAGCATTACGATGATTTCTTTTGCTAACCAGGACTTTTTTTTGTTTCATTTCTGTATCTCACGGGCAATTCTTTAAATCTGTTTATCTTATCGGTGTTTTATTTCTCTTTTCTATGCACTTCTGCATCTTTCTTTTCTGCACTCTATACCCCTGTTCCTCTCTCTCTGTTTCTTCACTTCTTTCCCACTTTCATTCCACCTATTTCTCTTTCTGGGCTCCTCTCCCTTCCGTTCTCACTCTCTCCACTATTATTTCTATTTCTTTCCCTTTTCTCTTCTTTCCTTTCCATTTCTCACTTCCTTAATCTACTTTTTTTGTTGTTTTCTCTCTCTTCTACTTTGATTTCTTTATTTTTTTTTCTATTTTCCACTTCCACTTTCGTTTCTTCTGTCCTCTTTCAACTCTGCTTCTCACGTATCTCCCCTCCTGTTTCTTTTCAATTGTCCTCATTTCTGTACGTGCATGTCTCCCCCTCTCTGTTTTTCCTTCTTCCTTTTATCACATTCTTTGCATTATTGCTGTATTTCATTTCTGCATTTCTTTCATTCACTTCAATTTTATATTCTCCTGTTACTACTTTTCTAATTTTCCTGCCTTTCTGTCACTACTTTTCTTTCATCTCATTCATGTTTACTTTTCTCTGTCACACTTGCTTACTTCTGTAATAGTCACCATTTCAAGGGTTGCACAAAACAACGTTTCTGAGAGAACAGCGGAAACAGAAACAATGAACTGGGATGTAGAAACAAATCAAATAAAGGATAGGCAGTGAGAGGAGGAGCAAAAGGACTCTGGTAAGCACAAGGACAGGCACAGGATTGAGAGTAAACTTGGGGGTGAATTGTGACTTTGCATATGAGGCAGGCAGTGTCTGCGAACTCTCTGTTGCAACTGATGGGCACTTCAACCCATTGCAAAGAACCGTTGACTTAAGGATTCATTCACTCCACCCTGCCTGAATTGATACACACCTGAATTGGACTCATGCCCCTTTACCATTGAAATGGAAAGCTCCAAGCACCCAACAATATCCCTAGGCAGCTTGATGGAAAAGAGGCCTAAAGGATCAAACCTCTCTGGGAAAATAAAACAATGAAACTTTAGAAATGACAGTCTTGGTTCAAATTAAAGTTCCATTTTCAGGTATACAAGATGAACTCTGATCTGTTCACTAATTTCAAAATCTTATTGGAATTTTCCTTAACCTGCATAGTCAACAGCAGTCCTCAGGCAAGTCCTAACAGTCATCAACGAGTGGAGGAGATTGAGAAAGGCAAGAGTCGCAGCAATAATCAAGAAATACAGTGATGGCAATGAAAGGCGACTTAAGATTATGACATAATCTTGGAATAGAGACAACTCAGGCTGATGTCAGGTTGTGTTTTTAATGTGGCATTAGGAGACACTCTCATGCTCTTACTAGCTCCACAATCATGTTTTAACAATTATGCTAGTTTGGTGGCAACCTGAAGCAGTCCATTTTAAGGAATCTGGTATGTTGCATATTGACCTAGTTTACCTGAATGCAGCAGCAGCACTGCATATGGAAAACAAAAATTACGAAGGTGGTGTCAAACAGGCTTGGGCAAATAAGGAGCTTTGATATCTGTTTCAGGAATGGGCTTGGATGCATTGTTTTCCTATCTACACCAATGCAGTAGCCAGCAACATCCAACTTGTAATGAGACTGTGTATTGGGCATTTGTTTAGTGCCTGAGAGTGGAATTAACCCATTTGTTAAAACTACCTCATTACACATTATCAGATCCAATGACCCAACCAGGAGTAAGGCTATTTGGCATCCAATAAGGTGTAATGAGGCAATTAGACAAATGAACTCAGAATTAAAGATCCCCAATGAAACAGTAACAACAACACAGCAAAATTCAGCACTGAGTTTGAGAGTGGGAAACCTGGGTTGGAAACAACTGTCCTGAACTTAAATAAGAGTATTAACAAAGGAATGACAGCAAAATTGGCTGGAGTAGATTTGGAAAGGAGTTTAGCAGAAAATATGGCTGATGAACAAGAAAATAGGTTAAGAAAATAGTTCATGACTCTCAACAAAGAAGCATCCCCATGAGGAAGGATTCTAGGAAAGGGTTAACCATTTGGGATTACCAAGTAAGTTAAGGACAGTATCAAATTGAATGAAAAATATACGATGTGGCAAAGAATATTGCTAGACCAGAGGATTCGGAATGTTTTGAAAACTGACAAAAGATGACAAAAAGGGTAGAGGGAGAAAATGAACTTCAAAGGTAAACTGGTAAGCAATATAAAAATGGAAGAGCTTCTTTCAGAACAAAAAAGGAAAGGAGAGGCCAAAATGAACACAGGCTCCTTGGAGTTGGGATCACAGAATCCCTACAGTATGGAAGCAGGCCATTCAGTCCATTGAGTCCTCTGAAGAGCATCCCACCCAGACACATCCACCAACACTATCCCTTTAACCTTGCATTTCCCATGGCTAATCCACCTGGCGAGCACATCCCTGGAGACTATTGGCAATTTAGCATGGCCAATCCACCTAACCTGAAGAGGCTGGGGAAATAATAATGGAGAACAAAGAAATGGAAGTCGAGTTGAATAAATATTTTATATCAGTTTCATGGTAGAAGATCCTAATAGCATTCCAAAAATAAGAATACTAAATTGTCAAAGAACAAAGGGGGAGAAGAAATAAGTACATTTTTTTCTCTGATGACAGTTATTATACGAGGGAGATTGATGGGGATAAAGGGCGATAAATCCCCTGGACTTGATTGCATCCTAGGCTATCAAAGGAGGTAGCTACAGAGATAGTGGACACACTGATAGTAATCTTCCAAGAATCCTTAAAATCTGGAAAAGTCCCAAACAATTTTAAAGTATGTAATAGCAAGCGATTTAAAAATAAATAACACAATTAAGCAAAATCAGCATGGCTTTGTAAATTGGGAAGTATAACTGACAAATTTATTCAAAATCTTTGAGCATTTAACAAGCGGGACAGATAAAGAGGAACCAGTAGATGTAATATATTTGGATTTTCAGAAGGTTTTTGATTGGGTACCGCACATTAAGCTACTTAATAAAATGAGCCCATGGTGTTGGAAGTAATATATTCGCATGTATAGAGGATTGACTAACTAATAGAAGGCAGAGAATTGGGATAAGGGACATTTTCATGCGGAGTGCCACAGGGATCAGTGCTGTGGCTACAATTATTTACAAAATATATTCATTCTACAAGTGTGGGATATGCAACTTTGCAGATGACAAAAATAGGTGGGAAGGCAAGTGGCGAGGATGGCTCTAAGAATCTTCAGAGGAACAGAAATAGGTTAAGCAAGTGGGCAAAAACATGGCCATGAGAATATAATGTGGGAAAATGAGAGGTTAAGTTCTTTGGCAGGAGGAGCTGAATATCATTTAAATGAGGAAAGACTGCAGAAAGCTACAGCACCATAGGATTTGGGGGTCCTTGTACAAAATGACAAGAAGTTAGCATCCAAGTTCAGATAATAAGGAAGGCAATGGAATGCTTCTTTCAGAAGGAATAGAGTATTAAAATAAGGATTTCTTGCTAAAACAATACAAAGCACTGAGTTAGACCTCACCTGGAAAATTATGAAGTGTTTATCCAAGGAAACTTCTGCTGGCATAGGAGGCACTCTTGGAAGTTCACTACATTGATCCCAGTTATGAATGAATGGCCTTGTGAAGAGAGGATCAGTAGACTGGGCATTTACTTATTGGATTTTAGCAGAATGAGAGGTGACTTTATTGAAACATGCAGCGTGCTTAGGGGACTTGACAGCTTGGAAGATGAGGGGTTACTTCCCCTTGTGGAAGAGTCTAGAACAAGAGGGCATAATCTCAGAGTAAGGGGTTGCACAGTTAGGACAGAGTTCAGGTGGAATTTCGCATGTCAGCAAGTGTCCTTATTTACCCTAGAGGGCTATAAACACTGGGTCACAAAATCTATTCAAGGTAGACAGATTTTTCATGAGTGAAGGAATCAAGCGTTACGTGGAACGGGCAGGAAAGTGGAATTGAAAACGATCACATCAGGCATTGTGTGGCATAGCAGACTCAATGGGCTGAATAACCTACTTCTGTTCCTATGCCTTATGATATAAAGGTAACAAAAGCATAGTTGAGGCTTTCAGCAGCAGATGGGCTGAGACATAGATGGGGACCAGTGAAGTGATAGCAGTAGAAGCAACTGACTTTGATGATGGATAGGATGTAGGATTGGAAACAATGGTCTAATCAGATGTATTTTTAATGACGTCATCACTTGGTTTGATGGGTGCTGCTCCACTCCAGAAGCCTTCGTCATGCAGGAGAAAGCAGGTTGTTGATTGATAGCCCATCCAATCACTTTTAGCGGTGACTCCTTTCCCAACTGACGCACAGTGTCCGCAGTATGTACCTTCTGCATTATGCATTGCAACAACCTGCCCAGCTTCTCCAACAGAACCTTCCAAATCTGCATGCTCTATCAACCAGTAAGAGAAGGCAGCAGATGCATGAGAACACCATGACCTGCAAGTTCCCTTCCAGGTCACACACCATTCTGATTTGGAACTATATCACCATTCTTTCACAGTCACTGATTCAAAATCTTGGAACTCCCTTCCTTACTCCCTATATCCAATTTCATTTCAGTGGTTCAAAAGGCAGTCACTATCACCTTCTCAAGGGCAATAAATGTTGATCTCACTAGCAACACCACATCACATGAACAAATAAAAAATACTTTCTCCTTCTGAATTTGGGCTTTACTTGTCCAAATTCCAAAGAGGTAAGAACATATGTTAAATTATATAAACAAAACCACTATTTTCTTTTTAAAGTTAAATTTCTCTACAGTCTGTTGTTTTAACCGTTATAGAAGTGAGTACTGCCAAGTTTTATTGCCTACCTTTGATTCTCTTTCATTGCTTTAACAGATTAAATTTCAATAAACTGATTGTACTATCCCCAGAACATTTCCCAGTTTCTAGTTGCTTCATTAATTTGCATTAAAATAAACACCTGTACTATGTACGATTCAGGAATATAAATATGTGTTTTAATCTCAAGTGCTGAACAATAATTTGTTGAAATAGCATTACCAATCAAAGCAGACTATTAAAGAATTAATATTAAAAGACTATTCCAACTGGCATCACTCTTATACGAGAACAAAAAAGTACTCCAGGGAAAGTTGGACTAAAGTATTACGGACATTATATATTCACACTTATGACTATGCACACAGAATGAAGAACAGTTTCCATTCTGTTTTTCAAATACCCTCATGAAAGAAAAGTAAAAGCATTCTTTGAGAAAAGGTGATGATGATATCAGACTTCTCACAAATAAATTCAGTAAAGTGTTGCATTGTTTTTCAAGATCATTACATTGTATAAAGCAGAATATGACTTTAAATTACACAAAATCATTAATTATCTGTTTTTTAAAAAAATAATATTAGCCTGATTAAATGGAATAATCTTGATCTCCTCTGAACTTTTCTGCATTTATCGTGCAGTCTAACCAGAATGTCATTCCCTTATGTCTAAATGACCTGGTAACAGAAATCCTTCTAAATTTGTGCAGCCACATGCAGAACAGTCTAGTACCCAACTCCCTAGGCACTAATCTGTTCGCAGCTTTTCACACAGATAATATTACATTTGCAGCTTAGTCTCAACAACTGCATCCATAAATCAATTTCAGTCCAGCTTTAATTATCTATCTGTAATCAGGGCTCTTCAGGCCACATTTACATCTCATTCCTGCTGGCCAAGTAGTCACATTCGTCCTTTGAAGCTTATTCAAGCTTAAATTATTATATTCTCTGATAAACATAGAAGACCTTTCAGACTGAACTTCGTGAGCAGCATTAATGTATCTGAGGAGCAGAAATATCTATGAGTAAATCTTGATTTTGGCATTGAAGATACAAAGACCTCCTCACACCCAATAATGTTTTTTTTCAATGCTACCTCTTGGACTGAACTTGATGTAATCATTCAACTGTCTGAACTCTAGCAGCAGCAGATGGAATCACGATTTTCCAATTCCAATATGTCCCCTGGTTATTACGGCACTGGACTGAGACACCAAATCATACACGGGATTTTGCTGTTCTATTACCCATATTCTGCCTTCTCAATGAACACTTATTAAAGAATAATCAATCATTGTACAGTATGCCATTTTCTGTCTAACTTTTTGTAAATACACATACCCTCAGCTTTTCGTTGCAAATAAATCATCTCATAAGCATTCATGAATGAATTTTCACTAAATATATATGTGAAAGCCAGAACACAAGCATCCATAATTAAAGTTAAGAGTCAATCAGCTAAATGGAGCTGAGCCGATTAATCCAATGTAGAGGGTCTTCCATCCTCAGCTGTTAGCATAATGACTGTAAGATTCGATGTCTCTTATATAGTGGGGACATGAAATTCTTCATGTAGTAGATAGGACAATAGGTGCCCACTAATTACATAGAAGGACTAATATAAGTTTTTAATGAAATAGTGAAGGATATGTTAGCCCACTTATCTATTACATTTCAGGAAAGATGGATTCTCAAAGGAAATATGCTTTAATTGCTGTGGAACTTGTGGCCAACAAGGCTATTGGTAAAATGTAGTTCCTATACCGCAATAGGAAGAAGAAGAAAAATGTACACTTTTTTATGGTGCTATAGTCAGACAATACATCAATAACAGCATCTTTTAAAGGAGCACAGTGTTTGCAAATTGTACATACTGTGACAATGCTGTGGCTTTAAGAGGTTATTTTGTCCTGCTCTTTTTTTAAAGAGAGGTTTTAAGACAGAGGTGATGAGCTCTCCAGTTCAAAAATGAGTAGAGTATAGAGCTTGTGAGGCCTTGGGGTTTTATTTCCCTAAAGTTGGAACAATAGAAGCAGCCAGTTCTCACAGACCAGGATTTCTAATTTTTAGTTTTCTAGATTTGAGTTTCAGCATCAGTTGCTCTGGAGTCTCAACAGGGTTGGAAGTTGCAGTAAAGGTCTCCTGGCTTCTACTGTCTCTGAGTTTGCACTTGATAGTTTTTTCCTCTGCTGCTGGGTTGGCTGTGGGAAAATCCGATTTATGAATGCGCCTTTTTGCCAAGGGGTTTGTTTATGAGACGTTACTGTATTGGAGCAGTTAATTAGTAATAGTTACTGTATCCACTTCAATTTTCCAATAGAGTTAAGTTGTTCTAAGTTCTTTTCCCTTTTGCTGTATTTTAAGTATTGTGTTTGAATAAATTGTATTTTGCTTAACATCGAGTAGTTTGACCAGTCAAATTGCATCTGGAACACAGCCCGTTACATTTGCCTTTGAAATAAGAAAAGGTTAGGGTCTAGGCTACCTTCTTAAATTTTTTTGCCATTAGCCTTGTTGGCTGCAAGCTCCACAGCAGTTAAAGCATATTTCCTTTGAGGGTCCATCTTTCCTGAAATGTAATAGATAAGTGGGCTAACATATCCTTCCTTATTTCATTAAAAACTTATGCCAGTCCTTTTGTGTAATTAATGGGCACCTATTGTCCTCTGGTCCATCACAATACCTATACAGTAATTAAGAAAACAAACTGCAAAAAGTGGACAGAGGGCCAATCAAATCTGCACCATTGAGAGCTTATGAAGGATCAATACATTTCATTCCACTGGCATTGGTTAATTCCTACTTTCCCTACTTTCAATGAAACTAAAAACCAATTAGCACTTTTGTTCTTTTTCTTACTCAAAATATATAGATCTAGCTGCTTTTTAAATACCTTACCTGTGAGTTTGTTTCACTTATCTACTACCTTATGGAGAAAGTAACTTACCTTCACTGGTTTTCGTGGAAGGACATAATAGCAGATTTGGAGGTAACTTTGATCTTTTTTGATAGCTCAAAATGGGTGTCACAAATTACCAGCCTATCTGGTATCTCCTTATTTTTAATTTATATTGACTACATCTGTACTCACAATTAATTGGTACGTGGAAAATAAAAGGAAACAAAAACAGCAAATTATGTAAAGGATCGCAGAATCCTTACAGTGCAGAAAGAGACTGTTTGGCCAGTCGAATCTGCACTAATCCACAAAGAGCATCCCACACTATCTCTGCATTTACTATGGCTAACCCACACATCTTTGTACTTTGGGAGAAAACTGGAGCACCCAAAGGAAACCCACACTGATACAAGGGGAAGGTACAAACTCCACACAAACAGTTACCCAAGGCTGGAACTGAACCTGGATCTCTGGTGCTGTGAGGCATCAGTGCTAACCACTGCACCATCTTGATTGAGTTCTTTCACAAAGTAATAGAAATTGTTGACAAGCATGGTGTAGTATGTTCTATTTATGTGAACCTCCAAAAGACTTTTGACAAAGTACCATTCATTTTGGTAGCAAAACCAATTTAAGCCCATGGAATTTAAGGGACAATGACACTGTGGATATGAAGTCAGCTGAGGTTCAGAAGCAGAGTTGTGGTGAACAGTAATTTTTTTTATATGCTTCCCAGATTGAGGACATTGGCAAACTGGTGAAACATAGAGACATGTGGAAAACAAGATCCAATGCACAGGAGTTGAAGTGATACATCTTGGCAGAAATTATCACTGTCTTCACTACTATATTCTCTTATTCCCAATTAGCTTCATAGAACATAGAACAGAGAACAGTACAGCACAGTACAGGCCCTTCGGCCCACGAAGTTGTGCCAACCTAT
This sequence comes from Rhincodon typus, assembly GCF_021869965.1. NCBI lineage: Eukaryota > Metazoa > Chordata > Chondrichthyes > Orectolobiformes > Rhincodontidae > Rhincodon > Rhincodon typus. The sequence goes on along the minus strand of NC_063334.1, from coordinate 17,724,650 downwards.
TATCCTACTCTAAGATCAAACTACCCTGCATACCTACATTTTACTGTCATCTTTGTGCCTATCCAAGAGTCGCTTAAAGTCCCTAATGTGCCTGACTCCACTACCACCACCGGCAGCACATTCCACGCACCCACCACTCTCTGTGTAAAGAACCTACCTCTGACATCTTCCCTATACCTTCCTCCAATCACCTTAAAATTATGCCCCCTCGTAACTGTAATTTCTGCCCTGGCGAAAAGGTCTCTGGCTATCCACTCTATCTATGCCTCTCATCATCTTGTACACAATAACTTCCTTTAAAAATAGCTTTTTAAGAAGATTTTCATGGGATGTGGACTTCTAAGTCAAGCTTCTTTTAAGACCAGTATTTGTTGTTCATCCTCTAAATGAACTGTGAGACTTGCTAAGCCATTTCAGAGGAACAGTCAACCACATTTCTGTGAATCTGGATTCACGTGTGGGCCAGATCCAGTAGAATGGCAGATTCCCTCCCCTCGAGTATGTTAGAGAGCCAGATAAGTGCCTGCAACAATCAAAGAGTTGTCATGATCACTATGTAAACATAGCTTTATATTCCAGATTTATTGAACTTAAACTCCATGAGCTAACGTATTAGGGAAATTGAACCCATGTCACTGGAACATTAGCCTAGGGCTCTGACTTATTGCTCTAGTTATTATTACTGTGGCACCAACTTCCCCTAGACTGGTAAAGAAAATAGAAGAGCTGCCAGACATGTATTTTTAAAAGGTTGACTTCCTGACTCAATGTGAAGGTTGATTTTCCTCCATGGACACCAGGCTGACAGGGAGACTCTCAGAGCCTGACCAATACATATTCCAGCTTTTTCTTGTGTGTCAAGGAGAAAACAGCAGAAGTTTGGAATGGCTTCCAGGCATCAGTTTCAGGGCCTGACTGTTACTGATCTCCAGCAAAAGCCTGGAACATTCAAAGCTTTCGAATCTTCTGAGGGCGTTGAGTTTATAGAGAGAAACTGAATTTATATTTCGTGTTGCCTTTATCTCCTGCAGCCTCTGGTTGGTAGAATTCTTGGATCAGATGCTCACACAGGCAATCTCCAACAATTCCTGTATGGGTATGTTCACCGAACTTAGCCAGAAGGAAAAAAAATTGGAGGTTGGTAATGATGCTTTCTATCTCATTTACATAGTTACATGATTTACACAGGTCAGAGAAATCTCAGGAAATTCCCAAATCATTGTGAAGCTTTGATACGGAGGTGCTGGTGTTGGACTGGGGTGGACAAAGTCAGAAGTCAGACGACACCAGGTTATAGTCCAACAGGTTTATTTGAAATCACATGCTTTCAAAGCGCTGACTTCACCTGATGAAGGCACAGTGCTCCAACAGCTTGTGATTTCAAATATACCAGTTGGACTATAACCTGGTGTCATGTGATTCTGACATTGTGAAGCTTAATCACGACACTATCAAATACTAGAATAATCTTCAATAACTTTTCACAAGTTCTTCAAGAAGGTTTAAAGTCAGTATGAGATTTTTATAAAGTAAATTGTGAAGGCTGGATTTATCGATGATAAGAATAAAAAATGGTGCATAAATATCGAAGGTCCTACATTAACATCAGAGACCAGAAAACTGATATTTTATAGGAAACTTTTAATCAGATGAGAAAGGTAGGAAAGCCTCTTTGACTGACAAACAGAAAGAGGAAATAACAGGTGTTATTTTCAAATTTTAGTCCTCCCCTGCTCTGTGGAACAATTAAGGTCACTGTAGTCCTCCTCACACAGTTTTCTGTGCTGCACCCAGCTGATCAAGTACGTCCTGAGACTGAAGAAAAGAATATAACTCGTTGTCTCTAACAAGAACATTGTCTTCATTTGTTTTGTGATCCAATCAGCTGAAGTCGTTGACTTAATTACTGCAAATAGAGCATTTTCTAACATACTACAATGATAAATCTAATTTCAAATCAGTTTATCACTTCTTATCACAGTGTGGAGCTCGAGGAAGATGACAGGCCAGGCAGCATCAGAGGAGAAGGAAAGTTGACATCTCAGAAAAAGAAGAAGGGTCCCGACCTGAAACGTCAGCTTTCCTGCTCATCTGATGCTGCCTGACCTGCTGCGTTCCTCCGGCTCCACACTGTGTTATCTCTGACTCCAGTATCTGCAGTTCTTACTATCTCTGAGTGAGTTACCACCTCTTATAGTTTTGTTTTGAAATGTGTAGTCATTTTAGTTGCACTAGCTACAGGTTTACGACAGATTAAGGAAATTGGTGAAATATGTTAACACAGGGAGGTCAGTTTTAGAGCTGTAAAAGAGGTCAAACTATTTAACTTTGTTTCAGAGACAGTAGGAACTGCAGATGCTGGAGAATCTGAGATAACAAGGTGTAGAGCTGGATGAACATAGCAGGCCAAACAGCATCAGAGGAGCAGGAAAGCTGACGTTTCGGGCCTAGACCCCTCTTACTCACTTTCTCTATGGTTCAGCCATAAGGAGCATATTGAGGCAAAGGACAAGATACCTGGCAGAATCAGAGGACCGCAGAGTAAATTTTAAGACGTTCAACCACTTAAAAATGATGGTCTGATGATGAGGGAGGGACAGGCACCTTTTCTGGCCTTTAGAAAGGCTGGAAATGACTTTGAGAATATTTGAGGGTATGCCTTTGAAGGTGAGGATTTTGGAGAAGGGTGGGGGAGAGAAAAAGCATGCGTGGCAGTTAAAAAACTTATACATATCAAGGTATAAAGCAAACTGCAAAAAAATTAACTCTGTAATCCTTTCCTCTTGTTTATCGACTGGTAAAATGGAGGCAATACAGCATTAGGAAGCATTGTTGTCTTTGGCACTTTAAGTACTCTCTCTATAATAGGGCAAACAGAAATAGCATCTGGCTCAATATTGTAAATGCACTGGGAGCATAAAGAGAAAAGGTCTGCACTCATTAAGGAGTCTGGAATAAAAATAAGAGCACAAGGCACTTTTGTCACAATAGTACAAAACAAAGAACTGCAGACGCTGGAGGTCTGACACACACAAAAATGGAAAATTGTCAGGGAAACTTAGCCCCTTTGACAGCAAGTGTGTTCTGAACAAGAGTCACTGGACTTGAAACGTTGTCTCTGCTTTCTCTCCACAGATGCTTCCCACCGCTGTTACAATGCTGGCTTTGCACTAGATAGTCTCTCAGTTTCAGCATCACCATGTGCAGATTCACTGTCGCCTGAACTGAATAATTCACCCTTATGGCCCAATGTCTAACCATACAAGTACAAGACCTGGAACCTTAACAATGGAAGCTTGTCTGTGTACCGGGCACCAGCATCTTGCACATGCCTCAGGCATCTGTCCCCACACCCCATCCTCCATCTTTCAAAAAGTAAAGTGCTAAATATTCCAGTGAGAAACGGCCAATTATCAAACAAGGTAGTGTAGTTTGCATGTGATTTATGGAGAATACATTTTAGAGAAATTCAGTCTAATTCCTACAGCTTCTTTGTGACATCAAAGATCACAAATTATGCAACCTATCCTTCGGTACGTGTTGTCCTCCTGAGTGCAGCTCTTATGGAGTTACCTACCACTTGGCTCAAACATTACATGGATGAATGTCGCTTGATTATATTAATTATCTGAAATTATTTGGTAGGCAAAAAAGTAAAATTCTGTCAGCTTCTATCCTCAGTTAATTGTTCTTTTCCAGATAGCTTCAGCACACAACATGCAAACTAACTTAGTACCAATATAACAACAGACATTAAAGATGTATTAGAATATTGAACAACACAAGGAAGGAGATAGAAGTAGTGACAAGGTTGGGTAGAAATATCTAATTTACTGTTGCTTTCCACTTTCGGCACGTGCACTAGTTTTTGTAAATAATGCCTTGTGCAAACTTTCACCAAAGTTTGGAACCTTGGCAGGAACTTTTCAGACACAGCACTTCTTGGTGTAGCTTCTAGGTTTTGTCGAGGAGCTGTGGACAATACTTTGACTTTATCAGAGTGACGACTAGAAAGGTGCCTCGAGCACAGCAAGATGCTCCAAAACTGTCCTGCTGTCCATCCAAGAACATATTTGGATGCTGCTTGTGTTGTCGTTCAGTATTGATTGGGCTTTCTTTTTAACTGCATGTCTGGAGCAATTATTCCAATTTGTCAGGTTAATCCTGGTGATCGTGGCCCATACCCTACATGTTGATAATGCTTCCCCGGTATGTTTTTGCCTGTATACATACCACTGTAGCAAGTAATCAATATGCAGTAACCAAGGAAGTAAAGCACACAAACAATGATCAAAAAATATTTGTAGCCTGTGTATTCCATTTAACCATTTTACCAACAAAAACATTAAAAGTGTGTATGTATTTACTGCACAAACATGAACATTGACAACCCACATCCAGCAACTTGTCTATTCCCTATTTTATATTCACTAATCAAAATGCAATTTGATGCTTTTGGATTCCCAAATAATCATTTGCAGCTAGCAGTTAACATCTTGAACACTGACCTATTTGATACGCATACTAGTTTATATTGCAATGTTAACAGGTTGTGGACCATGGGCATAATGCATAGCAACAATAATTTTGCCAACTATTGGCAATGCCATGTCTCTGTTACAATTTGGCTGCACATATCCTTGCTACAGATGGTGAAGCAAACTGAAGCATTTGTCCAAGCTTGTTGGGTGGGCCACTTCCAATAAGTAAGATCTAGTGCTTACTAATCTTCCTAGTAAGTCATTTTAATTTCATCTTGCCAAACCTCAATCTTAAAGTACTATACTTAAATCGCTTTCCAAAATAAAAAAAAATTAGCCTACAGAAATTTGTCTGCATCAATATGAAACAAAACAATAGTTTTATTCTGAAATTGTTTAGTTCAGACATCACAGTACCAGAAGGCCAATGTGAATATTGGGAAACAAAATATAATGGCTGTACAATTTTAAGAACTCAATGACCTCATGCCATTTTAAGAAAATATCTCCATCAAATCTGGGTTTCTGGTCGATTCACAGCAATGAATTAACTCAAACCAAAGTCACAAATGACCTCTTTGACTGTAAACACAGTGCATTATTTTTATTCATCATCTTTCTAAATGTTGATTCCATAAACCACACTATCTTCATTTAACCTCTTCCTCTTGGTCTAGTTCAATGCAGCCATCTTCCTTTATTCCACTCCTACCTACCGAGTCATACTCAGGGCACCCTAACAATTACAATATCATAAGAAGCATAGATAAGGTGAGTAACAAAAGTCTTTTCCCCAGGGTGGGAGAGTTCAAAATTAGGGGGCATATTTTTAAGGTAAAAGGGGAAAGATTTAGGAAGGAAATTAGCAGAATCTTTTTTTACACAGAGACTGAACTGCCAGAGAAAGTGATGGATGCAGGTACAATTACAACATTCAAAAAAAATTGGTAGAAGTTCATGAATAGGAAAGTTTTGGAGTGTTATGGGCCAAGTGCAGGCAGGTGGGATTAATTTAGTTTGGGAATATAGTTGGCATGGACTGGTGGGCCAAAGGTTTGTTTCTGTGCTGTATGACTCTATTCCAGTTTCCGTTTTATACTGTTAACAATGAAGTTTCCCAAGCATCTACCTTGGCCCCCTTCACTTTCTCATTACAGTTTATGCTGTCTCTTGGTGACATCATCCACAGATGTGGAGCAATGTACATTCCCAACGTACACCAATTAAACCAAATGCTACCTCTCTACCATGTGTGTTTGCCCCAGGTTACATGAGTTGTGATTTCCTGCAATTAAATTTTATGGAAAAGAAATCCGTGGTCTCTGTTCCTGCGGGCAGTGTCTGCTAGTACTCAATGGATGTGGCCTCCCAGCAGCAGCAAGTGAAAAGGTAAAGAACTGCATATACTGAAAACCTGAAACAACGTTAGAGAAACTCAACAGGTCTGGCAGCATCTGTGGAGAGAGAAATGGAGTTAATGCATTGAGTCCAATATGACTCTTCAGCTAGTAAAGGTAGGATTTAAAGAACAAAGAGGGTCCAAGGAAGGCAAATTCTGGCTAATCTTTCAAAGAGGTTCCCTCCAATATTGTCCCATGCTATTGATTTTTTTTTCCTTCTTACCCTGCTAGTGTCCAGGATCTCCTGTAAGCCTTAGCTGTGAGCACCTCTACTGATGGGGTTGCTGCAGCTTGAGAGCTGTTGGCCCTCTGGTTGATTGGAACACCAGCATCATGAGCCAGCAGCCTCCTGAGAGTCAATTAGATGGCTTTGTGGTAAAATTGCCAAGTCAGCGCTGCTACCGGTAAGAGCTGGCATGTTTTAGTTAATGTCAAGCTCCCAATTTCCCTTCATAAATTTCAGCCCATTAACTCTCGCTGTACCAGGGTCTTCACAACTCAGTGTCTTAGTTGTTCCTGCATTGAACCCATCCCTCCATATTGTGTAGGACACAACGATAACATCTTTCCACCTCCCTTTTTTCACTCCTACCTCAGCCTATCTAATGTTGAAACCCTCATCCATGTGTTTGTCACTTCCAGATTAACTAATCCAGTATTCTGCTGGTCCAGCTCCCCTCTATTAATTTCATTTCATCCAAAACACTAGCATCATATTGTATCCCACACCATTTTCCTGCCAGCTTCTTTAGGGATTTTAATTTGTTTCCTATAGTTTAATTTTTGTCATGGAGAGAGGAAAAAGAAGCCAGGTCTGTTTTTGTGTCAGAAACTCAGCTCCAGTGGGAAAGTGATTAAAATTCTAATTTTCTCAGGGGTGAGCCCACATTTCATATGGAGCCATGTCTCCTGTTCAGTTAGACCCAGTGAGGGAAGGAATGGAACAGATGGAGTGTGGGATTTAACGAAACAAGGCGGCCATCAGTGAGATGCTGGCTGCCCTGAGAGAGGGATCTGAGCAACGTTGCAAGTCTTTCACAGTACCACAGGGAGGTGGAATGTCACCAGCAGGGGGGTGTAGTCTCCTGCTACATTTTTGCCAAACTGGATCTAATGCTTAGACCCTTTCTGATGAAGGGTCTAGGCCCGAAACGTCAGCCTCTCTGCTCCTATGATGCTGCTTGGCCTGCTGTGTTCATCCAGCCCTACACCTTGTTGTCTCGGATTCTCCAGCATCTGCAGTTCCTACTATCTCTGGATCTAATGCTGAACGGTATAAAAGACAGGAGGAAGGTCCTCTTCTGTCTGAGGGTTGAGGAGGTCGAATAAGAAGAGGCCACGCCATTGTGCATTCTGCTCAGCAGCAACTGCCTCCATCTTCCCTTCTTCCTTTTTTACCTCCTCTTGCATGATGAGCTGACTATTTCCTACGCCCACCATCCTCAAGGACCATGTAGCAGAGACTGTAGCAAGCAATACAATGATGGAAACCCCAATTACATCTTCAGAAGCCTGATGGCCCACTCAACTGTCGTCCTAGTGAGCAGCTGGCATTGCTTGTGTTGCCTGTGGCTCACTAGGGGATGTCAGCTGCCATCTCTTCAGGAAATTTCCATTGCCTCCCAGGAAACATCCACGTTCTTTGGGATGAAGGTCAGACGAAACCTGGACTGCAAGAGAATAAGGAAGCTTTGGACGGTGCCAGGAAAGTGAGCATCCTATAGGATATAACTAACATACACACGCACACACGTATGCATGTGCACATATGTATACACACAGACACACACACACACACAAACACACACACACAGACACACGCACCGACACATGCACGCACACACACACAGACACACACACACACACACACACACACACACACACACACACACACACACACACACACACACACACACACACACACACACACACACACACACACACACACACACACACACACACAGACACACACAGACAGACAGACAGACAGACAGACACACACACGCATGCACACATGCACGCACATACACACAGACGCACGCGCGCACACACACACAGACACAGGTACACGCACACACACACATACATACACGCACGCACGCAACGTACACAAAGCTTTTGGAAGTTGAGGGAGTGGAAGCATTTCCTGTCGATGAATCTCACGGTGATGTCACTGGCTTCCCAGATTGCCACGCCAATGATGCCTAACATCAACAGCGCCAGGGACCTGGGTTGGATTCCAGCCTCAGGTGACAGTCTGTGTGGAGGTTGTATGTTCTCCCTGTGCCTGTGTGAATTTCCACTGGGTGCTCCAGTTTCCTACCACAGTCCAAAGATGTTCAGGTTAAGTGGACGGGCCATGCTAAATTATGCTACATTACACAATGTGCAGGCTAGGTGGGTTAGCTCATCATAAATGCAGGGTTACAGGGACAGGGGAGGGGAGGTGGAATGCTCTTTGTCGGGTCAGCAAAGACCTGATGGGCCGATTGGCCTCCGTCTGCACTGTCGGGATTCTATGATTCCTGTTCTGGGGAGTCCAGCAGAAGAAGTAAAATCCAATGTTCATGTGTCTATGAGGATGTGTGTTTTGAATGAATATGCTGCTCTGTCCCTGGTGAAGAGGGAATCACCAACCAGCTAAACACAGTGGTGAGCAGCTGTCTTCAAAATACCATCAAGATTCACAGCTGAACCCTGGAAGAACCCAGAAGCCAAGAAATTCAATTAGAATTAAAATTAGTTTTATTGTCACATGTACTCAAACAAGCACAGTGAAAAGTTTATAAGTCTTCACTTACAGTGCCATCTTAGGTACAAAGGTAGCTAGGTACTGCTTCTTCAGTTACAAGATCTTAGAAAGTAGAGAAATAAGAAAGTCCAGCATTGCAGAAATCAAAGTTCAGAACAATGATCTTCCAAAGCAGACCACACTGGCACTTCGTCTCCAGTCTGCCACCAGGCCTTGGCTCCAGACCGCGCCAGGTTTCACCTCAAGGTTCATGAGGCTGGGAGATTGCTCTGGAATCACCTCGAGACTAGGAGACCATGATACAGCCATGCCAGGCTGACCACGATACACTGATAGAAGACTACGTCAGGCCGAGAGGACGCCATGCCATTCTGGGAGGCTGCCACACGACACCGGTGGTCATGTTGAGGTTAATAACAACTGGCCAGGACTGGTAACCAATGGTGTGGGGTCTTCAACAGTAAGGGCAGAGGTGTCGATGACCAGCTACCTTGACTATTGCAATCAGTCGCTTGGAGTACTGGATTTTATTTATCTCTACACAACCCCGATTTCAACAGATAATTCCTGCTGCGTATTTGGCTTCTATTGTCTTGCTGCTCCTCATTCTTTTCCCACTCCCTCCTTCTGGGGTTTTGCCTTTCCTGCAGGGGATTCTTTTCCTCATGACTATGTGGGCCAAATTCTGACAGGTGTGCCCCCTTTGTTAGCTGGAGCTGTCATTCTAGAAAGGTGACTATCCAAAATTCCTTAACATCCATGCCTCCTGCCCTGGTGATGCTGGAAGGCAATGAACCTATTAAAAACTTGGCTTCTACATGCCCTCCTTCTGCCCGCTGTGCAGTCCCCACAATACCACTTTACAAAGAGTGCGGCCTCTTTGTCCCATGGACAACTATTACGGGATTGGAATGTTGTCCTGGACATCGCTATCTGCATCCCTCCATTTCTTTTACCAACCTGCTTTCAATAGGTCAGTCACTGTCCATTTAAAAATTAAAAGGTCTGTCTCTCTCAGGGTATTAATAAGCTTCTAGATACTTTTTAAGCAACCTTTCAAGAAGTGTTCAGGCTAGATGGATTGGCCATGCTAAATTGCCCACAGTGTTCAGGGATGTGTAGATTAGGTGTATTAGTCATGGGGAATGCAGGGTTACATGGAAAGGGTAGGGGAATGGTTCTGGGTAGGACACTCTTGAGAGGGTGAATGTTGACTTGTTGGGCCGAATCGCCTGTTTCCACACTGTAGGGATTCTTTGATCTATAAATGTTATAGTACACTTCTGGACGGGGTGGGACTTGAACCCGGGCTTTTTGGTAGCGAGATGGGGACACAACCAATGTGCCACAACAGCCCTAACATGAGCTCATATAAAACCTTTATATGTTTTGAATCAATCTGTTTGGACTTGTTGTGACACATTTCCTACCCAGGTGGGACTTGATCCCAGAGGCAGGGACACTACCATTGTGCTAGGAAAGCACTCTTAACAACTTTCTATACCATGTCAATTTATACCAATTGAAGGCAGAGTTGAATTCTTGTTCCATCCTCCCTCCAAAGCTGGTTATTCTTGCCAGCCATTAGAAGTGGGTACAGCATCCACCTTTGGTATTTTGAGGAGTAACCATTTCCGTGACTTTTAGCAGGGCTCCAAATTTCAGCCCCGGTCTCTTGACATCTCTAGTTTAAAATGTTCATTCTCATATCTAAATCCATTATTGTCTCAAGTCCACAACTCCTCACAAATTTTTAAATTATATTTGTTGAAAAAGAAAAGTATAAGATCCTCCCTTCAGTCTACCACTCATTCTGCCAATTAGGTCCTATGTTCTGAAACACCTCCACCTTTCTGTCTTTTCTTTCTTTAAGTTTCTTCTGAACCTAAACCTGTTCCTTTTACCAAGCCTCTGCCCACCTCTCTTAACAACATTTTCATTTATAATATCGCCTATGTGCATCTTACAAGATTTTTCTACATTTAAAAACACCTAAAAATTTGATGGTTTCCATTCTTTGGTTTTCCATCCAAATAGATGTTCCGGGGTAAAAAAAGTGAAACCTCAGGCAGGTTCCACAGAATTGTACTAGAAATCCAGTTCAATATTTCTGCATAAAACCAAGTCTCTAATGATCCTATGGCACAAAATAAACACAAGCTCTCAAGCAGACAATGTTCAGCAGACCACATGTTACAGTCCAGCAGGAAATGGAAACAGAATCTGTTCTCTATGCTTCTCTCTGCCCCCTGCAGCAGTGATACTACCTCAATTCTGCCACCTCATTCTCTATTATTTTAGCTTCACTCAAAAAATAAATAGATATCTGGATGCTTTTACTCAACTGTGGAAAAAGCACTTCCTGATTTTACTCCTAAATGGCGTACATTAATTTTGTTTTGGACTCGTGTATTCAAAGGAATGGTTTCTCTTTATCTAACCTATCAAATTCCTTTCTCATTTTAAACATTCCGGTTAAATCATACATCAAAATTCTAAATTCAAAGAAGTAAGGTATCAAGAAACTCTGGCAAAACTGGAGTTATTAGGAATCCGGGGAAGACTCTCCACTGCTTTGTGGTACAAAATAAAACAATAGTGATTGATGGAGGCAAATCATCTCAGACACAAAAATCTCGGTTTCTGTTCTTCGTGGTACCGTCATAGACCCAATCATCTTCGGCTACTTCATCAATGACCTTCCCTCCATCACAATGTCAAATGTGGGGATGTTTGTTGATGATCGCTCAATGTTCAGCAGCGTTCGTAACACCAGATCTGAAGCAGTCCATTTCCATTCCATCTAGACACAGATAACATCCAAGAATGGGCTAATAATTGGCAAGTAAAATTTTCACCAAGTGCAAAGCAATGACCATCACAAACAAAAGAGGATCTAGTCATCTCCCCTTGACATTCAATAGTATCATTGTTGTTTAATATCTCACTATCAACATCGTCCTTTTGACCAGAAGTTGAACTGGACCAGTCATATAAATACAGAAGCTACAACAGCAGACCTGAGGTTAAGAAGTCTGTGATGAATAACTCACCTCCTATTTCCCCAAAGCCTGTTTACCAATTATACACGCAAGTCAAAAGTATTATGGAATCCTGGTCAGTTGCCTGGATGGATGCAGCTCCAACAATAATTTCCAAGACAAAGCAATCCACTTTAATTGGTAAACCATTCATTATCTTTAATATTCACTCCTTTCACTGATGGCAGCAGTGTGCACCAACTACCAGTTGCACTGCAAAACTCACCCAGGCTCCTTCAACAGCACCTTACAAGTCTGCGATCTCTACTATCTAGAAGGACAAGGGCAGCCGATGTGTGTGGGAACACCAAAACCTTCAAGTTTCCCTCCAAGCCACACAGCATCTGACTTCAAACTATTTTGCCACATCCTCACTGCTGTTCGGTCAAAATCATGGACTTCCCTTCCTAAGTGCTGCAGGTCACCTACCCACAATAGATTGCAGAGGTTCAAGAAGTCAGCACACTTGTCAAGGAAAATTACGAACAGGCTATACATGCTGGGCTAACCAGGGACGTTCAAACCAATGAACAAATGAAGAAATATAAGCCAACTTTATGCAACCTGTCATCAGTTTAATCTTTGAGGTAATTCTGCTGAACCTTCGCACCAAGGGTAATATATCTTTTCTTAAGATTAATGGCGTTCAAAAATAAGACACTAATTTGTAAAGGAGTCTTTCAGGTAATACTTTATTAAAATCCTTTGGAGATCAATATGTAAAATTATATATAATATGATGCCCCATCATCATTTGGGAAGTGATTTCTTAGAAAAATTGTTAGTCAAGCAAGGTCTACCTCATTCACAGAAGAGAAAATTTACTTTTCATTTTTCCTCTGTTATTTAGCATGGTCTGCCCTCCATAGCAGGGTTCACCACAGATTATACTGTACCAGGGCCAAGCCCAGAAATAACCACTTAATTTGGAGATTTCATCCATATGAAATCAATTGATGTGGTTTCCAAAGATTTTAATGCTGTCAGAAAAACCACAACTTGCTCTAATTCCATAGCTCATTGCACTGATGAACTGCAGACAATCAGCCTTTACAAAACATCAGTGTTGCCATCCAAGACTGTCCTTGTTATAATAAGGGATTTTTCTTCTATTTTAATTGGAAACATTCTAATCTAGACTGTCACTTTAAAAACCTGCACAATTATATTAACCTTTCCTAACAGCAACTATCATAGCCTTTGGATTCTTATAGAGTTTGATCAATTTCCAATTATTTCAATTGAGCTTTTGACATATGTGACTGAAATAAAACATTATATCACGAGGGGTAGGAGAAGTTGGAGAGAAGAGATTTCCGCCATGTGCCAGGAATTCTAATATTAAAAAATGTCTCTTCATGACCAGCTTCACAGATTATTCCTCATAAAGGTGAAATCAGTCATCTCAGCGAAAAGGAAGCACAAAGCCGTAGCATGCTTGGAAAGTACCAGATATGGTGCTAATCTGCCTCAGTTTGTGGAAATCAGCTCATTTTAATGAGTATTGGCCTGGAGTTTTGCAGTGGTAATGACTGAGAAATTGTCAGGATTCATCATCATTATTGCTCTAAAACTGACAGCAACTTCTGGAGTCCACACAAGTGTAGAAACATAGAAATCCAGAAAATGCTGTCAGTAATTCTTCACTTCACCATAGGGTTCACTTTGGAAATCCACCCAGACTATAAGTAAAATCGCTGAACTTCCTCTTTTTTGTTATTGATCTCGCTGTAATAAACTGTGAAGAAATTACACTTGATAAATGAGGTGTAACCAAGTTTTTAACAGCATACTGTATTCATAGCTATCACTCAAAAATCCTTTCTGGTCTGAAAAACTAATTTTATATTGTGATGTTAAAATTTGCCATTGCAAAAAAATTAATTTCTTTTCTATTTTATCTCCTACCATAATCCTATTCATAGATCCCAATTATTTATTTCACTTTCTAAAATATATATTTTATACATATGTATATATTCACTTTGACAGTGAAGAATAGTAAGTACGCTGTACTTCCTGGTTTGTGTCCTCTGAAAAAACTTCATTGTGATTGGGTACTTAGCATGTGTAATGATATCACTGTTGCTAGGTCTCCTTAACTTGACATCACATTCAAAACTAACTTTAGGAGATGTGGAGTTTACATCAAAGGGATCACAAGATCTTTATGGTTCAGTTCTTTGAGGTCTGATCAACATTATCACCTCAACTGACTATGAAATCTGGACAATCACATTTCTGATGAAGGGTCTAGGCCCGAAATGTCAGCCTTCCTGCTCCTATGATGCTGCTTGGCCTGCTGTGTTCATCCAGCTCTACACCTTGTTATCTCACATCCCTTGCATGTTGTCCACGCTGATATCAAAGGTGACATAGCTGAGAAATGATAAGAACTACAACTGTAAGAGATTGCTATTCTTTTAAAATATTGATTTAATAAAGGTGGCATAGTTCTCAACTGCTGGCTGGAAGAACAGTATGAGCCCAGTTCTTGCTTCTTTTCCAAAGGTTTACTAAATAATGTGCCACACAGGCACTTAATAAGCCACCAACAGGTTTTACCTCATAATCCTGGAGGACCCCTGAGGGAAGATACCCTGCCTGCTGAGAGTTTCTGGCCAATCATAGAATCCCTGTAGTGTGGAAACAGGCCCTTTGGCCCAACAAGTCCACACTGACCCTCTCACCCAAACCCATCACCCTATAACCCTATAACCCTGTAACCCACCTAATCTACACTTCCCTAAACACTACAGGCAATGGCCAAACCACCTACCCTGCACATCTTTGCACTGTGGGAGGAAACCCGCACAGACATGGGGACAACGTACAAACTCCACACAGACTGTCACCCGAGGGTGGAATTGAACTTGGGTCCCTGGCACTGTGAGGCAGCAGTGCTACCCACTGAGCCACCGTGCCACCCCACTATCCACCAGCAACTCTTCTATACTCAGCACACCACCTGTATGGTGGTGGCTATTGCTGATAGTACACCCACCCAAGGCTGCAGATCAAGAATGGACCAATGTGCAGATGAGTGACAGTGGCAGGAGTGTTGTGGGGGAAGGAATGTCAGTAACAAAAATAGGGATTGGCTATTGGCAGACCCCTGACCCCACCCTACCTTTCCTATGCTGTAACCCTCATTCACACCCTGTGTGTCTTTGAATGAGGGATTCTCCTTAAGTGTTTACTTGTCATTGCTTTCTTCATGGCATGCTCCCACTATTATCACCATTGGGTTAATATCAATGCTGACAGAATGAGGACCATAAACAGATCACAATTAGTGGTGAGGGAGAAGGACATCCATGACCTTCCCGAGACACCTTTCAGTGAAATGAAGGTGGGAGATGGTATGGTCCTTCTCAGGAATGGCATACAACTCCATCCACAACTGCACACTGTGGCTGTAATTACAGAATTTTGTCAAGGATCAAGACAGCCCTATTTCAGCAAGAATAGCTTTGTAAAAACCAAAAGAACTGCAGATGCTATAAATCAGAAACAAAATCAGAAATTGCTGGAAAAGGTCAGCAGGTCTGCCACCATCCATGGAGAAACATCTCAGTTAAACATTTTGGGTTTAGTGACCCTTCCTCAGAACTGATGGTAGCTAGGAAAAATTTGGCTTATACGCAGAAGATAGGGTGGGGGGAGAGGGTTAAAAACATTAACTCTGATTTCTCTCCACAGATGCTACAAGAATAGTTTTGTGCTGGTGAGGAGGAAGCACACCATATAGGATAAAAGGATGTCACTGAAACAATTAAAGCTGTCTCCCATGACTATAGTCTGTGGATAAGATAAACATTCTATGTTGTGAGGAAGAATGACAAGGCAAAATTGCCCATGGTTGACCACTCAAACAATGCTCAGGCTAGAGATGCTGAAATGTGATGCCCCCTTTAGCAATGGAGCAAGAAAACATTAGCATAGTCTAATTAGACTATCAACCATCAGCTTGGACTTTGTGGCTTATAAATGTCTGCATCATCTCATCTAACATTTTGTGCCACTAAGTTAAAATACCACCTGAAACCACTCATCCATACAACTATCTCATATCATGAGCTATCCTATCAGCTGTGCATCGGGGAGACACTTATGTTAAGAAGAAGATACTTTGTCTGTTTTTAAAGTGGAATCTCTCTGAAACCCAACAGCAAGAAACCAAACTGATGGCATCCCTTTCAACCACCACAAGGAGGCAACCCAAAACAGCAAGCTGCCTTTTAATGCTTGGATGCCCTGGCAATTCGTCAGCTAAATGCATCCGGTGACTCTCTGAAGTAACAAAATATCAATGTTAGCTATTCTGCCGCTTAAGTGTGATATTGGGCAATCGCTTTGAGAATCAACCCATTAGGTGTAAGGAAAGGCTTTACTCTGGAAGCAGTGAAACATATGAATGTATGAACAAGCCACAAGAATAGGCCATTTAGTCCTTCAATAAGATCACGACTGATCTGATTTTAACTTCAATTCTATATTCCTGCATACCCCAATAGGCTTGGTTATATTACCCCTTGGTAATCATGAGTCTATCTAAAAAAATTAAAGATTCTGCATCCACTGCCTTTTGAGGAAGAGAGTTCCAAAGACACCATTACATTCTGAGATAAATTATTTTTTCCTCAACTCTGTCCCAAATGGGTGACCCTTTCATTTTAAACTTTGACCCCTAGTTCTAGATTATCCCACAAGAAGAAACATTCTTTCTACATCCACCTGGTCAAGTCCCTTCAGGATCTTATATTTTTCAATTAAGTCACCGCTGACTCTTCTAAACTCTAGAGGAAACTAGGAAATTTGTGAAATGAAACAGCTTCCATAAAGCTTATGCTAAGTACAAGTTGAAACGTCTAGCTTTCTAACCTTGACTAATGCAGTGCAAGCATCTTTTGCTTCTTTTATCCCATTTTTATCTCATAAATCTGAAAACTATGGTAATAAGTCTAAGTTTCCACTTAATCTTGCAGCTGCTTTCAGAGAATCGGCTTGTTGATATATTTGGCTCAGTAAAGTGAGATGCAATTACAACTCATAAAACTGTGGCAGCCATTAGAATTGTAACCTATCTGTCTAATTCAGTCTCTCTGCTTTATTAATGTCTTTAAAATGGAGCACTCCAGGACCCAGACACACATCCAGCTGCTCAGCACAACCCACCAGCCTTAAACCAATAACGTGCCATTATCATGCATTTCCTACTGTGTAATCAGTAAATCTGCCCAAATCTTTCATCAGGTTGGGACAGGAACCAGAGACAGTTCATGTATTTGAAGACTCAATTATGCTGCGATTTCCCCACAGCTAAAGAAAACCTCCTGTTCATAAGGCGAAAACTGACTGATTGTCACAACAATTACACAAGGTAAGACTTACAAGGACTTTTCATTCCAGCTCATTGACTAGCAACTTATTAAAGCATTCTTAAAGCTTTCCTTTTTCATAACATCTTCAAGTAATGGAAATAATTTGCACTTATTTAGTGCCTTTTCTAGTTTTAGGACATTATAGTTAAAGAAAGTACTATTGACGTATCATCACTGTTGTTCCGGAGGGAAATCCAGCAAACAATTTAGGCACGGTAAAAACCCCACACATAGCAATGAGATACATGACAATCAGTATTTTAGATACACTGCTATGGGATAAATATTGGTCAGAACAAGAAGAACACTGTCTCTCATTTTTGAACATAGCCATCTGGTGTGTTTGCATCTGCCTGAAAAGGCAAGAGGGTATTTGGTCTAACAACTCATTTCAAAGACATCACTTATGACAATGAAATATTCCCTCAGTACTCCTCTGACATTTTCCACTGAACAATATTTATATTGATGACATTTATAAAATCTTTTTTTAATTTAATGCTGATCTGATATTTTGGAGCTTTGGCATGACATAGCAAATGGGAGTCCTGTATTTCTCATTTTTCAGTCAAAGCCTTGACAACTTTGAAGTGCTGTGTTGTATTTATTGAAGCCATCCCTGGATTGTGATAGAAATTTGAACGACGAGGATTGCATTCCTGTCTACTGACCAGTGACAGAAATGTTGGAACCAGCCTGGAGTACACTGCATGGTTGTCATCTCATCAGCAATCATGAGGCAAGTTGCAGAAAAATAAATCTACAATGACAAAATGAAACAAAAGTAATCCAAAACAAATTGTGTGAGTGTATTTTTTTTTACGCAAGATTTCATTAAATATAAGGTTCTAGTAATGGCAAGAAAATAATGAGCACAATGGAAACGATACATTGATTCAAAGTTGTCTGTGCCCCTCCTACCCCCACCACCACTGTTAGTGAAAACTTAAATAACATGCCAAAAACCACAAAAAAAATGCAGTGTCTGAAGCTAACAAAGTGTGAAGCTGGAAGAACACAGCAGGCCAGGCAGCATCAGAGGAACAGGAAAGTTGACATTTCGGGTCATTTCTGAAGAAGGATCCCGACCCGAAACACCAACTTTCTTGCTCCTCTGATGCTGCCTGGCCTGCTGTGTTCCTCCACCTCCACACTTTGTTATCTCTGACTCCAGCATCTGCAGTTCTTGCCATCTCAGTACCAGGAGATGTGTTTAAAGGAAGAAGATTTTCACAATGCTGCAACCTATACTGCAATCTTTAACCTTGCAAGTAGTACATGCATTTTGAGCCTTCATTTCTGCAAGGCTGCAGTGAAAAATCATTAAGAGGAATATGCACAGAATATTGGATTCACGGAATTGCTTAGAACAATGAGCAAATGAAATCTAGTTGTTGTTGCATGACATTTCTATATTTTGACCCAGTGGCACTGTGGCTGTTTAAAAAAGAAATGTACACCTGACTATACATAAAATAGCACAGTTCATTAGGCATTGTAGTATAAAATACAGTACAGCAGCATCATACTGTATGCTTTCTGAGCAGTGTGTCAGATGGCAAGCAGATGTCTGTGATTGAATCAGTCTTTCTATACTTTGTGTATGCCCATCTTCATCAACTCCAATAGAAACACGAGAAACAAATTACAATATAAATTGTACATAATCAGTTCAAGACTGACATACAATAAAGCACACAATTTTAAAAGAAAAGTTTCACTTGGCCAAAGCTTCCCTTTACAGGTATAGTCTAAATTCTTTGACATTTTTCCACACTGCTCTGCACCAATGCGCTGCAGCTTTATCTGTTTTACCATTATTACGAAACGTTGTGATACTTCGCAATTCAGTTTCAATTTTAATTTGTGGAAACAGATCCAAAAATGTCAACTGTGTCTGGTAGGAAAGATGTTAGTCTCAGTGTAGAATTGTTATATTCAAATTTCACAATAGGTTGGATGCTACAAAGACATTGGCCACGCAAAATGACTGCACTAATCATTTGAGCACTTCAAGAGAATGAAAACACAAAAAATGTTCTTAAAGCTAACCAGATCACCAGTTTATACCTTTTTTTTATTTATTTTGCATTTATAAAACTAAGAAAACAAAACAGGGTGTCGACTACATCATGCAAAAACGCACGTTAGAAATATTTTCAATTCTGAGTAATATTTATTGTGCACTGAGGGACAATGATACAGTCCCCCTCAACGTAACCATAGCTCAGTGTCTGCACAGAGACCTGATCTCATCAGATACAATTAATTATGTATAGTTTTCTAATACCAAATAGAGGACCAACATCGTCAATTTGTAGTAAAAAGAAAGAAATTGTTTCATTACTGTGTCATCCACCTCTCTACTATAAATTAGCAATATCTAATTTGTAGAAGAAGCAATTCTGTGCACATTCTGTGGACAGAGTAGCTGACATCAGTATTTTATTACTTCAGACTAGCCAATGATGCTGCCAGAAATTCACTTTCCCTGTGGATACTAGCAGTGAGGAAAATAAATAGAATTACTTTCTACAGTCGGTACTATAGTTGGAACTTATCCATCGCCGGGTTCACTATGATGTGATGGAAGGGTTGGCATGGTCATTACAAGGTTAATACAACATTGTAAGGCCGATTTTTCAAGGGTTGCAGGGTCAAAACCCTATACGTGCAATTGAAAAATCATAGTCCCAGCAGTTGTCTGTGGAGCCCAATACTTTTCGGACAGATCTGAATCTTCAAGTGTGGGAGGGAACAGGGACATGCTCGCAGCCAGTTAGTAACTTCCTTAGTTCCTTAATAAGTTTGTAATGCGAACTGTCTGCATGTTTGCAATTTTGTAATTAAACCCTTTAACTTAAACCCAAACATAGTCTTGTGCAAGTTAACGTATGGCTTTTGGGTTTGCTGTAGGATATTTAGAAATTGTTTGTCCATTTACACAAAATTAACCCTAAGGATTTCTTCATGCCAGATCCAGTGCTGCACAGTAACCTACCCCATGTGATCCTCAGTGGATGTAACTCTAGGGATCTCTCCTTGACAAGGAAGCACCCCCTGTTGGTTTCCTTCGCTACTATTTCAGGCAGGCAGCTCCCAGGGACAGGGACTGAGCATGAGGTCAAGATATGGCATTCACCCAGATTTACAGGTCTCAATGGCTCCCAACCTTGTTTTGAAAATCCATGCTATTATTTATATTATTAACCACTATGATTCTTATTTGCAGGCTCTCCAATCAGTCAGCTGTTGGCAGCATTGTGAGGGTTGTTTGGGAGGTAGAGTGGAAGTGGAGGAGAGGTAAGTGAGGTCAATTTAAGATCAAACGACCTACAGAAGGAAGAAAATAACTCAGTTCCCTGTGGAATGCTAGATAAATTGCTACTTGAACAATACATATATCCAAAGCACTCAGTATGGATTCTGACGGAGCAGCTAATCTGATTCAGTTACAGAAGCTGGAAGACATTTATTATGTCTCACAGCAGTTATGCAATGTGCCTTCAAGGAACATGCTCATGACATCATCACCATATCATGACATGTGACCTAATGACATAAAGCTCTCAGTCTCCATCTTACTGAGTCTTCATGCAACATGACACTCTGAGGGAAGCATGCTACACCTACAGTACATCCAAATTGCTCAGCTTGAGCCTAGGCATGCAAGTGCCCCTGTGATGATATTTGTTGTCCATGCTTGGGCAATTTTATGTATTAAAAACACTTTACACAAACACTTGTCGGTGAGGTGGAAAAAGGCGCACACAATTTGGTTTGTGGTTCAACTCAATTTTACTAATACAATATTCCATATTAAAACACCATGTGAACATTTCCCAAATTCCCACGAATTTACCCTTCATCCAGCTCTATCCATCGGAAAAAGGAAATTACCCGCAACAATCCACGTGTTTGCGCTGGGCTGTTAGAATCTCGTTCCTCTCCAACATAGGGCTGGCTCTCTTCCACAAAGATGGGTCTCACAAGTCAGGGTGGATCTTCTCCTGGGCCTTTTTGAGTTGCTGCATCGTCTTCTGCCACAAGTCTTGTTGTGAGTCTCTTGCCATACCGTGAGGTGTAAAGTGCACATCCTCAGGCACTGGCTGGAAGTCAAGGATTGATATTTCTCCAATACACTTCCATCAGGCTGGTAGTAACTGGTTCCCTTGAACCTTTGTAACCTCTTTGACCTTGGATTCCACTGCTCTCTGTAGCCAGTAGCTGCTGACTGCTGTTTAATTTAGTTTGGCCAATTTTCTGTCAGGCTCAATTTTGAACATTCAATTTTTGCCGTTTGACCACATATTGTTCATTTGTAGACACCAGATGCTACAATAAAGGGTCAGTGAATTCTTCACGATTGTCTGACCCACGTCATTTGTATGTTACATGATCCGTCATAAGTATCACTTCAAGATAGTTGAAGATCATCAGCTATTACGCTACGTTACAGCAGGAGGGTAGGCCTGACATTGCTGCTAACTCAACCCCAAGTTACTCAGGAAGTCAATGAACCTAGCAGTACCCTTCTGAAACTTAAGGTATCATAAGATATGGTTTAACCAAGCCTCAGCTAACCTTGCTGAAGCTGGTTAATTGCAACATGATGGATCAGGTAAAAGAATATACTCTATCTAAATGTATAGATTTCTCAGGCATATGCTTATGGATGCACTTAAATGTGATGGGAATTTGAACATGTCAAGCACTCGAATGTTCAAAAGCAAAGATACTGCATAGGTAAACCATACAAGTCAGGAACATCTCTTTAATGCATTAGATAATCTTAGCCAGATAGTGTTACAAATTTTCCTCATTGCCCCAGCTAAAGACAACTGCCCCCCATTGTCCATCACAATCCAGTGATTCCTTCTGGAAGTGTGTGTATGTAAATCTTATATGTTTGGGGATTTGCTGTGAAAGGTCATGTGGTACAAAAAACAAAGAACAATACAGCACTGGAACAAGCCCTTCGGCCCTCCAAGCCTGCACTGACACATTTTGACCTTTCATATTAAAGCTGTCTTCACTTACAGGATCCGTATCCCTCTATTTCTTTCCTACTAATATATTTATCCAGGTGCTTCTTGAAAGCTGCTATTGTGTCCGCTTCCACCACCTTCTTTGGCAGCGCATTGCAGGCACTCTGTGTGAAAAATATGCCTCGCACATCACTTTTAAACCCCACCTCGCACCTTGAACCTGTGTCCCCTTGTAATTGACCCCTCCACCCTGGGAAAAAGTCTCATACTTTTCACTCTATCTATACCATTCACAATCTTATAAACTTCTATCAGGTTGCCCCTCAACCTTGTGCATTCCAGTGAAAACAAACCCAGTCTATCCAACCATTCTTCATAGCTAAAATCCCCCATACCTTTACTGTACCCTCTCCAAAGCATCCACATCCTTCTGATAATGTGGCCAGACAGTATGCAGTATTCCAAGTGTGGTCTAACTAAACTTGTCTAAAGCTACAGCATAACTTGTCTATCCTTATACTCAATGCCCCTTCCAATGAAGATAAGCACACCATGGCCTTTTTTACAACCTAATCTACCTGCACTGCCATGTTCAGTGAGCTGTGGACCTGCACACCCAGATCTCTCTGCATATTAATACTCTGAAAAGTTCTGCCATTCACTGTATAATTTCCACCTGTACTTGATCTTGCAAAATGCATCACCTCACATTTTTCTGGATTAAACTCCATCTGCCATTTTTCTGCCCATGCCTCCAACTGATATATATCCTGCTGTTATTCTCTGACAATCCTCCTCGCCATCTGCAATTCCATCAATCTTTGTATCGTCTGCAAACTAACTAATTAGACCAGCTACGTTTTCTGCCAAATCATTTATGTGAATCACGAACAGCAGGGGTCCCCCACTGATCCCTGTGGAACACCACTAGTCACAGGCCTCCATTCCAAAAAAAATCCTTCCACCGTTATTCTCTGACTCCTATGACTAAGCCAGTTCTGTATCCATCTTGCCAGCTCACCCCTGATATGAGATGACTTCACCTTTTGTACCAGTCTGCCATGAAGGATCTTGTCAAAGGCTTTACTGAAGACCATGTAGACAATATCAACTGCTTTTCCATCATCAATCATCTTCGTCATCTTCTCAAAAAGCTCGGTCAAGTTAGTGAGGCATGACCTCCCCCACAGAAAGCCATGCTGTTTATCACTAATCATTCCATTTCCTTCTAAATGCATATAGATCTTGTCCCTGAAAATCTTTTCCAATAATTTACCTACCAATGACATGAGGCTCACAGGCCTGTAATTTTAACAATGTTGTCCCATTCTTAAACCATGGGACAACATTCACTATTCTCCAGTTCTCTGGGACCTCACCTGTGGCCAAAGAGGATACAAACTTGTCTGTCAATGCTCCAGCAATTTGTTTTCTTACCTCCTTCAATATTCTGGGATAGATCCCATCAGGATCTGGGGACTTATCTATCTTAATACTTTTTAAGACACACAACACCTCTTCCTTTTTAATAGCAACTTGGCTTAGAAATTCAATACTCCCTTCCCTGAGATCATTCTCCACCAATTCCTTCTCATTGGTGAATACCGACACAAACTATTCGTTTAGGACCTCACCTATATCTTCTGGCTCCACACATACATTCCCTCCTTTGTCCTTGCATGGGCCAAACCTATCCCTGGCTACCCTCTTGCTTTTTACATATGTGTGAAAAAGCCTTGGGATTCTCCTTAATCCTTTTGCTAACAACTTTTCTTGACTCCTTTTAACCCTTCTAATTCCTTGTTTAAGTTCTTTCCTACTTTCCTTATTTACTTCAGCAGCCTGATAACATTCACTGTCTCAATGGAACACAAGTAAACAATTGCCACTAGGATGAGGTCTCACAAGACGACCAGCCGCTTTGGAATCAAGAAAGAAAGAATCAATAAGGAAAAGTAAGGAAAGTTACTGAGGTACAAAAATTGCTAGGAAAAGGAGGAAGGTGAAAATCAAATCTCCTTTGCACTGGTAAACTGTTTGGGCTGTTACATAATAGCACAATTTCTACTCTAATAAACTTGCCAGTTCAGTTTTACTCTATTAAAGAAATTTAAATTCAGCCTTCTCACAAATTTGCATATATACCACACTGTGCAACTGTGCGGCTAGTTGCACAGGTTGAGTACAACTGGCCCCTTTACCAGCAGGACACAGTGCGCAAAAGACATTTAAAGGTCTTGTGCAATTTAATGAATGAACCAAATACTACAAGAGAAACCGCAGGACATGTTGCTTATAATAGAGCTTTCAATAGGCTGATGAATGAAACTCAATTTATAAAAGCTTCTAAATGAAGTAACTGTTCAGTGAGGTTCATTACAGCATATTTATTAACTCAGGTGATAAGAGACCATTTTGTCTTCTAATTCTCTATGAGGGTAGTATGAATAGGATAATGTTAAGGGAATCCTTTTTACATTTAGGGCTTTTAAACAATGACAATGCAACCTAAATTTCCACCAAGATTAGCACTGCTAAGTAGGTTAATATTACTGCTGGAGGAACAGAGGAAGAACTACCAGCCTGCATTAGAGGGGATGTGGCGGTAGCAGGGAGGTCAATGATTCGGAGGCTAAGCATTGTTCTGTCTATTTATTTAAAGACTCAATCTGCAATGAAGATTCAAGTTTAGTTTGGGGTCAATTTCCCTGAGCTTACATTGCCAGCATCAAACCTAGTCCTCATGTCAGTCATTAGTGGACTAGTAGAACCCCTACAATGTGGAAGCAGGCCATTCGACCCATTGAGTCCACACCGACCCTCTAATTAGCGACCCACCCTGCAACCCTGCATTTTCCATGGCTAAACCATCCAGCCGGCACATCCCTGGACACTGTGGGCAATTTATAATGGCCATTCCACCTAACCTGCACATCTTTGAAGTGTGGGAGGAAACCGGAGCATCTGGAGGAAACCCACGCAGACATGGGGAGAATGTGCAAACTCCACACAGATGGTCGCCCGAGGCTGGAATCAAACCCAGGTCCCTGGCACCGAGAGGCAGTGGTGCTAACCACTGAGCCACTGTGCTGCCCCGAAAGTAGGGGACACTCTTCACTGACATCAAGCAGTTTGCACAGCCAGCCTTGTGACACCAAGGGAAAACATTTCTAATTGACAGGATAATTTTTTAAAAATTGTTCAAAGGATGTGGGTGACCCTGACTAGTCCAACACTTTTTGTTCATTCCCAGTTGCCCAGAGGGCAAGTAAGAGTGAATCACATTACTATGGGGCAGGAGTCACATATTGGTCAGACCACGTAAGGATTGCAGATTTCCTTTCTGAAGAACGTTAATGCACCAAATGGATTGTGACAACCTTAGCAACGATTATATCATCGCCATTGAGCTGGCTTTTCATCCAGATCTTTACTAAATTCAAACTTGATCACAGTCAGACTGGAGCCCCCATCCCCAGAACATTGAAATAAAAGCAAAATACTGCAGATACTGGAAATCTGAATCAAATGCAGAAAATGCTGGAGAAACTCAGCAGGCCTGCAGCATCTGTGGAGAGTGAAGCACTGTTAACCCTTCAAATCCCGTATAATTCTTCTTCTGTTTTGCTCTCACAGAGGTTATCAGACCTGCTGAATTTCTCCAGCATTTTCTCTGTTCATTACCCAGAACGTTAACCTGGGGCTCTGGATTGCCATTTTAAATCTGATCTCAAGGCAAAATACAGGCATTTCCAATGTATTAAAAAATGATTTTACTGACTTGTACAACAATGGATAAGCAAATTCTTGAAGAAATTTTCTGACTTCATCACCATCCGTTTGGAAGAAACTGCACATACGCATGTAAAAGGGTGCTTCTGCCAAAGTTTTGAGAGGGAGACAAAATAGGAGAAGCCCCAAGACAATGCATCCTCCAGATCTCCAAGACACGAGGAAAAATATCATCATCAGAATGCCAAAAGTCTTTCGGACACAGTGACATCTACCCAAAGGAGAGGTGTAAGATTTAATTCAACAACACTAGATATAGAAACATAGTCAGAGAGTAGCCCCAGCACAGAAACAGACCCTTTGCTTCAAGTCATCCATGCTAACCAGATATTCTGAACTAATCTCGTCCCATTGGCCCATAAGCCTCTCAACCCTTCCTATTCATATACCTATCCAAATGATTATTAAATGTACCAGCCTTCACCACTTCCTCTGGCAGCTCATTCCATACACGCACCACCCTCTGCATGAAAAAGTTGCCCCTTAGGTCCCTCTAGTTTTGGATTCCCCCACCTTGAGGAAAAGACTTTGCCAATCACCTTACCTATGCCCCTCATGTTTTATAAACCTCTATAAAGTCACCTTGCATCCTCCAATGTGTCAGGGAAAATAGACCCAGGCTATTCAGCCCCCCGCTATAATTCAAACCCTCCAACCCTGACAACATCATTGTAAACAAAAACAGATGTTTCTGGAAAAGCTTAGCTGGTCTGGCAGCATCTGTAAAGAGAAATCAGAGTTAATGTTTCGGGTCCGGTGACCCTTTCTCAGACCCTTCCTCTGAGGAAACATCACCTGACCCGAAATGCTAACTCTGATTTCTCTTCACAGATGCTGCCAGACCTGCTGAGCTTTTCCAGCAACATCTGTTTTTGTTCCTGATTTATAGCATCCGCATTTCATTCGGTTTTTATTTAACATTCTTGTAAATGTTTTCTGAACCCTTTCAAGTTTCATAATATCTTTCCTATATGTTGGAGATGGAGTATTTCTGGATGCAAGAATGATAATTCAGCTTGACATTTAATGGTTTTTGAGGCTACATTTTTCTTTGTACTGTTTCCACTCTTGCAATGAATTCTTGAACTAAGCATACTAGGAAAAAGTGAATGACGACGTGCAAATAATTTCATCTTCGGCTCTAATCGATTACTGAAACATTGCAATTTGAATAATAATGTTTCCTATTGTAGGTTTTTTTTCTCATTATTTGTCATGGATTTGCATAAAGCAAATGGCTTTATATCATGGGATTTGACCATATGGGTAATGTAATCAATGGGACCTCACAAGGCTTCAGATGTTTTTATGATTTAAATTGGGAAATCCAATGGGAATTATGACATCAGATTTGCAATCTTCAAGCTGCTATCACAGACGTCTAACTACCATGATGACTCTCTGATTAATTGGCTGACAAGAGTAAACGGCAAGTGCAAGGAAGAATCATAGGACGTAATTGTTCTCTTCTGACCACCAAGAAAGAACAAAACAAAATCAACAGAAGCCACAAATAAGGAACAATCTGGTTGATAAGAGAATAGAACAACATACAATTATACTATACAAGAACTTGGGTAGAAGGTCAATTTATCCACTTTCATGCTCAAATACCCTTTTCAGCTTCCTAAACACATATGCACCTTCTCTCTCACACAACATCTGTGCAACTAATTTCGAATACATTGCTAATGAACACAGAATTAAGATCGTACAGACATAACGAAAAATGTTTTCCATCCTTTGTTTTTATTGGAACAATTTTAAAAAGAAAAATATGTTTTATACCAGCACAAAATGGGCAGCAAGTAAAGGGAACAATGTCATTCTGAGCCAACACCAGATGCAGTACCAGGTCCTACCTGCATTTAACTAGCAAGGTGTAAACATTGACTTGATGTTCCTATGCAGCCCATTGACTTTGAAGTTACCAATGTGGACAATATGCAACCAGGGTAGCGGTTAGTCATTTGCAGTAAGGCTTGCTATGAAGGGAGCAAGTAGTGTCAGCAGTAGCACTGTGGAGCAATGAAGAGTTTTTATATGAAATGACTGTCTCCTGTGTGACGTGTAGTTCTTTGTTGTGTCCACTCTGCATCTCCGTCTGTTTTTGTAAGTATGTCATTTCCTCTAGCATTGCTTTGAACTCAAGCTGATGTTTCTGTAGCTACTCCTGCTGAGCCTGATATGCCTTAAGAATAGATTTCTCCAGATCTTCCAGTAGACTGCCACTCTTTTCATTTGAATTGATGATACAGAGTTTGTTATTCATTAAACTTCCTTTCTTTCTGTTTTAGCTCTTCATTCATTTTTCAGAGATAAGTCAAGATAAGACAAGGAAATGGGAAGTTGTGGCATAGTGATAATGTCAGTATAGTCCTAGGCTAATTGTCTGGGGTTTGAATCCCACACAACAGATGGTAAAATCTAATTGCACTGAGATATGTATTCAAAAAAAAAGCTAATCTAATGGCAACCATGTAACCATTGTCAAGTGAAAACTCATCTCATTCACTAGTCCTTTAGGGAACGTAATCCACCATCCTTACCTGGTCTGTCCTACATGTGACTCCAGATCCACAGAAATCTCTTAACTGCCTTATGAAAGGGTCTAGAGAGTCAATCAGTTCAAAGGTAACAAATGTGGGCCTGGTCAGCAATGCTCATGTCCCATGTAAGAATGAAAGAAAAACCCTTATGTCAGAGATGACATTCTCAAGTTTGCATTTATCTTGAGGTAGTTGGTTAGCTTCTTCCTCTTGAACTTTCATTATTCCTCTCCACAGCACAGAGCGAAAATTTTAGCTCCACTGATTCAGAAGAAAGTGAAGTGTTCCTGTTTTTCCAAATCAGTTCTGCATGTGTTTCTTAAAGTTTGCTGATTTGTGACTGATTCCATGGATTGTGACTACTGCGAGGTATTGGTTTGTTGGTATAACTGCACTTGTTTGTCCTGCAGAGTCTACAATGTAGAATATCTGTGGCACCCAGGCAATTGATTTTACTTGCACTCCAGCACAATTGTTTCCACACATGGAATTAGTGAACTGTTGTAAGCTGAAATATTTTCATTCATAGGTTCTATCATGGCTCTCTCGGAATATGTCTTTTTTTTATTTTGCATGGGGAGTGTACTGGCAATTACTCCATGTCAATCTTGGCCAATAACAAGTACCACCAGTTTTTCCAAAAACAGAAAGATTAAATTTTTGCAAATATTTTGGACAGTGAGGTCATGTTGTTTTCTACAAGATTGTCGGTGTCAACTATATGTTCGCCAATCTTTGTCCCATCGTGTGCATTATCAGATTCTGGTTTGCCAGTCACTTTGTATATATGCCTCTGGCAGAATACCAGGGAGACTTTATTTTAGATGGGAGATGCCCTTTATGGGTGGTATATTGGATTAATATATGGCCATATGGAGATGCAGAACGCTGCAGAAATAGCCTTTCCTCCATTTGCCTTACAAAATTTATTCAAATTTGAGCATTTCCTTGGTGCATGCAGAAGATCACTCCTACCACAAGTCTTGCTATGTTTGTGTGTTCTACTGGTTACGTCAACAATCAAATGTGTACTTAGAATCTGTAAAGTTTGTCGACGCGCAAAGTTCACTTCATTCTATATCATCATTGAGAAGCTTTTTAAAGACATAAGACTTCAGTTTGTCCAGCAAATCTTTCTGGAAAGTTTCCATAGGGGTGGATTTTACTAATTCAACAATTCTGTTTATTTGTACACCACGGTCTGTAGATATGCAAATGTCTGATTCAGGAGAAATAAGCCATTAAGATTTCTTAACAACTGGGAGTAAAAGTCTACATAGACGTTACATGTCTGGATTAAAAACCAAAGAGCTAAAAGTTCCCCAAAAGATATGAGCATTAGAAATCCGAATCAGAGTCAGATTTATCTTCTGTATTCATTGACTAGAATTCATGTCATTTAAACAGAACTCTATAGTGCCCATTGACCATTTTATGAGCAGATGCTGAAAAAAATGGATTGATCGACTCTGTGGGTTAGTTTATTTAAAACAGTAAGACACAGTATAAGTTATGAAGCAGACATTACAGCAAATCAACTGATTTGCTGTGTGACCAATTTGCAAACTCTTAGAAGGCCAGCTGGCAGAGTCACAACATGGTGTACACACAGCTTATGGAATCCTTGCAGGCAACCTCTCTTAAAGGCTAAGTATACATACAACAGGGGATTAATGACCCATTTGCTCTCAGGAGGTGTTTTGGTCTGATTGGGAGGGGTCAGGGGCATAATGACTAAACTGCTTTCGGGTAAGATCGACCATTGAAATTTTGAGGAGATGGGCCTCCATTTTTTATGTTTTTATGTTTTCATAGATTTTTTCAAGTCTTCCAGACTTAGGACAGCCAGCAGGTGAAAAAGGAGACAGAGTCAGATTAACAAAATAAGTGCCAATGAGCCTAGAGGAATATTTTCCAACAAGCTCAAGAAGCTAAACTGTTTTGCTCTGCATGATCATTGACTGTCCCTTTGATCACATCCAGTATTTCAGCAATATCTCCCTTCCTTCTTGAACACTGCTTTTACTGACCACATGAGCTGCCTTCTTCTCCTTTCTGTTTCCATACTCAATCTCCTTCCACATACCATCTTTTTCACACAATATTAATTTTATTATACTTTAATGTGCTGTCTTAAACTGTGAATGTCTGTATCAAATTGTAATGACTAAACAATTCCACAGTCAAAAGAAGCTGCATCAGATCCATTTTCATGCTCTGTCCAAATGTCCTTCCAGAAGTTACATAAACAACTAAGTCTTTCACTTCACATCCATGGTCTCAAAGGACAGAGTCCATCTGCTGTTTGTAAGATTTAGGTCTTGCAATTTGGAGTCAAGAATTATCCTTCCACACAAAAGAAGCCACAAACCATGGAATCTTAAAAGTGGATCACTACATCAGAAAGAAGAACACAGGTTATGAATTTTCAAACTAGCTGTAACAGCTTCAAATGGGGAATACAATGCAGTTTTAATTCATTGAGCAATGAACTGAGTCCTTCTGCATCAGTTCCAAAAAGCCTTCCTGAATCATAAACCATCAGTATCTGTAACAGACCAACAGCCAAGGATCAGTTATCCAATTCCTTAAAAAAAAATCACGTTTTTTATTTAGTTTTGGGAACCAGTGCAGTGAGGATTTTCAAAGTTGCAGGTTTTGAATTGAAGTTCATACTATCACAATCAACGGTTACTTACAAAAAATTGGCCATTCAGATCAGTTAAAATGCACTACACAGTGTTGTAAGAACTAACCAGGTCTGTAGAATTGGTACTTACATTTTGCCTTCCCAGTGCCTATTGTTGTGTTTCCAGCCCTTTTATACATTCAGCTATCATGGACATTTGTGTACCTATTTATGCAAATGCAATCAATCCTGTGTGGGTTTTCTATGGATGGATAGCACCATAAAGCATCAAAAAGCCAAAATATTACGTCAATCAAAGAGAGCTTCCTGCCCTCTCTGCATTGTTCTGACCTCATGCCCACTTATGATTGGCAGAGGAAATAGATGAGAGGTAGTAGAAGAGAAAAAGAGTTCACTTATTAGCTAAACAATTATCTCATGATGCATGGTATTTACTTTTTATATTGCAAAAGAGGACTTGAGTCCAGGCACCTGCAACCCCTGGACACCCATGTTTTGCACCTTGTGTAATCCCCTCTCCTTGGTTTTACATCCAATGCTATGAGGCTGCATAAATTGGGCATGTGGTCCCTACAGTTTCGTAGAATGAGAGGTAATCTCACTGAAACATTCAATATTCCGAAGAAATTATCAGAGTGGCATTTTCCCTGGCTAGGAAATCTAGAATGCAAAGGTACAGTCTCAAGATAATGGTTGATCATCAAGCTACGTAGGATAGAGGAGCAGAAAAAGGCCATCCAGCCCATCGAGCCTGCTCTACCATTCAGACCACGGATGATCATTTGACTTTATGCCATCTTCCTCCACCATCCACATATCCTCCAATGTCAATAGTAACCAGAAATCCATTGATTTCTGTCAATCATTGAACTCAATGAATGAGCTTCTACAGTCCTCTGTGATGGAGAATTCAAAGATTTGATACCCTCTGGGTAGAAATTCCTTATTAATTCAATCATAAATGACCTGCCCTTTATTCTGTGCCTGTGCCCCTGGTTTGAGACTCAATAGCCATCCTGTCCACATTTGCTTTGTTGTGACCCCTAACAGTTTTGTAAGTTTCAGTCAGGTCACGCCTTATGCTTTAAGACTCTAAGGAATACAGACCCAGTTTCTTCAATCTCTCCTCACAAGACAATCCTGCCATCCCCGGAATTAGTCTGGTGAACTTCTGCTGTACTCCTGCTGTGGCAAGACATTGCAGCAAGACATCTTTACTCCTGTACTCAAAGCCCCTGTGCTGGAGGCCAACATGCCATTTGCTTTCCTAATGGCTTGCTGCATTCAAATGCTAGCTTTTAGTGACTTAAGAAGGCCCCTTAAATTACACGCGTATCACAACTCTCGCTAAGAAAAGTTCTGTTTTTTCTGCCCACCCCAAAGAGGATAGCTTACATTCTATCTGACCTATTCTCACCCATTCACTTGGCTATTCAAATCCCCTTGAAGCCTCCTTACAACCTCCTTAAAACTCACATTGCCATTGAATTTGTCATCTGGAAACTTAAAAATATTCCAATTGGTCCCCACATGCAAGTCACTTACGGAGTTTGTGAGCAGTTGTGGCAACAGCAGTGATCCTTGTGGTACTCCACAGTAAAAGCCTACCATTGCAAGAAGATCTCTATGGATTCACAGCAGTCCATTACCCCTGGATCGGGTTCAGTGAAATGATTGACTGAGTGGAATACAGAATAAGGCCAACAGCGCAGTGTCAATTCCCACACCAGCTGAGGTTACCATGAAGGACACCCTTTCTCAACCTCACCATTCATTCTCAAGTTAGACCATCACCAATCATCTCTCTCTCTAATGAGAGAGCAGCCCAATTGTCCTTTGGGACTATGGTGACTTTACATTTATTACCCATTTTCTAATCTTATTTACTAACATTCTATGAAACCCTCCTGAAAATATGAATACACCATATCGACCGGTTCTTCTTCATCTATGCTGCAAGTAATATCCTCTTTTAGGATTGAATGCGGAGCCATTTCTTTACTCAAAGTGTAGTGAATCTTTAGAATTCTACACCTAAATGTGTTGTAGATGCTCCATCATTGAATATATTTAATGACAAGACAGACAAATATTTGGTCTCTCAGGGAATCAAGGGATCTTGAGAGTTGGCAGGAAAGTGATGTTGAGGCAGAGGATCAGCCTAATGGTATTAAAAGGCAGAGCAGGTTCAATGGGCTATTTACTTTGAATGCCAAATCTACTGAAAAAAGAATTGAAAAGCTTGCAACAGTTAATTTCTGCAGAACTTTAAAGAGAATGATACATCCATGCTTCTCATTCTGAACTCTTACCCCCTCTACCAGCATCCCAGCTTCCTTGCAAATATCAGGATCTATTATTCAGGGACAAAGTGGACTTTCAAAGAAACGCGAATTCCCCCTTTTCATTTGGTGGAATCACAAAAGAGCTTTCCTTTATTAGGAATCCCAATTCCTTGTCCCTTGCCACCAAAGTACCATAATAAGCATCAGACGTCCAATATCAAGAAGCAGTGACAATCAGGAAACAATACCAGCTCCGTCAACAACAAAAGTGGTGCTGTTGTAGTCTGGCGCACTGATCTTTACCTTGTGGAAGCTCAACACCAACTCTCAGTTGCTTCTTCCTACCAGCCCTGGGCCATGACCCCACATCCGAACATAAAGGCATTGTTGCCAGGACTGTCACCAATCTCATTACCTCCG
Organism: Rhincodon typus; assembly: GCF_021869965.1. Classification (NCBI taxonomy): domain Eukaryota; kingdom Metazoa; phylum Chordata; class Chondrichthyes; order Orectolobiformes; family Rhincodontidae; genus Rhincodon; species Rhincodon typus. Next base: position 17,690,908 of record NC_063334.1, on the reverse strand, counting down.
GAGATCTTCCCCCCACTGCCTCTAACCTTATACTCTCCCAACACCAGAGAGCCCGCTTCTACTTCCTTCCTAAAATCTACAAGTCCAGACTGTCCTGGTAGGCCCATTGCATCAACCTGTTCCTGCCCCGCCAAGCTCATTTTCTCCGACCTTAACTCCATCCTCTCTCTACTTGTCCAGACCCAACCATCCACATCCGCAATTCCTTGGATACCCTCCACCATATTGACAATTTCCAGTTCTCTGGCCCACTCTCCACCAGGATAGTCTGAGAGCTCTTGACTTCTTCCTCGACCAGAAGCCTAAACACTCTCCATCGACCACCACTCTCCTCTGCCTGGCTGAACCTGTTCTCTCACTGAACAATTTTTCCTTTAATTCAGCAGGCCAAGCAGCATCATAGGAGCAGAGAGGCTGACGTTTCGGG
>NC_063334.1:17671964-17690081 GCF_021869965.1 Rhincodon typus | reverse complement strand
CCCGAAACGTCAGCCTCTCTGCTCCTATGATGCTGCTTGGCCTGCTGTGTTCATCTAGCCCTGCACCTTGTTGTCTCGGATTCTCCAGCATCTGCTGTTCCTACTATCTCTCCTTTAATTCATCTCGCTTCTGCCAATTCAGAGGAGTGGCTATGGGCACCCACATGGGTCTTTGTTGTGCCTGCCTCTTTATGGGGTATGTGGAACAATCCTTATTCCAGTCTTACACTGGGCCCCTCCCACAACTCTTTTTGTGGGACATCGATGACTATTTCAGAGCCATTTCATGCTCCTGCCTGGGCTTTGAGAAATTTGTTTATTTTGCCTCCAGTTTCCACCCCTCTATAACTTTCATATCATCCATTCCCAACACTTTCCTTCCTTTCCTAAACCTCTCTGCTTCCATTTCGGGGAAAAAACTGTCCATTGCCATCCACTAAAAAGCAACTGACTTCCATTGCTACCTTCACTACAGCTCGTCACACCCTACATCCTGCAAGGCCTCTATCCCATTCTCCCTTTGCCTACATCACGTCTGCTCAGATGATGGCACCTTCCCAAACAGCACTGCTGACATGGTTTCCTTCTTCCATATCCATGGTTTCCCACCCACTGTAGGTGACAGGGGCCTCAACCATGTCCGACCTTCCACTCTTGCCCCTTCCCATCATCAACATCCACGCTGAAAACCAGGACAAAGGAGTATATTCTCCAACTCAGAACGAAGACAGTTAAATGTTGAGAATATATGCAGAGTCTGCTCGGGAAGAACATAACAAATTGAAATGTAAAGCAGAGGCTTGGATAAATACTTGACAAGGGTGTTAAGGGATACGGAGATGGAACAAAAACTGGGATTAAGAAACTAGACCTAAAATTGCATAGTGGCTGCAATAAAGTGAATGATCTACTCCTATTCTTATGTTCCATTGCACAGATCACTGATTTTTGTATTGAACAGCAAACCTGGAGCTGGTGTAAAGATTTACTACCTGTACTGAATTCCTATATGATGAATTGTTGACTGCCCTGGAACTGACATTTTAGAATGAGAAAGATACTAATCTGAATTTATGTTGAACAGTCCACTGGCACAGCTGAATTTTTGCCCACATAGCTAAAACAAAATCCCTTTACCTTAAAGATGAGTAATTAGTTGTGTAAAGGATCTTCAAATAATTGAACATGAAAACTAAACACTCTATAACATAAATTATCACATTATTACACTACAAAACAAAAACTTTCTTCAGAAAACACAAGTTCCGATGATTTCTGAATTTCAAATCTGTCACAAATAATGAGTGAGTTACTACTTAAACAGAATGAAATGCAGCCAGGTGGCAGGTAGTGTATGAGAAATCTGTTTATAATTGAAGTCAACTTTTCAATGGCTCTGATTAGGAATCCATTTCCAGGTTTCTTGCCCAAACAGAGAATGTAGCCAAGCTGAAGGAACATAACTATCAGACGGAGGATTTCTAGTTAAAGATGCCTAGCAGGGATCAGAAATGTTGAATTCTATGTTGCTTCCTGAGGGTTTCAGCAACGATAGAAATGATACAGTCACGTGGGAAAGCTGCAACCCAGGCCTTGAAATTCTTAACTGGAGGGTCCTGTAATGGCATCAGAGCATCTGAAATGAGTTGATGATTTCCAAGGGGATGGGGAAGGGTAGGGACCCCTCCAGTTACTGGTGGGCCACTGATGATAAATGCCCAACTGGTGACAGGAAGTGGGCTTGTTTCAGGAGGCTACATGAGACAGCCAAGCATTGCCTTTAATGTCTGAACCTCCTGAGGCACTAGTGCTCACATATTTTCAGACAGCTGATCTTCTGCCTTGGAATCTCATCTCCGAGCAGCTAGATCTCTGGGTCCATCCCCTCTTCCTGTTGAGTAGCATGTGGTCGAGCGGCTGGAAGCTTTGCTGCTAGCTGTGTTACTCCTGCTGCTGTAGTTAACACTGATGATGCTCCTCTTTTTCCTCAACAAAAGTCCAAGGCTGAACCAAATGCTCTAGTACACGCTGATGGCAGGGATGAGCATGTTAAGTTGGGTGAAGTGCAAGACAAGTGATGGAAATCACCCTACAAGCAGTGAAAGCACATATTGAGAAGAAGAGTCATGAGCACCTGCCTCCAACCTAGTCCTGACTACAGCTATTTACTTTCACCACCTAAAGGCTTCCCACCCTGTCTTTTTTTTTGGTTTCTGAACAGATACTCTCGCCTTGTCAACTGTAGTGAGTTCTACGCAGCTCAGGACACCTTTGTACTGGTTATAAGAACCAAAATTTCAGGTATTGAAACTTATTCATTGCCTTTTTGGGTATTTTAATTTTGTAACCCGACAACTCTGCCAGAGGAAGCGGTGGAGGCTGGTACAATTACAGCATTTAAAAGGCATCTTGATGTGTACATGAATAGGGTTTAGAGAGATATGGGCCAAATGCTGAAAAATGGGATGATTTAGGATAGCTAGTTGGCGTGGACAAGTTGTACCAAAGCGTGTGTTTCCATGCTGTACAACTCAATGACTCTATGACTCTATAACTCTTTGGGAGATTCCCAAACAGCTGGAAACCTGCCCAGGAAGTGTTCCTGACCCAATGCTGCCTTTCAGGACTTTAGACCACTGCCCATAGCTGAACCCATTCCTCTCCCACCCACTTCCATCTCTTCCCATGCCAGTTAAAACTCTGCCAATACCCAATTATAACATGAATTTTAACAATGTTATTTCAAATTGCAAATCTTCTACCTCTGTTACATATTGCTTTCTGTTTTATACAGATCTCTAACCAGTACAGGTAGTCCCCAAATTGTGAAAGAGTCCAGTTCTGGAATACACTCGCAATCAATTTTTATGCAAGTCGGAACACAATGCACGACAATGTAAACAGGAAATGTTAGTGTGTCTGTTCTTTAAAATTACAACCTTGTATGGAATTGCATTTGTAAGTACGAGCATTCGTGAGTTGGACATTTCATAAACTGGCCACCGACAGAGTGTATTGTGGCTGTTTGTTACAAAATCTTCAGCTTATACTAAGGACCCTACACTAAGGACAGACAAAGAAGGAAGTGCTTTAATAAACACAGTGCATTTGACATTTTTGATTTTGATTTGATTTGATTTATTATTGTCACACGTACCTCAGTACAGTGAAAAGTTTTGTTTTGCGTGCAGTACAGGTAGATTATACCAGACAAAGTGGATAAGGGTAATAGAACAGAGTGAGGAATACAATGTTACAGCTACATAGAAGATGCACAAAGACTAAAGGCAACATTAGATTTGAAATTTGAGAGGTCATTATCTGTACTGGAATGTATATAGGTTTTTGTCCTAATTTAAGGCTACATTTGCATGACATCATCCTTTTTCTTTTTGAAGTATAGGTGAATATTTAAGGAAATCAGTTGGGAATGGGAGTTATGCATCACTATCGGTCAAACGCTCCTGGCTCTCACATAATGAGGAAACAATGAGAAAATTACAGGCAAATAATAATTGATCTTGTTCAGGTTCCATCAAAATTGTCTCCCATGAGGGGTAGTTCTCAGAAACAATAAACCATTCCAAGCTTCTTTTTTCTGTCTTGTCTCTCCAGAAATCATGCTGGCAGATGGCAATTGATCTTTTTCTTAAATGTAAAATCCATTCCATATTGGAAGCTATACAATCCATATTTCAAAAATTTGATTTGTGCATCACCTCGTCTAAAGCGAATTTACCACAGTCCTGGGCACGCATGCAAGTTCAGATGAAGTTGAATTTAAACTGTTAGATGGTTAAAAAAAAAATTGAAAGTTTCTTTGGAAGACTTGTCATGAATTCAGGAAAATGGCCACAGGAAATGTAAAATTGATTATGCATATGTAGCAAATGAGACACTGTGGCCTGGGTGTTCTGATAACTAGATAATTGTGGGAGCAGTGCTGATTTAAGTTGTGTTCTGCACCCTGCAGAATCCGAACGCAGCTGACTTGTGGAAATTGAAGATTCCAATGGACAATTCCCTGCTTCTGGAACCCTCTGAGGAAAAACACTCAACATCAAAGAATTCACAGTGTTCCACTTCTATAAAGCTAATAGTTACCCAGGCAAGGTCAGACAATTATTAACCTACTGTATTTGCTGCTCACAGTGCGGTCTCCTCTACACTGGGGAAACAACACGCATACTGGGTGACCGCTTCACAGAACACCTACATTCTGTCCACAAAAAAAGACCCTGAACTTTCAGTTGTCTGCCACCTCAACGCACCACCTTATTTCCTGGCCGACATTGCTGTCTCGGGCTTGCAGCAGTGCTCCAGTGAAGCTCAGTACGAGCTGGAAGAACACCACCTCATTTTGCGCATGGGAACTCCATTGCCTTCTGGCCTCAACACTGAGTTCAACAATTTTAGGGCTTGAGGCCATGTCCTTACCCTAGCCCCACAAACCAAGCCGTGTCATCACATGGGTTGCTACCACAAACAACCCATTGTAAGCTACTGATAGTCCCCGTTAGCAACTGTTCATTCCCCCAGGCTGACTTTTAATCACTCCTTTGTCTGTTCAACTGTTGTTTTCTCTCTTTGGGCTTCGTCTCCAGCTATGGTTTACTAAACACCCCAGACACCATCATTTTTTTATAAATATCAGCCTTTTCCAAGCTACCATCAGTTCCGTAGAAGGGTAAATGGACCCAAAGCATTAACTCTGATTTCTCTCCACAGATTCATCCCAAGTTTGCTGAGTTTTTCCAGGAATTGGTGTTCTTGTTTCTGATTTCCAGCATCCGCAGTTCTTTCACTTTTTATAAAAAACTTATGCGTCTATTAAGTTGACCCCAAACTTGCAATATTCTCCCAGCCCAAACTACACCTGACCAGATCTCCTCGCAATCCTGCATGGTTCCTAACCACCTTGCATGTTTATCTCACACATCCCATCTACCAGCCTGAACAACGTATGACCCAACGCATACCTCCCCTCCCTGTCTATCCACCTAGCACCCAATTAGCCTGGAACCCTTAACCAACTGCAATGCTGACCTCACATTTTATCTAGCATACATATCATTTCACAGCAGTTGTCGAAGTGACTTACTATTCGGCTGGACATTTAAATCTCAGAACACAGCATTCTGGCTGCTGCAAAAGGTGCATGATATAACTTACTCAATAATCCTCCACTGCTGGTGAACCAAGTTGATTTCAACTGCGCTCTGTATTTCTAAGGGTGCAGTTCCTGACTAGAAATGCAGAGCTCAGTACTAACATAAAGGATGGAGCTGAAATCTGAAGAAGGGTCCCGACCCAAAGCGTCAACTTTCCTGCACTTCTGATGCTGCCTGGCCTGCTGTGTTCCTCCAGCTCCACACTGTGTTATCTCTGACTCCAGCATCAGCAATTCTTACTATTTCTGAGCTGCAATCTGATTGTGAATGTCACTCCATGGAATATCTGGGCCTATATTTACACCGTTGCTTCGTCTGTGAAGCCTGAGTTTGAATTCAACTCACTGCTGGTGGGATGAAGCTGCTGCTAATTGCAAAATGTCCTGCATGAAGCAAATTTCAGGACATTTTTCATTTTTCATGGTGATGACTGCCCAGATTACAAAATTGGCTATGGGTTGAAACAAATTTAACAGAGAAAAGTTTTAAAAAGCAGCTGGTGAAGGAGACAAAAATAGAAATTGGTGGAAAAGCTCAGCAGGTCTGGCAGCATCTGTCGAGAGAAATCAGAGTTAACGTTTCGGGTCAAGTCACCCTTACTCAGAACTGATGGCAGCCAGGAAAATGTCACTTTATATGCAGAAAATAGGGTTGGAGGGGTATAGGTAAGGAGCAGGTGTTAGGTGGAGATAGAGCCCAAAGAGAGAGAAGAACAGCTGGACAAACAAAGGATTGGATAACGATCTAGCTGGGAGGTAAATAGCTACTAATGGGAACTGTTAGTGGGTGGTTTGTAATAGCAGACTGTGTGATATCAAGACCTGGTCTCTGGCGGCTGGTTTGAGGACATAGCAGAGCTCAAGCCCTAAAATTATTGAACTCAGCATTGAGTCCAGAAAGTTGCAGGGTCCAGCTGAAAATGAGGTGTCATCCTTCCAGCTTGCGCTGAGCTTCGCTGGAACATTGCAGCAAGCCTGAGGCAGAGATGTTGGCCAGGGAACAGGGTGGTGTGAGAAAGTGGCAGGCAACTGGAAGTTCAGGGACTTTTTTTGTGAACTGAATGCAAGTATTCTGCAAAGTGGTCACCCAATCTACACTTAATTTCCTCAATGTAGAGGAGACCACATTGTGAGCAGCGGATGCTGAAGACTAGATTGTGTAAGTGCAGGTAAAGCACTGCTTCACCTGGAAGGTGTGTTTGCACCGCTGGATAATGAGGAGAGAGGAGGTAAATGAACATGTGTTGCACCTTCTGCATTTGCAGTGGAAGGTGGCATGAGGTTGTGTGGGGGGCTGTTGGGGTGAAGGAAGAGTAGACTGGGGTGTCCTGGTGGGAAAGGTCCTTGCACTAGCCAACCACGATTCAATCGGCTCAAATTTCCTGGGCTTCTGAAGTAAGCATCCAGCTCTCCCGTCTAAAATATAAAATATTTAAGTTGGAATCCTACACTGTTTGTGGAGTCCTACTGCAGTTCTGATGTTCTCCAGGTGAAGCATACACTTTGCCCATGGAACTGTGCATCAAGCGGCTGATCCACAGCCTTTAATGGGACTGGTGTAAATTTGTCAAGAAACGTTGTAAAAAATACATTAAAGTTGTAGCACAGATTGATGCAATCCAGCAGGAACATTCTAGATGTTCCTGGCCCACCGAAATCTTTCATTCTACTGGTTGTCATCAAAGAAGGACAAATTTCTGGCCAAAACAATTCAGGTCTAACTCACTGCCATTTCTTTGTGCATTATACTTGAAATCAGTCTTATATTTCTCCCAGAGTTGAAGTATGTTTGTTTTATGTAAGTTTTACATATGTTGTTTTTTATAAGTTTCTGACATGGCAATGAGTAACTAGCCATTAAAGTAGAAGCCACTACATGGTGTGCTACGTTATAAGCTTCCTGGTTATTTAGCTAACCACAGGTTAAGTGAGAATGAGCAAGTTATTTTTTCACAGCCTGTCAATGATTGTCTTAAATTTCAGTTACTGTGACTTAATGGAATAGATAGAGCAGTGTTTGAAAACCTTCAAACCATGTCATTTTCCTACCTCCCTTAATATACTATGATTAAATAATGTGAATAAAAAACTGCTGAATCAAAGCTACGATGATATTGATGGGTTTAACACATTAAGTGGTACGTACTTGAAAGGCAAACGGAAGACAGAAAGGATTTGTGGGGGGCAACTAGCATGCCTTATTGTTGTTTGCAAGGTTATCTCTTTCACATCAGAGCACAATTGAAATCACGTGTAAACTCGAACACTCCAACACTGACACAAAGGAAAGAATGCTGATCTTAATAGTATTATTTAGCCAGCCTTTCAGCTACCATCTCCCAGGACCAGTGAAAATAGGATTTCTAGCAAAATCTGTATATGATTTTGTATTGTTTAAGTTATTTCAAAATAGAAACTGTGCTTTATGTAACAATTACATACAAGCTTTCTGATCACCATAAGAGTTTTTAACGGTACACATAATTTATTGTGGTTAATATCTTGAAAGATTAAATTGAATTTTGCGGTACGGTAATAGAACCTCCCGTGCAGGAATTTTCCTCCAATGAGTTACACAATATGAAAGGCAATCTATTTTTTTTTTACTCACAATAAAGCATCATTGTCAGATTTTCATTCTATTCTACAATCTTTTTAAAATGCCGTGTGAAATTGCATATTTTTGGGAACGAAGTTCCATTTGCCATTTTGTCATAAGTAAGATGTCTTCATTATCTTTCCACTCCAAACAGCCACATTAAAAGGCATCTATCAATACTTCTGGGGTTTTTTTAGTGTTATTTTGATTCAAAATTATATGCAGAGTGCCTGTCTGAAACAGCTTGCCCTTGACTTTCTCATAGTTATATTGCATCTGTGAATCTGAACTTAAAATGGGCAGCAGCAACATCACAATTTGAGATATTCTGTCTTTTTTCTCAAAGCGTCTCCAGTCTTTTCACATACAAAAATGGTGCCAAAGTTAAGATAGGGCACCGGCATGGTCTTGCAAGTCAAATTACTAGAGTTCTCTGAACGGTTTGATGTCAGCACGTACTAAATTAACAGCTACTCTCAAATGGGCTACATTGTCGAAGGAACTATTATTGCATTTCAAGGTTCAAAATGTTTGCTCCTTTGAGGGATCTCAAACTTTCCCATCGAAGGAAGGTTGCAATATGCCAAAAATAAACATAAACATTGATAGTTACTTAGTGCAAAAGAATTAGACATTGCAAATTTTGCACACATCGGGACAATTGACAAAAGTCCCAGTGTTAAGGGAAAAAACGATGTATCAAACGAGAATGCTGATTGGTTGGCAAGTGGACTCTGATTGGTACAGGTATTAACGTGAAAAATGATCAGTTAGTTGGTGACTGAAAGTATATGCCAAGTTTTGTTTAAATTTGAAACCAATTCCAATTGGTTCAGCATTGACCTGAGAAATGAACCAGACAATGGTTTATATTTAACTTGTTGAGTTGAAATAGGTGAAGACTGTGTTTGCATTCTTTTTGACCATACCCAACCAGCACATTTTTGCAAAGTACAATTTTGATCATTAGATGTGATTCCACAGTTGGACAACATTTGCTAAATAGTTCTGAGTGAGCGAAGGATTATGCTGACATACAATTTATAACTTCTCAGTCATACTTCCAGTATAGTACACTTGTAGTTACTAGAAGCTGCATATATGAATACACAGGGCCCTGTTCTTTGAAGATAGAAATAATATGTACGTAGCGTGTGCCTGTTTCAATTAAACAAAACAGTTGACATCCATTCTCTGGTTCATTCTCCTAGCATTCTCCTTGGACATTCAAAGTTAAGCTGCTTTGTTTAAAATTTACATAAAGCTTTACAGTTAATTGTCAGTTACTGTCTAACTGATGCATTTCAGTGGCAACACCTCTACCAATCAGAGTCCACTTGCGAACCAATGAGTCCTCTCCTCTCATAGAACTTAACTGCTGTTTTCCATTTACATTGGCATGTAATGTTTATTGCTCTGGTAAGCGCAGGATAAGAAGCTTCAATAAATGTATTTTTTTAGAAACAATAAAAAATTGATTTTAATATCGTTCAAATTATTTGTAGCTTTAATTGTCAAGTTGCCTTATATTTTTAATGTGAGAATTTGCCATGTTGAAATTTCTATTACCTTTCACACTTAAAGGCTGGGATTAAATTTATTTTTCTGACAATGTAAACAATTTTCACCAAAATTCAGCAATTTTGAAATGCTAAATTTAATATTCCTTTACAACAATTTGCTCTGCTATCCAGATTATTCCATTTACAGATTTTACATGTTATACTTCAACTAAATACGAAAACTTGTAAATAGTACTTCCTCTGATATACATTCATTATGTGCACAAAAAAAAACTTGAAGAATATGCAGCAAGAATGAAATTCGGAATGAGTTTTATGGTTTTCCATTCCGCAACTTCAAACATGTCTTCAGAAAAGCATTGTCTTTGAAGTTATGTAATTAACAGATTTAGTTATTGCCCATCGCTTATTGCCCTTACAAAGATGATGGTAAATTGTCTCCCAAAGCCTCCATAGTCCTTGGGGGCTAGGTAAACCAGCTAGAAGGGGAGTTCTATAATTTTGACCCAGAAACAGCAACGTAGTTCCAAATTAATTGAGATGAGTTCCAATATACAACAACTTGTATTGACATAGCATCAGTAAAATCACAAAATCACCCAACGCCCTTTGCAGAATCACAATTAGACATTGACACAAAGAAGGAGACATTAAGACAATGACCAAATGCTTGGTAGGTTTTAAGCGCTATTCTTAAATGAGGAACAAAAACTGAAATTGCTGAACAAACTCTTACTGAACCTAAAACGTTAACTCTGATTTCTCTCCACAGATACTGCCAGACCTGCTGAATTTTTATAGCAATTCCTGTTTTTGTTTCCGATTTACAGAATCCAGAGGTCTTTTGTTTTGCTTTTTTGTTTAATCTTAACTGAGGAAATGTAGATGGAGAGTCAATGACTTTTAGAAAAGGAATATCAGGCCTAAGGATCCAGACAACTGAAGGCACAACTGCCACTGTGGGGTGAAGCAATTCAGAAATGCACAAGAGGACAGAACTATGAGAATTTTAAAATCAAATTGGTGGTGAACGGGAGCCAGTGTGAGTCAGCAAGAATGATTGCTACTTACATAGGTCAGTAACGTGTAATTATAATATTTAGGAAACTTTCTGAGATAGCGCAGCCTGATTTGTGACTGCTCAATGTCGCTGCCTTTACTTCAACATGAAAACAGGACATGCTGAAATGCACTTTGTGTAACAGATCTTTGCGTTTGGTTAAGTCTTGTACAAAAATATAATCTAAAATTACCTCATGATACAGTTGATTTTTTCTTATTTTAGACCTTGAAATAAATCCTTAATATATTGGCTGCTAATGTAACTAGTGGCAAAGAGCTTGTTGAGAGACTTACCCCATTCTTTGGATAAGCGATCCATCCCAGATCTCCCATTACAGCTCTGGAGTCTAGTAAATTAACTGTAAAAGCAAATAAAAGAATAATCAAAAAGAGGTTTACATTAGTTTTGAGCTGCAAACAGAACCAGCTGCTGACATATTAAGAAAACCTGAGAGAAAAATCCAACAGCAGGAATTCATCTTAAGGAGAATGTAACACACTTGCACAGATATAATTTCACTCACTTCAGTTTCATGTGCAGTGATATTCAATTAAGCATCTATATCTTTAATAGTATTTGAATTACCATAGATCATGTTGACCTGGGACACAAGTCAAACTAACTTTTTAGCATCAAAAATTATATTGAGGCATATACTCAGCACATATGTCAACTGCATTTTCTCCTAAGGAGTAAGCCTCAATTTTTCATTTCAGAAATGTCTGTTTTACTGACCTTATTATTTAATGACTGAAATCAAACAGACATTATGGGCTTTGTTGTCAAGAGAAGATCGTGGGGACTTAAGACACACCAACCCAAAGAACACCATGCATAGCTAACAATGAAAAGTAATGGGACCTCCAGCAAAAAGGATCAAGTACCAAACTAGTTTGAAGAGGAATGTCATAACATTTGCTAACACATCATTTAATGGCACTACAGAAATGGAATTTGCTATGAGTTAAAATCTGATGTGAGAATGGAAAAAAGAGTCTATCCTGAAGAAAATATTGAGTCCAAATGATCCAAGAGTACAGGGGCTAGCTAGCATACTGATCTTGAAAAGCATATATAAAAATGGGTCCTCAATAATCATCAACTAATTATATCATCACCAGAAATGCAATGCGTTTCAGAAGAACCACGTCTTTTTATCCTTGTGCCTTTAAAGGCTGTGGATAGCAAGGGAAAATAATTGCTTTTATAAACAGTGATTTGGCTGGATGGCTACATAATTTCACAGCAAGAAATTTGATATCCATTGTGAACTCTTTTTTATGGCTCTGGGTTCCGCGATGTGTAGATGATCAGAAGCCAAGGAGCTGTTTACAAAAAGCTGATTGTTCTCAGCTAAGTTGACAGGTCGGACTTGGAAACAAGTCACAGAGACAGAGAGAAAGAATGACACGGAGGGGTTTAATGTTGTCTGTAGCTGTCTGTTTTCTGTAATGAGAAAACTCAGTTTAAACCTAAAGAAAATCAGTTACTTGTCCTGCAGCAGTTGCTTTAAACTGTGACTTATAAATTGATAAATAAGAGATATCTTCCAAGTGAATCAGTCACTATATATTTCTTAAAAACTAGTGGAAGCTTCCAGAGAAAGACAACTAAAAACCAAGGGCTTGGCTAGCAAAGTAGGATCACTCCAATATTGGAATCAGGAAGCAAAGACCACTGAACTGACTTTCAAATATTTCTCTACCTCCAAAATAATCTATTTCCCTATTTGTTTGTCTGTGTGAAAAAGGGACTCTATAACGGGATTAGAGTTTAGCCAGTAGTGTTATATTGCCAACATTTTATATCTGTTTACTTTTAGCTATGGTGTAATTACTTATACTTGTACTAATTACTTGTACTTATTTAGTACAGAAATCTGGTCCATGCGATCTATCAACCTTGATCTAAAAATCAGATAAATTGGGTACTGTGCATATCCTTATAAAAAAGCATTTGGCTCGATTCCTAGAAAAGCAGGGCTTGATTTACACCATGCTGTCCCAGTAGGTTGTAACAAGGTTGTAGGCTCATGCTGGAGTTGAAGTGGGTAGGATTGGAAACAGTGGCAACAAAAATTTTGATGTGAATTGATAGATAATACAGGTGAAGGAAAACGCCATGTTCCACTGTGCACTTAAGGCAAGGCAAATGGGTAAAGTCACCATAATCCTACCTAGTGGTTTATTGTGCCTCAGGCAGGCAGAGAAGAAGAGCCTTCATGATAATCTCAGCTGATGCAAGAAATGAACCCAAGCTGCTGGCATCACTTTATCATCACAAACAGCTATCCAGCCAACTGAGCTAATCAGTCCCAATTAAGGTAAGGTATTGGAAACAGAAAAGGATTTCCTAAAGGTGGTACAATTGTCACTGGCAGCTTTAAAGGAAATTTCAAAATGAATTAATTTGGCAGGTAAAATAGAGATAGCATTGCCTGACAGATGTAAAAAGGCAGAGATAATTGAAGTAGCAGCACAGCACTTAGATTTAGAGGAAATACAAAAAGGGTCAAGTACTTCAGGTAGTGAAATATCACAATTGGGTGATATTCAGTTATAGTTGAAGCAGCTAGACCATGAGGACAGGATGAAAGAACTACAAATGGCAGAAAAAGCAAAGGAAATGGCAGAAAATTATATAAAAAGGGAGATCAAATTAAGAAGACAGGAAATGAAAATGAGAATATGAAAAACACAAGCATCAATAATCAGGTATTACACATGGTCAGGATTTCATAAAGGTGTACAGCAATTTTGTAGAACATGTCAGATGGCATGTACTCAAACTAATGCCTTCAATAGCCATACCAGCTTTTAAAGAATTTTTCAGTCTGGTGTTAGTAAACTGTGTAGGATCCTTACCAAAAACCATACGTGAACATCAAAACATCCTTACAATCAGGGGTATGACAACCTGATTACAATCACATTGTCCCTTCTGTATTTTTGTTGACAATTGGGTTATTTGGACATACACAGCAATAGAATTCAAATATTTCATCAATATTCTCAATAATTGTCAACTTCCATTGAACTTAAAGCCACAGCGCACAAGGAAATTTCTAAATTCTTATACATTGCATATTTAAATTAGTACAAGACAATGGACATATGTTAACTATTTTTTCCCAAAATAACTGATACGTACTCCTATGCACAGAAGCCATTTTTCATGGAATAGAAATTCATAGCAGCCCTACAGTGTGGAAACAGGCCATTCATCCCAATAAGTCCACACCACCCCTCCAAAGAGCAACACACCCAGACCCACTCTCCCACCCTGTATTTCCCATGTCTAACCCAACTAACCCAAACATGCCTGGACACTATGGGCAATTTAGTATGGCCAACTCACCTACCCTGCACATCTTTGGACTGTGGGAGGAAACTCACACAGACACAGAGAGAACATGTGTGTAGTGTGTAGTGTATGCACTGCACCTGAGAATGAAATCAAAACTGGGTCCCTGGTGCTGCAAGGCAGCAGTGCTAAACACTGAGCCACTGTGAACCACTCAGCCAGCCTGACTGATATTTCTCTGATCAGTCGCACCAAGGATTGAATTTTCCCAGGGGCTTTGGAGACTTTTGGGACTGAAGTTGCCTGCCCTTCCTGTGTACATTGAGCACTGGCTTAAAGATATGGTTGTAGAATTAACCAATTCAATAGCACATGCCAGGTTGACTTAATCTGGATTGCAAGTTGTTTTTTTATTTTCACATTGCAAAATGCTGATCATCTACAACAACTGTGCAGGCTTATATTTTGTACTTGGCACATAAACCAACCCTTGTTTCTGGAAAGCTGACATTTTGGGTCGAGACCCTTCTTCAGAAAGAAGATTCTGTTCTTGAATATTAACATTGACTATTGACTATTAACATTGGATACTTTTTAATAACATTCAGAAAATGTTCCTGTACTTTCTTTTACATTTACTTTTTGCTTGCGTTTATTTTAAGGAATTCTATTAGCTATGCTGAACCACTATTGTCAGATGTAACTTACAAACAGGATGGTTCCGTTATCTACTATTTCTTGTTTAGTAAATAATTCTCACATTCTCCAGCATCGGCAGTGCCTACTACCCTTGTTTCTGGAATGAATTTTTAAAGGCTCAAAAGTCAATTTATAAGCTGTGATATATGATGACAATGTACTTTCAATGATTGACCTTGAATAAGTGGAAACATGGAACTCTCTTTCTACAAAGTACTTTGAAACTGGGTCAATTTAAATTTTCAAGACTGATATCAATAGTTTCTTTTTAATATTAAATAAAGATAGCAAACAATGTTTCTGCTAATCTGTCTGCTGACAAGGCTTCATAGCAACATATAAAATGCTATGCAAGCTTTGTACTAAATTAAATACCATTCAAAAAAGTCTTAAATGTATAGCAAATTGAAATAAAACTCACTGTATTTATCTTTTCAGAAACATTGTTACCAGATGATATGGAGAACAGGGGGATAAATGAAACTGAAGTACAGATCACTGTGATCCAACTTAACAGCAGAACAGGTGCTGCTTAATAGTTTAGTCCTGTCCATCTGCTCTTGACTATTAACATTGGATACTTTTTAATAACATTCAGAAAATGTTCCTGTACTTACTTTTACATTTACTTTTTGCTTACATTTATTTTAAGGAATTCTATTAGCTATGCTGAACCACTATTGTCAGACATAACTTACAAACAGGGTGGTTCCGTTATCTACTATTTCTTGTTTAGTAAATAATTTAAATTGTGAACTTAAAACAAACTGATTTAACTTCATAAATTGCATATGACAGATTTGTAAAGAATTGTACATATAAAATGCATTCAAAACTTTTTGCAACACCTGAAATGCTTAGATGTTGCATGAAGTCAACTTTCCAATTATTTGAACTTCAGCAACTGTGCATTTGTCTGTTGTTGATCACAAGCATCAGCGTGTTTGAAAAGACAAGTAACTCATCATCATTGTTACTACTGTTAAGACTGCAACAAAATTATAAATGAAATGGAGTAATGTATCACAATAGTTTTAACCACGGGGATCAAAGCTCAGTTCACTTACTTATTAGGCAAAAATGATAACCTATACATTTTTTGGCTGCAGGACAATGTCACAAATGCACTTTATGAACAAACATTATTCCAGATAAACCTGAATAAAATATCTTAAAAATAAAGTGTATGTGGTACAAAATGTACTTTTTCAATAATTAATATTATACCCCAGGGCTAATAATTCATATTGATATTACTTCCAGAATTCACCTTTGCCTCTCTGCAACGGCCTCTCAATGTATAATAGCTCCTTTCGTCAAACCATCTGCAGTACCACAATGTACGCTGCATGCTCTAGTTTGTTTTCGTATTGACTATTTTTGTGCGATTTATGGCACCTACTTAAGTTGAAAGAGAATTTTACATGAAACAGCTACGCAAGGAGTGCAGGAAATTTGATTGTTAGTACAGAATTCTGCCTATTTCTTGTGATACCAGCACATATAAAAATCTAGTAGCATCTTGATGCTTATATAAATGGCTGATTTTAGCAGCTCCCTGTAACGTCCATCCATCAATAGTCAGTCACTCTACAATGTTTCTCACGCGTCTTGCTGCATGGATGGTAATGAATGATTACATCATCTAGATATTTAATAGTAAAACATATTTTGTCACACAAGGTTATCAATTTAACATGATACTTGTTTACTACTACTTAAGCTTTAGAGAACCGCAATAATTATCAATGTTATCCACCAGGTTTCCAGAAAATGTTTTTACTGCATCCTCATTAATTATGAAGGATACATCAATATGGATATGAACAGTGCTTCGGGTCATTCACACATTGCCGTGAACTTATCTTGCTAGCTTCCGCAACAATAAACATGATATTTATCAGGATAAAATGAAGAATGCACTGCACAACTCTGCGGTCGCACATGAAAGAACTGAACCGGCTGCTGCTGACTCAGTGCCCAGCGGCTGTGAAATGTCAGGTTATGGAAAACCCAGATAAGATAAAGATTAGAACGTAATGTTTCCGCCGAGGTTATGTAATACAACCTGAGCTCTCTGCAGATACAAGAGAGTGTATTTGTAAGAGATGCTTTTGACATTGGAATGTACACTTGAAAATATACATCATGTATGAGAATGGAGAGTTGTCCGTGCATCACTTGTCAAGCATGTAGCAATTTGAGACTTTCCCAGCAATTACACACTAAACAAGTCTTCACGATAACGCACAAGACAAGTCGATACTCTCGGCTCATTTTCCCTGGTTGAAAATTAATTCACAGCGACCAAACTAAATGCAGTCCCTCTTAATATGCACAACGATCCGCCACACGGCACAGCACCATCTGGTGCATGCGCAACTGAAGTAACTCAAGACTTCTGCAGAGCGAAGGGCACGTTTCAATGTTTAACTCGACACCCGAAGATCTGATGTCGGTGCAAAGTTCGCGAACTGCTGATACAGATTTTTGTTGTGGGTGGTGTTGTTTGCCTCCTCCCAATGGTTAGAGGCAGCCCGGCCGCTGTACACCGACTGAGTATGGGATCCGCTGCCGTATACAGAGATAAACCAACGTGCTTCAACATGGAAGGCTGGCAATATAGGGCATGACTCAGTGCTTGGGAATTTTCTGTACTAGTACCGCTAGAATCTGCTCCTTTCCTTTATCTTTCATGAAGTAAATAAGGAAGATGTGTTGTGCATAAATTATAATGACAGGAATGTTTGAACTGTTCGCTGAAGTTACATTATAGAGCGAACTCGCTGTCTATTGATGTAGTCAATCATTTATAATGTAATTATTGGAGGTCTCCTGAGAACCATAAATAAATATATCTGGAAATGACATAATAGAACCCTTCTTTTAAAAAAATGACCGTTTTCTTAACAACAAAGAGCTTCTAATGTTGATCCTATAACAGACTGCAGGTAGCTACTGAAGTAGTCAAACAAATGTTATTTCAGCCACTTTCTCGTACAAATGCCCGGTAATTTTACTCGTTCCCATTGAGAGTCATAGAACACCCTTTACCCAGACAAGTAATCGTTTCACAACCATGGTGTGCGTTTAACAATCTAACAAGCAGATTGCTGTTTTAAACATCGAGGTGAAAACGCGGTGCAAATAATCTAGTTCACTCGCTCTTCAGGATTATTTAAGGTTCGAAGTTTTGTGCAATGATCAGATTTCTGTCTGTCTAACGGAATGTGGAATACATGGAAAGGCTGCTGTTTTACAAATCACGGCTTATTACCAATGACTTCAATACAACCAATTTTAGCTCAACTTTGTTCTTGGAATGCAGGTGGATTATTGTCAGGTACTAGTAACTCCGTGGATTGATCCGTTTACAAACTCTAAGATAACAAGGTGTAGAGCTGCATGAAAACAGCAGACCAAGCAGCATCAGAGGAGCAGGAAGGCTGACGTTTCGGGCCTAGACCCTTCTTCAGAAATGGGGGAGGGGAAGGGGGATCTGAAATAAATAGGGAGAGAGGGGGAGGGGGATGGAAGATGGATAGAGGAGAAGATAGGTGGAGAGGAGACAGACAGGTCAAGGAGGCAGGGATGGAGCCAGTAAAGGTGAGTGTAGGTGGGGAGGTAGGGAGGAGATAGGTCAGTCCAGGGAGGACGGACAGGTCAAGGGGGCGGGATGAGGTTAGTAGGTAGGAGATGGGGGTGGGGCTTGAGGTGGGAGGAGGGGATAGGTGGGAGGAAGAACAGGTTAGGGAGGCGG
>NC_063334.1:17533083-17671864 GCF_021869965.1 Rhincodon typus | reverse complement strand
CGCTTGGTTTCCCCGATGTAGAGGAGGCCACAACGGGAACAGCGGATACAATATACCACATTAGCAAATGTGCAGGTGAACATCTGCTTGATGTGGAAAGTCTTCTTGGGGCCTGGGATGGGGGTGAGGGAGGAGGTGTGGGGGCAGGTGTAGCACTTCCTGCGGTTGCAGGGAAAAGTGCCGGGTGTGGTGGGGCTGGAGGGGAGTGTGGAGCGGACAAGGGAGTCACGGAGAGAGTGGTCCCTCCGGAAAGCAGATAAGGGTGGGGAGGGAAAAATGTCTTTAGTGGTGGGGTCGGATTTCAGATGGCGGAAGTGTCAGAGGATGATGCGTTGGATCCAGAGATTGGTGGGGTGGTAAGTGAGGATGAGGGGGATTCCGTTTTAGTTGTTATTGTGGAGAGGGGGTGTGAGGGATGAGTTGCGGGAAATGCGGTTTCCTCTCCACCTATCTTCTCCTCTATCCATCTTCTATCCACCTCCCCTTCTCTCCCTATTTATTTCAGAACCCCCTTCCCCTCCCCCATTTCCGAAGAAGGGTCTTGGCCCGAAACGTCAGCCTTCCTGCTCCTCTGATGCTGCTTGGCCTGCTGTGTTCATCCAGCTCTATACCTTGTTATCTCAGATTCTCCAGCATCTGCAGTTCCTACTACCCCTTTACAAACTCTATATCGTTACTCCAATCCTTTTTAAAATATAGATTTTGCACTGATATTCTGTGATTATCAATTACAAAGCTACATGATTTATTCATTTAAAAAAGTCCCCTCAATACAAAAAAAAACTAGCCTTGATATTTTCAGCGCCAGCAGATCTGATATAATATTTCTCCCAGGATTGAACCATTGAAGGGTTAAATTTATAGTATTCAATCTGAAAAGCCGAATCAGTAGTTCTGAATTTGGAATAGTTCACAAAGCAGGGGGTGGGAGTCAGCTCTCCCACTTGTGAGCAGTACAGCCGCTAATTGCTCCAACCCCCATTCACACTGTTGGGGAAAGAAAAGACTTCAGGCTGTAAAAACACTATTAGTCCACCACAAATGTATTCTTCCAATTCAAGGGCAGCTCAGGGGCGGACCACACTGGAATAGTGGCATTTAGTACCACCAAAAAGTTGGCACATGAGTGTATGCCCTCAATTTTCTGCATGATGAGGCTTTGATCCCAACCAACCCATCGGGAATGTAATGATTTTTCCTCCACTGAGGAAGGGAGAGAAGAAAGAGAATTAGCTTCGTAAGCTCGCTGCAGCTTTCCTACAGGCTTATAGCTGGCATTTATGTGGCATCTTAGTCAGCCTCAGGACAATGAAATAGATTTGAAGTCTGGTCACTGTCGTGCTGTCGAACATGCAATAGCCCAGTTGATCCCACAAACAGTGATGACATAATGACCACATAATATTGGTTAAGAGATAAATATTTCCAGGACTCAGGAAGAACTGTTCGTGTTTGAATAGTAACTTCAGAACTTATACTCCCATCAGAGATGGTAGAGGAAGATACAGGTTAATAGTTCATTGGGAAATATCATTTATAGTAATGTGGTACTCCCTGGCTGCTGCAGTGACAGGAAAATGATGTGCTGAGTTCACCGAATTAGGACTTAAACTTGCACCTTCCTGACTCAGAGGTGAAATGCCACAATTGGAGTGTTCTCCTATTTTCCTGATATGGAAACAGTCCATTTTTCATAATGGCAAAAAAGTATGGGACATTAACCTGCTTTTAAAATATTGGAATTGTTGCTTATACATTGTCCTACCTCACCCCAGTGATAATACAATCAAATAAATGACAGATCAAAAGTTACTTCTTCATACCTTCCCTATCAAATGAAATACTGGCAATTATCTGACATTAAACATCTTTCCTGAGCTCAAAGAAAATACCAAACCAAAAACAGAGATAACATAGTATGGAGCTGGACGAACACAGCAGGCCAGTCAGCACCAGAGGAGCAGGAAAGTTAATGTTTTAGGTCAGGATCCTTCTTCTGAAGAAGGATCCCGACCCAAAATGTTAACTTACTTGTTCCTCTGATGCTGCCTGGCCTGCTGTGTTCTTCCAGCCCCACACTGTGTTATCTCTGACTCCAGTATCTGCAGGTCTTGCTATCTCTGACCAAACAAAAAACAGTTGTGAGCTGCATCAGTGGCCTAGTTTATAATTACACCATGCAATATAGGACTGAATCATATAGTTCAGGAAGGATCCACCTGGTCATGTGAGTCTAGACAGCTATTCATCTGCTGGATGAACCAATATTTTGTTCTAACCTGTCTTCATGGATTGTCCATACACGTACAGTATCAATTACATTTTTGGGACCAGGAAAAATAATGCAGCTCAATTCTCCCCTCAATGCCTAATGGTGATGAAGCTAATTATAGTATGTCTATTACTATCTTGGCTATAGGTTAACTGTTTGTACTCTTGCTTCTGAGACAGAAGGCTCTGCATTCACATTCCCATTCCAGGAGTTAAACATGACAATCTCAGCTTTCAAGTTATATGTTAAACCAAGGCCCAATATGCCCCCTCAATGGGGCGCAAAATGCTCCATAGCATTAATCTGAAGAACAGCAGGTAAATATCAATTTCTCTTTTATTTGCCCATTATAATACCTCATTGTTCATGTTACAATTGAATAGTTACTTAAAAGTCACATTTTTCCTATCTGCCATTTTCAAAATGACTAGCTGAACTCAATTCTTCATCAAAGCCAGACCAATAATGTGGAATGCTAGATTTAATCTCAGCACACTAGGGAAGAGAGATGGTAAAACAGCCAGCGATCGCGTTCTTTTAGATGGAGAAACCTTGTTGGGAAATATATGTGTGGACATCCTCTGAAGACAGACTGGCGTTTAGTTTTCACACCTTCGCATACCATGCTATCCCACTCCCCAAATCTACACACAAGTACACACTGCAAATTAATGCAATGTCAATGCCCATTGTCTAAAATGAATTGTCTGCATAGACAATGTACTGGTTGGCAGTCAGTGACCCAGAATCATAACCCACGCTTACCCATAGGAAAAGAGAACATTGGAAAAATCTGAGGAATGTTCATTAACCTAAGAGTCAACCATGTCTCACTGGTAAACTCTATCACCTCTGAATCAGAAGGTCATACATTTGAGTCCCACTCCAGAATGTAAGCACAAAATAACGGAAAACAACACAGTGTGGTGTTGGAAGTGCTGCTTTTTAGTTAACACATTATTTTAAGACCTTATTTGCACTTTCAAATGGATCCCATTATGTTATTTCAAAGAAGAGTATAGGTAGCTATCATGGCCAATAATTATCTCTCACTCAACATTACAAAGCAAAAACAGATCATCTGGTTATTTTCACACTGCTGGCTGTGGGGCCTTGTTGGACATATTTTGGTTGTTGCATTTCCTAAATTATGACATTTGAAAGTATTTTATTTTCTTTAAAGTATTTTGAAATATACTGGGATTGTGAAAGGTGTTAAATAAGTGCACTTTTACTTTATTTTCTTTAAGAAATGGAAAGTTGCTGAAAACTTTCAACATAAATAAGAATAAGTCTATAAGTCGTAGCCTGTGCAAAAAGTGAACTTTGTTATGCATTCAGGTAAATAGGGCTGAAGGACTTGTCATCAGAATTCTATTTATGAAACATCTTCTGGATTTTTTAAAAAGATAATTATGTGTTGATGATCTCTTTGGGGAATACTGTCATGAGAAGTTACTGAACCTTACATTGTGGGCAATCTGCATTAATGCACAGCTGAAATGATAAAATTGCTGAGACACCCAGGGTTAATAACTATCTCTATTGATGCTAATTTAGCTCCATCACACTGTTACTAATGACAGTTATTATTTTTAAAATATATACATAGACAGGAAAGGAGAACAAAAAAGAATTTAGCAGATTTCAGATCCTCATAGCTAATCACCCTCCTTGATTTTCACAAAAGAAGTGTTAGTATTGTAAAGAGAATTATTGCTGCAAATGAAGTATCACAAGAAAACAGAACACAAATGCCAGAAAATACTTTCAATCATATAGATACTGATGGACAGAAAAACACCCACTGGCCCATCCCGTCTGTTCCACACAACATTGACGTCTTGTGCAACACAATCCTGACATCCCCCACCTCACCTGTCATTTATATAATATCCTGAGAGAGGTAAGGAAAAGAATAGAAACTGAGACCAATTAAGGGGGAAATTTACAATTTCTTTCCTGCAGGTTGAGAAATACTGCTTGGATGGAGAGGAGGCAATCAAACTGTATTCAGCCAAATAATGTTTTTGCGTCAGCACCAGCTCACAGAATTCTGAATTTCTCAATCACTAGAATTTGTAGCTTCTTACTACAAAACTCAATCACTCATTAGACACAGTGGAAGGGTAAGTATTTCCCTGCAAATTCACCCATGCGCACATACCTTATCTACAGTGAACTTTGAAGATGTAAAATCTCAAAAGAGGACCAGAGAATCCATTAAAAACTTTTGGGAATTCTCATTTTCATTGCTTTTTTTTGCTTCAAGGAAGCAGGATCTCTTTATAATGTATTAACATACATCATCATAATCAACACCATACATCATATACTCAGACTGCAAGTTGTTGATGCATTAGTATTGTAGGAGTGCATGCACACCAAAACCACATTTTTCTTGTCACAAATATCCACCTGTAAATGAGTAAATGCTGCAAATTAACTATCTGACTTCATTTACATGTGAACTAATTGCTTAAATATATTTTCTCTGTCCTGTACTGTCATGTAATCATACTATACAGTATCTGTCTGAGATTTATTGTTCTTTACATTGACAGCATCATGAATATGTTTTCCTATATTTTTCATTAATTCTGCTCAATATTGTTCATTAGTGCAATCTATTATCACCACCATCCATCATGAGGCAAAACTTCACTTCTAACTTTCTCACTAAATATCCTGACCATTGAGACTACTCTTTATTTTTCGCAAGAAAGTAAGCTAAAATGAGCAAGGTGTTGCAAAAATGTTCAGTAAGCACCAATGTCAATCCATCAGTGGGCATTATCCAAAAATCTCTAAATATGTTGTAGGGCCTCACTGCTTTTGGAGTTTTGTAAATGGGAATCAAAGGTTTTCTACATGTTTGGCATGCTGCAATTCTGACTACTAGCATACCTAATATTCCTTCCAGCAAAAAATAAGTGATCTTCCAGAAGGGACGTGAACAAGCCATGTTGGAATATGTAAAAGATATTCAACATCAAAAGATTAATACGTTTTATTTGATTTGTCACCAGTCATTACTGCATTAGTGGAAGCAGAATTACAACCTTGCTACAGGAAAACACGAATATTATCGTTTCCAACAGTTTGGTAATATAAGAAGTTTAGCCATCCCTACGTTATGTTCATTTTCCAGTTCTTACCCTTGTAAGCACAATACGTGAATTAATTATTTTCTGCATGTTTTGTGCCATATGTACCAACACTGTTTCTGTCAACTCTCCTATTAATGCTAAAGAAATCTTGTAACAATAAAAGCGCCCTCATAAATCAAGCATTATGGTCTTTGAAAAATGGAGTCGGTGGACATTTAAAACAGGAATTGGAGCAGTAATAAAATGCCAGTGACCTAGACAAACCTATTCATTAATTCCAACAGCATCGCTGCACCACCCCCCCCCCCCCCACCCCCACCAAACACCAGCCAACCTCCTATAAAGTTGTGTATTTATAACTTTCCCAGTAATGGCGTGGATCCCACTAAAGCAATCTGGCGCGGTGGTTGTGAATCCCACTGTACAAGTGCTTGTGGCCTCAGACATTGATCCACCGTTAAAGTGAACCAATAATTGGTACGGCTTTTGATCCGCCTTTCCCACAGCAACTTCACCGAGCTGTCCTCGCACCCAGCAAACATGGGGGGAGAAAAGCTTTCTGCAAAGACTATGAGAAACAAAAAAGCACTGCGCTGCGTGAATGCTAAACATAAACGACACTGGGTTTCATTCGAAAAGAATGTATAGTTGATGACATGGTGAGACGCGTTCTCTAACCAGACGTTTGAATTTTATATCAAACAATCCTTCTGACTGTGAGCTGTTTGATGTACGTGGGCAAAATAATTAATGACTCAACACCCAGGTCCCACAATCATTTAAATGTGGTTTTAAAAAGTCAATATTAACGCCAGATAAAAGTACATTGCGAATTTCCAGCATATTGTCTCAAAGTCTGGATTTCACTGTGTGCAGATTTTGTGGTTTTAAATTGTAAAAGTTAAAGACAGGTTGAGACGCTGCCATTTTTCTGGGCAGATTTGACGTAAACATTCCCTTCATTAAAGAGAAAAACGTACTCCGAATTTCGTTTGGCATTTCTATTTCAGAAGCAAAAAGCGTATGAAATCGTACTGTGTGCGCGTGTGTGTGTGTTTGTCATGGCAAATCCAACAAAATAGATGAGCCTTTGGTGACCACAGAAGTAAACACCAATCTGGATTACACTGTTGACTGTGCACACCGATAAAATTCAGTAGCATCCCCGCACCACTCCAATTCCATCACCCCCACCCCACAAATTCCCAAGAGGACCTGTGCTCCCACTTCTTAGCTTCAGATCGACGCAGGGAAACATTATAATGGTGGAATGGTTTAAGAAAAAACAAACGTTGGACTGAATTTTGTCCTTTCTTTCCCCTCGCAAAAAAAAAACAAAACGCGTGTACGTCTGGACGAACACAGCAGGCCAAGCAGCATCATAGGAGCATATGTGCCACCTTTATAGTTAATAGAAAAATACAAATCTTACATTCAGAATTATGCAGTTTACAAACAAGGAGACATGCCTCAAGGAAAGAATGGACTTTCTACATCAAATGTGACCCACGCAGTTCCAGCACACTGGGGTGCGATTAAATCATTAACGGTGGAACACACCATCACAGTCACTGTCACCAACTCAATGAACGCGCACTCGCTGCCTAACGCTGACCCTGAACCAGCAAATTTCACTGACAATTTCTGCGAGTTGGAGCGCGGTGTTGAAACAAAGTTAAGCCTGTCCATGCTGCGCTGCTCCTGACGTTGGCGGGTAACGTGGTTGACGCGGGGCAAAGGTGGATTGTGGCAATTGTAAACCCAGTCAGAGTCGGTTAACGTTGCAAACAATGCGGCCCCCGTTTAAAAAAGAACACAATACGCAAATTTCATCTTCGAGATGATATTTGAAACACTATACAAGAATTTTACACCGAAGGAATTGAGGCCGCAAATTAGTCTCAACTGCAAATGACTTGGACAAGCACTAAACGCTGTCTTCAGTCTTGAGATACAGTAGGAGCGTTCACAGGGACTAGAGACAGGCTCACATGCTTACTACACACAAACAAGCAAATGCCTCTTGCCCTTGTTTTTAAACTCTTTGTCCCTTCAGAAGAAGGAGCCAGCAACTTTCAAAGGTTTTCTGCAACCAGAAGGTTTATTTACAAATGCCTTCTTTGTCTCCACCGTAAACTTTTTTTTGTCATTGTGTGCCCAGTCTGTCCCGGCGTGAGAGCCGACACGTTGCCTGCTTGTGTCTACACATCAGTCCCCGCTGCGAGTCCAGGCTCACTTCATCTCCGCAATTAAAGACCAAGACTTTCCAAAAAGCAGCTCCCCCCAACCCAAACCGTCCAAACACGCATTCTCCACCAAGAGAAAGACGCACAAACTGGGGCCAGAGGTACGTTTAGACGGTGGATTGTCAGCGGTGAAGCCCCGGGGAAGAACAGAGGCTGAGGAAAGTTGGTTGTGGAAGGGGAGCTCCACTTTTCAGAACTGAATTCCAAGGGCAACACTGAATAACCTCGACTCGATTGGGCAGTTTGATAAACTGTACGTAAAATAATATTAAATAGCACGAAACAAAAGGATGTACTCGGGTGTGGGCTCGGCTCCAATCCGGATTCTACAATCCAGAGCAAGGCCTGGGAGCTGTGGCCCGAAAACAGGAAAGGAGTGTGGTACCTGGGTCTGGCAACCCGGGGGGCCTGGTGGGAGCTGGTCTCTGGACACTCCAGCATCGGTAGTTCTTACTATCTCTGGACACTGTGTGTTGTGTGCGGTTGGGTGGGGGGCGGTGGGCGGTGGTGTCAGTTGGGATGTGGGATCTGGACTTAAGGCACTGTGTGTATAGGGGATTTGGGATCTGGTGCCTGGGAGCTGGACTCTGGGCTATGTCTATAGGGGCTGGAGGGTGTGGGATCTGGGCTTTGGGCACTGTGTATGTGAAGGGAGGGCATTTGGAATCTGGGGACTATCTCTGGGCGCTGTGTTTGGGGTGAGGGGTTTGGGATCTGGATTTTGGGCAGTGTGTGTGTGTTTGGGGGAGGTGTTGGGGATTTGGGATCTGGGAGCTATCTCTAGGCACCGTGTACGTGAGAGGAGGGGTGGGGGCGGGGGGTGTTTAGGATCTGGAGACTGGACTCTGGGCACTGCATATGTGACAACTGGCGTCCGAGAACTGCGGTCTGGGAAGTGTAGTGTGGGAATCGGGGTCTGGAGTCTGTGGTTTGGGAGCTGAGATCTGGAAGGTACAATCTGCTCTCTGAGAGACAGAGTCTGGGAATAGGGACCTGGGTTTTAGGATCAGAGTTCGTGAGCTGGAAATCTGGATTTGAGGAGCGGGGAGCTGGGTGCTTGGAGTCTAGGTGCCGCGGCTGGGAGCTGAAGTAAGAGGCACGGATATAGAAGTGACAGGACAGAGCAGCTCCGCGGCGATGCCGAGGTAATGCCTCTCTCTCTCTGTCTCACTATCGTTAGCGACAGCTGACCAAAAACAGACAAGTTCAGTGGTGTGTACTGCTTCCCTTTGGCTTACCTTGGTTATGTCCGGCGGCTCCCTGACACTCCTGCGGCTTCCAGCAGAGCAGACAGAAGAAGTAGGAACAAGTCCAGCAGAGAAGTGGCGCCCGGAGCGGTGCCGCCGCGCTCGGCCGCTGTGCCATCGCTGGGGCCCGGGCCACAGTGCAGTGTGTGCAGGCTGCCTCTCGCTCAGTCACTGACCCCTGGCTCAGCGTCTCCCAGTCCGGCCGGCCGCCAGGCACAGCAGGCTGCTCAGTGCTCTGTCTGCCTATATATGTATGTGCACACTCTGTATCACACACACGGAGAGTGTGCGGGGGGTGGGAGGGGGGAGATGGGGTGTATTGTGAGGGGTAAGATACAGGAGAGTCGAGGAGAGAGAGAGGGGCAGGTTGGAGACGGACTACCGGAGAGGTTGGTCTACACGCTGCAACTCCCGCTCCCCCATCTTCTCTGAGTCACAGGAGCTCACTGAAGACCCCCAGAGGGTGCAGAATGCCTGCTTCCACCCCACACCCGCCTCAAAGCGGCTCTTAGCCACTGTTTGAAGCAAGTGTGTGCGAGATACTGGGCCACTTCAGGCGCATTTGCTGCTGCACACTCTGCGTGTGTATGTAAGGGAGGGGTGGGAGGAGTCACTCAGCGTCTGTCAATCAGCCTCCCCACTGTCACCACCCTCCCCCCCACCATCCCAATCCCCCACCCTCCCTCCACCGCCTGCAAAGAAGTTTTCGCTCAGGACCTGCTGCAGCTGCCAATTCCCTGTCTCCCCATCCCCCGCACCGGAGAAACGTCTTCGTTCCTCCCGGTGAATATGGTCGAAAATCCCGTTCCTCTGAAAATAAACAATCATTTACCCTGTGTGAGATTATAGGCAAATGGAACAGCCACTGACCCCGAAAAAAATGTTTGTGTTGTGTGATCCAATTCTAAAATATTAAGGAAAATCTCAAATTCTATAAACTGATGAAATTAGGCAGGGTCCGACGCACACTCATAAAGAATACACCATGACCCTTACTGATATGACTGTAATATTTACTCTCCCGGCTAATTTTTACCGTCCTAATTTCTGGATTGACGGACACTTGGATTCAGGGAGGTGTCACTTCTTTATACCATTCAATGCAATGTAAGCTCACACCCTTGAAACCACAGCGATCACACTTTTAAATTTCCACTACGAATGCTTCGATTCCTTCAAAACTGAAGTCAGGATTTTAGTTATGTTGGTCGCCCAGCATGTACATTACCGTAAGGAAAACTTACACTCGGTAACAGAATAATGTCTATTTTATTTCAATGCATACAACCTTTTGAACTATCCACTTGGATAAAATAGTTTGGAAAACCTGAGTATGGTCATTATTTATTTTACATTTCTTTGATCAATCTGTTATAATCCGGTACTCTTTCAGTCGCTTTTAGTTATTTTCGTCCTATTTACTTTATGTATTTCTATGTAATTTCAGGTCTTGCAATTTGTTTTTTTCTAAGTTGTCCTGCTGAAAACAATCTTTTCTGAGCCGCACGCTTAACGCCTGTTCTTGGAGTCGATTCTGGAGTTTCCCTTTCAGTGTTCCCAGCTCCTCGGACGCCTTGCTGCTGAGTTTTCTCTGAGAGTGAGACATTCTCAGCTCATGGACAATGTTTTCTGTCTCAAAACGCTCGCCAACATCCAATAACCTTCGAGACTGGATCTGAAGCAGCACCCGAGCCGCATCTCTGTGAGATGCTGTGTTTTGTGTAAAAGACATTCTTCAAATATTCCCAACTCCTCGCCCTCACCACTCCACACTGGGGGCGGTTAGTTCAGAATTTTTCTCATCAAAGTAATCGCTTTCATCTGATCTGGTCCTACATGTAAATCGCCAGGAACTGTTAACACCGCCACTCTCTACATATTCAAAGGCAAATTGTTAGCGATTTTTGGAACAAATACTGAGGTCACAAAACTGCAGCCGTTCAACGTGCAATCTGTCCTCCACCTGCAGCTGTCAGTTAAGTATGATAGAAAAGAGAAGCGAAAGCAACATATAATTATTGATCAGAAACAGCTACGAAGCTGCAGAAAGAGAAAGAGAGAAAATAAGGCACTCGATGGTGAAATTAGCCCAGGCCAGGAGGGCAAACCGGCTTCTTAACTAATTGGGGTGGGGGGGGGGGGGCAAATGATTTTTCACTACGCCTGGTCCTCTCGCTAAATTACAAACTCCTCTTGGAGAGTCGTTTCCTAATCTCACTGGCGCTTTTATTCGTTTTGTAATGATAACTCTTAAGCAATAATATGAAGACTGGCTTAGTGTTGGGAAGGCCGTTTCTTCAATATCAGCGGCCGGCGCACACCATTTACAATCTCAGAAATTTATAGAGTGGGATATCGATTGGGATGTATGTATGGAGAGCCTGTCGTAATTGCTGGCTTAATTATTAGAAAACTGTGAGAGATCCCCCTCAACAGTGAGCCGTGGATCATGATCACACGTCTTTTCACTTATCTTCTGTCTCATATTTTGTATGTTCTATTGAACAGTGAACAAGTAAGAAGTTAAAATCAAGGCAGAGATAACACAGTGTAGAGCTCAAAATCAAGGCAGTCGTGCAAAACAGATGATGCAACGGCGCCCTAATTGAAGCTCGGGATAGGCACACATCCAGAGTTGGATATCACATTCTGTTTAATTTCTTCCCTTAACTCACCAGTCTTCCTGTTGTACCGTGGTGTGCAGTTCTAATTTATATTCTGAGGGCGTGACTGGGAAGGTCAGTTCCCATGAGACCTCTATTTTACACACAGGAAAATCAAACCTGATGGTTCACACGATGTAAAATAACACTTATTGGTTGGTAGTAGCAGGCAGTGTTCAATAATTCATTTAAAGGCGAGCTTCGGATTCTATCAGGGACCATTGCACCCATTGAATAAAGTGATTGCTGTCAAACTACATGGAGAAGTGTAGAAGTGTAGAAGTGTAGGCTCAGATCTTCCAACAGAATTTCACGACAAGGAAGTTTAAGGCCAGTTTTGATTTTAATGTGTTGCGTGCTACCACAAACTTTGATACAGCAAAATTTTTATTGTTGCTAAATTAGTTATGTAAGAACCAGGTTAGACTGTTCTGTCTCCTGGAATTAGCTCTACTGATTAGATCATGGCTGAATCGCATTTCCCCTCCATTTTCCCAAATTAGAAATTAACGTTTGGGTGTGTTTTAAAATAGACTAGAGATCAGATCCCAGAGTTTGCTTATTGGAAAACCAGTTAACAAGTTGTCGATATTCTGACTCTGGCATTAAAGAATGTGTTGATATTTGTGATGTCTTGAGAAATGGTTATAATGCAATTCCTGGAGCATTGATATAAGGCTGTGTTTAATATGTAGCAGCTACATATTTCAAACTAAGTAAAAAATCAATTTTGAACCAAATTTATTCCAATGGCATCATAGTAAGGAAAGATTTGTTGGGCCATCAGGTGCCAAATATCTTACTATTTCAGAAAACCTTAAGAATGGTATTCTCGGACAATCGTAGGAATCAATTTCTATCAATTAATCCACAAACAGATAGAACATGAGGAAAACCTCAGTAGTGAATATGTTTGGGCATCATGAGTCCAAAGTCACCTTTTTCTCTCAAGCATGTTACATTTTCCACAATCATATCTCAACATTATATTATGTCATATTCCGAATGTTATTATTGAAAAAAAACACTAATTTGCATTTGAATGCATCAATGTTAACTATTTCTTGTCAATGTCTTCTACAGATTGATCTCTCTCGTCAAAATATTGGCCTGAATTTTAACTCTCAAAAATCAGTGGGTAAGAGTTATGCCAGAAGTAACAAGGTAAAAACTCTAGGGAAAACAAAAACAAAACCCACTTCCAGCCTACCCATTTGCGGTTTTAGGAAAACTGGTTGAGAGGAAAGAAGCCAATAATCTGTGGAAAAGAGCTTGATTGTTTCAAAATTATAATGAGGTCATGTCTTTCTTTCAACTGTCATTCTATTTGTCTCCACATCCAACTAGATTTCTCAGGCTTTGGGATACTAAATGAGTACAAGAGTTGGCAGGTCATGTTGCAGTTGTATAGGACTTTGGTTGGACCACATTTGGAATACTGCATACAGTTCTGGTCGCCACATTACCAAAAGGATGTGGATGCTTTGGAGAGGATGCAGAGGAGGTTCACCAGGATGTTGCCTGGTATGGAGGGCGCTAGCTATGAAGAAAGGTTGAGTAGATTAGGATTATTTACATTAGGAAGACAGAGATTGAGGGGGGGACCTGATTGAGGTCTGCAAAATCATGAGAGGTATAGACAGGGTGGATAGCAAGAAGCTTTTTCCCAGAGTGGGGGACTCAATTACTAGGGGTCACAATTTCAAGGTGAGAGGGGAAAAGTTTAAGGGAGATATGCGTGGAAAGTTCTTTACACAGAGGGTGGTGGGTGCCTGCTACACGTTGCCAGTGGAGGTGGTAGAGGCGGGCACAATAGCATCATTTAAGATACATGAATGGTCAGGGAGCAGAGGGATACAGATCCTTGGAAAATAGGCAACAGGTTTAGATAGAGGATCTGGATCGGTGCAGGCTTGGAGGGCCAAAGGGCCTGTTCCTGTACTGTAATTTTCTTTGTTCTTTGTTTGTTCTAAATGGTTTAAAGGATGTAGTGGAACTGAGTCCACAAAAAGAGTGCCTTCATAGCACCATTTATGGGTCAGGAGCAGGAGTGCATTCTCCATGCCCAATAAGCTACCCAGTAAACCACTCTACCTTCACCTGTGATCTTTCTGCTCTCTACCCCTCTACCATTGAACACCATATTGCCATCAGATCTCTTCCAAAGCACCACTCAAACATTTCACCCTCATCCTGCCCAAGAGACTGCCACCTGTCCTCCACAACTACTCACTGGGATTTGGACATCCCCTCTGTAATTGCAATAATCTCCATGATGTCTTTAACTTCTCCATGCACCTACTTGCCTTCTTGACTCTGACCTTGTGAAACTAGCTTTCTTCCCCTCCTTGAGCCCCCAGTTCTCCCATCCCTCAAGAGATCTCTCCAACCTTTCAATCAGCTTGTCAGTGGATAGAAAGCTCACTGAAAACAAATGATAGCAGCCCTGTAGTTGAATTCTTATGGGCATTCTGGGAACCAATTTTCAGATTTCCTGATCCCACAGCAAATCCAACAGCCCACCATGCCCATACAGAACTTATCACTAAGCTCTAATCTAAAGCAATGCTTCAGCAGATTAATTTTGAATTTATCCTCCAGCACATAGAGATAAATTCTTTCAGTTCCATTTCAGGAAAAAATGGAACAAGTTTTCATGATCCATAATATTTAGTACCTTTCAAGTCCCAGAGATAATTATATCAGAAGTCTGATTTTTTCTTTTCCAGTAAGAATCTGTCCAGTTTTCATAATCACTTGTAATGTAATTCTTCCAATAACTCAATTATTCTTATTGCTCTTTTCTGTACCTTTTCAATAACTATTGTTTCTTCCTGTGCAATTGAAACTGTACATATTATTCTAAATGCAGTCATACCAATGGTTTATAAAGTGGCAGAACATCCTTACTGTTTCAGCTGAATATTGATCTTTTCATGCATCACAATGTTTGCTTTGATTTCACTGCCACAAAAGATTGTTGTGACAGCTTCACTTTGTCAATCTGAATTCCTATATCGTTCCTCTACCATATGCATTACACACTTCCTTTAAGTAACAGTTATTTCTAGGAGTTTTAATATTTTTTTGAAGCACTTTGCATTTCTCTTCATTGACTTTCAAAGGCCACCTGTCCACCGAATTTCCAGCTTTGTTAAAATCATCCTATAACTCATCCTGTTCAACTTTGCAGTGTCACCTGCAAATTATGCCACTGCTCAAGTGATTCCTATTTCCATATTAGTTATGGAGATATTAACCAAAAAAGATCTTAAGTATTGACACCTGTCGGATTTGAATACTAACAATCTGCCAAGCTGTCAATTTGCACACCACCACTCTGTTTTATGACTCAACCAATTACATGGTTGTTAGAAAATATGTCACTGATTCCCATTTTATTTTTTTCTTTTGAGTACCTTTGCAGAACAACTGCATGAAAAATCTGAAGAAGGGTGAAGAAAAATCAGAAGAATATGTTCTGAAGATGTGTCACTGAATCCATAACGTTAACTGTACTTTCTCTCCACAGGTGCTACCAGACCTGCTGCATTTTTCCAGCCATTTCTATTTTTGTTTGCGCTTGAAAAGTCTTACTGAAATCCATGTTCACTACATTGACTGTCTTACTTTTGTAAAACTCCTTTGCTACATTTTCAAATAAATCATTTACCTCCAATGTCTTAGCCCATATGAATTAATTTATGAATTAATTCCTCACACCATGTTTCTATTTTTAATAATATTTATTTCATTGCTTCAGCTACAAGGGGCACCACACTCACTGGTCTATAATTTCCTTCCCCACTTTTGCTATCTTTTGCTTTTAAAATGGGAAGAATATCTGCTTTTCTCCAAGAATGTGGCATTTCTCTAGTATTGAGCATTTGAAGTACCTCTATCAGAGGTTCCTGAAATTCCCTCCCTTAGTTACAAAGGATCCTTGGGTAAATCTTATCAGGACCCTAAGATTTATTCACCTCGACTGTGCACAACTGTGTAGCAAACATGTTTGTAGTAAGCATCTCCTCACCTTTACAACACATTCTAGGTTCGTTTACAGTTTAAATAAGCTATCTGTTTCTTCTAATAAAGTGGCTATCCTAAATCATCCACATTCATTCTCTCCATGATTATCAATAACAAGTGTAATTCATCTGCAGTGATTTTATTTTCGATTGGACAAAGAAAAAAGACCACCAGTGAGACTATTGTGTTATGCTGGAATACAATTTAATCATATCCATGTTGCTAAATATTGATTATATGACTGATAAATATTCTGATATCATATATTGTAAGGATTTTTTGGTTATTTATTATCTTGTGTACATTATACTTTGTAAGTAATAAAATACCTTGTAAAGTGGTTGCAGGACAGTGATTTAATTTTGGATAAACTTCATTCCAATGATTTAGGAGCCCTCCGATCCATTGCCCTGTTTTAATTATAACAGAAACATTCATCATTTCCTGCACATTGTATTAATCTGTTAGAAAGTAGAAAGCAGAGCTGCTAATAAAGTTGTGCAGCACTCTTTGAATTATTTCCAGAAAATATAATTGATCTAGAGGAAACAATTAAAAGATGGGACCAAGTAGTTTAATTTGATTATAAGATTTATGATAATAGTAATCCCCAGCCCGTCTATTCTAATAAGTGAACTTATTAGAAATGGGAGATGCAGATGAGGGAGCATTGTAAATGTTCCGATAGACTAAAAGGAAGAAAAAATTATAAAATTCCATCAAAATATATTTTAGTCTGCAAAATTGAAGTTTTAATTAAATACTGTGGACCACATTTTATTAATGTAACTTTTTTGGTACCATGCAAAATGCGTGCAGATTTTAGTTGGAAAGCCGAAGACATATAGCTGTAAATTAAGCTGGAAGTTTAAGGGGATTTATTTGTTTCTGTTCCTTTCATATCTGAGTTTCAAAGTACAGTGAAACTTTCTCATTCCGTTGTTCTGGCAGCAGGGTTGCATAAAGTAAATTTTATGGGTTCTGCTGCTATTGTTATCTTACTGTGGATAAAATAATATTTGATATTCCACTGTAGGCTATAGTCATATTGACTTATGACTATTAAAAAGCTTTTGTTGCACTGTAATTATTTTTCACCACTGACAGAAAACATAAATTATTACATTGCAAATTATATTTGTTTCTTGCCACCTTTACTTCTAAAAGCCATCACATTTCATTCAATGAAAGGATGAGAACAGGGGCCATTCCTAAACCATTGCTCATGTAATTTCATCAAGAACAGCTTAGAAATACAGGAAAGCCAGTAGCGGTGGTGCCTCTGGTTCCTCACTCTAAGAAATGCACCACCTCTCCTCTCTATATTGAAATGCTTCTCTTATCTCCAAAAAATCCATCAGCTTTCTCCAAAAATATAGTGATTAAATATTTAAATGACTTTCTTGCAGGACATCTCAAACTGCTTCAGGTTAATACAGCATTTTAGAAATACAATCACCATGATGCAGGGAAACACAATTTTCATAGAGCAAGGTTCCACAAACATTAATGTGATCAATGTCAAATTAAATTTTTGCAGTTATGTTGGTTGAGAGATAAACCGTAATCTAACACTTATCTCTCATACCTCTGTTCTCCTTTGAATAATGCTATGAGAATTTTGGAAGTCTCATTTTAATTTCCTCATCCAGAAAATGGGTACCTGGATTTTCTGCTAAATTTTCCAGTGCTTTAATTCTGATATCTACACCCCCAAGCCAAATGATTGTGGAAGTTTAGGTGCAATTTGCTTTTCATGCAAATCAATTTCCTATGATGTTTTGTGAAACTTTAAAAATACTGTGTTAAAAGCAAGCCCCACTCACAAAAATGGTTATATCCTTAGGCTGAGGTAATCACTATTGGGACTTTCCACTAATTGTCCTTTTTTGTAGGCCTTCTACAAAACTCCAAAATTAAACTATGTCTTTTGGATGCATAGACACTAATTTTGATATGTTTTGAGCAGATTTGAATGAGTTTATTTTTTAATTACTATGAAACTGACAAATACACCCCAATCTAATTAAAAAATGATTTTGCACAATATTTAAAACCACCTTCAGTAAATTAAAATCAAGTCAGTCAGAGATATGAATTGACATTGTGATATTAAATGCTTTCAGTGATAAACCTGTTTTCAGCTGTTTTAATCATGAATAATGATATATATGCTTTGGAAGGTCTTCATTTTTTAAAAAAGAAAACCAAAGACTGACAACTCTACTATAACTTTATTAGGAACTGTATATTTTTAAAAAATCATTAATTTACAGTCACATGTAATCTCACGATGTCCTGAAATTTTTTTTTGAAAAATCCATTTTTGGCTTAATAAAAATAGGAGATACTCAGCAGAACTTGCAGCATCTGTGGGAGATTAACAGTTAATGGTTTGAATTGATAATCTTTGATTAGAACACTCTTTATATTACTAATGCATATATCAAAGCCATTGACTGCAAAGTCCTAGTGAAAATATCCAAGGCTGAATTAAAAGATGCATTCCATTGCTATTCTATAACTGGTTTGGAATGGTCAAATATAGTGAATAGCATCAATTTAAAACTCTTTGAAATGTGTCTTAGCACTTTTGTCATTTCTGCCACAGTTCTGCCATTCCTGTATCCTGTCATTTTCTCTGCTGTTGCACAATACACCCTCTGTCTTTTTTTTTATATGGAAACCTTTGTTTTATTGCGGGTAGACTATAAATATTTCATTTGATATCAGGGGAAGTACCTCAGAGAATAAAATCTCTCAGCACGTTATCAACAGATGTGCACTATGTCATATTGTTTTGGAACGTATGTCAACAATGTTATATCTCTAAAGAGTTTGTATAATTTGCTTTTATAATATTTGTACACACTGCAATTAGATTCAACTACAAATTATCTACTTGGTAATAATGTCACAGGCTAGCTAATCTGAGAATATTATCCTATCTGTGCTATCCTTAACAATCAGTAAATCTCACAAAATCAAATATTTCAGGAACAATGTTCATAAATAACTAGGACCTTTGAAACTAATAGAAGCATAATTCCAGCAAAATACTGAATGAACACATGAAGCAATGCATAAAAGGGACTAATTAAAGTCTGACTTTTGATTTAAAGACTTTTGTCGTATACTTTATGATATCCACAAAATCTCAATTCAAGATTAAAATTATCCATTATTCTATTCTTATGACTAAATCAGTGAAGAGTAAATTACATTTTCAACATATGATAGTGACTAGATGAGATTTTAATTGGAATATGGTTTTGCATAGATTTCAATGGAATCATTATAATCTCAATAGCGTTGCTTCTTTTCAGAAAAAATAACATTTATAATGGAACCAAATTCTATTCCTGATTTATGATTCTCATTTGATACATTTGCTATAATTATTTAATCCTACGTAAACATCATTACATATCAAATATGAAGCGTATGCCATTTTATTTTCAAATTATATTTTTGCCTGATTATGCTCTTGTGAAGCATTTCAGAGTATTTTTCTACGTTGAGGATACTATATGAATGCCAATCGTTGTTGGCCATTTTTGTTTCTCACTAGCTCTTCACAATAAAACCAAGACATTATGAAACTGTGTGCTCTACAGTTTAAACTGTAAATTACAAAAAATTGTGGTTACATGGAAATGGATTTTTGCAAGAATTTAAAGTAATGATAATAGTTCTTGACCTTTCAAGCATTATTTTTACATTCTACTATTTATCAAGCTGCAATATATGAAGAACATTAAAAACATTGATACAGTATTGTAATGATTGTGTTAATGCCTCTTGTGATGAAGTTGTAGTGTCCCTACCTTTGAGCCATTTGGCCTGGGTTCAAATCTCACCTGCTTCAAATATGTGTGATGACATGTCTGAAAAGTTTGATTTAACAATTAAAAAACACTGTAATGGTAATGTTACTGGAATCGTCAAACAATGCTATGGGCTAATATTTTTGTTCAAACCCCATTTGGATTAGTTTTTAAACATATAGTTAATAAAAAAAATTTACCATAAAGCTGTCAGAATGTCAGCAAGTCACTAATAACTTTTAGATAAAGAAACATGTTACTTTATGCTATTTAGCAGGTATGTGTCTCCAGGATGACACAAGTGTTTAGTCTTAAGTGCACTCTGAAGTGACCTAGCAAGCTCCTCTGACCAACTCAGGATGAGCAACAATTATCAGCCTTTCCAGTGACATACACGCACTGAGAATGTAAAAAGTATGATGACAAAAAAAAATCACTTGGTGCATCAAACTTTATTAGTTACACAAATCCTATCTTGCTGGCAGAAGCTATACAGCTCATTGTCATTTTATCTATTTTTCAGACAAACTAATAACATATTTCACCATTCCTAGTGATCTTCTCTTTAAGTCTGCTGGTTGTTAACTCTAATAGTTGGCAGCTGCTCTCGCACGGATTTTCAAAAGTTCTCTTATTTTATGACCTATTAATGTCTTACAATAGGATTGGTCCTAGGTTGTCAAAACCATAAGATTTAAATTTAATTGGGTTTTGGCATCTAGGGCCTGGTGTAAATTAATTGGCTAAATTCAAAAACCTGTTGCCTTGGTAAAAATTGTTTCAGAGATAGTAGGAACTGCAGATGCTGGAGAATCTGAGATAACAAGGTGTAGAGCTGGATGAACACAGCAGGCCAAGCAGCATCAGAGGAGCAGGAAGGCTGATGTTTCAGGCCTAGACCCTTCTTCAGCATGCTGCTTTGCCTGCTGACAGTATAGCCTTTTGATACATTGTTTCAATTTCAAGAACTCTCTGTGCATCTGCTGCTGCCTGCAGACATTTATTTTAATCTCCAAGCCTAAAAAGACACAGCATCTTTAAAAGGGACCACACACCCTTCCCCACCCTATCATATTACAAACACCAAACACTCTACCCAACTTCGTAACACTTTTCTGAATCCTTTCAAGTTTTACAACATTCTTCTTATAGCAGGGAGGCCAGAATTGAATGCAATATTCCAAAATGGCCTAACCAATGTCGTGTACAGCTGCAACATGACCCCCAATTCCTATACTCAATGCAATTACCAATAAAGGCAAGCGTACAATTCGCCTTCTTCACTTTCCTGTCTAACTGTGACATTACTTTCAAGAAACTATGAAGCTGTACTCCAAGGTCTCTTTGTTCAACAACACTCCCCAGTTCCTTACCATTAAGTGTGTAAATCCTGCCCTGATTTGCCTTTCCAAAATGCAGCACCTCACATTTATCTAAATTAAACTCCATTTGCCACTCCTCAGCCCATTGGCCCATCTGATCAAGATCCCGTTGTACTCTGAGGTAACCTCCTTCACTGTCCATTACACTATCAGTTTTGGTGTCATCTGCAGACCTACTAAGCATAACTTGTATGTTCACATGCAAAACATTTATATAAATGACAAAAAGCAGTAGACACAGCACCAGTCCTTGTGGTATATCGCTGGTCACAGGCCTCCAGCCTGAAAAACAACCCACTACCACTACCCTCCATCTCCTACCTTTGAGCAGTTCTGTATCCAAATGGCTAGTGTGATCTAATATTGCTAACTTGTCCACCATGAGGAACCCTGTTGAATGCCTTACTGAAGTCCATATAGATCATGTCCACTGCTCTGCCTTCATGAATCCTCTGTTACTTCTTCAAAAAACTCAATTGAGTTAGTGAGACATGATTTTCCACACACAAGGCCATGTTGACTATTCCTAGTCAGTCCTTGCCTTTCCAAATACATGTAAATCTTTTCCCTCAGGATCCCCTCCAACAACTTGCCCACCACTGATGTCAGGCTCACCGGTCTACAGTTCCCTGGCTTTTCCTTACCACCATTCCTAAATAGTAGCACAATGTTAGCCAACCTCCAGTCTTCTGGCACCGCACCTGTGGTTATCGATGATACAAATATCTCAGCAAGGGGCCCAGCAAACACTTCTCTCGCTTCCCACAATGATTAAGATTTTATGTTAAATTGCTGATGAATCGGTACTCCTCCATGTTGAACTGCACTTAGAGAAAGCATTGAGGGTGGCAAGGGCATAAAATGTACTCTGGATGGTGGATTTCAATGTCCACCACCAAGAGCGGCTCAGCAGCACCACGACTGATCAAATTGGTTGAGTCCTAAATGACATAGCTTCTAGACTGGGTCTGCAGCAGGTAGTGAGGGAACCAGCAAGAGGGAAAAACAGACTTGACCTCATCCTTACCAATCTGACGGGCACAGATGCATCTGTCCATGAGAGTATCAGTAAGAGTGCCCACCACACAGTCCTTGTGGAGACGAAGTCCCACCTACATAGTGAGAATACCCTTCATCATGTTGGGTAGCACTATCACTGTGCTAAATGGGACAGACTTTGAACAGATCTAGCACCTCAAGACTGGGCATCTATGAGGAGCTATGGGCCATTGACAGCAGCAAAATTGTACTCCAGCACAATCTGCAACCTCATGGCCTGCATATCCTCCTCTCAACCATTACCATCAAGGCAGTGGATCAACCCTGATCCAATGGAGAGTGCAGGAGGGCATGCCAGAATAGCACCATGTATGCCTAAACATGAAATGTCAACCTGGTGAAGCTACCAACCAGGACTTTTTGCATGCCAAACATCATAAGCATCAAGTAATTGATAGAGCTAAGTGATTCCACAACCAATGGTTCCGATCTAAGCTCTGTAGTCCTCCATTATCCGGTGTGAATGGTGGTTGACAATTAAACAACTTGCTGGAGGAGGAGTCTCCACAAATATCCCCATCCTCAATGATGGAAGAGTACAATGCAACAGTGCAAAAGATAAGGCTGAAGCATTCACAGAAATCTTCAATCAGAAGTGTTGGACATCTTGGTCTTCTCCCATGGTCCCCAGCATTACAGATACCAGTCTTCAGCCAATTCAATTCACTCCATGTGATATCAAGAAATGATTGGAGGCACTGGATAGTGGAATGGCTATGGACCCTGACAACATTCTGGCAGTAGTACTGAAGACTTGTGCCCCAGAACTTGCTGGTCCCCTAGCCAAGCTCTTCCTGTACAGTTACAACACAGCATCTACTTGGCAATGCGGAAAATTGCTCAGGTATGTCCTGTACACAAAAGAGAAGGACAAATCCAACCCAGCCAGTTACTGTGCCATCACATTATTCTCGATCATCAGTGAAGTAACAGAAGGTGTCATCAACAGTGCTTTCAAGGAGCACCTGCTCAGAAATACCTGCTCAATGACTCCCATTTCAGGTTCCACCAGGGCTACTCAGCTCCTGACACATCACAGTCTGCTTCAAACATGGACAAAAGAGCTGTATTCCAGAGGTGAGGTGAGAGTGGCAGCCCACATTCGAGACCGCATTCAACTAAGTGTGGCATGAAGCAGCACTAGCAAAACTGGAATCAATACATTTCAAGGGACAAACTTTCTGCTGGAAAAGTCATACCTGACACATAGGAAGATGTTCGTGGTTGTTGGAGATCAGTCATCGCAGCACCAGGACACCTCTGCAGGAGTTCCTCAGAGTAGTGTCCTAGGTGCAACCATCTTCAGCTGTTTCAGCAACGACTTTCCCTCCATCATAAGGCCAAAAGGATGGATATTTGCTGATGGTTGCACAATGTCCAGCACCATTTGCGATTCCTCGGGCATTGAAGCAGCCCCTGTCCAAATACAACAAAATCTGGACAACATCCAGGCTTGGGCTAAATAGTGACAAGTAACATCTACAGCACAAAAAATGCAAGGGAATGACCGTCTTCAATAAGAGACAATCTAATCACCATCCTTAACATTCATGGTGTTTTTTTTCATTCATTCATGGGATGTGGGCATCGCTAGCTAGATCAGCATTTATTGCCCATTCTTAATTGCCCAGAGAGCAGTTAAGAGTCAACCACATTGCTGTGTGGCCAGATCAGGTAAGGATGGCAGATTTCCTTCCCTAAAGGACATTAGTGAACTAGATGGGTTTCCCTGACAATCAGCAATGGTTTCATGATCATCATTAGACTTTTAATTCCAGATTATTATTGAATTCAAATTCCACCATCTGCCATGGCAGGATTCAAACCCAGGTCCCCAGAAGATTAGCTGGGTCTCTGGATTAATAATAGCAATAATACCACTAGGCCATCGCCTACCCT
Organism: Rhincodon typus; assembly: GCF_021869965.1. Lineage (NCBI taxonomy): Eukaryota > Metazoa > Chordata > Chondrichthyes > Orectolobiformes > Rhincodontidae > Rhincodon > Rhincodon typus. The sequence goes on along the minus strand of NC_063334.1, from coordinate 17,648,130 downwards.
AAGTGTTACCATCACTGAATCCCCCACTATTAACATCCTTGGGATTACCATTGACCAGAAACTCGACTGGATGCACCATGCAAACACAGTGGCTCTAAGAGCAGGTAAGAGGCTAGGAATACTGTGGCAAGTAACTCATCTCCTGACTCCCCGAAACCTGTCCATCATCGACAGGACGCAAGTCAGGAGTGTGATGGAATACTCCCACTTGCCTGGATGGATGCAGCTCCAACAATATTCAAGAATCTAGACACCATCCAGGACAAAACAACCCACATTCAGAAGCATTCACTCCCTCCATCACCAACATTCAGTTGTAGCAGTGTATATTATCTACAGGATATACTGTCAAAATTCACCCAAGATTCTTAGGCAGCACTTTTCAAACCCAGAAGCACTTCCATCTTGAAGGACAAGGGCAGTAGATAAATGGGAATGCCATCAATTGCAAGATCCCCTCCAAGTCACTTTCCGTCCAGACTTGGAAATATATCACTGTTCCTTTACTGTTGCAAGGTCAAAATCATGGAATACCTTCCCTAAGAGCATTGTGCGTCAATCTACAGCACATGGACTGCAGCAGTTCAAGAAGGCAGCTCACTTCCACCTTCTGAATCTCTTCTAGACACAGGCAATAAATGCTGGCCAGGCAACTACACCCACATTCCATGAATGGATAAGTTCAAAATGACTAGACCCTTGGCTGATCTCTGTACAGCTCCTGACATACTGCTAATAACTCGAGTGACTGTGGATCATTCCCTGGATTGTAATGATACAGAACCCCATGAACAATCCACACGGTCAACTGACTCTGTCGAAGCACATGACCTGAGATCAGATGATGCCTCTGACTCACTGTGTCGAAAACCCTGACTGACGAGAGACTGACGAGAGACTAAGAAATATTTCCCTTAGATTTGGAATGAGGCAGAAATGCACAAAAAAGCACAAGGCAAGGCAGAGATGCTGTGACAAGTAGAGACAAAATTAGTGAGCGCTAAGAAATCTGAGTTGCGCACTGTTTGGATGTAATGAGATAGATGCCTGTTTTTGTGCATGCAAAGTGGCCTAACAGCAGCTTTGCGATGCAAAGTGTTGATGAGTTCCAAAGTGCAGTATTGAAGTGCTGAACTGTATTCTGATTGAGTCCAAAATCTGCTGTCATGATTTGGTGAGGCTGGTGCTTGTATATGCCAACTTTTGTGAAAATGGAGGATACGCAACCACTATCCATGCAGCATGTTCTGAGTTGTTGGGAAAATGCTCACCAAATGGAGGTCTATTGAAGAAATCAACAAGTTGCAACTACCAGGTACCACTCAGACTTTCAAGTTAGGAATAGTCATCATCTAATCTCTCTCCACTTAATGAAAACATAGAAATTTGCATGTAAATGATGTGAGACTAGGCACAAATAAGATGCTAATACATGCAAATAGACCCCTTACCTCTCATTAGTGCAATTCTAATCTAATCTGTTAAAGCCCTAGGTGGAAAATTGGATATATTTTTATCAACGTTGAGAATCTTATTTTTTCTGATATCTCCATATTTTTCCACCATTGCCAGTGTTGTTCAGGGACTGGGAAAATTGTGCCCATTGTATATCTAAGATAAGACATGGCCAATGTCATGTTAAAAGGAAATAATGAAGAGTCGTTAAATAAACCTCTTTATAAAATATAGATATGTTAACACCAACATCCAGAGTAATTTTCTAGACAATTTATATTAGAATTTACTGTCTACTGTTGACTGTTTTCTCTTTTTCGTTTTTGTCAATAGCTATATTCTTTGGGGATGGCAGTTACGTTCCAGTTCACAAATCCAAATACAATTATTTGAGAGACATTAATATTGATCACTTGTCAAAGTCTTATACTAAGATTAGGTTAATAAGTTGACTTTTGAATGTTTATGTTTCAGAAGTGAGAAGAAGGTGCTACAATATTGGAGCTTTCACCTCAGGGGACTGAGTGAACTGATTAGAGACTTCAGGACAAATAATATATGGCCCTTAGAAGAAATGGTCTGATTTTAAATTTCTTATCTGGTGCTATACATTTTTTAAAAATGCAACATGTCCATGTTGATTCATACAAAAAGTTTTCAGTTCTTCACAAACTATGCAGAAAACAAAAATAAATCAAGAAGGTAATTGCACAAATATTATATAAATACGGGATAATGATAAAACTGCAAAGTTCATAGATAATGCAGTAAATGTGTATCAAATTAGCTCTTCCAAAGGAACAATTTGGTTTTAATTAACTGTTTTGCTTCTTTAACCATGAAATAACTTTTGATTATATATGCTGTGAATAATATTTACAAATATTTCCAAGATCAATTTGTTCCAACAATGTTGTTGATTTTAGTCTGAAGTTTGTTAACAATGCAACAGACTCCAAAGGGATATAAAGCAAAATTGATTAATAGCACAGCAGAGTTTGTGAGAATCTGTCTATTTGTGACATACTATTTTCTTTGCATGGTTTCGATACAATCACTTTGACATCGTCATTATAAAAATTAATGGCTTATTGCTTGTAACCTCAATTGGGGATATTTGTGCCACCTCCCAGTTAGCATCCCATAAGTGCATTTGTGAGTACTTTGATGCCCTTTGCAAGGAAACAACGCAATTTGTCCAGTTCACCATGGACACAGACACCCAACATGTCAAGCCATTGGATTTGGAGCTATTTCTGGGTTCCCTCAGGAACACTGGATCACAAGGAGAAATCAACTTACAGAGTCATAGAGTCATACAGCTTGGAAACAGACCCTTTGGTCCAACCAGTCCATGCCAAACAGAATCAAAACTAAACTAGTCCCACCTGCCTGCTCCTGGCCCATATCCCTCCAAACCTTTCTTATTCATGTACTTATCCAAATGTCTTATAAACATTGCAATTGTATCTACATCCACCACTTCCTCAGGAAGTTCACTCCATATATGAACCACCCTCTGCCTAAAAAAAACTCCCCCATGTCTTTTTTAAATCTCTCTACTGTCATCTTAAAAATTTGTCCATAGTCATGAAATCCTCCATCCTTGGGAAAAGACATCTACTATTAACAGTATGTATACCCTTCATGATTTCATAAATCTCTATAAGGTCATCCCCCCCAATCTCTTACGCTCCAGTGAAAATAGTCCCAGCCTATCCAGCCTTTCTTTATAGCTCAAACCTTCCACACCCGGCAACATCCTGGTAAGTCTCTTCTGAACCCTCCCTAGCTTAATAATATCCTTCCCATAACTGGGTGACCAGAACCGGACATTTCATACATGAAATGCTCAGAGCTCCACGGCATCATCCAGTCAGATTTCTCAACAGGCAGAGATTTCACTTGCTCAGTGTCCAGCCTGTTTGTGACCACAGGCAGCAATTACGACAAGTGTGCACCCACTATCCAGAGAGCTGTCACAATGCTTATATTCTGCAGTGTTCCCAGGTTCAATGAATTTTCAGAGCTTCACCCCACTCGTCACATCATCCTCAGGGCAGGTTTCCGGTCACATGTGGTACCCCCAAAAAGCATGGCTAATGAGCCAAGCATGAAACCCTGAAACCAAAAGTAAACAACGTTACCATGCTACCCATGCATTCACTTGCATCATTCTTGAACAAACATTGGTTTTTGATGATGCACTTCCATTGCCTGGGTTGCTCAGGAAGAGCATTTAGTACTCACTGGACTCAGTGTCCAGATTTGAAGAAGAGACATTGGATTTGAAATATTGACTGTTTCTTTCCACAGATACTGTGAGAATTTCCACAACATATTTTGGCTTTTTCAGATTTCCAGCATCTGCAGTTTTAGCCTTAATCTCCCAAGTAGTGATTGTTTCCTATGTTCTGCACAACCTATCTCTACAGCAGCATGAGAACTTAGAGAAAGGAGAGATGGACTAGCCACCTATCTCCTCAGACAAGGAAAAAGACGAGTCTGGCAAAGATGCTGAGGGAGCCAATGTTGATGATGAGGTTGCTGAAGAAGTGAGGCAGTACTGAGCTTAGACATTTTCAGAGAATGGCACAGGGGAGATGGTACAGCAGGGTACCCATGGAATGTCCTAAGAAGACAATCTTTGGGTTTCTGTCCATAACTCCTCTTCACTGCTAGTACCTAATAGCATCTCCCATACCCTTTGAGTGTATAGGGCACATGGATGAGGGTCAAGGTCCCCTGGCCTCTTCTCTGCCAGTCAGTAGATGAATACCTCAATGACTTAAACAATGGAGTGCACGATGCCAGGCAGATACTAATTGTTCTGTTGGATCTGGCTTTACACAATGACAGCTACCCAGTCTATAGAGGCAGCCAGAGCTAGAGCTACAACTTCAGATACAGCCTGGGCAGACTCCTTTGACATTCATTCTAGTCTGTGTGTGATTTCTCGCATCTCTACCAGACATCCAATCTATTTATCAATGCATCTCTGTCAGCCTACTAATAGCCAGGTCCAGAGGTTCATTATCTGCACTAGCTTCAACAGGAGTCTGTTATCCAGCAGTCATCCAAGTGCCCGACATTTTGGCCATATCTTCTTCCTCTAGTTGTGGGCAGTGCCAGTGCTGTCCTCAGCAGAATGTGAGCCTGGAGCCTGTTCTAGATAATCACTGAGGTGAATGTCTATGTTGGTGGAGGATGGGTTGGGCGGGCAGTTTTGACGGTACTTTTTCTGAGCTCACAACGAATCCTCATCAGAAGTGTGGTTCGAGGTGCTTGTAGAAATGGACGTGGGGCTGGCACTCTTTTTCTCTCAGTCCCAGCTTGGGAACATGAGGCTGCACAGATAAACACAAAGGCTTATTGGTGACATTAGCAGCCATCCTTACTCAAGGTACCATACTAGGGGGAAGTGAGGGCCTAGTGGTATTATTGCTGAACTGTTAATCCAGAGACCCAGATAATGTTCTGGGGACCCGGGTTCGAATCCCGCCATGGCAGAGGTAGAATTTGAATTCAATAAATATCTGGAATTAAGAATTTAATGACGACCATGAATCCATTGTCAATTGTCAGGAAAAAAACCCATCTGGCTCACTAATGTCGTTTAGGGAAGGAAACAGCCATGCTTACCTGGTCTGGCCTTCATGTGACTCCAGACCCACAGCAATGTGGTTGACACTTCACTGCCCTCTGGGCAATTAGGGATGGGCAATAAATGCTGCCTAGCCAGCAACGTCCTCATCCTGTGAATGAATAAAAAAAAACACGGGTACATTGCAGCTGAGGGTAGCAGATTGTAGGCTTTCTCATCGGAAGGCTGTAAGTGCTCAATCTTCCCTTCAGCACAAGTACGTTCCCCTTGCTCTCCTACCAGTTTGACGTCTGCTCCTCGAAAGTGAACACAAGCCTTTGGTCATGCATCACCATCCTCCATCTGGGCATTTTTACAGTTATTGTGCACATCCTTCTCCTGCAAAAGGAGAAAAACATTAAGAGACATTATCAGGGGTACATGAGCACTAAGCCTGAATTGATAGATACAGATAGAGATGTCAATCCCCAGAGCTCTGATTGATTGTACGATTGAGTGTGTTACTATTAAAAAGAATGTGATATGAGAAGTTAGGTGCTAAAGGGTTCCAATTGAAAGATAGTTCACTGTCATCCAAGAACTACTGTTGATTAAAACCAATGAAGCATTTTATGAAATAACAAGGTGTAGAGCTGGATGAACACAGCAGGCCAAGCAGCATCAGAGGAGCAGGAAGGCTGACGTTTCGGGCCTAGACCCTTCTTCAGAAATGGGAGAGGGGAAGGGGGTTCTGAAATAAATAGGGAGAGAGGGGGAGGCGGAAAGAAGATGGATAGAGGAGAAGATAGGTGGAGACGAGACAGACAGGTCAAAGAGGCGGGGATGGAGCCAGTAAAGGTGAGTGTAGGTGGGGAGGTAGGGAGGAGATAGATCAGTCCAGGGAGGACGGACAGGTCAAGGGGGCGGGATGAGGTTAGTAGGTAGGAGATGGGGGTGGGGCTTGAGGTGGGAGGAGGGGATAGGTGGGAGGAAGGACAGGTTAGGGAGGTGGGGATGAGCTGGGCTGGTTTTGGGATGCGGTAGGGGGAGGGGAGATTTTGAAGCTTGTGAAGTCCACATTGATACCATTGGGCTGCAGGGTTCCCAAGTGGAATGTGAGGTGCTGTTCCTGCAACCTTCAGGTGGCATCGTTGTGGCACTGCAGGAGGCCCAGGATGGACATGTCGTCTGCGGAATGGGAGGGGGAGTTGAAATGGTTCGCGACTGGGAGGTGCAGTTGTTTAGTGTGAACCGAGCGTAGGTGTTCTGCAAAGCGCTCCCCAAGCCTCCGCTTGGTTTCCCTGATCTAGAGGAGGCCACAACAGGAACAGTGGATGCAGTATATCACATTAGCAGATGTGCAGGTGAACATCTGCTTGATGTGGAAAGTCTTCTTGGGGCCTGGGATGGGGGTGAGGGGGGAGGTGTAGGGGCAGGTGTAGCACTTCCTGCGGTTGCAGGGAAAAGTGCCGGGTGTGGTGGGGCTGGAGGGGAGTGTGGAGCGGACAAGGGAGTCACGGAGAGAGTGGTCCCTCCGGAAAGCAGATATGGGTGGCGAGGGAAAAATGTCTTTGGTGGTGGGGTCGTCCTCATGTACCACCCCACCAACCTCCGGATCCAACGCATCATCCTCCGACACTTCCGCCAGAATTATTTTATGATGTGTGAGTCTGAGTTACTTGAGGTGTTCATCAAGAAACCATGTTTGTACTCTTTCGTGAAAAGCTTCAGATGTACATATTCTCCTGAAATGAATATTGTGATCATCAGTGTGTGAGCTGATCGTGCATGAGTCATTGAGTGTCACAGTTCATTTTATGTTTAAAGTGCAACCTCTGGCTGATTTGTGATGACCATTAGCACTGTGATGCAATTAGTTCTGCATTGGTAGCTGCAATGCAATGACAGAGAATGATTGCACATGGGCACCTCTTGGAGATGCACTAAGAGCCACATTCTCCTGAGTCTCCCACGAGTGCTGACTTGTACAAATCCTTCTATCCAGGCTGCCTTCATCAGTAGGAATTGGGCTTGTTACCATCCCTTGGGAAAAGCATTTCTATCCTTTCCCAGACAGACTTCAGGAGAACATCTCGGGATGTAATGCTAAAGCATGGTGTCACTCTTTGCTTTGTCTCTGACTTTTCCAGGGACGTGTAAGGGCGAAACTGAACGAGGGTCTGGCATTGTAGAGAGTGAAATGCTGTCTGGGTGTCTTTGAAATATCATTACCAGATGTTGGTTTAGGATGGCAGATTTCCTTCCCTTAAGGACATAAGTGAACCAGATGGGTTTTTTCAACAATCAACAATGGATTCATGGTCATCATTAGATTCTTAATTCCAGATATTTTATTGAATTCAAATTCCACCATCTGCCGTGGTGGGATTCGAACCTGGGTCCCCAGTACGTTATCTGGGTCTCTGGATTAACAATCCAGCGATAATACCACTAAGCCATCACCACCCATAATACTTGACATTTCACCTTTGTTTGCACACACAATGAACCATGAGGAATGTAATTATGTATCAAACCTCTAAGTAGAACGACGTCCCACTTTTAGGCCCTCCTCCATATTTAGCCTCAAAGGAACAAGATTCTGCCCTTGGTGTTTGAAAATTGCTTCAGCAAGCATTTCCAAACTGTCAATATAATATGAGAAGTACAGAGAGGGATTCCAGTTTGAATAGATTTCAACACCAATTTTTCTGAAGGTTTAATGTATTGGCCAAGAATAGGCAATAAATTCATGTGGATTCTAACTGTCATATGGCAGCTGGACCATCTCTGGTGGAAAGTGGCAGCTTGTGCCATGAAAGGATGAAGATCAATGCATCCCATCAGTTGCTACCATCAGTTCTGAGGAGGGTCACCGGGCCCAAATCGTGAACTCTGATTTTTTTTCTTCAAAGATGCTGCCAGACCTGCTGAGCTTTTCCAGCAACTTCTGTTTTTGATCCCAGTAATAAGTTGCATGGTTTTCATGGCTTAAGAGGTGGGGAAACATTTGGGGCAGCAAACGTCACATATTTCTTTATGCGATCTAGAAGTGCAGTCCTGTTACACCAGAACGCACTAAGTTTATTTTTAATGCATTGGCTTACCAACAGCATCTCATTTGTTTTGATAAAATTTCAATTGTTTCCTGATATATTCATGGAGTCCTGCTTTGCATTTATAGTAGATACTTCCTTGGAGCTCAGTAGCAGTGCTACTAAAATAGTGACACAGCAACCAGAGATCATAGTCCATATTGGTATTAATGGCACAAGCAGGAAGGGAGATGAGGTCCTCTAAATTTAAGCAGTTAGGTTGAAAGTTAAAAAGCAGGACCTCTTGGGAAAAGGGGGGTCGGGGCGGTGACTGTTTGAGGGTAAATCTGCATCTGACATGTGGGAGTCTTTTAAAGGCTGGTTGATCAGAGTTCGTGACCAGCATATTCCTTTGAGAATGAAAGATAGGGACAGCATGATTCAGGAACCCTGGATGACAAGAGATATTGAAAGCTTAGTGAAAAAGCAAATGAAAGTGCATGCAAGGTTTAGGAAACTGAAATCAATCAAGACCTTTGAGGAATATTAATGAAGCAGGAAAGAACTTAAACAAGGAACTCGGAGGGCCAAAATTAGCTATGAAATGGCCTTGATAAGTGGGATTAAGGAAAATTCCAAGGCATTTTATACATATATTAGGAGCAAGAAGGTACCTTGAGAAAAGATACATCCAGTCAAGGACAAAGGAAGGAATTTATACATAGAGACAGTGCCAGTGGGCAAAGTTCTTAATGAGTACTTTGCATTAGTATTTACCAAGGAAAAGAACATTGATGATGGTAAGATTAGGGAGGGGGATGTTGATATTCTAGGGCATGTCATTATTAAGAAGGAGGAACTGTTGGGTATCCTGAAGGACAAAGGTAGACAAATTCCCAGGGCCTAATGGGATCTATCCTAGGATACTGAGGGAGGCAACAGAGGAGATTGCTGGGGCCTTAACAGAGATTTTTCTATCCTCCTTAGCCACAGGCCAGGTTCCAAAAGATTGGAGAATAGCCAATGTTGTTCCTCTGTTTAAGAACAGCAAAATGGGATAATCCAGGAAATTATAGGCCCATGAGATTTGCATTGGCAGTCGGGAAATTATTGGGGAAGTATTTGGAAACGAATGGGCCTATTAGGAATAGTCAACATGGTTTTGCATAGGAGAGGACTCATCTCGTAAACCTGATTGAGTTTTTTGAGAAAGTGATGAAGATGATTGATGAGGGTAAGGCAGTGGATGTTGTTCATATGGATATTACTAAAGCATTTGACAAGGTCTCTCATTGTAGGCTGATCCAGAATATTAAGTCACAAGAGATCCATGTGGAGTTGGTAAGCTGGATACAAAAGTGGCTTGGTCATAGAAGTCAGAGGGTAGTTGTGGACTGGTGTTTTTCTGACTGGAGGTCTGGTATTACGCAAGGATCTGTGCTGGAACCTCTGTTGTTTACAGTGTATATGAATGATTTGGATGAAAATGTAGGTGATCTGATTAGTAAGTTTGCAGATGACATGAAAATTATGGATAGTTATCAAAGGATACAGCAGGATATAGATCCGTTTGAAAGTTGGATGCAGTAAGGGGAGGTGGAGTTTAATCCAGTAAAATGTAAAGTGATGCATTTTGGAAGGTCAATTGGAAGAGGAAATTATGCAATAAATGGAAGGACCCTTAAGAGCAACATTAGACAGAGGGATGTTGGGGTGCAATTCCATAGCTCCCTGAAAATTGAAACACAACTGGATAAGGTGGTAAAGAAGGCATACAGCATGCTGATCATCATTGGTTGGGGCATTGAATATAAATGTTGGCAAGTTATGTTGCAGCTGCATAAGACTTTAGTTAGAGCACATTTGCAGCATTGGGCGCAGTTCTGGTCGCCATATAATAAGAAAGATGTGGAAGCTTTGGAAAGGATGCAAAAGATGTTTACCAGGATATTGCCTCGATTGGAGTGTATTAGCTTTAAGGAGAGATTGGATAAACTTGGTTTGTTTTCACTAGAGCGTCGGAGGCTGACCTGATACAAGCATATAAAATTACAAAAGGCGTGGATAGGGTGGACAGTCAGACTCTTTTCCCCCAAGGTAGAAATGTCAAATACTATGGAGCACAGGTTCCTGGTGAGAGGAAGAAAGATTAAAGGAGCTGTGTGAGGCAAATATTTTTATGCAGAGGGCGGTAGATGTCTAGAACATGCTGCCAGGGAAAGTGGTAGAAGCCAACTTGATAGCAAAATGTAAGAGGCATTCAGACAGACACATGACCAGGCACAGAGTAGACGGATATGGATCATTTGCAGACTGATGTTATAATGTTTCTAATGACATCATGGTCGGCACTGACATGGTGGGCTGAAGGGCCTGTTCCTGTGCTGTACTGTTTAATTTTATTTTACATTCTAAACTGAAGTCATTTCTTTTTAACTGACCTACTGTTTGTTTTCCACTGACCAAGGAGAGGTCAGTAGCCCTGCTGGCTTCAAAATTACAAAGCTCAGAAAAGATGAGAGAATTTTAAATTAATATTCGCAAGTGGTTTTAATGCAAATGACATTGAAACAAATTAAAATATAGTTACTTAATTAACAGAAAAGAGATATGATAATGAATAACATTTGTAAAATCTGCCTAAAAGGAGTATCTGTTGTGTAATTACATGTGCTGGAAAAGTGGTCGCTCAGATTGCGTTACACGTAGTTTCATCATTTATCTATTGACTGTCTTTCTATTCAATTATCATTGTCTATCTATCTGTCCCTCCATAATAACAGCCCTCTGAAACTCCAGATTCTGATCCAGCCGTACAAACCTCCAATTTTAAGTTGTCGATTTGCTCGCTGAGCTGGCTTGTTCTTGTTCAGACATTTTGTCACCATGCTAGGTGACGTTATCAGTGGAGCCTCCGATGAAGCGATGTTATTCTACTCCACTTGGAATTTATACTGTCCGATCCGTTATGGTGAATAGGGTTGTTTCCAGTTTTGTTCTGTATGGGTTTGTATGTGGGGTCCATTTGCATTATGATAGCATTATGAGTGGAGAACCTAGCATGGTGACGAAACGTCTGAACGAGAACAAGCCAGTTCGGCGAACAAGTCAACAACCTCACCCACAACCCAAGCTACAGATCTTTGCCAAAACTTTAAATATCTAATTTTAACCAGCCCACAGACAGTGGTCATAGCTTGTGCCACCAGGGTTTAATGCATTTAATTCTTTCCCTAGAGGTCTCTATCCTCTCTCTTTTTAAAATACAATTTAAAAATATTTGATAAAGTTTTTGGTCCTATGCCCTCATTTTGTCTTATTTCAGTCAAATTCAAATACAGTTTGATACCCCTCCAGCAATATGTTTTATTCTGTAAAATTTCATTAAAGTTAGTAAGTAAATACAAATTGCTGTTCTCCATACTAATAAAAAAGTGTCCATGCAAAATGTTCAAGCTGTCATTTTACCCTCCAGCCAATGGAGACACTACAGTATTTTATGTAGCAACTCTCACATAACTAAAATATCGAAGGAATCTGAACTTCTGCAGCGCTATGGGAGAAGTATTGAAAATCCATCAACAGGAAGAACAACCAATGCCAATTAAAATATTTTTCAAAATTATTTTGAGTTCTTCTTCATCCATAAGGGCCCCAAATTTTCATGGACTTTGACCGCCATCATTTCTGCTGGAATCACATCCTGACACACTTGGAATCTGTCTGAATATGCAAGGTTAATGGAAGGGCACCCCAATCACTTGAGCGTCATTTTCTTCAATTGATATTCACTTTCTTCCACTGACTGATCTGTCTGTCAAGGCATTGACAGTTCAATCAACTAAGAACAGTGATGGCGTCATTACAACCCCTCTTGAGAATTATTAATATTAACAAACGCCTGTTTTCCTGAACCAAAACAGAAGTTGCTGGAAAAGCTCAGTAGGTCTGGCAGCATCTGTGAAAAGAAATCAGAGTTAACATTTTGGATCGAGTGACCCTTCCTCAGAACTCATATCTTCCTACTCAACAAATACCCTGTATCAATGCATTTTTATCCCTAACACACTAAGGATACAAAGCTATCTTAGCATAATGGGGTCACTACATTTGGAGTCAGAAACTTGGAGGTTTCTGCAGTTTCTCCGAGATTGACCTTAGGGCTTAGGCAGTTGCATCTATCTGAGTTCTTCACAGGAAATATTGAAACAGTGATCAAAAAGTGTGGGCTCTGGGACAATCACAGCCATACTCCAGAAACAACATTTCCCATGAAGGAAAACATAGGAGATATATACATCATAAAACACTTCTTCTGAAAGATTCCAATCTTGCAACTCTTATCTTGGATTGCTTTAACAGAATACACACAAATGAAAAATTTCAACAAAAAGCATATCAAGTAGCATATATAGGGCAAAGATAGCAATGTATTTCAACTGTCTGTGCCTGATCTAGTGTTATACCTAAAATGCTTTTAGATTTTATCTTCAATGTGTTGATCCATCTGCTCAGGCTTTGCAAGCACAGGCATAAAACAAATTAGTATGGCTATTATCTAATGCATGCTGGTGGGATCTTTTTATATGTTAGATATATTGGTTGTCATGTTTACAACAGTGATCACACTTTAAAAATACTTCATTATCTATAAAAACCTTTTGGGAATCCTAACGTTCTGATGTCTCTCCACAAACATAAACATTTTTGCATCCTGTTCTGAATATTTATAAAAATTAATACTTCAGAAATTTGGACCATAAATGGCAAATATTTATTTTATTCAATTTGTAACAGTATACATCAAGTCATATATGATTACACGAATGTTGCAAGGACTTGAAGCTAAGTATAAGTACCAGAATTCTGAAGTATAGCAGAATTTACTCTGAAGATATTGTGTATCAAAGATATAAATGTCTTAAGTATCAACTTGGCATAGTTCATAACATTCTTAATTCTTGTGTCAGAAGGTTGTGTGCTCAACTTTCATCCAAAATGTTGAGCAAGAACATAAGTCAATACTTGAGTGTAGTACTGAGGATGCTCTGTATTGTTAGGAGTGTCTCTAAGATGAGACATTTAGGCGATGTGCCAATTTACTGGATCTTATGAAATGACAGTAGCTTTCAAGGAATAGGAGAGAATTTATCAGTGTTTCAAACAACATTCCTTCCTTGACTAACATCATCAACTGAATATATTAACTGGTCATTCAGCAACATCAACTTGTATTTAATGGGACTTTTAATTTATAAAAAAAAATTCCAAAAGCATTTCAGATGAGAATAATGAAATAAAAGGTGATATTGACCCAAGTAAGTGTCTATCTCAATAGAGTGACTTAAAGTTCATCAAAGAGGTAACTTTAAAGGAAAAATCGAAAGAACTGTGGTTGCTGTAAATCAGAAACAATCTCTATGTTTGTTTCTGATTTACAGCATCTGCAATTCTTTTGATTTTTCCTTCAAAGTTACCGCTTTGATGAAGTTTAAGTCACTCTATTGAGGTGAACACTTACATGAACTCCTCTGAGGAAGGGTCGCTCGACCTGAAACGTTAACTCTGACTTCTCTACACAGGTGCTGCCAGACCGGCTGAGCTTTTCCAGCAATCTCTAACTTTGAAGGAAAGTCTGAAAGGAAGAGAATGTGGCGGTGAAACAGAGAGCTTTGAAGGAGAATAGTACATTTGCTGGGACCTCATCTCATTGCAGTTTGGAGTGAATGTTTAATGTGGTGGATACAGTGCTAATCAAAATCATATTTTGTCCTAAATCATCTGTAATACAAACATTGTGTGTTTATTAGAAGTACAAACATGCAGATAAAGGGAAAACATTCTCTCACATCCTTGATTTGTGCCCTGGAGTAGTTGAGAGACTTTGGAAATTCAGAAGAACTACTCACCACCAAATACCAAGCCCTAGACTGGTACAATTGCTATCACACTTATGTGCTCCTGTTTAATTCTAATAAATAGTTACACCACAGGTCATTGGGGGTGGTGTATTTGGCAACAGCAATTCCACTGAATGTTAACAAGAGGTCATTAGACTGCCAATTGCCCAGTTTGATTTTTTTCTTAGAATTATAGAGCCATAGAGCCATACAGCATGGAAACAGACCCTTCGGCCTAACCCGCCCATGCCAACCAGAGTTCCTAAACTGAACTAGTCTAATTTGCCTGAATTTGGCCCATATTTCTTTAAACATTTTCTATCAATTTACTTGTCTAAACGCCTTTTAAACGGTGTAATAATACTTGCCTCTACCACCTCCTCTGGCAGCTTGTTCCAAGACACGCCAACTTCTGTGTGAAAAAGTTGCCCCATCAGGTCCCTTTTAAATCATTCCCTTCTCCCCTTCTCCCCTTAAACCTATGCCCTCTTGAAAAGACCTTGCTGATCACCCTATCCATGCCCCTCTTGATTTTATAAACCACTATAGGGTCACCTGTCAGACTCCTACGCTCAGCATATCCAGCCTCTCCTTGTAACTCAAAAGATTTGACCGGAGCATATCTATCAATCCTGATCTGATATAATTCAAAGGATATGGGCATCAGTGGCTAGGCCAGCAGTCATTGTCCATCCCTGATTGCCTAGAGGACAGTTAAGAGTCAACCACATTGCTCTGGGTCTGAAGTCACAAGAATTTATTTTGCTCCACGCAGGCAGTTGCCTGATGGTGGAATTGAACCCAGGTGTCTAGTGCTGTGAGGCAGCGGTGCCAACCACTGTGCCACTGTGCCACCATGCTGCCCTTTTTACTAGGCAGACACTTTTACCAACTAAGCCACAGTGCCACTACCCATCTTGTTGTGGAGTTGTTAGTGAAGTAACTGTATTGGAACAGTATTCATAGATATGCTCCAGTCAAATCCAGAGCATAGGATATCACGAACCTTTTCCCGAAGTAAAACGATGGAAAAAGTGTATTGATTTTAATCATGTTCAACAACCCCTTAATGCTGTGTGTTTGATAATTTACTTTTGTTGTTAGATCAGTGACTACACTTCAAAACATTAATTACAGCACAGCACTAAAGGAAACCCTGTGACATAAGCAGTCACCAGTTACAGCTTATAAATGAGAAAACTGTGAAGCAATCACTATTTCTGGCTGAGCTTATTGGTTTAAATACTTCTAGGTAAGATAAACAACAAATGAAGAATTGGAGAATCTCCTCCAATGGATCAGATAATAAATGGTTTGATGTAGATCTGCACAACTCAAGAAGCAACAGTTTCAATTTTCTCCTGTTGTTCTAAACACCTGTTCTTAAACAAGAAGTCACTTAGTGTAGTAAATGTAGCCTCAACAACTTCTCTGAAATAAGAAAGAATAACATTCTAGAAACCACCTGGATCGTCTCTCTTGATTGCTATCCAGTAATCTAAAATTGAAGGGCAGAACTGAGTTTTGGCATGACAGAATAAATGATTGAATACTTTAGTGCACTTCAGAGTCAGATTTTCATTATGGTACAGGACAGCTCGAGTCAGACAATTATCCTCCTGACATACGCGTCTTGTAATTTGGCCTGAGTTGTAAGATTTTTGTTTTGATGGTAGTGGGTACAGAATGAAGTTGGGTCCACCAACTCCAAAAATAGATGACAGAAGGACACTTGGATGGATGAGTACTGAAACAGGCTGGTTAGAAAGGCCACCTCAGTCCAATGGGACTGCTCCCAGTGGTTTCAGATGATTTTAGACTGCGGGGTGACATGGATTTGTAGCTGAATTTTAAGGGGAACAGAACACTTAGAAAGGACAGGAAGCTAGGAAAATATGTGGAATTGGTTCTGTTAACTAATGATGTTAGCAGAGAGGGCTGACCTAATTTACAGAAATCAAGATGTGGAAACAGTTTAGGTAGAGATGAGGAGTCACTTTTAGGATTGAGGTACAGGCCATCTAACAGTAACTTCATGGCAAGGTGGAGAACAACTGAAGAAATAATCAAAGTTTGTCATAAAGTTAAAACATAGAAAGAGATTGGAGAATGAGAGAAAGATAGCTAGAAATATGAAAACAGATAGTGAGAGTTTCTACAAGTATTTTAAAATGTTAGTTAACAAAGTGAGCATTGGTCAATAGAATCAGTAGAAACTGAATCTGGAGGATTGATAATGGAAATTAAAGAAATGACAGATGAATTGATCAGGTATTTTGCATCAGACTACATCATAGAGTATAGAAGTTATATCCCAGCAGCAGCTATGAATCAGGAAGTGAGAGTAAGAAACTCAGGTAATTTACAATCACCAGGGAAGTGGTACTGAGCAAATTGTTGGAACCATGGGCTGACAAGTGCCTGGGTCATAATGAACTTCACCATAGGGTCTTAAATGAAGTAGCCAGTATTACAGTTGATGCATTGATTTTATTTTTCTAAAAATGCCTAAGATATGGAGGAGCCTGCAGCAGATTGGAAGATCATCAATAAAACACCTTTATTCATAAAGGAGGGAGACAGAAGTAGAAAAATACGGGTTTTTTTTGGCTAAGTCTGAGCTGCAGTTAGTATTTTGGAAAGCTTCTCATTGCAAGTCTTAGTAAGTTTTCTTGTCCTATCTTACCAAGCCCATCTCATTAACTGCCTATGACATCTCTCATGTCCAATTTCTGCCACATCTTAGCACACTGTTGCCAGAGCAACTCACCACTCATTGGATTTCTATCAAAATACTGGCAGGTGTACTATCTTTGAAAGCCCATCATGTACCTGGTCAAGCTCTGACAGCTCAGAGCTGCCCTGCCTGGTTGGTAACATTTGCCCCAAACAAGATGTTCTCTTCCCTCGGGACCAATGGACGATGCTAGGAAAGCTGACCAAGCCAGCCTGCTCCAACGTTGCCACCTGGGTTATAGCACTCTCAGCCTTCTGGAAGAATGCCCAGCAATGTAGAAAAATATCAATTACCTTTTCTACTCCACCAGCATAAGTGCAACTGTCTTCTCTCTGATACCTCGTACACACTCTATTTCTGCCACTATATCCATCTCCCACCGAGGCTCATTCTCTAGTACTCTCACTATTGTCTGCAACATCTTTCATCGCTTGCTGTTATCAGCCCCAACCCCTGACTTCACTAACCCTGCATGCCCTCTGCGCTGCCTACTCAATGCTGTTGGCACCTTCCCACCTGTGCCAAAAATACCAGCTGTGCCATTCACTTCCATAATGCCTGGCTCACTCTCATTCCATGAGGAAAACAGCCCACAATAGTACAGAAAGAGTCGAGCCAATTATTGTGTGGCCCACCATTCAACTCCTCAAACCTTATGAGGAGAGGATGCTAACACTGACTGCCCTGAACAGAGGCTAGGCTGCTTTAGAGACTGCCCTTGACTTACTGTGCTGGGAACCCCTGAATGAAGGCCAGATGACAACTCTGATAAGCTTCCTGGCTTTGTGTTTGTACTAAACAGCAAGGCAAGGCAGCAGTAAAAGAGCTTGTTAGCTGCACTCTAATGATAGTTGCTTGTGCAGCCTGGGTTGCAGCATTGAAGTGCAGAAGTGACCTGTAAATGAACTGGAGATGAGAGCTGAGAGTTCACAGAGGCTAGCACAGGTTGGAGGCCAGTGTCTGTGTATGGCCAATCTCCATGGAGCTTGCTCTGAGATGTCATTACCAGTATCCCACACAGGGCTCATTCGCAACAAGCAGTGAGCTGAATCTGCCAGGTGTTTGCTCTGGATTCCTTGTCATGTTTTCTTGTGTCTATCTTGTTTAGCAAGATTGGAAAGAGGCAATTCCAAATATTAATGAGGTAACTTGTAGTGTTACCAAGATAGTCAGCATGTAATAATAACCAACTATTGACATCTTGCTGCTGTCTAATGAGAACTTTGTCACACCACTTGCGAAAAGTATAAAAGATGGAGCAAGATAATCCTGATGTTGTGATGGGTCTTTCCCCATTTGTCACCCAATTCTACCACACATCCCCCTAAGATTCCACCTTACAAAGCAGTTGCTTCAAATTTGTCACTGGGAAAATGCTGGAAATCATTATCAAGAAAGTTAGAGCAGGGTACTTAAACGAATTCAAGATGACCAGGCAGAGTCAACACGGTTCTGTGATAGGGACGTCATATTTAACATGTTTAACCAATTGTTGAAGTTCTTTGAAGGAATAATATATGCTGCTGTTAAAGGAGAACACGTAGTTGTACAGTACATGCACATGTACAGATTTCAAGAAGACAGGTACTACCTCAAATATTATTGCAGAAAATTAAATCTCAACAGTATAGAGGGTGTATAAGAGTATATGGACATTGATGGAAGATTGGCTGGCTAACAGGAAGCAGAAAATAGATATAGTCATGGAATCATACAACTTTAAGGGCATTTAAATGGTCATTGGATAAACATATGGATGATAATGGAATAGTGTAGGTTAGATGGGCTTCAGATTGGTTTCACAGGTCAGCGCAACATCGAGGGCTGAAGGGCCTGTACTGCGCTGTAATGTTCTATGTTCTATGTTCTACAGCACAGAAACAGACCTGCTGACCTGGTATCCTAAACTGAATTAGTCCCATTTTCCTACTGTTGGCCTATATCCCTCTAAATTTTTCGTATTCATGTACATTCATTGTCCAAATGCCTTTTAAATGCTGTAATTATACCTGCCTCTACCACTTCCTCTGGCAGCTTCTTCCATACATGCAACACTCTCTGTGAAAATATTGCCCTCAGGTCCCTTTTAAATCTTTCAACTCTCACCTTAAACCTATGCTCCCCTACCCTGGGAAAAAGGCCTTGGCTATTCACCTTACCTGTGTTTCTCATGATTTTATAAACCTCTAAAACATCACTCCTCAGCCTCTGACCATCTAGGGATAAAATTCCCAGCCTCTCCTTATAACCCAAACCCTCCAGTCTTGCTAACATCCTTGTAAATATTTCCAGAGACTTTTTCTAGTAGCAATATCCTTCCTGTAGCAGGGTCACCAGAATTGTATGCAGTATTCTAAGAGTAGCCTCATCAATGTCTTATACAATTGCAACATGACAATCCAACTCCTATATTCAAGGCTGTGACCAATGAAGGCAAGCATGTCAAACACCTTCTTCACCACCCTGTTCACCTGCGATGCCACTTTCAAAGAACTATGAACCTGCACCACCAGGTCTACAGGTTGGCAAGATATAATGACTGGTATGCAGATCAGTGCTCGGACTTCAACTCTTCACAATTTATATAAATTTCTTGGATGAAGGAATAGAAGCTATCGTTAGCAAATTTCCTGGTTACACAAAAATAGGCATTAAAGAAAGTTGTGAAGGAGACGTAAGGATCCAAATAGTTCTAGAAAGGTTAGTGAGAGGGCAAATACTGGGAAAATGGAGTATAATGTGGAAAATGGCAGGAAGAATAAAACAGACTGAAGAGGGATTCTAGGAGTTTATGTTGAGTTATAAACAGCTTCATCATAGCAAATGTTGACGGGTCCTTGAAAGCTGATTGTGGAGAACTACTTGTGTGAGAATGAAATGTTTGTCTTTCTCTTTATCAAATAAAGAACTGTGGCATGTAAATTAATTGAAATACAGTAGGAGTCTATTTATTGTCAGATTTTGGGATTCATTTTAACTTAAATTATAAGACTTAAGTAAATTGCAATTGTGGACTGAGTTAGTTTTGTGATGGAACTAATTTGAAAGGTTTTGCCATCCTGATTATTGACAAGATCCAATCCTGGTTCAAGTATATTTTCATAATGATTTAGAGATTTTATTAAATTTATCAAAATAAATAAGCAATAGATTCAGTCGATTCACAATGGAATGACAGTTCGCATTTTCTGACTGACTGGACAGTTGTCTCTTGTTCTCTTATGTTAACAGAAGTTGTCCTTCTGTCGTTGGTCCTCTTACTTTGTACTTAACTACATAGAGTCAGAGCACTTATTAACCCTTGCTAGCCCTTTGTATGATCAGAGATCCCGAAATCTAACTGGCTTGTAAACAAATGGACAGTACACAATTAACCTTGGATTAGGTAATGTGTGCCTAATTCTTGATTAGCTTCTTTGAAAGTGATGATCTTCTTACTGATCTCACTTCCCACTATCTACTGATTTCTCCATTGAAATCTTCGTGCTGATATTAGGCTAGATGTGTAGGCCATAGGTCCCAAAGACTGGTGGCTCAAATCAAAGAGCACATCACTGTAGCTGTTTGTAACAAGCACAGTAAATACTGTGGCCAACCACTTCACACTTGCAAAACTCAAAATACATTGTCTAAATGAGACGGATTCCACAATTGGACTTCATTTATGAAAGAATCCTGAATGTGCAAAGAATTGTGCTGACAACTGATTTAGGATTGGCTGTTGGGCTCAGATAGGTTATGACACACTTCTGGATCACATTTGACTTGAACCTGGGCCATGTGGACACTATCACAGCATGACAGGAGCCCCCTGCTAGATCCTGTATACTTCATGTAATTCTATGCCATTGCAAAAGAAGAGTTACTAAAGAAAATATTATAAAACATAGATAAAAAGAAGATAATTACAAGGTTGTTAAAGGTACAAAAGTAACACAGTCAAAACCAGGGAGATGGCAAGAACTGCAGATGCTGGAGTCAAAGATAACAAAGTGTGAATCTGGAGGAACACAGCAGGCCAGGCAGCATCAGAGGAAGAGGGAAGCTGACGTTTCGTGTCGGGACCCTTCTTCAGTCAAAACCGGATTCACTTTCAATAGATGAAACAAAAAAGGCTGCAAGCAACAGAAGCTTTGTTCACATTCTTTCAAGATATGAGAGTGGCAATCAAGGACTGGTGCATTAAAACAGCTATACCCTTGGTCATAAAAGGGAAAAGGGATATGCCTGGTAAACAGGCCAGTCAGTGCAATGTCAGTGTTGAGAGACTTTCAACTAAAGGATAAAATTAATTGTCACTTGGTAAAAGGTGGGTCAATAAATGACAGCCAGCATGAGTTGGTCAAAGGCAATTTTAAAACCAGCTTAACCTGACATCTTGTGATTCTTTCAAACTCATGAAAGAAATGAATTTGGATTGATAATTTCTAGGCTGCACGTGAGCACAGCAAATATTTCCTTGGTGTTAGCAGGTTGGAGCTGGAAATGCTGACACTAGTCTGTCAAGAGCAAGGTTAAAATATATCATGATCAACATGAGTTTGCTTTTAAAAGATGTCCCTTTTCATCCAACAACCAGGATACTGTCTCATTATTTAAGCAATTATACAGCATGGGAACAAGGGGAATAGGATCTGTAACATCAAACATCAATCATTATTTAGTGCGTAACTTAGAACCGGTGAATGTAGGTTTAGACATCGTCTGTCAGTCATTACGCAGAGATGAATTCAACTGGGCAACAACCATCTATCAGTGTACATGCAAGTATTATGGTTGCTCCATTGTCAATAATATCAATCAATCACATTAACTACCAAGCAAAGGTTATTAACGTACCTATCTAGTCTTGCATGCCGAAAATAACTACCATTGCCCACCAGGGCCCTAACTAACTAATTGTTTATTAATCTGTTCAAACAAAAGGGCATATGTTCTGCATTGATTGTTGGTGCTCTGTCCTTCATTTATATGGTGTGTGAGCTGCATACCAATGTGTCATAGGGATACATGGCTTTGTCTTTTATTATTCTCAATTTCTGTTACCATCAGCTTTGGATTTTGTTGTAGCACAATTTATACTGCCAAAGCCAGGAAGAGTCAATTAAATTGAAAAGTACAAATAGAGCAATAGGAAAACCACCCATCTGCACTCTTGAAGGATGAATCCTGGTGTTAGCTGCCAGCAGTATTTAGTCCATTTTGGAGATTAATGCTATCATCTCGCTGGAAAAGTGGTCATGGTAGCATAATCCACTCAAATCTCTCCTGATGTGGCAGCAATTTACACCTGCTGATAACTATAAGGGAAGGTCTGAGGACAAAGAAGGGGAGCTAAGTTGTAATTTCCTTCAAATGTACCTGTCATGCATACTGAAAAATTTATGCCTACAATATTTTTCATGCTGCAAATGTTTGTTCAGAAGCTGATGAAAGTATTGATGCAATTTTTGATTAATAGGCTGAAAGTCAGACTGACCATCAACATTTATGCTGTTGACTTCTCAAAATGCCTTGCTTTGATTACATAGGTGTTAGGTGTCCTTGGTGGCTGTGTGAACACTCCAGGAATACCTGATAAAGGACTCCAAATAGTAAGCAAAATGATACATGCCAGATCTTTACTTGAAAACCAAAGGACTATCTCACAGCCCTGAAGTCCCATCAAAAATCAAAAGATCCTTTTAAAACCTATTTATGAAGGATGTAGAATTGTAGAATGTATCGACGTAGAATTCCAAAATTGAAATTGGCATCATTGTGAAAAAACATAAGGGAAAGATTTTTATTAAAAAAATCAACTTAGGACATAATAGTTTCTCTGATTCCTTAGGTGGAGAACAGCAGATTCTTAATATTAAGTGAAGCTACTCTTGAGTGATATTCAGAAGCATTCTACAACGCCAAATGTACAGGACATCTAGAATAAAATATTCTCAAAAGGTCACCATTGTTGGGTTAATTCAGAATTTCAAACTTGAGAACTGATAGATCTATTTTAGTTAATAGTATCAACTAATTTGAAACAGAGGTGAATAGAAAGTGTTAAGGTCAGTCAGGGATGGATTAAATAATTAAGGAAATGAATTCCTTCAAGGAACAGGGGGTCAAGGAATTATAGAGCGGGGCCTGAATTTCTCTATTTGGTACACTGAACTCAGAGGACCCTGTTTAAAAAAATACACAAAGTTAATAATTAATGTGAAGTGGGGATTTCTCAGTGCTCTACCTGGCAAATATGATTAATTTTAAAATACACACTCCTACAGGGTCCTGTAAGACAGATTAATGTGAAGGTCTGTTGGCAGTTTGTGTGGTTGGTTGTGGTATATACATAAATCAGCCAGTGGTTAGTCTTATATATGGCTGGATGGTTCCCACGTGGCAAATGGAATCCACTTGCACCCACTTGTCACTGTTTCTTTTTGTGGCACTTAGTTGTTACAAATTGGCTGCCACGTTCCTAACATTCCAACAGTAACAAAACATCCAAACATCATTGATTGGGAAGTTTTTGGGCCATACTGAGATCTCAAAAGGTGCTACATAAATAGAAGTCTACCTTTTTATTCTATTTGTTTAGAACAAAACCTACAGGGCTGAAAGGGGTGGACTACACAGGCTGCCTTGCTGATGTTTCCTGCATCCAAAGAGCAAATAAATAACACGTTAAAAATATCACAGCACAAGAACACATGATAAGTTAAACTAGAAAAGCTATTAAGCTTCACAAGTCTGGTTTACTACAGCCCATGGACAGCTTGTACTGATAAGTTTATTGGAAATTTAATCTGAGGAGGCTTAAAGTTTATCAAATTTCTCCTTGAACTCATAGGACCACATCAATTCAGCACGGCAAAACACAATGTTCCTTAGCTGGAACAATTGTTCACCAGTTCTGAGTTTCTGTGTTTCTTGTCTTCAGCAATATTCACACAGTTTTTCTTTAAGGAGTTAATTAATATTTTACATAAATGTTACCCTTTGGGAAATACATTTTTCTGATTAGTCATCACTTTGAAGTTCATTTTGGACTGTGCTATTCAATCACACATTTATTATGTTAACATTAGCCACCAGCTACAAGTGGATGCACTCTTAAACAGTTCTTTGAAGCACATCTGCTGTTTTACACAATTTATAAAGACTCATCTATGGAGAAGGCTATAACTGAATGTTTAACGCTCAACTGAATATTATTACACTCTTTGGAGGAATAAATTAATTGGCCATTTGGGCATGTTGGAGTCGCTGTGTGCAGAATATAAAAATGAATCAATTCAACAGCCAAGCCCTATATTTGACCAATGAGTAGAAAATGTGGAGTCTGGGGACAAGTGGTTGATTGCTAGTAGGTTTCAAGACAGAAAATGAAGAGCGAGAGTAAAGGAGAGTTATTCAGAGTGGCAGAAGGTGGGAAGTGGTTTTCCACAAGGATCCATGTTGTAACAACCGCGGTTCACAATTTAAATCGGTGATTTGCACTTTGGAATCAAAAACAAAGTTACTAAATGTGCAGATGATACCAAATTGAAGGAGATAGTCGAAAGTGCGGAGGAAGGAATATTACAGTTTACAGGAAGTTGTGAATAATTTGGGGAAATAATTGACAAATGAAGTTCAACACAGGTAAATGGTATAAAAAAAGTCCATTACAATTTAGAAGCTGCAAGTCCAGATGAATAGAGTATTGGCAGAATGCATGTAATCCTCTCAATAAAAGTTGTTGCACAGGTAAACAAGGCCATAAAATAACACACACAGCAACACAGTGTGGAGCTGGAGGAACTCAGTAGGCCGGGCAGCATCAGAGGAGCAGGAAAGTTGACTTTTCGGGTCAGGACCCTTCCTCAGAAAGGGTCCTGAACCGAAACGTCAATTTTCCTGCTCCTTTGATGCTGCCTGACCTGCTGTGTTCCTCCAGCTCCACACTGTGTTATCTCTGACTCTAGCATCTGCAGTTCTTGCTATCTCATAAAATAACACAGACAGCTTTATTGCTAGAGGGATAGAAGTAAGCAATAGAGAAATTATGATAACATTATATCAAACTTGGTTTGACCATGTTAGGAGAACTGAATGCAGTTCTAATTGCCATATTATAAAAGAGAGGATGCAGAGATAATTGACAAGGATGATCCCAGAAATGTGCGGGTCTGCATATCAGGAAAGGATTCAGAAACAGGGCTGAGGACTAACATAACAGATATATTTTAGATTTTCAAAGGATTTGAAAGAGTAGATGCACATGTTTCCTCATGTGGAAGGAAACCTAACCAGAGATTATTAGCATAACTAGAGGTTATCAGAATAAGAGAGTCACCAAGAAATCACAGAATCCCTACATGTGGAAGCAGGCCATTCAGCCCCTACTAACCCTCTGAAGAGTATCCCACAGAGACCTATCCTATCCCAGTAACTCTGCATTTCCCATGGCTAATCCACCTAACCTGCACATCTTTGGACTGTGGGAGGAAACCAGAGCACTTGGAGGAAACCCACACAGATGTGGAGAGATGTACAAACTCCACACACACCGTCACCTGAGGCTGGAATTCAGCCTGGGTCCCTGGTGCAATGAGGTAACAGCGCTAACCACTGAGCCACCATGTTGCTCAATAAAAAAAATCAAATAAGAAATTCAGAAGAGACTTCTTTACCCAAAGAGTGGTCATAAAAATATATGGAATTTGCTACCACAGACAGTGACTGAAGTGTAAGAGATTGTTAGAACCCTCATGGATTTCTCATTATTTTAATTTTTTCCTTTTATAAATTTGAAATTATGATTGGAAATGACTGATGGACTTTGGGTTAAACAGAAAGGAATGGACCAAGCAAGCTTAGTTTTTTTGTTAATCTAGGCCTGGAGGCTAATTACAGGCTGAACCTCAATTGAAAGGTTCTAATGGAAATAACAAAGAGCATTGTGTTTAAACAGATAGCAGAAAGTTGGCTATTAATGAAGTCAGTAGCTGAGAGTTGGGTCCAGGAGGTCTGAGGGATTTTCTATGTTCAAGCAGATGGCTGTTATTGAATGGTAACTGAGACCTTGGGGGGAGAAGGTCTGTCTATCAAAGTGGAGCCAGAACTAAAGTTGAATTAAAGCTCTACTGCACTCTGTTTAATTTTCTCTCTGCTAATGTTAGTTTGTATTTAATAAATTGCTAAGTCTATTGCATAAGATACAAAATGGGTTAATTATTCACAAAGTCTGGGATTATTTATTGGAAAGACTGGTTAGGAACCATTGGAGTGACTATTTGGGGTCTCTGACTGTTTAGAATTAGAATTAGCTTTATTGTCACATATACTCAGATAAGTGCAGTGAAAAGTTTACAAATCGCCACTTACAGCGCCATCTTAGGTACAAAGGTACCTACATACAGCTTTTTCTGTCCAAATTCTTAGGAAAAAAAAGTTAGAAAATGAAGAAATAAGGAGTCCAGCAGTGCAGATTGTGTGAATAAATTAGAAAATAGAGAAATAAAATGTTCAGAACAATGGTCCTTCCAACCCAGTCCACACTGGCACCCAGCCTCTAGTCCATACCAGGTCCTAACTCCAGACTGTGCTGGGCTTCACCTTGAGGTTCTTCAGACTGGGAGACTGCTCTGGAGTCACTTCACGACAGTAAGTCCATGCTAAGGCCATGCTGGTGAATACAGAGCTAGAAAGGTTGCTTTAGTTCAGATATCTGTACCCAACTCATAACAGAATACTTTCACCTAAGATGAATCAACACAAACATCTGAAGGAGAAAGGGAATGATCAATTTAGATGAGGAAGTTTGGGAGGAGCTCAAATGGAGCATAACGACCAAAAGGGAGAGGTTGGGCTGAATAGCCTGTCTCTGTGTCATATGTCCCATGTAATCCCATGTGGAATATGTCTGTATTATTAATAAATGCTATTGTACATGGGGGAAGGTTGTTGAAGTGGTTACTGAGGTGACAAAGACTCTACATGATGGTATTTGCTGCTAGTGACAAAGTCTGTCTGTGATTGTCTTTTCCCGTCAGATAGTCTGTGGATAGAAGGTCAACCATTTATGAACAGATGCGAAGAAGTCAGAAATGAAGTACAACTAAAATAGACAGGAGAGAAGGAATTCCTTGTATAAAAATGATTTGTGAAAGATTTAGGCTCCATTGGTTTCCCTACAAAAGTAGTTCTGGACAATACTGCTGCTGTGATAGTATAAAGTGGAGAGGCAATGAGGTGTAGGGAGGCAGTTCCAGGGTAAAGGAGTAGGCAACTGAAGAGATGACCATCTATTGTTGAGCAATTATAATTGATAATACACAAGATGCCAAGAGGCATATATCCAACCAGAAATCCATTCCAACCATCCGAAGTACAGGAGAATATGTTGAGTTTTGTTAATGAATCTATCCATCTTGGAATGTTCAAGTTTGCATGTTTGGCATGTAAAATGCAACACAGATTGTGAGTGCCAATAATCTTTGAAGATTACAGTCTAAAGGGATTTTGCCACTCTCTCAGAATACCATGAATTTCAAACAGATGAAGTGATTTGAATTCTTCTAAAGACAAGGTGATGCAAATATCAAGTTTATAGCCCAGATCTCTGAATTAGAGTTTGAGCGACAGTACTTGCATATAGTTACCCATTAAATATTAGACAGATTAATATCTAGTCTGATAGCTGGGAACCTGCACAACTGACAAGCCCATTACTTCCCTGATCCCTCCAGTTACACCTCCGACCACCCAACTACTTTCTGTTCTACTAACAATTCTTCCAGTATGACCGAATTAATCAGCGAATGCACCTACCTCTTCCACTAACTATACCCCATCTACCTGACTACCCTCCTGACCTAGCTCAGCTCCCCTCCAATCCAAACGTAGAGTCATAGAGTCAAACAGCATGGAAACAGGCCCTTCGGTCGAACTAGTCAACGCCAACCATGTTCCTAAGCTAAACCAGTACCACCTGTCTGTGTTTGGTCCTTATCTGTCCAAACCTTTCCTAATCATGTACTTATCTAAATGTCTTTTAAACATTGTAATTGTACCCGCATCCACCGCTTCCTCTGGAAGTTCATTCAGCATACAAACTACTCTCTGTGTAAAGTGGTTGCCTGTCATGTCACTTTAAAATCTTTCTCCTTTCAGCTTAAAAATATGCCCTCTCATCTCGAAATCCCCTATCCTAGGGAAAATACACCTACTGTTCACCCTATCTATACCCCTCATGATTTTATAAACCTCTATAAGGTTACACCTTAACTTCCTATGCTGCAGTGAAAGAAGTCCCAGACTATCCAGCCTATTTTTCTAACTGAAACTCTCCATTCCCGGCAACATCCTGGTAAATGTTTCCTAAACTCTTTCCAATTTAATAATATCCTTCCAATAGCAGGGTGACCAGAACTGCACACAGAATTCCATAACAGGCCTCACCAACATTCTGTACAACCTCAACATGATGTTCCAACTCCTATACTCAAAGGTCTGAGCAATGAAGGCAAGTGTTAAACACCTTCTTAACCACCCTATCTACCTGTGATGTAAACTTCAAAGAATTATACACTTGAATCCCTAGGTCTTTCTTTCCACAATACCACCAGTATTTGTACAATTCTCTACCATTACTTGTATTATTCCTGTCTTGTTTGTTTTACCAAAATGCAATACCTTGCATTTATCCAATTGAACTCCATCTGCCACTTCTCAGCCCATTGACCCAATTGATCAAGATCTCGTTGTAATCCGAGATATTGTTCTTCACTGCCCACAGTACCACCAATTTTTGTATCATCTGCCAACTTACTAACTTTATAGTTAGACTATATTCTCATCCAAATCGTTTATATAAATGACAAACAAAAATGGACCCAGAACTGACACCTGTGGAACACTGTCAGTCAAAGGCCTCCACTCCAAATCCACCCACCTCCCTGTTTAATGTTTCTCACCTACACAACTAATCCATCTATTTACTAAACCGCTATCCCACCTGCCCACCTTACACACTGTACCTGCCCTACCACCATTCCTACCCTTCTGCCTACACACTTCTTCATCCTACCCACCTAGCACACCACCCATTCATTTACTCATTCACCCACTCACGTTTGTACTAACATTCAGACTGAAACTTTGAATGTACAATAGCGTTGCTAGCACCACAATAAGGAGATTTGTCCTGTCTTTCTCCAACATGACCCCACACCAATGAGTTCCCGGCTGGACACTACACTGTATAATTCAGTTAACGCAGGGATTGTAAAACCGCAGAGAAAGTGTGCAGCAGCATTGAGTCAAAGGAATCTTCAAACCCAGCAACAGCCTGACTATTGTTGCCTTTTATCTGTGTGTCACTAAGACTAGCCCTTTTAGTTTCTATTTTATCCCATCTTCCTGCAATTCTACTCTGTTGGATTCCCCCAAACACATTGATATGTATTTCTGTAATAGCCAGGGTTAAAATATCCTGGGAGAAATTTGCAGCAGTATTGAGTCAGCTGAATTTTTGAATGCAGTGACAATCTGGTGATCATTGTTGCCAAGATTGTATCAGAAGATGTTTTAAAAGGTTTGAAAAATTCTGGGAAGTGTAAAAGATTTGAATTACATCTCCAGCAGAAATACCCAACAGAAGAAATGTTTACAAATGTACTTCTGGTCCTGCTACCTAAAGTAATGATCAAAGACAGAGTCATATGACTAGATCTTGGTGTCAGACTTTATTAAGTATTCTTCATCCACATTGTTTACTTACTGTTTTTGCTCTTCTTTCTTGTGTCACTGTTGAGAAGGTGAGAGTTTCTCCTTATTTTTATTCAATTATGCATTGTGGCCGGGCCAGCATTTATTGTCTTTCCCAGTTGCTCTGGAGAAGGTTGTTGCTGAGTTGCATTCTATCCTGTTGCCGTCTACGTGGTGTAAAACCACCCATAGTGCTGCTATGTAGGGAGTTTCAGGATTTTAATTCAGCGGCACTGAAGGTACAGTGATATATTTCAACTCAAAATGGTGTGAGTCTTGGAGAGGAAGCTGCTGGTGGCAAGGTTCCCATGTCTCTGCTGCCCTTGACTTTCAAGATGGTAGTGGTCGTGGGATTGGAAGATGCTGTCTAAGAAGACTCGCCTTGGTGTATTTTTCTAAAACTGGCTATTGGGAGCTGGTGAATGATCAAGTTCTGCAGCTCACAATGATGGCATTGATTTACTTAATTGGTAAAATACTATGTAGCATGGCATTGGGTCACACGTGACTATAGAAAAAAAGGATGTATAAATATTCATGGTGTTTGTGAAGAGCAGAATCAACTAGACTTCATGCTTCTCACTAGTCTGCAGCAATTTCTTCTGGGAACTTACGTGGTTGTGTGATGATGTCCAAGTTCAAACATGCAAAAGCCATTTGCTGAAGAAGTTATGAGAAGTATCAGGTGGCAGACAAGTTAGCATCTCCAAAACATGAAGAAAGGGACATAGGAAAATGTCAATAGATGGCATATGAGATTATACTTCTTTTCTAATTTAGTACTGTGTAATGGGTTCGATAAATTGCTCTAACTCCAAACCTATATTGCTCAGGAAACAAGGCTTAGTACAACCAGCAATGCACGAAATAACATTCTAATCACAGATTAGTACAGATCCAACTATTTCACTTTCAATCAGTAAAAAAACCATAATGCTTACAAAAAGCTTCAATTCATACTTATTAATCATAGAGCTAAGACATTCCCTTCATAATTCAACTAAGTGTAAATTAATTAAAGAAAGTATTTGTACAGGAAAAAATGCTTGTATCAAATGTGATATCTTGCGCTTTACAAAGTGAAGAGCGTATTTAAATTCCTGGAATGTAAAAAACATCCTTAGTTATATAACACCTTCTCACTGTTTTATACACAACACTGAATGAGGACAAAGGATAATTGTCATTCTAAAACTGGCCATTTCAAGTCAGCAAAAGTTCTATTCCTTTTTATTATGGTTACATCAGGAGCAACTTAAAAGTTGCTGCTCAAATGTGTCATATCAGAGAGTTGAGGTCTTTAGGAAGATGATGAGGTCAAACAGCTACAAATCTCTTGTATAGTTCTTTTAAATGTAGCCAGAGCCTCAGGCTCAAGAATCAAAGGAACAATCCTTCTTCACCACATTACTATTTTCAAATTCAACAAGATTTTACAACCCATATCACCCAGAGCAAAGGAACATCTAAATGAATGCATTCTGCCTTCACTGGGCAATTTCTGTGCATTGCTGACCATTGCATTTGTCATTATATTGCCAATAACTCATTCCTTATTGGGTAATTCCTAGCCTTCTGTTGCATCCAGCTAATATCAAAATAAATGGACTATTTTGAATTATGATGAACACCCTTGGCTGGAGCTCGGCCCTATTCATACATAGTAAAGACTGAATTATTTGACATATTCATCACGTACAGTGTCAGTCATAAAAAAAAATCACAAATTATCTTCTTAAAGATCCATTGTTATTAATTTCTAGCAATCCAATTTTGATTTTTAAAAAGAGTCCTCCTTTTCAAATGCAAGGTTATGATTTAAACATCGTATGAGTTTAGTTTAAACAAAAGAAAAACTCATTCAGCTCATTGAAAGTGAGGATGTTCTCTGTACATGTGCATCTGAATGGGGTTCTTAAATGCAAATTGACTGCTGTTATGAACCCATGAATCAGTCAATGACTTCCCTTGAGACCTAAATGAAATAGGTTAAGTGCTTCCATTTCCTATTTTTCCTTTCGGAATATTAAATCGTGTTGCTGTTACTTTAGTTAGCATATTAAATAGCGAAACCTAAGTCATCTCTTCACCCTCTCATCACCCACACCCACCAATAATTATTTTAATTCAAAGCGACTTTTGAACAAAATTGCTGACTCAATCCATTGCGTCAGTGTGATTTAAAATGGAAGTCTCAATTTAACACAATTTTTCTTGGTCTAACCTGTCAAACCATGGCAACACGAATTGTAGATCGGGAATTGTAGTCAGCAGATACTTACTTCAAAGACTGGTGGAATATCTTAGTTTGATCATTTTACTAGGAGTAGTTGCGATGAAAATCCTGTATGTAAAATAAAATACAGCAACCATCTGTTTTTCACCTATCTCAATAGCAATTTCATCAATGAACACCTTTTTGAAAAATGTTTCAGAGCTTCAAACCAAAAGTACTAAAGCAAAACTTGGAGGTGGGCTGGGGGTGGGGGGCACAGCAGAACTGGAGGAGATTGTTAGACCTGGCTGGCTGCCTTTCTTTTGTGGTTCTGTCCATTTCCAGAGAGGAAACATGCAGAGTCCACTGGTATGCAGGAGGCCTTCTGTTACTGATGGGCATCACGGGGGCTTTATTGTCCTATCTCTACCCACAACAACATTCCAATTTAAATTTTGAAATTATATTGGAATATTTTATTTTCAGTGCCCACAAAGTGGCTGTTTCCTTTTGATTTGGTTTAATTTGTTTAATATAATTCTTCTTGATCAGAGCATTGAGTATAGGAGTTGGGACCTCATGTTGAGGGTGTACAGGATATTGGTGAGGCCACTTTTGGACTACTGCATACAGTTCTGATCACCCTGCTATAGGAAGGATATTATTAAATTGGAAAGGGTGCAGAAAATATTTACAAGGATCTTACCAGGACTGGAGATTTTGAGTTATAGGGAGGTGCTGGATAAGCTGGGGTGAAGGGTGACCTTATACAGGTTTATAAAATCATGATGGGCTTGGATAGGTGAATAGCCAAGGTCTTTTCCCTAGGGTAGGGGAATTCAAAAACTAGAGGGCATAGATTTAAGGTGAGAGGAGAAAGATTTAAAAGGGACTTGAGGGGCAACTTTTTCAGATAGAGGGTGGTGCGTTTATGGAATGAACTGCAAGAGGAAGTGGTAGATGCAGGTACAGTTACAACATTTCAAAGACATTTGGACAGCTACATGATTATGAATGGTTTAGAGCGTTATGGGCCAAACACAGGCAAATGGGACCAGTTTAGTTTGGGGAAACCTGGTCAGCATGGACAAGTTGGACCAAAGGGTCAGTTTCTGTGCTGTATTACTCTATGACTCTATGACATTACGTTAAAAAGATACAGCTTGTCGCTCATGATGTCCCTTTTTCTCATGCAGGAGAACAGCTTGAGTAAAAGATCCACATGCTCTCTAGTATCTTACCTAAAATTTTCATGCCTTGTTTCACCAACCTGAAAAGAATGAAGTGCCTCTCAGTTAAAGCAGAATCATCCTTACAATGGAGGGGGCTGGAAAAAACCAATGAAGATTTGAGAAGGGTCATGCTGACAAACTATCTCTAGTCTATCATATCTGTTAATACAGTAATTTTGCTACACTAGAATACTGGAGACCATGTGAAAGAGAAGATTAGTTTTCAGCTCTCTGGTTCCTTGGTTGAATGTACCTTCCGTTCGGGTACACCATCATTCCAGCTGTAAGTCACACCTGTGCTAATATTTCATGGAAAATGATTAATGTGATTTGACAACATCACTGAATTGCATATTTAATTAGATTATACATCTGGTGTATTGCATGCATCTGCAGTAAAGAAATCATATCCTGTATGAAAGATTTCATCAGCAAAGTCACAGGAATTTTGATCCCTGACAATCTTCATTTACTACAGAATAATACCACATTATTTTATTAAATAGTTTCTCCTTTGGTGAAATCTATTTGCCTTTTCTGCCTTCCTGTAATTGATTTTTCCCCTCATTGCATCTTTATGTTTTCTCACCTTTATATATAATTTCACAGAATCTAAGACACAAGAACAGATTATTTTGCCTAACCAGTCTATGCTATTTATGGTTCCCATGAGCCTCCCTCCCCAAACCTAATGACTTGTTTCCACCCTTGTATACAGCAAACCTGCCCGTAAGTTTATCAATGCTATCTCATTTGGCCACTCCTCTCGTTTTACCTTCTACATTCCCATTTTTTGATTATTTAGTTTTATATTTTGCTCTGAACACATCTACAAGCTGAACAGTTTTCCCTTCTTTTACCCTATTGAAATTGTTGGCAATCTTGGAGATGTCTATCAGGCCTATCACTGCCTATTATGCAGAAGAAAGAGCCCAGTTTCCTTGATCTCTCCTGATCATTGTGTCTTGTCAATTTTGATGACTCTTCCTCACTGTTCTCTACCAAAAGCAAACTTTGATGGTTGAAAACTCAACTGCAGCCTTTGTGAGCCTTCCCATTTAAATGTCTTTATTACATTCACAAAACAAAACACTGTTAGCAAACAAAGTCTTTTCTATCTTTATTTAACTTATTTTAGGGTGAAGGGAAATGTAATGAATGTAACAAATGCTACAAGGGCAGGTCAAAGGCTAGGAATACTGCAGCGAGTAACTCACCTCCTGACTCCCCAAAGTCTGCCCACCATTTATAAACCACAAGTCAGGAGCATAATAGAATAGTCCACATTTTCCTGGATGAGTGCAACTCCAACAACACTCAGCATCCAAGATAAAGCAAAACTGCTTGATTGCCACCACATCCGCAAACATGGACTCCCTCCACCACTGATGCTCAGTAGCAGTAGTATAAGATGCACTGCAGAAATTCACCAAAAATCCTTTGACAACACCTTCCAAATCTACAACCATTTACACCTAGAAGGACA
The DNA here is from genome assembly GCF_021869965.1 of Rhincodon typus. Classification (NCBI taxonomy): domain Eukaryota; kingdom Metazoa; phylum Chordata; class Chondrichthyes; order Orectolobiformes; family Rhincodontidae; genus Rhincodon; species Rhincodon typus. Next base: position 17,613,749 of record NC_063334.1, on the reverse strand, counting down.
AGGACAGCAGATAAATGAGAACACCATCATCTACAAGTTTCTCTTCAAGGCTCTCTCCATCCTGACTTGGAAATATATCATTGTTCTTTTACTGTCACTGGGTCAAAATCCTGGAATTTCCTCCCTAACAGCATTGTGGGTTTACCTGCAGCACCTGTGTTGCAGTGGTTCAAGAAGGCAACTCACCACGATTTTCTCAAGGACAACTAGGGATGGGCAATAAATGCTGGCCCAGCCAACGATGCCCATGTCTCACAAATGAATAAAGAAAGAGCATCTTAGACATATGGCTTGTGTTAGGAGATGTTTTCATCTTTTAAAAGATAGAAACAACTGCTTAAGTAATGCATTTCAAGAACATCTGTCATTCAATCCACTTTATCAGTGTTTTCATCATCATGTCATTAAATATTGCAACATCCATGGGTCAGATCCAGACATGAAGCAAGTTAATTTGTATGTGGTAAAATATGTCTATTTTTAAAGACAGGAAGATCAATAATAAATGAACGTTTATATTGGAAAGCATTTATTTACCACATCACCTTGGGGCAGGTTGAATAAGCCAATAGATCCTTTCTTGTCCATTATTGTCAGTACGTACAACATTTGCAATAAAATGCTGTACAGTAGAAACACAGAAGTGAACCAGCTGCAAGGGATATTTCATTCAGTAACAGGACTGTATTTACCCATATATATACGCACTGCAGCACCTTAGATGGCATAATTTTGTTTTAAGAAGTGTAATGGAAAGCATTTGCACTGAAGGAATTGACAGCTCTTGTCATAAATACATGCCTAGAAGATTGTGTTCCTGTCACAGGAGACTGGAATTGGAGGAATACAGATATCTTGGAATGTGGAAGGCTGGAGAATAGGAGGAGATATGGATAGAGGAGATGCATTTGCAAACAAAAATGCCGAAACGTTCGAGAAGGGACTATTTATTTTCTGCCGGAATCTGTCTGAAAGACTTTCTAAAAATAGATCCTCTAACGTTTTGCCTTTCTATGGATTTAAAAAATGAATCAGCCCTTCCCAGAAGCCTCCCTGACATATATCTGGCACCCTGACAACCCCTAAGTCAATATTCTTTCTTTTCCACAGGCACATGAAAAACACATATTAACAATGTCATAACAATGAGAAATTTTCAAACAACACAGAACACATTGCAAACTACTGTATATATTTCAATTTTTTTTTCTGATTCCTCAGAAGTGTGGAAAGAACTCTTAAAGCTGTCCAATGACTTTTGCTTTAAGTCGACTGAATATCAAATCGCGAGAAAACAGGCGCCAATGTGCCTGAAATCAATGAGACTAAATTTAAATCAGCAGCAAATTGTAACGCTCATACCAGGCTCAGGCCAACGAAGCATTTAGACAGGGAATAATGGATACTGGGAAGAAACTGTAATACTCATACCAGATTCAGGCCAACAAAGCATTTACGCAGTGAATAAGGGATACTCGGAAGAAATTCCTTGGCAGATTTGAATAGCAACATAAACAATTAAGTGGAAAGTTTTTACTTGTTTGTAACTATAATTTGATGAGAGCACATCCTTGAAATCAGTCCAGGAAACCCATCTATTTTTATAATGTATATTCAACAAAGTTCACGAGGATGACATAGTTCTAACAAAGGTGTGCTTCTCTTGCCAGCAGCAATTATCATGGTCAGAAAACTGACATGTCTTTGAAGCAATCATGCATTTGCTAATGGACTCGTGATTAAGATGCAGTCGGGACAATTTTGTTGAATGCAAATTGATGATCAATTCCTGGAAAAACATTGTCAAGATATATTGTTTAGCTTTAGTTAACTTGTACCGTAGTGAATTCGGATTGTGCATTGCTTTTTGGAAGAACGGGAGATAATCAGCACCTTCTGTCTTTTTTTTGTGCAAGTTGAATTTGTGGAACGGTTAGGTACAGGTTTTGTCATCCTAATTCAAATAGGACAATAGCTGGTGAATATTCCAAATTGTTTTATGTTTAATAAAGTTGGATTTATCGTCGATCATTTTGCCTACATTTATTTTTTCAGAAGTAATTTTTTTATTGCAGTCCCCACAATCAATATTTAAATACTCACACTTGTAAGATCTGTACAGATATTATGAAGTATCTTCCTATTAAGCTCGGCACCAATGGATCCTAAATTTTTAACGTTTTTAATGTTTGTAACCCTAAACAAATTCACATATGATGCCTTTTTTACAGGAATATTCACACATATTGATATTGACATTAGATATCGATTCTACTGATTAGATTGTCAAAGTCCTGCAAAAGCATAATTTTGTAAGCCTGATATGTCAAACAAGATGCATTTAAGCGACCATGCACTGCTTCAGAAGAAAAATCAACATCACAATGTTTTCATTGAATCGCTGGACATTTTGCCAACATTGAAAATTAATAACGAAACATTATGGTGCAGTATAACCTCTCCCCTCACCAAATGTTATGACAGATCTTATTGCATGACCTAGCTAACAGTAAAATGTCCCGAACGTACGTCTGTATTGTTAGACAGGAGAGAAATAAGCTGATTACAACAGGGTCTGCTTCCACAGATTGCTTGTAATTCCAACAATTTAATGCAGAGCAGGGATTTCAGCTGGATCTTGGCATATTTTGTTTCAAAGTCAATTTCTTGGAATTTCATGGAAGGTTTCTCTCCGAGGCCCAACAAGATTTCTTGTCGTATCATCCCAAAGTTGCTTCATCAATTACCTACTCCGTCCCTATGGCGATGCACGTTTCGGATGTTAACAGATACTGCCACTCGCCATACCCGGAATAACTCGCCACTGCTGGCATTTCCTGGAATACATCACAAAGTCTGATGCTGGCACCATTTTTCAAATAAAACGAAGAACTGCAGATGCTGGAGATTTAAAGCAGACAAAAACAGAAATTGCTGGAGAAACTCAGCTGCTCTGGCACCATCTGCGCAGGGAAAACAGCATTTCTGTGTCCAGTCCAGTGACCCTTGTTTTATAGGCTGTTGATCACTTGGACAAGTCCAGAGCTATCCAGTATGGTTACCTAAATCTAGCCCAGACTTGGGAGAGAAGGGGAAATTGGTACCTTGCTTTGTGTACAGAAACCTGGAGATCCTGGTGGCTGGGGTGATCCAGAATAGTGTCATCTTCTTCTCCTAAGACTGGCAGTGGAGGTCATGACAAGAGACCTTGATAGCCTCTGTTGAAAGTGCCAACTGGGTCAGCGCAGTCTCAGCCATCTGTAGGAATGACCAGCAGTGTCAGAAGAAGGCCGATGGATCTCTCTGCTTCACCAGGGTAAGAGCCAGCACCTCACTCTGTCTCTGCAATTTCACACACCTTTCCATGCTCTACAATTCTCACCTGTTACATGCAATGTCTTCCCTCACTCACTGTCACCCACCCCACCAGATCTGCACTGCCTACTCACTCACTCTAGCCAACTCACCACTCACCCCCACCCCCACCAGCACTATATCATCCTTCATCTTGCTCAAACTTTCCCTTTCTCTCATTCCAGGAGAAACCAGTCCTTAATGGGGCAGAAAGAGCCAAGATGGGTTGTGTTTTACCCAACATTCAGTTCTTCATTCCTGTGAGGAGAGGCTCTTGACCCTGAATGCCTCAAGTGGTCAATGGCCTGTGCCCAAGGCTCTTGACTGATATTGGAGTTTGCCCTTGCCTTACTAACCTGGGACTTACTAATTGAAGGCTGGCTCCCTCGACTTCACTGAGGGCTGTTGGCGATCATGACAATTATGGATTTGTGTCTGTCCTAGATGGTGAGGCAAGACACAAGTACTGTGAGTGGAGCCTGGTAGCTCTGGCTGAGGGAACAAAGTGCTTAAAAGGCAAGGCAGGGACACTGTGGGAATCGAGGTGGCCACGTGAAGAGAGTGAGCTAGCAGCGTTGAGAGGCAGCCTAGTCCAATCCATGAACTGGATGCCTCTCCCTGCATTCAAAGTGTCCTTGCTGCAGCATTTCAATGCTAGCCCCCAGTCTGCTCCCACTCTGCAGCTTTAAAGTGCAGAGATGTCCTATAGATGGTTTGAAAAGGTGCAACGAGGGTCCTGAGAATCTGACAGGAGTCAGATTCTAGCATCTGTGGACACAAAATGTGTACAGCTGGTGTTCAAGGAGGGTGCCCTGAGATGTGGTTGTCAGGTATCCAAGATGGCAACCCAGAGGAGCATGCAATGAGCTGAAATCACCAGGGAAACACTCTGTCTTTCTTGGCAGGATTTCTCAACGCCAGGTTCCCTTGCAGCAGGTGGTAGGTTAGGACACTGTTTATTAATGAGGTGAGATTTGCTGTTAGTGAGGCTGGCATCAAGCAATAATCTCAATTTATAGTCTCTTGCAGCTGCCTGGTAACAATCAGGTCTTATCACCCAAGTCTTTGTTTGAAAAAGCAACAAGTAGCTGTTGACACAGAGAAAGGCCTCAGCTGATTTATCACAGATTTCTCAGCATAACTTACATCATTTAGGCTCTATAACATTGCACCCTTCATGTTTGTGGTGACTTTTCAATGCTTATCACTTTTCTTAAATGTGATTGGTGCAGCGATATTTACTTTAGTCTTAGTATGCTATAATTGTGCTATGAGACAAGAGGTTTTTTTTCAGCTGTGAAAGCCCTATGAATCTCCTGCAATCCTTTTATAAAATAAGTAGTCAGTGCATGTGCAGGACTGGTAATATTTCCTAATTTTAAACTGACTTGGAGTGCAGGTCAAGTTTAAATGGTTAGGGATTGTATTCAGTACAGATCAGTGAGCAATCTCATGCTACAGTGTACAAACATAGCTCCATAGTGTGTACTGACTTATATCCACTGAGCAAACTGCTGGCTGTTAAACATCTCAGTAAGAGCCAATAAATACAAGTTTATCTATTTATCTAGCAGCACTGCCAGTTTAGAGCAGGATCAGAATTACATCAGCTCAGCTTTTACAAAAGATGCTGTTGAGTGTGCCCAAGAAAAAATGAACACGTCACTAGCAAGAGAATGTAAATATTGTGTGGCAAGTTTACATATGGAATTTTCATTTTAAGTCTGAGTAAAAGGAATATATATTGGGGAAAGTATGACAAAGTAGTCAAACACTTGGAAATGAGGCTCCACAGGCACAAAGTGTATGCAATAAAAAGATTTTCAATTTTTTTTATACATCGGTTTTTATTTGTCAAATGGGAAAATAAGTGATTTAGCATTTAAATGAGCAATAGTTGAAAGCATGTATGAGTTTGATTTTGCCATTGTACAGCTTTTCCTCCAGGACTGGTTAGTCCCTTAAATGGACTGAGTTTTTATAGAACTTAGCTATGACTGTTTTTTATCTACTTGTTGACTACTGAGTCCTGGGGGAGGGTAGGAGATGAGTGGGTGATAACTATAAAACTCCTATGCAATGGGGACTGGATATCCATGAATATTGCATGTGTATTTCATCAATCTCTCCATAGGAGTCCAAGTAAAACTAGGTAAGGCAAAGCTTGAGTTGAATCATTGTATTGCTTTATTCCAGGTGAAGCATAGAATAATGAATTTGATCAGACTAACTCAGATCAATCTGCACAATTTGCATTTACATACAAAATAAAGAATATCCAACACTGTTTCCCACTTTGTGTGTTATTTTACTGAGACAGATTATTCTCGATGGCTCCAGTCACAGAGCATGTTAAGACAGAAACTTTCTCCTTGCATTCTCCTTTAAAAAAACATGAGGTGAGATGTTCTGGATCTCCCCTGCTCCCTCATAGCTTTGAGAAGGGCAGGAAAGGAAACCTAGTTGGGCAGGAGCCAATATGTCAGTTTCACAAAGACGTATTAAACTTCTGCAATTAAGTTCTTGGAAACTTCCAGCGTCAGTTTTTCTTACCTTGTTTTCCATTCATTAGCATGTCATGACTACTCATTAAAACCCAATCGGCTGGAATTTTGTCAGCCAAAAACAGGAAACAGTTGAGGTCCCAAACTCAACTGTCTAGCCAGACATGTGTCTGATGAGGCAGACTGCTACCTCCAAACTCCAGTGACTTAATCCTTGGCCACTTCAGAAGCAAGCAGACTTTGGCAGAGCCACTTACTGGAGTTAAGGCTGACCGTGTTGAGCATTTCATCAAATCTTTCAGTCAGAGGAGTTCAGGTACTCACATTTCAACAGATTACAATGTATACAGTTCAGGGTGAAGTGTTAACAGATCTAATAGCCTGTAAAACCACAGCAGCCGTACTGATTTACTCTACAAAGCTTGAATAGGGCCATTAAGCAACTCCAAAGAGGGAATTAACTTAAAACAGTAAATTATATGGAGTTACAACATCAATGGAAGGTCAATGGGAAACATTGAGGCAAATGAGGCATGGTTGCAATGGTAGAGAAGGAATTTCAACTTAAACAGCCTGATTGTGGGAATGGAGGAAGCTAGATGAAATGAAGATGGGAAATTCAAAGTTATAGCAGCAATGGGGAAAATAAGGGGTGAAAACTGAATATTAAGGGTGGAGAAACCAATGTGTATTAACATCTGCTGCTTCAGCACACACCAGTGCAGCAACCATGGTCCCAACTGACAATCCACATCGGTGTTAGTGTAAATATTCACACACTTAGGATTGACGTTTTGCTTCACAGTGTGATGTACTTACATATATTGGAAGCTATATGTATTAATACTTTGCAGACTAAAATAAATGTACATGCACTGCGTCTGTTTCTACTCAACAAAATAGATTGCAGATACTTGTTAGTTCATTTCTTACAGCAATACACTGACCAATCATTCAACTGCCTGGTTTAAAACATAAACCTAGCATGGCAGTTAACTATCAATCAGCATTAACAGGTGCATTCTCCATGACAACACTTCCAATAATCAGAGTCCACGCGCCAACCAATCAGCATTATCATCTCATAGTATAAATGCTGGTTTTCCTCTTGAATTAGTATTTAGTGTCAATAGTCTTGCTGAGTAAAAGGTAAAAAGTTTCAACAAGATTTTTTTTTTCCAGTAATACTCAACTCTGTCCGACTGCAAGATTATTTGTAGCTACTTGTAGCTAACATTTTCAAATCCCAGAGGGTTATCCCCTTCCAGATGAGACCTCCACAAGAGAGCACTCTTGGCAATTCTGCAGCTGAACAAATGTAATCATCACCCCTCAAGATATTCTAGAAGACAATTCAATCTATTAGAAGTATAATGGTTGCACAAGACAACTGGAAATGTAGCAAATTATACTACCTTTATTTACATTTCAATGTTTGATGTCTGTGTACCCAAAGTTATTTCAATATTATTTCACGTTACTCTTTCTGCCACGATATCTGGGTGCTACTTCAAGCAGTTGTAGCTGAGCTGGTGAAAGCCTGCTGACTACTTTACTGTCTTATCAAGATGACTTTGGAGGGATTAGTGTACTCCAGCTTCTGGGGCTCTCCTGTACAAGGTGCAGGTGCAATCTCACTGGTCTCAGCTGCTTGAGGCACTTGGGTTCCTGGCAGAGGTGAGTTGGAACAGCAAGGCACCTGCAGGAGTGTCCTTACGAAACAATTCCTGATTATCTGCCTGTTGCTACTCCTCCTCCCTGGATGTGTTCAATGGCACCTTCCTCATCCCTTGAGGCGCTCAGGCACCTGAAATAAAGTCAAGATCTCTTGGCTGTTTTTGCTGAGCCAGTGAGTAAATGCATCTATGGCCTGAGTGTTGGAATTAAGGCCCAAGTGTATATCCAGCAGGTGTTGACTGGTCTGCTGGACTTAGTACTTTACAATGACCACCATTGGAACTGCCAGTGCCACATCACCAGACAGAACTTGAGCAGACTCCTCTGTCCTAACCTTCAGTTTGTGTGTGATCTCTAACACCTCTCCAAATGTTCCTCTGCTTGCCTTAGCATCTCTGTCAGCTCATTTATGGTTATATCCAAAGGTTAACATCCACATTAGGCCTTCCTGGGACCTCTTCTCTAGCATTCCTCTGAGTATCAAAGACCTCAGAGCTATTCTGTCTCCTTCAGCTGTGGGCTGATGCCAGAACTTTATCACCAGAATGTGAACCAGAACATCCTCTAGATCGATGTAAATATCTCTGTGCCGGTGGAGGACAGAGTGGAATGTCTTAACAATGCTCTTACAGTCACATCTGTTCCTTTTTGGAGATGTATTCCATGGAGTTTGGCATGATGGACTTAGACGATGGGGCTCTTCCTTGTATGACCCAGGATTATGAGCAGGATCCAAAAGTTGCAAAGCAAAACATGAGGATTTGTTAGAGTTGCAAAACACCATCCTTACTCAAGGCCTTATTCAGATTTTGGTTCTTGCTGGGTAGCTGGGGAAAGCAGATAGGAGGCTTTCTCATGATATTCAACAGATATCCAACCTACACTTGAATGCTCCCCACTGCCAGCTCAACAGCCTGCTCCTCAAGTATCATGAGCACCTTGATGTCTTGCATCCCTCCCTCTGTGCGAGTGTGTTCGAGCTGTTGTACAGTCTCCTTCTACAGAAGGGGAAAAGCATAAAGAAACAGTAGCATGGGTACATGAACAATTTGCCTGTAACGACAGAAACAGCTGGAGGGATTTGAATCCCCACAACGGTGATTCTCTCTGTGCAACTTGCAAGAAGAACTTGTGGTACAGCAAATGCTATTATTGAGAGGGCTCCAAATGAAAGATAGTTGAATGTGGGGAAAGAGCTGGAGATAGTGGAAATCAATAAAGCTTTACATGGCACATGTGTCCAATATTCGTGCAAGGAGTTCATCCCAAGACTTTGCTGTCCTTTTCCCACGCAAGCCTTTGGTGAGACACAGGTGATGTGCAGGTCCCACCAATTCTGACGAAAGGTCAGTGAGCTACTGACTCTTTTGTTTTCTTTTCCATTGGAAGTGTGACCCCTGGTAATAAGAGAAAGGCAGAAACATCATGGTACAAGTAGTACAACATGGGTTGGTGCAATGAAATGACAGGCATTTATTGGACAGCACCAGCTGAGATTACCATTGAGGATTCTCCTTCTCAATCTTTCCTGTTGCCTGATGACCCTCAAGTTAAGCCACCACTAGTCATCTGTCTCTCTAATGAGAGAGCAACTGTCTGGTCTGGTAACACTTTGGCGACATTATTCACTTACTGCATTGACTGATCACAATGTGGTCTCCTCTACATTTCAGAGACAAAATGCAGACTCAGAATTCTGACAATGTGGAAGCAGGCTATTTATCCCATTAAGTCCATACCAAACCTCTAAACAACATCCAATTCCAAACCCACCCTGCTACCCTATGCCTGTGTTTCCCATGGCTAACCCACCTAGCCTGCACATCAGTGGACACTATGGGCAATTTAGCATGCTAAATGGGTGGTTTAGCATGGCTAATCTTCCCAACCTGCACATCTTTGGACTGTGGGATGAAACTGGAGCACCTGTAGGAAACCTACACAGACACAGGGAGAGCGTGCAAACTCCACACAAATAGTCACCCGAGGCTGGAACTGAACCCAGGTTCCTGGTGCTGTGAGGCAGCAGTGCTAACCACTGAGCCGCCATGCCTCCCTACACAGGGTGACCTCTTTGCAGAACACATCTGCTCTATCCATAAAAATGACCCCAAGCTTCCAGTTGTCTGCCATTTCAACACAGCACCCTGTTCCCTTGACAATATTTCTGTTGCAGTTATCCTGTAAAGCTCAATGCAAGCTGCAAGAACAACACCTCATCTTCCACGTAGGTACCTTACAGCCCTCAGGGTTCAATATTGAGTTGATTAAGTTCAGAGTGTGAACATCTTCCGCCATTTTCATTATCCACCCTGAACATCCGAGATCCTGTTCGGTATGAGTTGCTCCCAGCCAAACCAATTCATTTTCAACTATTCACACTTTCCGTTAGTACCAATTCAACATTTATCTCTATCTCTCTCTCAATTTAACTTCATCAATCCCTTTGTCTGCTTTCCTTTATTTTTTCTCTCTGGGCTCCAACTCCATCTCTTTGACTCACTTTCCCACCTCACCCTCACCACTCCTCCAAACTCTATCCCCCATCCTCAGCAAACTCCCTCTGCCAACACCCATAGTGAGATGATGCTGAACCATGGCATTGCTCGTTGCTGACTCTGCGACATATCTAGGTGGGAGACGATATTGACAGATTGGGGTTGATGTCCCTAGGTACAGAGAATTAAATCCTGTCTGAGTACCTTTTAAATATGGTGTACAGAAGTTGGAGCCCAGAGTTTCAGGTTTGGGCACAACTTCCTGGCCACCCACCACTGAAATCTGGCATTTTACTGCAGACTAAGTCATAGGGATGTATAGCATGGAAACAGACCCTTCGGTCCAACTTGTCCATGCCAACCAGATATCCCACATAAATCTAGTACCATTTGCCAGCATTTAGCCCATATCCCTCCAAATCCTTCCTATTCATATATCCATCCAGATGATTTCCAAAAAGTACATAATTACATGATAGAGCCCACCTCCAACCTTGTCCCCACCCGAGGGGAAGAGCCTCATGCTTTTTGGGCTCAACTCCACACATAACCTCAAAAAATAAATTTTCACCCATAAAATCATAGAATAGTTATAGCACAAAAAGAGGTCATTCCATTTATTGTATCCTTGCTAGCACTTTGCAACTGTAACTCAAGTAGTTTCACTCTCCAAATCCTTCATCCAAGTCTGGCAATTTTTTTTTTAAGTGATTGTTTAATTCACTTTTGAAAGACGTCATTAAATCTGTCTCCCATTCTTGGGAAGTGCGTTCCAGATCTTAACTGAACCCTGCATAAAAAATGGTTTTGCATTTTTCACTATGGGTTCTTTTGCCATTCACCTTATAATCGGTGACCACTTAACCCTTCTGCCACTGGAACCAGTTTTTTTCTGTCTCCATTTAAACCCTTCATGATTTTAAACACCTCTATCAAATCACCTCTAAAAATTGCTCTTCTCCCTGTTTCTCCAATCTATCTACGTAGCTGAAATTCCTCATCCCTGGAACTATCTTTGTACTCTCTCTAAAGACTTCATACCCTTACTAAAGCAACATGCCCAGAAGTGGACCTAATACCACAACTGGGAGATGAACCACTGTTTTACACAGGATCATCATAGCTTCCTTGTTTTGGTACTGTATGCCACTATTTATAAAGCCTAAGGTTTTATACACCATTTTAACCATTATCTCAATTTGCCCTGCTATGTTCAATGATTTGTTTACAAATGTTTCATGCATTTTTTGCCTGTATCCATTTTATAATGGCACCTTTTTTTTTTATATTGCCTCTCCTTCTTCCTATCAAAATGTACAGTTGCATGTCCTTTGCATTAAATTTCATCTCTCATGGGATCACCCATTCCACCTGCATTGTTGAAGTCTTATCATCAGCCTTACATTTCACAATCCTCCAATGTGTTGAGTATTCTGAATATTTTGAAGTTGTGCCCTGTACATCGAAGCTTTTATTTCAATAATGTAAACTGAGAAGCTGTGATCCAAGCACTGAGACCTGGGAACCCCATTATAAACCTTTTACCAATATAAAAGAAAGCTGTTCATCACTACTGTTTCCTAGCACTTAGCCAAGTGTTCCCTTACTGCCACTGCACCATTTTTCCACAGGCTTCGGTTTTACTGGCAAACCTGTTCTAACCTTCCTGCATGTTAATGGTTTGATAGTGGATTCAGTAGGATGGAACGAAACACTCTCTACTCATTAAATTATATTAATACATTTATTCACCTATATAATAGTTGAAGATTAATTGATAAATATAACAGAGAAAGCAACAAATATATTTTAAGCAGTAAATTAATACATATGTATATTTTAAGCAGCAAATATGTATATAAAGCAGTATAGGTGTGGAAGTGAATATATATATATTCAGCGATGTGTACATATGCAGAAAATATACATGAACAACAAATCTCACACACTTCCACCTGTCAGGGACTACACTTCAGGACGGCACGTCTGCAGAATCCCATAGGTCCTGGTGCTGTTCACTAATCCTGATCCAAAGCAAAGTCCAGCAGCGCAAAGCACAGATGCATGAAACAACAAGTCTCGCTGCCTTTTTATCGTGAAAAGAACCCAAACCAAAACGAGGCACTCCAAGTGGGTCAAAGTCCCTGACATTAGTACGATTCTGCACTTGTCACTACTTTTCCAGATATTCCATTGTACAGAGACGACAAATCCCAGCAGTTCCCACAGATAAGTTCATGCCACGTGAATAATTTTCAGTCAAAACAGGTTGTTTTCGCATTACAGCTGTCTTGCAGTACTTTTCCACTTTATTTCAATTGCCCGTTGTCATGTCCAATTAACTATCAACAATTAGCCCTTAATGCTTTGGTTTTAAGACATCATTTTTAATCCCACTCCTGCACTGCAGCACTTTTGCTGCCCGTCTGATTCTTTTATTTCTATGATATGATTTTTAAATGCCTGCCTCTTAATATGATGTAAAGGCGGTGCATCTCACAGAGAGAGGGAGATCAATGAGTATCCCAATAGTGTGGAGGAGAGGTCTATTTCTAAATACCCAGCAAATGAACATCAATTATGATTTCGGTCCCTGGCAGAGATAGCTTCCAGTCAGTATGTTAACCGCTTTTCATCTCAGTAGTATTTTAAAATAAAAACTTGAAAGGGAATATAAATTTCTCTTGAAACCACTCATATTTTAATCCCTATTCCATTTCCTTTCTATAGGAAAAATGGTCAAAAATTTAGAAATAAGGCACCAATTTGCATATAATTTTGTGTTATTTGCCTTGAGATTTGATATTTTCCTCAAATTTCTGCAGTCTGAGCCAGTTACTTGCTCATTTACATTCCAACACAGTTTTCTCTTAAAACGGTTGACTGGCAGGGATTTAACCTACCAAACCACCTGCACACTGGAGAGAAGAATGCCTCCAAATGCAAATGACAGGTTGATCAGAATCCTGCATGACCTGCTCTGAAATATAATCATAAAAAATAGAAAATGCAAATTTCTCTTCTGTGCTGCGCAGGTTTATTTATATTTCAAATAGTTTAATCCAGTACCGGTTATGTACATGATGGCTCAAATTTTACGCATTCAAGCAGGATTAAAATGAGATTGTTGCATTTCTGGTGTTGAGACAATTCTTTTGCAAAGTGAAGAAATTAAACTGTAACAAACCATATTTGTCTGTCAAGCAACTATTTCAATCCATTTTCGTTACAGAATTGCTATATTTGGAAAGTGATTCATGCATACTTATTGCTAATTTACTCTGTATTCATGAAAAGTACAACATTTTGCCTTAACTTAATGAGAACATAGATGGAGGGTGTGTGGCTTAAAAATAAAACCAACAGCGTACAAGTTTCCTGTGTCTTGGTTGCAGGCTAGATGTCACTTTTAAAACAATATTTACCAAACTGTATTACATTGTCAACTACATTTCAAAAGCACTTCATGGGTTGTCCAGTGCTTTGGGATACCTGAGGTCATGAAAGACACTACATAAAATCAACTCCTTTCTTTTCTTTTTCATGAAAATATCAACAATTCACTCAGTACCTTAAAATGATTTATTATTTACTAGGACCACCAAAACTAATGACATATGTTTACAGAAAAAAAAGCTTGTTGTTTGCAACAGAATCAATGGCCTCAATATTAATGACAAACTGGGGAGAATCTGGGCAACAGATTATTAACATTGGAAAATGTAGAAACATGCCCCAACTACGATGTATATGTTTGCTGCCATTTCTACAATGATAAGTTACATGCCATTGGATAATAAGACAGTCCTTAGTATATTTTAATAAGATTTCTACACTCTACTTAAAACTTTCAGTTTCTGTGTGGATTTTCTAGGAGTTGGGAAACAAGCAGTGAAACAGATGGGTAATCTACTACTTCTAAAGGTAATGCTAGTTTCCAATACTCCATGAGGACCAAAAGTAACAAGAATGCTAATCTCAAGAAAACCTTTGACCCCCTCCTTGCTAAGTGTGGTCTCTCTCTCTGTCTCACAATTCCCAATTGTTGATTTTCCTCCTCATCATCCTTTTATCCTCCTGATAATGCTACTTCCGTGTCCACAAACCTCATTACTGATTTCTTCCTGCCACTTTTGTGATTAACCATCCTCCACCAACCCTACTCTCCTAGCCCTCTAGAATGTTAGGGGCCATCTCTATGTGTCCAAGGATGAGCCTTCTGCTGCTATTCTTTCCACTTAACAGCCCACTGGGTTATCAATTTGGCTAGCTGTCAGGAGAGAATAAAATGATAATTAGGTCCTGCTATTAAATTCAGCAGGGCCTCAATGTCCTTGAATTCACTGGAGAATTATCAGGGCCTGGACATAGGGTGGGTTTTTGTTTTAACTATTTTGTCTGCATTTTCTCTTCATGTTAATAGTGTAAAAAAAACAACTCATGACTCTAATATCAAAAATCTTTGTTTCATGCATTGAGCTTTTTTTTAAATGCTAATAGTGTTTTGAGGCCAATTTCCTGATCTCAGCTGAATTAATTAATTTATGTTTAGCAAACACAAGGATTACAGGCAGCATGTTGGGGATAGAATAGAAACTGAGAAAATTCAGCTGCTATTCATGATTCAGTGACTAGAAAGTGGCAATATCTAGATAACACGATCATGTACAATACAAATAGTCCCCAATGTCAGAGTACCAAAACAGATGATACAATATGCTACCACAGTTTGTAGTTAGGAACAGTTGATGTAGGTCTATACTGGATATTTTGAGGAAGAAATGAATGTTCATCACTGAATTGAATCATAATTTATCATTTTGGAAACTAACTGAATGAAAATAACCTTACTGTGAGCAAGAACCCATGTTATGAAGTCATAAAGATAATTTAGACCATGAAACAAAAGACCTTGCAGAATCATGATTATCTTTCCATGGCTGAGGTTAAACATGTGTGAAATGTGCTTTCAGTCTCCCAGAGGAAGGGATGACGAGTGTCACATTGCACTATGGATCCATTAGCTACAAATGCCATCTAACCACAACACACTAGCTAGTGCCAGGCAAACCATTTTTAACTTGAATGCTTTTCCCCCCCAAATCCTCTGAGGACTATTGAGTACCACTTCTGTAACAAGAGGGGGTTTCAGCAGCAGCTGAATTTTAAAACTTTAAAACAAAAAAGAAGCAAAGAATTTTAATTGTTTTTTGTGTTTGGGTGTTGATTCAGATGAGTTCATAGGCTCAAGAGTCTGAGGGACACTTTCAAAAATATCCTTTATTGAAATAATCTCAAAGACCTGCAATGACATTGGATTTTTTTGGTGTTGAAACATAACTCCCAAAATCCTTGATAGAGCAGTCAAAGTTAAAAAAAGAGACAACAAGGTGCAGGGCTGGATGAACACAGCAGGCCAAGCAGCATCATAGGAGCAGAGAGGCTGACGTTTCGGGCCTAGACCCTTCATCAGAAAAGGGGGAGGGGAAGGGGGTTTTGAAATAAATAGGGAGAGAGTGGGAGGCGGATAGAAGAGGGATAGAGGAGAGGATAGGTGGAGAGGAAACAAACAGGTCGAAGAGGCGGGGATGGGGCCAGGAAAGGTGAGTGTAGGTAGGGAGTTAGGAAGGGGATAGGTCAGTCCAGGGAGGACGGACAGGTCAAGGGGGCGGGATGAGGTTGGTCGGTAGGAGATGGAGGTGCGGCTTGAGGTGGGAGGAGGGGATAGGTGGGAGGAAGAACAGGTTAGGGAGGCAGGGACGAGCTGGACTGGTTTTGGGATGCGGTAGGGGGAGGGGAGATTTTGAAACTTGTGAAATCCACATTGATACCATTGGGCTGCAGGGTTCCCAAGCGGAATATGAGTTGCTGTTCCTGCAACCTTCGGGTGGCATCGTTGTGGCACTGCAGGAGGCCCAGGATGGACATGTCGTCTGAGGAATGGGAGGGGGAGTTGAAATGGTTCGCGACTGGGAGGTGCAGTTGTTTGTTGCGAACCGAGCGTAAGTGTTCTGCAAAGCGGTCCCCGAGTCTCCGCTTGGTTTCCCCGATGTAGAGGAAGCCACACCGGGTACAGCGGATGCAGTATACCACATTGGCAGATGTGCAGGTGAACATCTGCTTGATGTGGAAAGTCTTCTTGGGGCCTGGGATGGGGGTGAGGGAGGAGGTATGGGGGCAGGTGTAGCACTTCCTGCGGTTGCAGGGAAAAGTGCCGGGTGTGGTGGAGCTGGAGGGGAGTGTGGAGCGGACAAGGGAGTCACGGAGAGAGTTGTCCCTCCGGAAAGCAGATAAAGGTGGGGAGGGAAAGATGTCTTTGGTGGTGGGGTCGGATTGCAGATGGCGGAAGTGTCGGAGGATGATGCGTTGGATCCGGAGGTTGGTGGGGTGGTACGTGAGGACGAGGGGGATTCTTTTTTGGTTTTTATTGCGTGGACGGGGTGTGAGGGATGAGGTGCGGGAGATGTGGGAGACACGGTTGAGGGCGTTCTCGACCACCGAGGAGGGGAAGTTACGGTCCTTGAAAAACGAGGACAACTGAGATGTACGGGAGTGGAATGCCTCATCCTGGGAGCAGATGCGGCGGAGGCGAAGGAATTGGGAATAGGGGATAGCATTTTTGCAGGAAGGTGGGTGGGAGGAGGAGTATTCTAGGTAGCTGTGGGAGTCGGTGGGCTTGAAATGAATATCGGTTTCGAGGTGGTTGCCCGATATGGAGACAGAGAGGTCCAGGAAGGGGAGAGAGGTGTTAGAGATGGTCCAGGTAAATTTAAGGTTGGGGTGGAAGGTGTTAGTGAAGTGTATGAACTGTTCGAGCTCCTCGTGGGAGCACGAGGCGGCACCGATACAGTCATCAATGTAACGGAGGAAGAGGTGGGGTTTAGGGCCGGTGTAGGTACGGAAGAGGGATTGTTCCACGTAACCTACAAAGAGGCAGGCGTAGCTTGGGCCCATGCGGGTACCCATGGCTACCCCCTTTGTCTGTAGGAAGTGGGAGGAATTGAAAGAGAAGTTGTTGAGTGTGAGGACGAGTTCGGCTAAGCGGATGAGGGTGTCAGTGGAGGGGGACTGGTCGGGCCTGCGGGACAGGAAGAAGCGGAGGGCCTTAAGGCCATCTGCATGGGGAATGCAGGTGTAGAGGGACTGGACGTCCATGGTAAAGATGAGGTGTTGGGGACCGGGGAATTGGAAGTTCTGGAGGAGGTGGAGGGCGTGGGTGGTGTCACGGACATAGGTAGGGAGTTCCTGGACCAAGGGGGAGAAAATGGAGTCGAGATAGTTGGAGATCAGTTCGGTGGGGCAGGAGCAGGCGGAGACAATGGGTCGACCAGGGCATTCAGGTTTGTGGATTTTGGGAAGGAGATAGAAGCGGGCAGTGCGAGGTTGGGGAACGATGAGGTTGGAGGCCGTGGGTGGGAGGTCACCTGAGGTGATGAGGTTGTGGATGGTTTGCGAGATGATGGTTTGGTGCTCAGGGGTGGGGTCATGATCAAGGGGGCGGTAGGAGGAGGTGTCGGAGAGTTGGCGTCCGGCCTCGGCGATGTAGAGGTCAGTGCGCCATACTACAACTGCACCTCCCTTGTCCGCGGGTTTTATGGTGAGGTTGGGATTGGAGCGGAAACTGTGACAACGCAATGGCTTTAGGAGGGAAATTTTGTTTTGTTTTTAATGAAGAAAGGTTGAGACAGATGTGCCAATTGGTCTGCTCAAAGACAATTAACAGCTTGTAAGGCCTTGGGTTTTTTTTTAAAGTTGGAACTACAGAAGGGTGATGTCAAGCACTCATAGAACCAGGGTTTTTAGTTATAGCTTCCTGCAGTTGTTGGGGTCTTGAAGCTAGATGTGGAAGCTTTTATTCCTCTCTCTGTTACAGCTGAAACCTGGGGTTCTCTACTTGCTGCTAGAATTGCATGTGAGACAATGCACTTTTACTAGATTTGCCTTTGCCAAGGGTGTATTTATGGGATGTTACGACATTGGAACAGTTAATTAGTAGTAGCTAATATACATATTACTTTGTTAAGTATTTCAAATGAGTTACAGTTAAGCCAATTCTTTTGTTTTTATTTTGTCTATATTTTAACGGTAGTGTAAAAATAAAGTATGGGCTAGAAGAAATCACTTAGTGAGTTTTAAAGAAAGTGAGAAATGCAAAGCTTTTGGAATTGGCAGACAAGCTGAAGTTGGGGTTGCCTGTGTCCATGCGAAAAGGGAAGGTAATTTTAGCTATAACTTGACATTTACAATTGCCTGAAATGCCATCAGAATCATTGAAATGGCTAAAATTCAATTGCAACATGAAAAAGAAATGAAACAATTAGAATTACGATTAAAAGAAGAGGAAAAAGAAAAGTAAAGGATGGTCTCAGCAGAAGCAAAGGAGAAAGAGAGATGTTTTTGAACTTCAGAGGTTGGAACTAAAAACTCAAAGTCAACTTAAAATGGCGGGGGTAGAGGTGAAAGGTAGGACATTGGGTGTTGAGGGCAGTACTGGAGATCAACCCCCCTCATAGGTGAGAGCCTGGTGGGGATCTGTTTAAATAGGTACCAGTTTTGCCCAAATTTGATGAGAAGGATGTAGAATCCTTTTCGATTTCATTTCAGAAAGTGGCTAAATGAATGGAATGACCAGTGACCATGTGGATATTGTTGATTCAAACAAAGTTGGTAGGTAGAGGTAGTGAGGTATTTGCATCACTATCAGAGGAGGTATCTGGGGAGTATGAGGAGGTGAAGAAAGCCCTCTTAGGTGCATGTGAGCCAGTACCAGAAGCCTACAGGCAATCTTTTAGGAATCTAAGCAGG
This sequence comes from Rhincodon typus, assembly GCF_021869965.1. Taxonomy (NCBI): domain Eukaryota; kingdom Metazoa; phylum Chordata; class Chondrichthyes; order Orectolobiformes; family Rhincodontidae; genus Rhincodon; species Rhincodon typus. The sequence goes on along the minus strand of NC_063334.1, from coordinate 17,594,911 downwards.
GAACCTGATCTAACATAGATAGAACTTGAAAGGATTGAGCAAAGTAATTTTGATAGGTGGCTAAGGGTATTAAAAATAGATCAAACATATGAGGTGATTATTTTGGAGTTCAAAAATTCACTTCCTGAAGGATTGAGAGCTAATGTGGAAGAGCAGAGAGTTAAGACTGGCAGTGATTATGATTTGGTTCATAAATCAAAGTTTGACTTCTGACATTAATTTCAATCTGTGAGGGATAGAAATTGGGGAAAAAAGAAATCCTCAGGTGGTAAGGGAAAAGGAGATCTCATTGAAGGTAATAAAGATAGTTCACCACAGGTTGAAAAGGAAACCCGTGAAGGGGAAACAGATGTAAAAAAGCTTAGGTATTTTCACTGTAATAAAGTAGGCCACATAAAATCACAGTGTTGGTGGCTTAGAAAAAGCACTGGAAAGATGGGTGTGCGAAAACAGGATAAGACAGTGAGTTTTGTTGAAATGGTAAAGGAAAGCACAATGGAAGCTAAAAAGCTGCAAAAGAATGTTTAACCCTGGCCAAGGGTTGGTTGAGAAGAAAGTGCCAGATCTCTTTAAAGAATTTACTTGTGAGGGTAAGGTTTATTACATATGCCAGGACAAGCAGATAAAGAAACTAAGACTTCATGAGATACAGGAGCAAGTCAATCTTTGAGAAATGAGAGATATGTAACTCAGAAGTAGTATTGCCAGAAAAGGTGGTAATATGTGGAATTCATGGTGAGAAGAGGAGTATTCCATTATATAAAGTGACACTGGAGAGTCTGGTGAAACGTGCTGAAGTGATGGTTGCAGTAATAGGGAGATACCAGTTCCGGAAATCCCATTTATCTTTGGTAAAGACATAATTGGATCACAGGTGGGCATGATGCCAACTATGGTTGAAAAAACAGTGGAAACTCAGGCAACAGAGGTGTTATGGGATATGTATCCTGGGATTTTTCCTGACTATGTGGTAACAAGGTCGCAAAGCCACACGTGGAAACAGGAAGGGAAATCAAAGAATAAAGGTAAGGAAGTTGAAGTTCAACTATCAGAAACTATGTTTGATCAAATAGTTGAGAAAGAACAACAACAGGTGGAGGACAAAGTGGACATCTTTAGCCCAGAGAAGTTAGCTGAATTACAACAGAAAGAAGAAAAACTAAATCAGTTTTATCAAAAAGCATACACAGAAGAAGAATCTGAGAGTATCCCAGAACATTATTATCTTAAAAATGAAGTCTTGGTGCAGAAATTGAGACAATTACAAATTCAGATGGATGAGAAGTGAGCAGGATGCTTGTCAAGTTGCAATGCTGATGAGTTATAGAAAGGAAGTGTTGTGGGTAGCACATGAATTACCAGTAGGAGGTCATCTGGGAGTAAGGAAAACTCAAGCCAAAATGCAAAAACATTTTTATTGGCCTGGACTGCATAACGTTGTGGTTGACTTTTGCCAGATTTGTCATTTGTGTCAGAGAATTGTCAGGCAGTAATAAAACCAGCACCCTTACTACCCATTCCTGCATTTGAGGAACATTTTACAAGAGCTTTAATTGAAGCAAAAAGTGGGAATCAGTATTTGTTGACCATAATGGATGTATCTACTAGATTTCCAGAGGCCATTCCATTATGCAGTATCAGGACTAAAAAGATTGTAGGAGAGGTACTTAACTTTTTTTACTATATATAGATAAACCACAGAAATACAATCAGATCAAGTGTCAAGTTTTACATCAAAGTTATTTGAGAAAGTTATGGATAGCTTAGGAATGAAAGAATTCAAATCCACTACGTATTATCCAGAATTGCAGGGAGCATTAGAATGTGGCAGCAAATGCTAAAGGCCATATTGAGGGCTTCTAGCCAAGATTATCCAGAAGATTGGGAAAAAGGAATTCCTTTGTAATTTTTGCAATTAGGGATGCACAAAATGAATCAACCAAAATCAGTCCAATTGAAATAATTTTTGGGCATGAGGTGAGATGGTCACTGACATTACTTAAAGAGAAATTGGTGAGTCAAAGTTCAGAGACCACACATTATCTATGTGTCAAATTTTACAGTAAGATTAAATAGTTTGGGTGGTTTGGCTAGACAGCTTTTAAAAGTAGTACGGCATGTGCTGAAACAGGAAGCAGACAAGTATTCAAAACTTTGTAATTTTGCAATTGTAGATAAAAAGTTTGTGTTACTCCCAGGGGTAGGCAAACCTTTAAAGGCAAGGTTTAGTGGGCCTTATCAAATTGAAAGGACATTGAGTGAGGTGAATTATTTGATAAGAATGCCAGATAGAAAGAAATTTCACAGTATGCCATGTGCATATGCCCAAAAGGTATTTTGATATGGAAGGATAGCAAAGGGAGAATGTGGTACTGGTTACAACACAGAGTGAAGAACCAAGTTCAGATGATTCTGAATTGCTCAAACTAAATTGAACAATGAAGAAACTCTCAAAAATTGGGATAAATTATTGAGTTACCTTCCAGAAGAAAATCAAAATAACCTGGAAGAGTTATACACTCGCATGGGGAGATATGTGGAAATAAACTGGGAAGCACTAATCTAATTATGCATGATGTAATATAGGATATGCTGTTCCACATAAGCAACATCATTATAGACTTAACCCTCCAATGTTGGCACAGGTTCAAAAAGAGATTAAGCGTATTCTCAAAGACATTACATTGAATTGAAATGCAGTGAATGGAGCTTACCCATGGTGCCAAAACTAGATGGTACCCAACAATTATGTGTGTACTACCACAGATACAAAATCTGATTTATATCCTGTTCCATATTTTGAAGACTGTGTTGGCAAAGTGGGACAAACAACTTATATTCCTAAATTGGACTTACTTAGAGGATACAGGCAGTTTATCTGAAAGACTGAAGAAAATTTCACCTTTTGTGACATCAGATAGACTATACTAGTTTAATATCATGTCATCTGGTATGAAAAATGCACCAGCCCCATTTCAAAGACTAATCAATAAAGTCATTTCAGGATTACCCAATTGTGTGGTGTACATTGCGACCTGGTGATTTTTAATCACATTTGGAAAGAACATTTCAAGGATCTATTGGAATTGTTCAATCGATTTTGGGAGGTGAGCTTGGTGATAAACCTGGCTAAGAGTGAGTTCGCAAAAGCCCAAGTCATGTTCCTGGGTCACGCTATTGGACATGGGCAAATGGCCCCCCAGGATGTGAAAACATAGGTTAGTGGAGAGTTTCCCATACCATTGACGAAGAGGGCAGGAATAAGATTCCACTGACAGAATGGTTTTATCGGATGTTTGTACTAAATTTTAGCAGTGTGGTTTCTCCCCTGACTGACTTGTTGAAGAAGTGCAGAAAATTTCAGTGGACAGCACACTGTCAGGAGGCATTTGACATCCTGAAAGCTGTGTTAACCACTGGCTCAGTGTTAGCCACACCATGTTACGCAAAGCCATTCAAAGTGGCTATCGATGCGAGTGATGTGGGTGTCAGTGCTGAATTCTTACAAGAAGCTAGAAAGACCTATTGGGTATTTTTCCAGAAAATTGAATAATCATCAACAGAAATATTCCACAATTGAGAAGGAAAGGTTTAGTTTTAGTGTTGGCATCGCAACTTGTCAACATTTATATTGCACGTAGTGTGACTGAGTCAATTGTATATACTGAGCATAACCCTTTCAAGTTTTTGGGAAAATATAAGGATGATAATACCAGGCTACACGTGGCAGGAGGAGAGAATGTAATTGCAGACACATTACAACTTTAATGATGGAAGACGAAACTGTTTGGTGACATGAAAAATATGGACTGAAATGGACTGTAGCAGTGAATGTTTGCATGGTTAGAGTCAGTGTAATGTGTTTGCATTGTAATGTACTAGGAGGGTAAGACTGAGGGTTTTTAAATGAAGCCATCATTGTATATTGATGATTCTTTTTTTTAAGGGAGGAGGTGTGACAAAACTTTGGCTTTAAGAGGTATATTTGATCCTGGTTTTCATTATGAAGAAAAGTTGAGACAAAGGTGCTAAGTGACCTACTCAAAGACAATAAAGTAAACAGTTTGTGAGGCCTTAGTTTTGTTTTAAAGTTGAAACAATAGAAGCAGCTTGAGTGGATGGGGTCAAGCTCTTACTGAACCAGGATTTTCAGTTTTAGCCCTCAGTAGCAGTTGCTGCAGCCTTGAAAATGGATGTGGAACCTTTTATTCCTCTCTCTGTTACAGCTAAAAGTTGGGATTCTGTACCTGCTACTAGAATTGCATGTGAGACAGTCTGTTTTACTGAATTTGCCTTTGCCAAGGGTGTGTTTATGGGATGCTATTATATTGGAACAGTTAATTAGTTGTAGTTAATATATATTATATATATAATTTTGTTAAGCATTTTGACAGTTACAGTTCAGCCAATTCTTTTCTTTTGTTTTTATTTCTCTGTATTTTAACTGTAATGTAAAAATATGTCTTGCTTAAAGCCATCTGCTTTGACAAATTTAATTGCATCTGGAACACAACACCTCACACTTAAAGTAAGAAGTTAGGGCCTGGGCTATCTGCTTAATATATTTTGAAGGGGTTTGGCTGGTCCATAACAACTTACTGAGCCAACGGAGGACTTCTTCTTTTTCATTCATGAAATATGGGCTACACTGTTTGGACCAGAATTTATTGCTTATCCCTAGTTGCCCTTGAGAAAGTGCCTGGCATTTGGTATAAGTATACAGACAATACTGTTATGAAGGGAAATCCAGGATTTTTGGCCCAGCAACAATGAAGGAATGGTGATATATTTCCAAGTCAAGATGGTGAATAGCTCAGAGAGGAAGTTACAAATATTAAGAGAGGTCAGACAAATCTTATTCAAAAAGACGGACATTAAGATGGACTTTTGGTTAGGTGGAGAATAAAGGGAAGAAATTCTAGACAATGGACCTAAACAGTTTGAAGGCATGATAACTTACAGTAAAGGTCAGGGTCAGGATCAGGGACCCAGGCGCAACATGTTTAGCATCAGACAAATGGAGAGTTTGGTCAGTCAGTGATTATAATGCTGATGGCATTTAGAGATATGGAGAGATGGAGAACCATTCTCTGATGCATTGCCATGGTTATTAATTTGGCTGTCATATTGTTTGGCTCATATTCTTTTCTTTTTAAGGAAAAACACCCTAAATTAGTTTAAATGATGACTGAAAATGACCTGTAAGAATTGGCAGAGAGAAGACTGAGTATTTAAGCTTCCATAAATTAAGTAATATGAAAACTCTTTAAAAAATTGGAAATCTGAAATAAAAACTGAGTGCTGCACTTAATTGCACAGGAGACATTTGTCAGCTGAAGAAAAATGCAGGTTAACATTTCAACTAGGTCTCTGCCTTCTTTTTCCTCAGATGTTGAATGAATTGCCATATTTCTAACATTTTTGTGATGATGGTTCTACCTTAACCAGACAGTGTTTACTAATTTATTAATTCATGGTAAACTATACTTGTCTCGGTTTATTATTTTCAGCTGCTGTACACTGGATCCAGATGACATCCCAACCTGTCAATTATATCACCAGCATTAGTTCCTCCAAACTGAAATAACCAATTAAGTAAGGAGACTGTATTAATTATAATACATAGCGGTTTAATGTTTACACTATATCCACATAGTTAAGTTAACCTGTCACTCTTCAACTCAGTGATAGGACACATAGATGGAGTAAAGTATTTGTGATTCAGTACGTATGTCACAGTTAGAATAATGCACATCAGAAATGTTGACTATGATCTCTGCTGTTTGTTGGCTGATCATAGAGAAAGCAGATGGAATATAAAAGCTGTAGTGGGGAATTGGCAATGAAAGGGTTAATGTTTCTCTTTGCAATTCATCTCGTCAGCTTTGAAAAACCCAGCTTGTGCTGTGCAGCATTCACTAGGGAGACAATATAGTCAGCAATAATGAATGAAAAGGTGCACTGCTGTGGTAGATTTCAGCACGCAAGGGCTATTTCAGTACAAACAGATTTGAGTTCAACATTTTCATTGGATGAATTTTACCATTTGAACATTTCACAACCCAAATTTTTAACCAAGTTCTGTTTCTTCTCCCACCTTCCTTAGGAAAGGCCTCACTAAGTTGTCTGTTGTCAAAATCCTATAATACTGGTGTAAACCCATTTCTGAGGGTAGATTCCCAAGAGGTTCAGCTTGTTCAGGTAAATAGGCTGCTTCTGAATCCCAACCATTCAAAGAACTAGTTCAGCTCATTATCAGTATTGTCCCACAGTTTCAGTCATTATTTTTTAAATTGTGTCACTTCAAATGACACAAAACAGATGCTATATACGTTGTACAAAAACAGAACATTACAGAAAAATCCTCCACTTAACAAACAAAATATTGAAACCAATTATTTAACAGTAAAACTCCCCATTATTGTGAATTGCATGCCTTTCTGCAGTAATCACATGGATCAAACATGAAAAAGGCAGATCCAGCGATGACACTAATGTAAAGACGTTTCTCTTGATCGCAATAAAGTAGCCTGACTGTGTAGCTCAAACGACTGCTCCATCCCAGATATCCTGATGACCATCCTACTCCAACATGTAAAATGAGGCTAGCAGAATTAAGGACCATGGTCAACAAAGTCTCTTTTAAAAGACGAATAAATGGCAGACGGTAACTCAGCCCCACAAATTTTGAAGGGTAGTTGTGCCATGGATTTAAATGATTTCCTGTTATTTCTTAATGATAAATTATTTTAATCCATAATCAGTATGCATTCCCATGCATACATAGCATCTACTCCAGCTAAAATTGAGTTTCATACATCCAAATTCAGCAATTATCATGTCCAGATGAAACCTAATCTGGTCCTGTATATTTCATGTCTCACTGCTGGCATAAATAGTTTTGCAGGTATTGTATCCCATGTAGGATCATCCCAAAACTTGTAGTGGTATACATACTCCTTAGTACTTAACACTTGTTAAAAATTAAGTAACCTTGTTTTAAAATGCAGTCTTTGACCCAAGTCCTCTCTCCAAATCAACATTATACTCTTTGTTGCAACTACAATTAAGCTTTATTCTATTTTACTGAACGGATGTGTGTTATAAAATTACTTCTGTGTAGAAATAATTGTCAATGATAATAATGGCTGTATATTTCGATGGTCATAAATGTACAACCTACTTGAATCATCTCTGCTATTCCTTTGGATCATGGTTAGTCTATACCACAACTTGATTTATCTGATTTTGTTTGCTATCACCATTCCTAACGAAAATCTATAAACCTCAACCTTGAGAATTCCATTTATCCCAGGCCCACAGCATTTTGAGACACAGAGTTTCAGGTATATTTTATGTGAGAAGGTGTTTCTTGAATTCACCCTTAAAATGTTGTGGCTCTAATTTTAGGATTGTGCCCTGTTTTTCTGAATTCCTCCACCAGAGAAAATCACTCTTCTGTATCTCTAATGGCATTCAGTTATCATTCTAAATACCTCAATTAGATTATTCTTCAACACTCCAAGCTTCAAAGCTAGCCTTATACAATCTGTTTTATAGTTTGAACCTTTAAATCCTGTATAATTCCAGCAAATCTGCGCTGCACCCTCTCGAAGGGTAAAATATCCAATTGGACGTGAGATGTACAAAATTGAAAACTGTCATTTGTCTCTCTGCCCCTTGATTTAAGGATTAACCCGCAATCAACCTTTTTGAGCTGAATTAGAGGTAATAAGCAAGGAGCTGAATAACCTAGCCCTGTATACGCTTCCCAGATTAGAGATTCTGAAACAGCCTCTGTGACCACTTTTAAGCATCATGATTTATTCCAGTCGCTGATGTCAATTGTTTGACTGTGACCTGATGTGATACTTTGATCACACATGAAGCATAACCATGAGGCTCTCAGAAATACCTTTAAATGATTATTATTGAATACTCTGCAATTGGGTATAATTAAACACATTGTTGAATGATTACAAAATTGCAACAGAAAATCATGGCATTTTCTTGCAGAGATCCCAGCCCAGGTGTTTCATTTTGCATGCTCATTTTCATTTTGGAGGTGTAACATTTCATCCTTCAGTTAAATCATTCTCTCAGTCTATCAATCAGATTCGCACATTACATTTTTGAAGTAGACAGACAATCTGCTAGATTGTGTTGTGATTAGTTACTGCTTATTTCCTGATTAGCCACTTTGATGTGTGCTACCCTCGATGTTTTTGAACAAGAATGGCTGATGTCCAAGAGATAAATTTTACATTTGTCAATCTATCAATAGAATACTCATGAGATGCTTAAACATTTTAAGGGCTCCATTTTAAATCTTTCCTTGCAGCGATGCGATCTCAGCAAGATTCAGCATATTCATTGTTATGCTCCTTTGTGTAACACTTTTCTTTCCATCAAAATACACATCTACGTTGATTGACAAAACCGAAAACATATTTCATTTTTGTGATGGTGGGGGTGGGAGGGAGGGGGTAGGGAAGTAAAGGAGCTGGTTGTATTTTCAGGATTAGGGTGTTCCCTCACCCAGTGGGGAAAAAGAAATATGTTTAATTGCAAAAGATATTTTATTTCTCTGAACCAAGAAACCATCATTGCATCTCGTTCTTTATTAAAATAGGGCACTACCAACTTGAAATCACTTTGAAGTGATTTGATGTTTTCCAAACTGAAAGGCTTCCTGTGTCAGACAATATTCCCCAGCAAAGGCAGCATGAGCTGCATGCTTCATTGTACAGTTAGAAGATGCATGACAGCCGCTTGGACTCACTCGGCGGCGTTTTGCTTTCCTTCTTCACAACGAACTTCATCGATTTCTAAAACTGGTCTTTTCTTTTAATGCATTAAACCAATGGTAACACATTCTGCTCTCAAGCAAAACTGCTTCCAAATTGAAAATAAGAAATTACCACGATTGAGCTGCTGACTAATCTCTGTTCTCCAACAATTGCATGCCAGCACTGGTGGGTGTTCTTTCCAGTGGTGCTGCTGCAATTAAACTATTAAACCAGGCTGTCTATTTAGGTCATTACCTATATTTGGCGTAAATTGTTAGTAAGAAATGCAATTGAGCCCTCTAGCCGTCTCAGTAGTCATTCCAAATGCACTAAATGATAGCCTCCTAATTCTAAACTATGTATTCATATTATAGGCTTTAATGAACAAGTCCTACAGCGGAATATATCTTATCGGATGCTTTCACAAGCATGGATACATGACAAAACCGTCCTTACATCTCCATCACTGAGACTGGGTTTGACTCAACCCTAGAAACAAAATGGTGCCTACCCTGTTTCTTTCTCTCTCATTTCCTTTCCAAGGGCTGTAGCGAATATCATTCAAGTAGTCCACTCGAGTTTCTGAGAATAACTGTGCCTGTCAGCACACAACTGGACATTGTATTTAACTAGTTATTTGTTTTTTAATAATCTACTTTACGAGGATGACTTGCTGGTAAGACTACCAATGCACTGGAAGTCGCTTCTTTGAGGTTGCAGCAATGGTGTGGGGGTAATGTTCCTAACGTATTCCACTCCTGACACAGGAATTTGTAATGCTGTCACTGGTTGAAGAGTGGAAAACGGTTCCCTTCTCCGAAACTGTCATTGCTTACCTTGATGTCCACCCTCACTGCCCTTTCCCATAGGAATGAGAAGATGCCAGCCCAGTTCTGCATTATTAAAATCATGATTGTACTTTTCTCCCTAGCACAAGTGAACCAGGATCTGAAATTCATTTTTAATAACCTAGTTTATGGTTTAACTGTCCTGAGAACATTTGACCTAATTACGACTTAAAAATTTCCTGATCAGAAAGAATTATTCCTTGTGATCATTCTGCACAACCTAAGGAAGTTTGAGGGATAATTTAAATGTAGGAAAGTTTTTAAAAATATATATAAAGTGCCAATAGAGATTCAGTTTAAATTTAAACTCCTTGTTGCAGATGTACAACTAACTCAGTAAACTTTGTGGTTTGGTGGAATGTGTTTACAAATGCTTGAATGACTTGTGACAGGCCGTGACAAACCTTTCTCAACAAAGGTCAACGTTGGTACTGATGGGTCATGCCTCGCATTTTCAACTGAAATGAACGCATATGATGTCCCCATGATCCAAAGCAAATGCCCCTCTGTCAGGCCACTGCAAAAGAAGAGAAGAATGCAAGGTCAACCTCAGGTCATGGTCATTCAGCAAATCTTTCTGCAGCAAGCTGATACCCATCCCATTAAATATGAAAATCCACTCATTGTCTAAATACTGATTGTTTCCTGTCAAGTGACATTGCTCGCAGTGTAGCCACGGCAACTAAAATGAGACAACGCAGGGTATAGAACATCATTAGCAAACCTGGTGTTCTGCAATGAAGGAACATTCGTATCTCCATCAAAACCGAAATCTGAGAGCATAGTTACAAGTGAAGAAGAAAACCATGTGTTCCCTCCTACACATAATTAGAGGAACCTGTTTTTTTTTTCAAAAAAATGTCCCCTAAAAATGTGGATTAATTTTACACAGCTAATTGATTGTGGACATCTTTCATCTATGATCCTGTTCTTTCAGTATGCAGTCATTTGGCCTGCTGCATGTTATTTTATTCAGGTTTAATGTGGGGGGTTGGGAGAGTGGAATCCGCCCATTTTTTTGTCGACTTCTGGATTGGAGGTTTATCTCCCATCTCTAGGTATTCCGAGCCAGAAGTGACAGCAAATGGGAATGGAATTGTCTGGGACAGAGTGCCTTGTTCAGAGGGAAGCTTGACCATCGGTTTCATCTTTGACAATCAAATATACGATGCTTCTGAAATTAAGGTCATCATGTCATGATCAATTTTGCCAAACCCAATAGTAAAAGGGCAGCATGATATTGTAGGAGCTACTACAATTGCTACTGTAGCATAAGATCACACTTCTGCAGCGAAGGATTACTAGAATGACTTAATTCGGTCCAGTGAGAAGAAAAAACTCAATCTTCAAAAGCACAGGTAAGAAAATGCGATTTGAAAAAAATTGGAGTTCAAAGAGAGAAGCTTAAAAACTTGAAAGCCAGTAAAATATATTTATTCTGTTTTCTAAGCCAGCCCATTTCTAGTAGTTATAATCAGAAACATGGCCTTTATGAAAATGGAAGAAGAAAACAAATATTTAGGCTTGAAAATTGTACTTAGTAATTAGAATTAGATTTAATTTTCATGTGCATTTAAGTACAGAAGTAGAGTGAAAAGTGTACAATGTCGCCATCCACGGCGCCATCTTAGGTATAATAGTACCGAGGTACAAAATCTTAGGTACAAAATAGAAAAGTAAAGAAATAAGTTAAAAGTTCAACATTACAGTCCTTCTATAGCCATGGGCCTACAGTCACTCAACCCCGGGTTTTCCCCAGAGGGGCCACTGTCCCTCACGCTGGGCCTGCACTCCCCACAAGGACACACTCTCTACTCCCCCTCCGTGCTGTAGTAGGATCATTCTTAAATCCTATGTTGTGTGTGGGTGGAGTGGGGAGTTGAGCATACCAGTGAACAGCAATCTGTTGGTTCGCTATCATTCTTAAAATGGCAGGATAAGAAAAGAAACTGAGTTTCTTGAACATTGTTAAGTTCAGCACCATATATCCCAAATGAGATTGGGATGCCAGGTTTCGTGGTTTCTGAAGTACTACCAATAGTTGTCATTCAAGTTTCTAGAGAATGGCTCTGGTAGGGATTTTTGGCAATTGTGAGAATGAACATATTTATGACATGCCAATGTGCTTTATAACAAATTTAAGAAATCGGTATTTATTGCATTATCTAAAGCTGTGAATATAGCTGATATATTTCAAATTTCTTCCATCATCAAAGAATGTAGCCCATGTAGCCTGCAGTGTATTTTTATGTTTCTATGCAACTTGAATTAATTTCAACCCATATCTGAGTAGATACAATGCAAAACCTTTCATTTATTATTCAATTCATTTTGATCAGCGTTTTTAAAGCTCTGATGTTGAAAGGAACAGGCTGATCAATATACGTGTTGCCCTTCCACTTCGTTTTTTGATGGATGAGATGGGCAGCGATGGACTTCTCACTGTCTGTTGTCAACACTCCTCACTGATTCACCATACATATCCTAACTTCCACAGACTGATACTGGCCAAATTTTCCTCACTTCAAATGAAAGCCTGATTTAGATCCAGCTGTGTGACCAAGTAGCCAGTGGATGACTGACTTTCCAATTTGGTGCCATGGGAGGAATTCAAAGTGTTTAAATTGAGTAGCATATTCCCATCTTAAAATGTCAAAGGTTCAAACAGTTTTGAATATCTGAAATGGGTTAGCACCTCCATTAGCATAGCAGGTATGAAAAAGTTGTCTGCGCATGTTAAGCATGCATATGTGAATAGTATAAAGATATGCTTAAATGTCATGACAGCTAAAATCCTTGCCAGACATCATTACTGTACCAATATTTCTCCACTGTGACTTTGTTAATTCGATAATGGACCCCTGGCAATCCCTCGCATCACCGCAACCCCCCCTTCAATTTCCCACCATGCAATTCCATAGCACATTGGAGTACTTCAGCTGTTGAGATGTTTAAAATCATATAAACAAATGTAAGACACTTTATCTGAGTTTTGTATTGGGTGGTACTTTGCCCATGCAATTTACACATGATGGTGCTCGCACAACATTACTGCTGTTGTCCTTCTCCCTGATAGATGTTACAGAGAAAGAAAGAGTGTTTAGTTGACCTTCAGCTGCTACATACTGTAGATTGCCGATATTAAGGCCGATTGCACCAATGATGAACAGGTTACTTACTTCAGGTGGCAAAGATGGGTTCCCAGTTACCTTCTTCATTATACATGGTGTTAAACTTCATGTGTGCTATTGCAGTTGCATTCATTTTGTGATGAGTATTACATTACACCGATGATGATGGAGACATTTTGTGGATGCAGGGTTTGAGCCACATTCAGCAGATTAGTCAACTTCTGCACTGACCTTACAACCACATTGATGATATGGGTGGTCCAGTTAAAGGTCCCATCCATGATCACCTCTAAGATGTTGTGACTATGAGATTTGGTGATACTGGTCATGCTGAGGGTCAGTATGCATGAGTGGGCTTTGAGATGTTGATTACCCATTACTTTTCTGACATAAATGTCAGCCACAATTTGTTAGTCGAAATGCTGCCATCATCTGACACGGACTGCTTTATTATTGGATAAGTTGTGAATGGCACTGAACACTGGCCATTAATGAATTGTAATATTTTTGACTACTGTGGGAGACAGGTTATTGATGAAGTAGCTGAAGATAGTTGGTTGTAACAGCCTGGCCTGAGGGACACAGTTTGCAATGTTCTGTAGCTGTATTGATTGGTCTACAACAACCCTGGTCATTTTATTTTGTCGGGTATGATTTCAACCATTGATGTTAATTTGCCTTTGATTCCTGTGGGCCTTAGTTTCTCTCATACACCTAAATTACATGCTTGATTTACAAATTTCTTTAACTCCTTTACCACAATCTTCTTGTCCTTATTGTAATCCTATTTATATATTAGTGCATTTTTTTTACATTGTTACGTATATTTTCTTCAATTGCACAGCTTTGCTGATAACGATATACTCAAAGGAAACAATAAAGAAATTCTTCCTCAAATCTCTTTTAAATTTGCTTTTTATTAATCTAATCTAGCTCCCTTAAGTCAGGTAACCTGCCCTACACTAAAATAAAGCAGGTCTACTTTATACCATTCAATGGTTTGTATAGCTCTGTGAGGCCTTTTACAAATCTCTGCAGAACATACAACCTGAGTTTCTCAGATTGTTCCTTCAAACCAGTTCTCTTTATACTAGGATATCTCATTACTTGGCTCCATATTCTACTCAGTCTGCATGTATTTCCTATTTGTGATATGACAGCCAGAATTAAATTCAATGTGTGACCTGATCAATACTTTTCAAAGCTTATATTCTTTGCATAATTTCCCTAACTATGGACTTGAATTTTACTATTGTGGCTAAATATCCCACCACACTATGGATATATTAAATAACATTGCCATATTATCTAGTTATTGAAAGTGATCAGTCTACTGTTATGCCTGAGTATTTTTTTCAGGTACAAAATCTAGTGAAAAAGACTAACAAAATAGCCTTGATAATTAGAAGGCTAGAATATAAAGTGTGGAAACTTTACTATAACTAGACAAAACCCCAGTTAGACCAAATCTGGAGAACTGTGTACTGTTTAGGAGACCAATGTATTGGACTTGAAATGATAGCAGTGAATATTCAGCAGAATATAAACAGGGCTCCAAGGGTTAGATATGAGGGACAATTTTATAGGCATATACCCCCTGGAATATGTATAAGTAAGGGGTAATTTACTTAAAGCTTTTAGGACTTTGAAAGGAAATGACTGAGAGAAACATTTTTTGCTGGTCGGGGAGTCTGGGATGATGGGACATGACCTAAAAATCAAAGCCACGCCATTCAGAAAAGAAGTTAGGTGGCACTTCTTCAGTCAAAGAATGACAGAAAGATTGAACCTTTTTCCACAAAAAGGTAGCTGCTTACTCAATTATTCATTCAAATCTGAGATTGATAGTTTATTTTCTGGACAAAGATATAAAACGGCATACAACCAGAGGAGTTGGATAAATACAGATCAGCCATGATCTCATTACAAAGGCTTGAGAGGCAGAATGATCTGTTCCTCTGTTTCTGATTCTTTTTTCTCTCTCAGTAGTGTTAATCTGTAGGTTCTGCTCCATTCCCGCATGCCTCACATATTTTCTGCCATCAATTGGACGTCTTTTGTTAAAATTTGATTCTTTAGAAATGAAGGATGGAAACATTTGTATTTAAATCAACACTGGACAGATTTAGCAAAATTACTCAGATGCAGAGCAGCCGTTTCATAATGATATCATAAATTTGCAATTGAAGTTCAGCCTTGGTTGTCCTATGATCCCAGTCCATTTAGTGTTAAGCAAGTGCTTACCTTTTTGACCCACGTACACCTCTCATTATTAAATGTAATTAATCACCTGCCTGGCTGGTTTGATAATGGGACCCAAATCCTGCCACAGTTGTGTATTCTGTGCTTCTTTTTATCTTCAAATGGCTGCACTTTCCAGCAAAACTTTGGAACCAGTTTTGGAATTCAGCTTCTAACCTCTAGGTAGGTTGCTGTGATTATTAAATTGACCTGTTTTGTGTGCAATTCTATTCTGACTCCAAATAACACAAATGATTGGGGTTCTACTGTCCTCAACAACTTTGCCACCTTCAACATTGTAAAACATTCAAAGGGGTTTCTCTGTTGTATGTGCAAACAAAAGAAAATGATACAGTGACATAAGAAGCACACATTGAATGCAGTGACAGGTAGATGCTAAAAATTGTGGTAGAGCGATTGAGGATGATTTATTTTCGTTGTAATTGATACAGTAAATTTGTGAGCATTCAACTCAATCAAAAATTAAGTGACGTACTTTTATACCATTTTTTTAAATCATATCATGAGATATGTATAAAACATGAAACAGCAAGAGCTAACTGAAATTGAAGACAATTTCATAAGCAAAAGTATTGTAAACAAGGACCTTGAGCCTTTAACATCAAATGAGAGGCACTAATAACAATGTTCCAGAGGTGAACAGAAAATGATCGGGAAAATAATATTCATTGCCTCAGTGTTTTCGTGACTGAGCCGTTTAGCCAAACGTGAAACGTTATTGGTTCTAAGTGATTCTGACATTCGTATATGAATAGAATACAGTAAGTACGTCCTTTTCAAGAACGCTTGAATGCCATTAAGCACTTTTGATTGCCTCGTGCTCAATTTACTGACATGGAGCATTGTAGATTTTTTTTTCAAAATATCCATTGTGTAAATAGCTTTTGAATGCACTTGGAGTTGTCGATAATCACAATGGCGAAAGTATTCACATGAAGACATTTCAGTCATAAAGCGATACCAGTTGCATTATCTTAAAATGGTATGTCTGAATAGGCATTTTCACAACAATTAGATTGCATTCCTGCAAAAGGTGTGTGCAGCATTTTTTTAAAATTCCAGAATTAATTTAAAAAATGCAGAATAATAAAATAACACAATCTGGGAACGACTGTAATTAATGGTTTGCGGCGTTTATTTTTCTCTGAACGAAAGAAACGGGGCTATACTAATGGTCAGGGGGATGATCTTCCCAATTTCATGGGTGAAGCTCCACTCCACTGTGAACTGTTTCCTGATTAATACAAGCTGGTATGTGAGTAAGACGAATGTGCAATGTCTATCGATTCTGAACTTGAGCGGGGTCAGTACAGTGGGATTCCAGGCTGATCGATTTATCCCATCCTCTCCAGGCTGAATAGCTGTTCCATTGTGTGAACATTACACCAGGTGAACACCTTGACAGGTGCTCTACTTGAAACATTTACCTGCTTAGCTGAAAACGAAGTGTCTTTGTTTTCAGAAAATACATTTTCAGGAAAAGAAAACAGAAGGCCATTTGAAAACGTTTGGTTGCATCTTGTCTTAAATGTCAGAAGTCAGACAAACATGTGCTGTTGTTGGGCTTGTTTTTCAGTACTTTGAAATGGATTATCCTTTGACATAGGATGGACCTTGACTTTTTGTACTGTCGTTTATGTCAAACACAACTGAACTCATCTGAAAGAGGAGGAAACATAATCTGTGAATTGTGATTTTATCCATTTCAAAACATACGCCTTTAAATATTCGATATTTAATGTAAAACATGCAAACCTTAGGGTGTCTTGATTTTATTACTTATGAACAAACCCAGTCGTACCCAGAAATCCCACTAAAATATTATTTTAATTGACCGGGGTGGTGTCACCTTTTGATCTACACCTGTTTTGTTTACAAACATTTTGAATAACCTTTGTGTTAATTTGAAAATCAAAGATGAGGGTAAATCTATTTTGAGGAATGCAATATAAATGCGTTCCCTGGTAAGGTTGTGAGAAACTTTGGTTTTATTGTTGCTACTGGAAAGATGGGAGTTCGCGGTAACAAACAGGCATATGAAATATTCCTGAAGTTGCGGGTTTGCGGTTCTTTTTAATGAATTTGTTATTTTTTTAAAAAATTGTATTAAATAAAATGGATTGTGCTTTTTAAACTGAACATTTAAATGTAAAAAAAATGTACTGTTCACAATTAGAGCTAGATTGAAATATATACTGAAAGCGGAGGTAGCTTTCTACATGTATTTCTGCTCCCAAACATAAAAAAAACTAAAGCAGGAATTATGTCTATAATGCCAACAATTGAGCCGATGCACCCAGTGTAGTTTATTCTGGATACCGTACCTGTATTCTGTTGCCCAAATAGTTTTAATTTATCACGTTGCCAGTGCTTTCTGAATCTGGACGCTTGAACCTCCCCCCAAAAAGCTTGAATCATAAATCAATCTGGGATTGATGAAATGCAATTTTTTTTCTCGGTGAAGTATTCATTTTACATTTTAATTCCAAGCTGGCTTCCAAACCTATCGAGGCTATGAAGACGAGGATGTAAAAAGAAAGACAGACAGAACTCTCGAAAGGCTGACCCTAAAACGAATCCCTGCTGAGATTCCTCAAATAAAAGCAAAATTCTGCAAATGTTGGAAATCATATCATATATCGAAGGCAACATGTTAATTGTGTTTCCTTCTCCACTGATGCTGAGTTTCTCCAGCATTTTCGATATTTAGTCCTTTCTGTGAGCCCACCTTTGTCAAGCTAAGAGTTCCTAACAAAAGTGTAGCTCCTAGCCAATATGTAAGTTGTTATTGTAACGCAAAGGCAACATACTGCGGGAGTTAGAAATCAGAAAAAAAAAGACAGCAAAAAAAGGGAATGATGAGATCGTCTACAAAGCAGACTGCGTCGACACAGCTAGAAACAGAATTAACGTTTCAGGTCGACGATCTCTCATCAGAACAGAAAGAAGGTTAGGAAGATGAATAACTTTTAATTAGAACACAGCCCGGAAAGAGGGAATGGGTGAGCAGAGGAATTATAAAGGGTGAGAGGTCTGTGATAGGACAGAGGCCAGCAAATAATTAAATTGCACAAATAATGATTTTTTTTTAATCAGTGCAATGCTTTCTCGTACCCTGAACAACATCTAACACACACGCGGAGATGTATTCATTCAGATGTTGCAGAGTCCATGAAAATAGGTATAAACGGTAACAGTTTGCCAGCGAAATTCAGCTCTTAAAAGGGCTTTACAAAGGCAAACTGAATCCCACACTTCGCATTCGTATCGAGTGTTCTGCCTGCCACCACCTATTTAGCAGATCCGCGAAACAGCTTTGTTTAGGTGTTTGTCCCTGAGAGACAGCTTGTTGCTGTGGCCCATTCAAGAGTGGAACGGCATTCAGGCCACGCCGTTCATGCAGGGCAATGTTCCCCAGTCTGACACAATGTTCCAGTTCATCTGCATAATCCCCGGATCCAGAAAGCGAGGAGCAGAATGGATACCGTGTATGTCAGGGCTGACAGCTTCATTAAACTGGAAAAAAGCTTCAATTTCTGGTCTGCCATTGAGTGTCGGAGATCTGCCGACGCACTTGTCTTTTTCATTGCAAATTCATTCAAAAAAAAACAACCGAAGGGTTATCAGAGCTACATTGTATTTAACTCATCTAGATTTTTTTTTTCAAAATTGCCAAGATTCCCCGCGGTTGTTGTAAATTTGTGTTTGCGTCTTCGGGCGAAATCACGGGAATATTCACATTGGGGATCCCAGATTCTTAATCAGGAATGGCCCGGGGTGGGGATGCGGGGAGACAGGGGTTATTGAGATTTTCATTGGGAAACATTTAAAAAAAAACATAGAAAGGGAGAGAGAAGGCAACGATTGAGTGTGAACCAGACAAGCAGCAACGTTATCCGACTGATTTTGAAGGTACGGATCCCAGTAATATATTAATAAGTAAAGCACATATTAATCACCTAAGTAAGCATTTCAAACAAGACAGCTTGTTGGAATTTATTTAAGTCATTGTCCCTCCTAGTTCATAAAATGGTGATGATTGAAAAATCAATCATATATTCTGTCGACACGTTTGTACATGGAGCTCCTCTGTCTTTTAAAACATTCAAAATTCAAAAACGTTTTTAAGCATCTATTTTGTTACTGTGTTTACTGATGGTACTGTACCACAACAGATTAGGACCCTTTATCATGAATGAATTGAGGTGCCAGCATAGTGTAGTTATACCCTGGTTAGACACGGATTGATAAAACACAGGCATCAATCATTTGTCAATTCCCTACAAATGGCCCGACGTAACATTTAAAATAATTGTCTTTTTATCCATGAACATTGTGTGCATCAGGGGCCATCTCGTGTACCCATTCAATCAACCACAGCGAATGTGTACTGAGGATATCTAGTTCAAGTCCTTTTCAGCATTTACAAAGGAAAGGGAACTGAAGTATTCAACTCCAAAGCATTTTTTTTAAAAAAAAGTCAATGCCTGGAAGAAACAAAATCTGAAATAACAGCGTACGGCAGCAGATTCGTGTCGTAGGGAAAATGACGCGGGAGTGTAGGGTCCAGGCTAACTAGAATTTGGATCTCATTGGAGCAGAGCATCAACCATCAGCCATCCGCGTTTTCAACTTACACCGCTCTTGTAGCCCAAGGAGACTTGCAGGAAACCCTGAAGCCCGTAGAATTAAAAGTGGATGAATGCTAACTTGGCTAAGGGACATGAAGCAGATAGTATTTTTTTTTAAACTATAGGGGAGGGTATAGAAATGGTTAGTTTTGAGCCATCACTTTTTTTGTATATTAATGAGCTGGACATGGCCGCAAGCCTTTAACCATTGGGTCAATTTCAAGCTGCACTCGTCACTAATATTAGAAGAGTCGGTGACCCAACATCCACATCCTCATACGTTTCAAGCTAATGAGCTGGTTACATTACGAAAACAATCCGAAGTATAAAATAGGCGTAAAAGCATTGAGGCAAATGAATAGCCTTCGTTGTCATTAGTTACAGAGGGGAAGCAGCTTTATGGTTTAGGTATAATAGAAGCGAGAGTGGACAGGATCAGAAGTAATAAGTGGTGCTATGAAACACAAAATAGGAATATTTCACTGCGTGTCATTTTTAAAATTAGCAATGAACATAATGAGGGGACGCTAGTACACTATAAATCTGCATATTTTCTATTTGATGAGGCAATATAATGCAGCTCAAAGTTTGCAGGAAAATTGACTTTCCAACATAACACAGGATCTATTTTGAATGCCTGGAATTTAAATGCATTTTTCTGCTAGCTATTGCAATGGAATCATAGAAATTGTCAAGTTGCTGAGGCCCATTTCCAGGTGGAGTTGTATATTTAAAGAGTCTTCATTGTACTGATCTCTATATGGGGTTAAAGGTTTCTGTGGACTGAGGATAAAGCAATTCCACTGGTTGACTGCACTAATAATTTCCAGGCAATGTTCTGATATATTTATGACGTTATCATTTATCTCTCTGCATATTTGCCAATGGTGTAGCCCATCTCATTACAGAAAAGTTTAGTTTTCTGCTGTGACATGACGAACTGCATTTACATCACATAGTTTGAAATACTTTCAAGGTGTGTAATTTCTGACAACACAGTGCGATCTGAAAACTCCCCTCCCGTCCGCCTCCCCACCAGCATTCAGAAATGTAAGGCATCACGACTAGCAGGTCATGAGTTCAAGTCCCAGGTCTGTCACCCAGCAGAATTGATGCTGAATAAATCATGAATGTCCATGGAAACTTAATGAATTTTCATGGGTGATTGTACCTGAACATGCATAACAGTGTGCCAAGTAGTTCATGGCTGCTCATATCTCTATCTATCAATGAACATTAAACAGCTCTTTTCTAGTATGTGGAAAGTTATGATAAAAATTGACATCTGCAGTTCATCAAATTCCAAGAAAATACAGTCTCAAATAAACTGAATTTCGTACTATTTCTACTATTGTTTGTGGAGTAATTCCACACAGTTTCTGGGCTTTTTCATTCTACAGCATCTCATTTGGAACTAGGTATAAATGTGCTGCTCAACACAGCTCCAGATGAAACTGATTTTCAAAGAAAGTTGCAAAGTGCAGTGTGCAAAATTCTCTGAACTATGCATCAAAAACCCCCCAAAATATATAATCCTCCTCAGTTCCCAAATATCTATGTTTTGAGTAAATGTTTACCCATGAACAATTCAAGAGACACCAAACTTGCTAATTTTTAGTTGGATTATAGTTTTAAGTGGTATTTCTAATGGTCATCCTTTTGAAACCAGCTGTGCACAAGCCTGCTTGTAGTGAAATCACAAAAATAAATGGGAAAGCATCAGTGAGAAGATTTTCTTGTGAGCCAAATAAATGAAGCACAATTTCCTATTTTTTGCAACCACTGAGGAGGAATCTGTATAGCCATTGTCATTAAGCAGTAAAAATAAGTCCATGGAAATCTTAATCAACATTTTTGTTGTGTTAGCAACTCTTAAGCAGTTTAGCTACAGCATTCAGCCAATTATTATTTGCACTGCGCAACCAACCGCATGGCCGAGCAACTTGACAAGTTCAATCAATTAAATTAATCCTAAACAATCATAGTTTATTCCAAGCCAAAACTCTGTTTTGTAAAGTTTAGGTAGAAACAGTTTTTATTACCCTCCCATGAAAATAAAAGCAACTTGCGTCTTCTGCTCATTTGGTAGAATGACATTTTATCATGTTCCTGTGGACGGCCATTATTTCTGGTCTTATTCTCTTCAGTTAACCAATCTGGTCAGTCATGAAAGTCATTAGTAACCAGCCAACTATAATATGACAGGAAGTGCAGGCACATTGATAGAAAGTTGATTGACAGGCAACAAAGTGCAATTCCACAGAACCATAGAGTGATATGTGAAGAGATCATTTAGCCTGTTAAAGGTAACCAAGTTGTCCTCTTCCCCTATCCTTTTCCCACAGTCCTGAAGATCTTTCTATGTCAACTATTTAGCCAATTCTGTTTTAAAATTGATTTTTGAATCTACTTCCACTGTCTTCCTGAGCAGTATATTCCATATCATTACACCTCAATGTGTAATCTTTTGCTCATGTCATTCTTGCAATTACCTTAAATTGTTTATTGCCCAATTTCTCCTTGTTTACAGAATGAAAGCTTTTCATGATTTTGAACCCCTCGATCTAATCTTTCCTTTTTAAAGTGTAAAGCATAGATTGGTCACAGTGCTGCAGTAAGAGTCTAACAGGCGATTTGCAAGCTGTGCTAGTATTACTAACATGCTTTTGTATTGTATGCCTCTATTGTGGATTGCTACGCAGGGGGAATGGCCAAACCCCTCTGATAGTTAAACCAAAACACAAGCCCCAACCTGTTATGATGGGAGTAGAGGTTCCATTCTAATAATTAGCCCCGAAACACCCAGAGAAGCTCACCTTTCCCCTCGTAATCTATGAAAAGAGTGGTTAAAAGAAAGAAAATCCCTGATCTCCACTTTACAAATCACAAGAAACAATTTATTTATTTAACACTAACAATGAGCAAATTAACAGAATTACTAACAAACTGACAATTCCCCCTAGACTACTAACTACTCCCTAACTGGCCTAAATTCTACTGGAATACTATTCAAATAAACATAAGTCCCACTTATATAAACCCAATTAATAAGACAACAATAAATTAAAACTTAATCTCCAAGTTCACACAGACTATGTCTTTTGTCAGTCTGATGTCACAAATGTCTTTCTGCAGCTGATTCTGCCATTTTGGATGTTTTTCTTTTTAATTTCTTCAGCGAAGACTTTGAGATAAAATGCCACGGTACCTTTGATGAGGCTTTTTAGAGAGTTTAGTAATTTTTTGTGAAAGCCGGGTTTATGTCTCAGATGGCAGACCTGCTTTCACTGCAGCTGAAGTTTGGCTCTCCCCTCAGATGGCAGTTGGGTCTCTCCTGATTTTCCAAATGCCCTCATCTTTATACCCATAATGATATAATAGTATTTCTTACATAGGATAGGTTCGATGCTGCTGATAGCATCAGTTCTTAAATTCAATTGGCTTTCTGTATCTAGATGCTTGGTTTAAACTAATTGGCCAAATTCAAACTTGTTGTCTTGGTTAAAAAAATGCTGCTTGGCCTTTCAATATAAATCTTTCAATTTTTGGGTACCTTCTGTACTGGCACTCTCCAGCTGCTGCTCACAGACATACATTTTTAAAAAATCTCTAGGCACAGAAAAAGCACCATTTTTTAAAAGGATGATGCACTGCTATTCCCCACTATCATTTTTACTAACAAATTCTAACTTCCAGCCTTCCAATTCATGATTATTTTACACAGCTTCATAAGATGGAGTCAAAGATCACGCACACCTTTATAACAGTTTTTAATTTGTTCTGCTGTCTTCAAAAATTGTGCAAGTGTATGCCCAGGCCTCTTTGCTCTGCATTCATTTCAAAATTGTACCAATTAGTTTATTTTGCCGTTCCTCATTCTTCTTACCAAGCTCAATCATGTCATTGCATTGCATTTTGCTGCCAACATCTCTGATTATTTCACCTGTCTAGCCACGTTCTGAATTAAGTCACTTCTGTATTGATTACTACATTTTAGACTTTTGTGACCTCTTAAAACTTTAAAATTATGTCCCCAGATCCAGATCATTAATATGCAACATAAAGAACAGTGGCCCAACATTGACCATGAGGATTACTACTGTATACTTCCCTCCAGTCCACAAACCACTGCTTTCTGTTGCTTAGACAGTTTTGCTTCCATCCACTTTTAATTCTATAAGTTTTATTTTTTTCATAAAGTCTGCTATGTTGTTCTTTATAGAGCACCTTGTGAAAGTTGGAATATTCTGAGGAGTGGCAATCATAGTCAGACACTTTGGCAGCTGCTGTGAAAGGGTAAGCATGTAAGACGGGTGTAGGGCCAGTGGTAGTGGCACTATGGAGTGCCAAGTAGAGACAGTGGCAGATAGTTAGGGTGCCAGGTGGTTAGGGTGTTAACTAAGTAGAGCATGAGGACTCCGGACAAATTACAAATTGCTTAGGGTAGGTCAGGTCAGGATTGCGGGTAGTTTTCAAGCCCAGAGATGGGGGCAGTAAGTGTCAGGGAATGGTAGCAGAAAAGTTATCACAGTTGTTGGGAAGGAGAATGTTGGTCCTGAAGAGGGCAGAATCATGTTGGCTGGGAAAAGGGAATGTGGTCTTGCCTGAGGTCTGAGAGAGTATGAGATCTGGGGACATGCAGTTGAAGGGCCTGTGGTGAGTTGGATGGCTTCTGCTCATAGATATCCAGGACATAGGCTAGGCTTTTAATTGTCCAAGTATTCCTGAGCAGCTATTAGTTTAACTAAAGTGGAACAGTCCAAACCCCCACTTTTAATGGATGCCTTTGGAAGATTCCAGGCACAGCAGAATTGCCCACCAGAATTTTCAATTTTCCAGGCAATTCCTACAGAATCCACTACATCTCAGATTCTGTATGGTTCAACCACACAACTGCATTCTGTGCTGCTCGAATGACTAAATGACTATTGGAATATCTAGGTACAAAGGTTCAACCACACTACACTCATCAGTGCTCATTCGGCTTCCATTTTCAAAGAAAAGCTTTCTAGATTCTGCCAGCGCTGAGTGAAAAAAAAAGTTATCCTAGCTCTCTTCTGAATTATTTACCAATGATTTTATGTTACGATTTAGGAGCAGGAGTAAGTCACCCAGCCTTTCAAGCTTGCTTTGCCATTCAATAAAATTATGGTTAATCTGATTACTCCACATTCCCATTCACCTCCAATGAGTTTTACCCTCTTGCCTATAAAACGTAATCTATAATATTTAGCTATTAACTCACTTACTAGTTGAAATAATTTTTCGTTATTTAGCCCCAGACAAAAAGTGTTTCATAATTTTTTTCTTTCATGGATTGAGGGCATCACTGGTAGTCCAGCATTCAGTCCAGATCGTGCCAATCTCTAATTGTCAGTGAGAAGGTGAGGGTGAGCTGCCTTCTTACACTGCTGCAATCCAACTGGTGCCGGTGAACCCACAGAGCTTTAAGGAAGAGATCTGCATTATTTTCAACCAATGACAATGCAGGAATGATAGTACGGTTCGTGGCCAGGATGGTGTGTAGCTAGTAAGGGAAATTGTAGATAGCCATGTTCCCATACACCTGCTGCCCTTATCTTCTTAGGTGGTAGAGGTCGCTTATTTGGAAGCTGCTGTTGAAGGAGCCGTGCTCAATTAACGCTGTTTTTATACTGTAAATAGCACCCACTGCTGCTGCTCTGCATGAGTCATGAATGGACCGAATGTTGAAGACAGTGCATCATGGGGTGCCAGTCAATTTCGAGGGAACATCAGTGAGTAGCATTAGTGAAAGTGAGAGAAAGGGGGAGGGAGAGAGAGAGAGAGAGAGAGAGAGACTGTGATGGCATCTGTGGCAGTGCAGCATAACCTCAAAACTGCCATAACATGTTAGCTGTGATTATTGCACTCAAGACAATAGTAGGATATTAGCCAGAACCTGGAGACTTAGAGGTTACCAACCGAGCCAGGGCTGACATGTGAGTAATTCCATTTCTGGAATGTGCATTCCCACTTAAAAAACATAATTATGGTTAAATAGCAAATCTTGAAATGCAATTTTTTAAAAAAAAGAATGTCAAGTATATGTTATTTTTGACACAATTTATTTATCTTAAATACAGCTCATCGTTCCACAAATGGTTTTAAGGTAGCCATAGTGCATGCCAAAACCAGTAAATATGACATCACCTTAATTGTTCAATAACCTTTTATGGCTAGTTAACAAATGGCAAAAATGAAATGGGTGGCTCTAGGTGTTTTGGTATCCAATGTGACTCAGTTTTCTGGATTCCTGGAAGAAAGAGAATGTATTTTGTACACCCTGCTATCCTTCGCTAATTCATTGCTGCCTTCAAAAGTAATGAGTGGAGAGCTGATTTGTATGGACAGCATTGAGTCATTAATGTGAACTGTTCTCAATCAAGGGAAAGCATCATAAATTTTGATCCAACTTGTTGCTGAGTGTTTCTCTCCCATCGATGCATCAGTCTCCACACTCATGTAGAGCAGCGTCCTTTGTTTAAAGCTTGTTAAAGAACTTAATAATGTTTTAGCCCAGACTGCTACCAGTGCTATGTTCAACATTATTGTCATGGTACTTCTCTTCTGTTAAAAAGGACACACAACCTCCATAGTGAGATGTTTACACAAAAATTCCAATCAGCTGGATATATTACGTCGGGGGTAATTGAGCAGCAATTTCCAGAACTAGAAATCGCTACTGTTTCTCATCAGCTGGGCATTGGAGGAAAAATTGCTGCAAGGCTTTTTAGCAGCTGGTGATGTTTCATGCAGGGACTATGTGGTACAGTTCTCTGGTATGCAGATCGGGGGCCTGTTGCTACTTAAAAGGGAGAGCCTGCAGTTTTTGCTGCCTTCATACTCGGTGTGCTCCCGTATGAAATAAACTTCTGAGTCCAACAGGCTTTTATATTGCGAATAATGAGCTACAGCAATAATGTCAATCATTTCTTTCACTGGCAGGCAGTGAGGGGGAAATGGCAGTTGTCACTTGATTTAATGGAGGAGGCCAAGGAGGAGCAGGGAGCTCATGCCAAATGTACAAAACAGCACCACAGGGGTTCTGCTATCACCCGCCAATCTGCTGCCCACTTTCTTTTTGCAGGCCCAGGCAAAACCACCTGCCATTGATTGAGCAGAGTCCCCACCCCCACCCCCACTGCCTCCTAGGTTAATTGGTAGACAGTTACAGAGCTATGAGGCCAGCTGATCATTCTTAAAGTAGCCCTTCTGATGAATGGCAAGGTAGCTAAAGTCCTTAATACTAATGCCTCTTCCTCATTCAAGGATCATACATGGGATATAAAATATTATCAGCCAATTTGCTGCTCACAAATATGTGACTTTCCAAGGGCAACACCTTTGCCTCCTTCTCTGTTTAAACAGCAATAGCAGCAAGAAAAGAGAGTCTAATTTCACAGTCGTGCTATGTTTCCAACGAACGAGGCTGATCCATTTTATGCACTGACCATCTGTATTCCTAAAAACAAAATGAAACTCAGCATCAATAAAAATCAACTGTTTCCTTAAAGTCATCCTCTTTTCAGTGGTAACCATTTTACTCCAAAGTTAGAAGACTGTGGATTTAAGCTTCCCGCCTAAAAAATAATTCAAAAGCTCCAGCTGGGTATTTATTTCAACCCATGTTGTCAATACAAAGCACGACAAGGAATTCATCGATCTGTAATTTATCTATTAATTCCAATGTGTTAAACTCAAAAAACCTCAGTCAAACACCTCCCCCACTGGAAAATTTAGTGATTTAGTGATTCATAAGTTGGTTATCCTGTACCTCTTCTACTATCCATAGTAATCACACATTTGTTTAACTCACACGAGGGTCTCTCCTGACTGTTTTAGTCTTTCTGCTACGTGTCACTAAATAAACAATAGTTCGATTGATATGCTGTTAATATGCAGCAAGTAAGTTATTTTAAATTTTATTCAAAGATGACAGGTTTTACTTCCTCGTACTCATCTTTCAATTTGTCCCTGTTTCCAATTGCATTTTCCTTTAAGTTCATGCTGATTTCATTTTTCCTTTATTCCACTCTAATTGTTTTCCCTGTCTCTTTCTATCATTGAGCTTGGCTGTGTAACAACATATTCTATCTCTCCACTAAACACCATTTTGGACTATCTTTTTGATTATATTTTTCTGAATGGTGATATCTCAAAATCAGTATAATTGCTTTCTGCATGTTTTAACAATCTGTCTTTAACTCTCTAATTTGACCAGAAAGTTTAATTTGCCTTGTAGTTTTCTTTCCTTCACAGTTGCTATTCTTATATTTCCTTCTTTTTCTCTCAATACTTCTCAGTCTCTCTGATTAATGGTTGCTCAATTTTTCCTTATTCAATTTTTTTGATCTCATTGTTCTTTTATTCCCTGCAAACTTCTTACTGACATTTTCTTTTCAAGATTTCCAAGTCTCAGTCTTGTCGAAACTCCCTTGCTTCAGCTCGTTATTTTATGCTTTGTTGGTGACCCTTTATTTGGTCCTTAATTCTTACCTTTTCTGGAAATGTTGGTCTTTTCTTCTTTACCGTGACTTCCCTTTAGTTAATTCCCTTACTTCTGCTTTCATCCTTCTTTCCTCTTCGCATGGTATGTTACCTAATCCCTTCTTTGGTTCTCTGCTTAATCAGGAAAGACGCATTTGCAATAGCTTGGTACTATCTTAATCAGAAAATGAAGAATCTAGAGACTTCAATACAATTTCCAACCTGAGACTGCTGCAATGCTGGAGTTGTAAACTTTTTGGTGAGTAATTAAACTGAGCCCCGGTTTGTGCTCTCAGGTGAACGTAAATTGTTGTGTTAGGTAGAGAAACAAATATTTGCATTTGTTTTCTAAGAGCGCATTACGTCCAAATGAGATACTTTTGAAGTCTAGTCACTGTTATAGTGTAGAAACATGGCAACCAATTTGCACTTTACAAACTTTCACAAACAGCTAGGTGATGGTGACAAGATAATGTTTTTTACAATTTAGGGTAATGGATAAGTATTGGCAAGGACACTAGGGATAATTTCCTTATCTTCTCCAAAATAGTGGGGAAAACATCCTCCTTCGAAAGAAGCAGGATCTTGGTTCAACATTTTATTTGAACCATAGTATGTCTTGACAGTGCAGTGATCCTCTTGAACCACACTAGACTATCACCTTAGAATTTTGAGCTTAAATTATGGTGTGGAATTAAATACATGAGCCCAGATCATTGGAGACCAGATATACCGTGAAAAATACGTGTCTTCTTAGAAGTCCTGATACATTGACTACAAGGTCATTGTCCAGGAACTTTCAACTTCCAGTGTGCAATTACCCAGCACTTGGAACCATCTGATAAATCAATAAGTTCAATTTACTTACTTTAATAGTTACCCAAGAAAGGTTGGAGGATTAAAACCTGTCAAATTCCTGGATATCTATAGAACTGTCCCATGCCCCCCCATCACTCTGAATCCCCATTCTTGACAACTCCTCCATCCCCGCAAGACACTTGACTCCATCGACAAACAACTACAAACCCCCCCACCTGATGTTATGCAATCTTACTATCCAACTCCAACCTGAACACCTAACTCACAATGCCCTCACCCACCTGCTTTCCTAACCCTTCACATCTTTTTTTTATTCATTCGCAGGTTGAGGGTGTCACCAGCTAGGCAGCATTTATTGCCCATCTCTAAGTGCCCAGAGGGAAGTTAAGAATCAACCATATTGCTGTGGGTCTGGAGTCACATGTAGGCCAGACCAGGTAAGGATGGCAATTTCCTTCACAAAAGGACATTAGAGAACCAGATGGGTTTTTCCAACAATTGACAATGGATGCATGGTCATCATTAGACTCTTAATTCCAGATATTTATTGAATTCAAATTCCACCATTTGCCATGGCGGGATTTGAACCTGGATCCCCAGAACATTATCTGGGTCTCTGGATTAACAGTCCAGCGATAATACCACTAGGCCATCACCTCCCCACGCATCTACCACCCTACCTCCTCATCTACCCATCTGCCATGCTATGCCCCCACCTTCCATTCTCCCCTCATTCACTAGCAACTCTATGCTCTCACCTGTGTACCTGCCACCTTACTCCCTCACCTAGCCACTTGTACTAAAACTGAAATTGGCAATTGCCAATCAAACCGACAGGCAGAGATCCCAAAGTCCTCCAGTTTAATTTGACCATTTTCATGTATCTGTTTTTGGGACATTGCTATGTACAAATGGGCTGTGTTCCACAATAACAGAGCAAACAATTACAATGTATGTTATTAATTGTAAAATGCTTTAGGATGTCATGAGATTGTGTAAGGCACTATATTAGTGTTGATCTTTTATTATTAGCCAAGAAAAGCCAACAAGCAGTGATTGGAAATATCAAGGCCAAACTTAGCTGAAAATGTTAACTATTCTTCCAACACTGTGTCACTTCCTCAAAAACCTCAATCAAGGTTGTGATACATGATGTTCCTAGACAAAGCCATGATGCCTACCACTAATAAGTCCTATATTTTCCAAATGTGAGTAAATGCTGTCCCTAAGAATCTTCTCCAATAATTTCCTTACCACTATTAAAGGCTCACCAGCCTGTAATTTCACATATTATCCCTCTTGCCTTCTTAAACAAACATTGTCTATTTTCCAATCCTCTGGGACCTCTCCTGTGACTAAAGAGGATTCAATGATTTCGTACAAGATCCCAGCCATTTCCTCCCTCAGTATTCTGCGATAGAACCCATCAGGTCCTGAGGACTTGTCTACCTTAATGCTTTTCAAAACACCCAACACTTTTTTTAATATTCGAGGAGACATACTTATTATTTTAGTCATAAAACGTACATGGTAAGTTTGAATTGTGGAAGTTGCAAAGCAAATCTGTCACATTGCTACAGTTGCAGTGTCCCTTCAGAGAAGGTAAAGCTTATTGAAAGCTAATAGATTCTCTTTTGTTCACTGCCTTTGTCTACTACAACTGGCTGTGGGCAAAATCTCTGGAGGATTAAAATCCAATAACCGGAGAGATGCTGGGGAAAGCAAAGGCTCAGGATCAGTGAGGGATCCAGGCCACGTGTGAATGAATGTGGGATGGGTGTCACAAGGAAGACATTTACTATTTAGATGGGGACAGGGAGCATCAGAAAAAAGGACAGGAGGCTGAATCTCTATCAGCCCCTTCCTCCCTAATCTGGATATATTGATCAGGCACTGAGTACCTGACAATGAGGTCCTGCCACTCCCACTTGAGAGTCCATGAGTGTACCCAAAGGGAATTCCTGTGTAGCGGCTACTACTTTACTGGCTCCTGATTGAATGCCAGTAGCAGCAGGATAAGTGAATATCAATCACCCAGTTAAAAACCTCAATTGGCATTGGGGTCAAATTAAATGCCCTATTGCCTTCAAATCCACTTGAGAAACAACATTAAATTCTGTTGAATATGTGCTATATTGAGTTCAATCATGAAAGGAACCAGTTTACAAGTTTTGTAGTTGAATTATTGGAGAAATCAGGAAGGCAAAGAGGGGATATGAGATAGCATTGGCAGATAAGGTTAAGGCTAATCCAAAGAGATTCTTAAATATGTTAAGAGCAAGAGGGTAACTTGAGAAAGGGTTGGACCTCTTAAAGGTCAAGGAGATCACCTTTGTGTTGAACCCCAGGAGATGGGAGAGATACTAAATGAACATTTTGTGTCAGCTTTTACTGTGGAGACAGAAATGGCATCTGGAGAATGCAGAGAAATAAACTTTGATGTTTTTCAAACAGTTCACATTACAGACGAGGAAGTTTGGGCGGTCTTAGAGAATATAAAGGTGGATAAATCTCCGGAACCTGGTCTAATGTATCCCAGAATGTTGTGGGAAGTAAGGGAGGAAATTACAAGACCCCTTGCAGAAATATTTGCATCATCTATAACTACAGGTGATGTGCCTGATGACTGGAGAGTGGCTAATGTTGTACCTTTGTTTAATCAAGACTGTAAGGAGAAACTGGGGAACTGTAGACCTGTGAGTCTGACTTTGGTTGTGGGTACATTGTTGGAAGTGATTATAAAAGATAGGATTTATGGACATTTAGAGAGACAAAAAATGATTAAGGATAGTCAGCATGGTTTTTTGTGGGGAAAATCGTGTCTCACAGACTTGATTGAATTTTTTGAGGAAGTTACCAAAAAGATTGATGATGGCAGAACAGTGGATGTTGTTTATTTGGATTTTAGTAAAGCCTTTGACAAGGTTCTACATGGTAGACTAATTAGTAAAGTTAGGTCACATGGGATTCAGGGTGAGCTTGCCAATTGGACACATAATTGGCCTAATGGCAGGAGAGAGACAGTAATGGTAGAAAGTTGCTTTTCAGACTGGAGGCCTGCGACCGGCGGTGTTCCACAAGGATCGGTTCTGGGTCCTCTTTGGTTTGTCATTTATATAAATGATTTGGATGAGAATATGGAAGGCATGGTTAGTAAGTTTGTGAATGACACCAAAATTGGTGGTATAGCAAATAGTGAAGAATGCTTTCTAAGATTACAAAGGGATCTTGATCAAATGGGTCAATGGGCTGAAAAATGGCAGAAGGAGTTCAATCTGGATAAATGTAGGGTGTTGCATTTTGGTATAACAAACAAGGGTAGGGCCTTGGATAATGTTGTAGAACAGAGGAACCTAGGGGTGCAGGTACAGAATTCTTTAAAGTTTGTGTCATATATAGACAAGATGGTTAAAAAGACATTTGGCATGCTTGACTTAATTGCTCAGTCCTTTGAGTATAGGAGTTGGGATGTGAGTTTGTACAGGACATTGGTGAGGTCCCTTACTGGAATGCTGTGTCCAGTTTTGGTTCCCCAGCTATAGCAATGATATTATCAAGCTGGAGAGGATTCAGAAGAGACTCACCCAGGATGTTGCCTGGTATAGAAGGTTTCAGTTCTAAAGAAAGGCTGAATAGGCTGGGACTTTTTTCACTGGAGCATAGGAGGTTGAGAGGTGACCTTGCAGAAGTTTATAAAATAATGAGAAGTATGGTTATAGTTGATAGTAGTTCCTTTTTCCCAAAGATGGCGAATTTCAAGACTAGGGGGGCACATTTTTAAGATGAGAGGAGAGAGATTTTAAAAAGACATAAGAGACAATTTTTTTATACAGAGGGTGGTTCGTGGTATGGAATGAGCTTCCTGATGAAGTGGTGGATGGGGGTACAATTATAATGTGTTAAAAACATTTGGATGGATAGATGAATAGGAAAGGTTTGGAAGGATGTGGGCCAGGACCAGACAGGTGGTACTAGTTTAGTTTGGAATTATGTTCAGCATGGACTCGTTGGACCGAAGGATCTGTCTCTGTGCTGTATGATTCTATGACTCATGACTTTCACCATTTGAAACAAACTTAGAAAAATAGAATTAATTTAACTGATGTTAAAGCTCTACATATATCTATTTGTTTGTCAGATTGGATTCTTCCAAGGCAAGTGCACCAGATGGCAGATTCTAAAAGGAAGCGAGGGGAGTCATAAAAAGATCAGTTCGAAATAACACTGTTTGTTTTATACAATGCAGGAGAGTTCCAATTGTGGTGCAATGAAAGTATTAGAAATGTTATTTAAATCCAGGTCAATCTACAGCCGTTTATGTGAAATTGTCTGCAAGTGTATACTTTTGTAAGTAAAAATAATGTTGTAGCATTGTAACACTTATATTTTCAAGCATGTTTTAAAAAGTTTAAACTCAAAGCCTGCCAATGTACACATTGAACGATGGATAAAATGAATGACACAAACAGCTTTAGTGTTTTAATGATCACCTTGGGATTGTCTTGATGTTAATTGCCCACTGAGTTTAAATCTAACGGAAGAAAGTACATTAATACATTGTTCCAATGCCTTTGCAGTTGCAATGTGTAACTAAAACTAAGGGTGTCATTTTGACTTGGAGCACTTGTACAAATCAGTGGATATTGGATGAAATGAAAATTGGCAGTGATGTATTGTGGGTGGCTGATTCAATATCACAAAGGTGAAATGTCTTTCATGTTGGCCAAACTGAATAAAAACATTTGCACCATGAAGACCGTGTGGTTTGAGAAAAGTGATTGCTGCTTTGGAAGAAAGTGTAGAGAAAACAAAATCTCAAAGCATTAAAGTATTGTAAAAATCCCCATGTTAATTAGGACCTTGTTGCATGTGCCATTTTTATGAAGGAAATTCATTGGCTGTTACTGGTGGTGATTTCATGAGGCAGAATTATTTTTTCTGAGGTTGTGTGAAAGCGGGCAGTAAATTGGGGATGATGCCCACTTGGGTGCAGGGCAAATTCTGTCATGCCATGACATTCTTAAGCTCATTACACCAGTACCAAGCAAGATGGCGGCAGCAGGGTCAGAAGTGTTCGGGCTCCTAAGCCCATCTGCTTCTGATTTCCATGGCCTGTTGCTCCTTTTTTTAATATCTTTTTCCCGTTTATTATATTTAATATCTTACCTTCTTTTGGCAGCTTTGGTGGAGGAGGGATGTTTCAGGTGGCTGCTGTGGCAGCGATGGCGGTTCCTCATGGCCATTGTGGTCACATCGACTGGTGGTCTCCTTTGGTGGCACGGCGCAGGATTCCATTGGTCCAGGTTGATCAGGGGCTTCAGCGACAGGCTAGTTTCAGCCTGGCATCTGGCAGCCTGGGATTCTTTTCGATGGCTTCTGCAACGTCCTCTGGCCGATCCTGGGATCGGCAAGGCATCAGGTTTCTTTGGAGCCTTGCAGTTCTCCAGAGATTTCAGCCACCTCCAATGGATAGATTGCTTTGACGGTGGCTTTGGGCCTGGTTTTCCAGTGGCCCAGCATGGTGGTCTTCTTTGCCAGCTTCGTCAGCAACGGTACTGTCTTTTCCCAAACCTAGGAGCCTAGAATGGAACTAAGATAATGTTTGTCTTCATTTTATTTTCTTATCTGTGCCTTCTGTTGTTAATATAGGTGCCGTGGTATGGTAACTTAAACACTTTTCACTATATTTATTTTTGTAAAAAATACAAGTGACCATGAATTACTATTCTATTCTACCTATGCATGTGTTGGTAAACATCAATTTTAAGTGGCTGTTGGGCAGGAGATTCTGTACCCCAGTAGGACCTTCTGGTCTCTGACCTCCAGGTGATTAATTTGAAAGGCACTTGTGGATATGTGAGAAGCATTGCAGTGGGAGTCGACAGCGGTCTTGCAGTGGGACGATGAGCTATACCTTCAGGGCTATGCCTCATCACCCACAGAGCCAGCCATGCAGATGATGTGGCCAGAGCATATTCGCAGAATTTGAGAACTCTGCACAATGTAAGCATGGTGACAGCTCCATAGATATTAGGAGCACACGTGTAGAAATAACAGCCAATGGTCACAAACAGGCTGGATATTGTGGAAGTGATATCCCTTCTGTATTCAGAAATCTGGCTGGAAGATGCTATCAAGCTCTCAGTGACCCATGTGTACAGTGATTAGCTTCTTGCAACTGAGGGAACCCATAATGATTGCAAATCCCACAGCTCAGGTATCCTTGTCTCTTTCACTAATATACTGAGCCAGTCATCATTAAGGATTGAGTTATTGTAGATCCTGCTCCTTCAGTGTGTTGTTTAATTGTCCACTGGATGTGGCAGGACTGTAGAGGTTAGACCTGATCCATTGTTTGTAGAATATCTTAACCCTGCCTATACAGTTTGGACATGAGTCGTCCTGTGTTGTAACTTTACTAGGTTGACATCATATTTTTAGGTATGCCTCATGCATGTTTTCCTGCTCACTACATTGGGCCAGAGTTAATCCCTTGACTTGATGGTAATGGTAGAGTGGGGGATATGCTGGGCCAGGAGGTTGTACATTGTGTTGGAGATCAGTTCTGCTATTGCTGCTGATGGACCACAACATCAGATGGATGCCAGGCTGAGATGTTGGATCTGTTCAAAATCTATGCCTTTAACATGGTGTTGATGCCACAGAACATGATGGAAGGTATCCTCAATGTAAAGGCAGTGTTTCATCTCCATAAGGACTGTGAACAATGACCCCACACAGAAATAAAAGAACAATCTACTTCTTAGCCTTTAATGTTGCCACCTCTTTGTCTCCATTTTCTGAGGCAGCTTGAAACTCAAAGGTTTTGATCAACTCTACTAGTGCCTGCTGCTCTGGTTCAATAGCTAGTTTATATCCGGTATGCTTCTTCAGTGTATCTTGAGGTGTTTTTGTGCATTATTGTTGCTGTAGTTTGAAATGCAGTGTTTGATTACACACAGACTTCATGATGGCTTACAAGATCATAACAGTGCAATAGCATTGAGCCACAGGTTATATTGTATTAGAATATTTGTAAACATGTTACATTTAATGTTTTAGTTCTTGGGGTAATTCTAAGCATGACAGTAAGGACTTGGATTCTTATATTTAAAGAAAAATCCAACATAAACATATGGAAAATGCAATAAATGATTCTTTTTGTCACTTGATGTCAGTTTAATACGGGATGGGAGGGATGACCCTGTAATATATCTTTAGATAAAAATGTCCACCTTTTAGAATTGAGAAAAGCAAACGACATATTACATGAAAAAATACTGAAGGTAGCTAAGGAGAACTGAATTTAAAACATTCAATATTTGTTTTATATCAGAGAGAGTGCAGAAGAGATATATCAGAATGAGATCCGGGATGAGGGGCTTCATTTGTCTAGAAGGACTGGACAATTTGGTATTTTTCTCTTTAGATCAGAGAAAGTTAAAACACAATTAATGGTGGTATTAAAAATTATGAAGGTTATTTTGATGGAGTAATGTTAAAATGCCAATAGTCTTTAACTGAACACAGATTTAATATAATTGGTAAAAGAATCAGGACGTGTGAGGAATTATTTTATGTAACTAATAGTTAAAATTTGAAATATCTGAAAGGGTGGTAGAAGCAAATTCAATTGTAAGTTTATAATGTAAAAGGAAAATTAGATTATATATATGGTAATACAGTATATGCTTGAAAAGGAACAATATACCTTCTTGGGAAAAGTAGGGTAATGGAATAATTGGAGAGTTCTTTCAAAGGACTGAGAAAAAGCGTCTTTCTTATGCTGTATGGTTCAATGATTTCAATAGATTGGTAGATTTCAATAGATGAGCTTTGTTACATATGGAAAACCCATCACCCTAACAGTAAGGTTTGTGATAAGACTATAAATGTGCATCACCAGACTTTTTGTCTCAGTGATGAAGGCTTTGAGTTATATCATCATCATGTCATATTTGAAGCTTTTTCATGTGGATGCCTTAACTTACAGCAGTTAAATATATATTACTAGAGGTGAGACATGGATTTAGATGTGAATTGAATGATCAGATTCAGGTAGTTCATTTCCTCCAGCTGCTGGTAAAAATCAGATGCTGTCACTGCAATTAGTTGCAATTTTAATAGCATTCCTTATAACAGACGTTACTGTAAAGTGTAAATTCGGCAGCAGCATGGAATTTTCTGTATTGTTTAATTAGATGGCACCTTTGGCAATAAAATGTCCTAGTGGTATTGTTTTTCTGTAAAATCTTGTTGTTATTTACTTAATCCTGTGATTTTCTAACTGTGCAAAGTGTGATTTTTCAGGGAACAGGTCATTTATGAATAGCCTTGCTTACATATTATTTGATGAATAGCTAATTGGCTGTTTCATAAATTATTAAACAAATGTCTCAGCACAGGCTCCGATAATTGCTCTTACCAAAAATGAACTCACAGGATTCAATGGAAAGATTCTGTAACTTTTAGAAGGAAATAAATGTGGCTGCAGCAAATTTCAGACCAGTTTCCTATCTGTTGCCAGTGGCATAAAAAAACAATTGCTGGTTGAATTGAATGTCCAGTTTCCTTTTAACACCAATCTATGTTAGATCCAGCAGGAAAAATCAAAAAGCTTTTTTTTTATGGAACACTTCTCTGAATGTAAAGTATTGGTGATCTTTAAAATTTCTATTCCATCCCCAGTCTTCTGTCTGATACTTTCACCCACCACGTTCCACCCCCACATACATTGGCCTGAGGCTCAACAGTGTATGATTCCAACCAATTGCAGATCTTTTAGTTTTTGCCTATCCGGCATTCCTAAACACATGAGACCAAACACTGATTCTCAATTCAATTATGCAAACCATTTCATTGAATTCCAGTTCCTCAGAGTTGAGTTCCTGTGAGGCTTCTCCTGATTTCCTTCTTTAACTTTGGCAGAAGGTTGGTGGAAACCCCAAAAATCTTAGTCAATGGGAAATCAGGAGGAACCGTATGCTAATTCTGTTCTGTGCTGTCCACTGATGAACCAAAGTCATTGGAGTAATCTCTACAGTTTTTTTTATGTGTCCTTGGACAACATTATCATATTCAACATCAAGTGACATTTCAAACTTTCAATATCAAGCAAATTTATTGCTAGGAAGTGAGTAAATGGTTAAAAATGACAGGGTTAGACAGAGTTAGCATGTGTTTATGAAAGGGAAAGCATGCTTGAATTTTTTAATACAGTTGATAAGAGGGGAATCTTGGATGTGGTTTGAAAAGGCTTTCGATAAGGTTCCAAATGAGAGATGTAAAGGAAGAAGCATACAGATTGACTAAGAAAAATAATAATTCTGAGAATTGGGAGCAGTTTAGAATTCAGCAAAGAAAGACCAAGGGATTGATTAAGAAGGGAAAAATAGAGTACAAAAGTAAGTTTGCAGGGAACATAAAGACTGAAGCTGGGTTTCTATAGGTACATGAAGAGAAAGAGAATGGTAAAGACAAATGTAGGTCCCTGACAGACAAAAACAGGAGAAGTATAATAGGGGCAATGAAATGGCTGAGGAACTGAATACATACTTTGGTTCTGTCTTCACAAAAAAAGGACACAAATCAGATAGCAGAATTGTTGGAGGATACTAGATTTAGTGAGAGGGAAAAGCTGAGGGAGATCAATATTAGTAGAGAAATGGTGCTGGGAAAATTGTCGCGATTGAAGGCCAATAAATCCCCGGGGCCTGATGATCTACATCCCAGAATACTTAAGGAAGTAGTGGATGCATTGTTGATCATTTTCCAGGTTTCTGTAGACTCTCTAACAGTCCCTGCAGATTGGAGGGTGGTTAATGACACTCCAATATTCAAAAAGGGAAGTAGAGAGAAAACAGGGAATTATAGACCGGTGAGCTTAACATCAGTAACAGGGAAAATTCTTGAGTCCATTGTCAAGGATTTTATGGCAGAGCATTTAAAAAGGAGGAGCAGGATCAGACAGAGTCAGCATGGATTTATGAAGGGGAAATCATGCTTGACGAATCTGTTGGAATTCTATGACGATGTAATCAGTAGAATTGACAAGGGGGAGCCAGTCAAAGTAGTATATTTGGACTTTCAGAAAGCGTTTGACAAAGTCCCACATAAGAGATTAATATGCAAGATTAAAGTGCATGGGATTGAGGAAAGTGTATTGAGATGGATAAGAAACTGGTTGGCAGAGAGGAAACAAAGAGTAGGAATTAATGGGTCCTTTTCAAGTTGGCAGGCAGTAACTAGTGGGGTGCCACATGGATCGGTGTTGGGACTCCAGCTATTCACAATATATATTAATGATTTGGATGAGGATACAAAATGTAACATCTCCAAGTTTGCATATGTACCAAGTTGGTGGGGTGGCAGGGGTTGAGGGGGGGAGTGTGGGTGAATTGTGGCAAGGATGCAGAGATCCTTCGGCATGATCTGGACAGGTTTGGTGAGTGAGCAAACCAATGGCAGATCCAGTATAATTTGGATAAATGTGAGGTTATTCACTTCGGAAGCAAAAACAAGAAAGCAGACTACTACCTGAATGGTTGTAAATTGGGAGAGGGGTGTGCAGTGGGACCTGGGTGTCCTTGTGCACCAGTCGCTGAAGGTAAGCATACAGGTGCAGCAGGTGGTAAAGAAGGCAAATGGTATGTTGGCCTTCATTGCAAAAGGTTTTGAGTACAGGAGCAGGGATGTGTTATTGCAGTTATACAGGGCCCTGGTGAGGCCACACCGAGAATATTGTGTGCAGTTTTGGTCTCCTTTTCTGACGAAGGATGCTCTTGCTCTCAAGGGAGTGCAGTGAAGGTTTACCAGGCTGATTCCGGGGATAGTGGGTCTGATGTATGAGGAGAGATTGACTAGGTTGGGATTGTTTACGCTGGAATTCAGATGAATGAGGAGGGATCTCACAGAGACTTACAAAATTCTAACAGGACTGGACAGGGTAGATGCAGGGAAAATGTTCTCAATGGTGGATGTGTCCAGAACCGGGGGTCACAGTATGGGGATTTGGCTTAGACAATTTAGGATGAAGATGAGGAGATATTTCTTTACCCAAAGAGTGGTGACCTTGTGGAATTCATTACCACAGGAAGTAGTTGATGCCAAAACATTGAATGTATTCAAGAGGCGACTAGATATAGCACTTGGGGCGAATGGGATCAAAGGTTATGGGGAGAAAGCAGGATTAGGCTATTGAGTTGGGCAATCAGCCATGATCATGAAGAATGGCAGAGCAGGCTCGAAGGGCTGAATGGCCTCCTCCTGCTCCCATCTTCTATGTTTCTACGTTTCTTAATTAAAGTGAATGGGATTGGGGGTAGTGTACTGAAATGGATTGAGAACTGGTTGGAAACAAATTGTAGAAACAAGCAGGTCATTTTCTGAGTGGTAACTAGTGTCTCATGGTGTAATGCAGGAATCAGTGCTTGGACACCAGCTCTTGACAATGTATGTCACTGATCTAGATGAGGGAATGAAACGTAATATCTCCAAGTTTGCAGATGACATAAAGTTGGGGTGGAAGGATGAACTATGAAGATAATGCAGAGATGCTTCAGAATGATTTTAACATGGAACCATAGAATCCCACATTACAGAAGAGGTTTTTTAGCCCATCAAATCTGCACTGACTGAACTATCCTAAATCTGCACAGGTCCCACTTTCTAGGATTTGGCTCATATCTTTGATCATTATCAAATTTCAGCTGCTCATCTGAGTACTCATTAGAAGTTCCCTCTAATACCTCCTGGGCAGTGCATTCCATATCTACATGACCATCTTGGTGAAAAAAATAATTCCTCAATTCCGTTCTAAACCTCCTGTCTTTCAACTTAAAATTATGTCACATTGTTATTGACCCTTCAACTAAAGGGAACAGCTGCTTTCTATCCACCCTACTCATGCAACCTCATAGTCTTACACATCTCAATGAAACACCACTGCACCCCTTCCGTTGCAATGACATCTTTCCAATAGCACAGTGGCCAGAGCTGCACACAGTACTCCAGCTGTGGTTTAACTAAAGTTTTGTATAGCTCCAACATAATTCTAAAATTACATAAAGAACTGTGGATGCAGGAGATCTGAAGCAAAAACAGAAATGGCTGGAGAAACTCAGCAGATCTGTCAGCATCTATGGGAAGAAAGCAGAGTTAACATTTTGAGTCCAGTGACTCATCAACAGAACTATTTGGAGCTAGGAAAATGTGGTATTTATATTGAAGCCAAAGTGGAGTAGGCTGGGGGAAGTAGAGAGGTGCATGGATAGGTGAGTCAAGCTCAGAGAGAAACAAATGTATGAAAGAACAAAAACAAAGTTGCTGGAAAAGTTCAGTAGGTCTGGCAGCATCTGTGAAGGAAAAAACAGTTAACGTTTCGGGTCCGGTGACTCTGACAGTTCTGAAGAGGGGTCACCAGACCCGAAACGTTAACTCTGTTTTTTCCTTCACAGATGCTGCCAGACCTGCTGAGCTTTTCCAGCAACTTTGTTTTTGTTCCTGATTTACAGCATTTGCAGTTCTTTCGGTTTTTAAATGTACGAAAGAGATAGGCAAACACGCTATTGTGTTCCCACACCAACATTTCTGTCACAGGCCAGCTGCAGTGTCCAGCCCATCTCAACGGAATTTCAAAAGACAACATCTCACTTTCCACTTGGGGACCCTGTGCCTCACAGACTCATCATCGAGTTCAACAACTTTAAAGCCTGATTCCAACCTTCCATGTCTTTTTACCCACCCCACACCCAGTCCTGTTATGACATGAGTTGCTTTTAGCACAGCCAACCCATTCTCACGTACTCCTACATCCATTATCACATTATTTGTTCTGAGGAAGGGTCACCGGACTCAAAACATTAACTCTGATTTTTTTCTTCACGGATGCTGCCAGAACTGCTGAGAATTTCCAGCAACTTCTGTTTTTGTTCCTGATTTAAATCATCCACAGTTCTTTCAGTTTTTATGACATTATTTGGGCTGCATCAGCACAGCTAGCCGATATCCTCACTCTTAGCTCTTATCATCACTTGTTCAGCTTTTCTTTTGGCCTGGCTTGCTATCTATAATCTCCTTATTTAGCTACCCATTTCATAGAGTCTGTGTCCACCTATTTGTTCACCTCCCCTTCACCCTCCCCACCCTGACCACTTTGGCTTTAGCATAAATAATACCTTTTCCTAGCTACTAACAGCTCTGCTGCAGAGTCATCTGACTTGAAATATTAACTCCACTTTCTTCCTAAAGATGCTGCCAGACCTGCTGAGTTTCTCTGGCAATTTCTGTTTTTGCTCAACATAATTTTCCTGCTCTTATAATCTGTGCAATGACTGACAAAGGCAAATGTCCATATGCCTTCTTAACTATCCTATTACCCTAATCTTCAGGCATGTGTGGACAAGCACCTCAAGATCTCTGTTCAGCTGAGCTTCCTAGTGTCCTGCCATTCATTGAGTACTCCCTTGTCTTGTTATGTTTTCCAAAGTTCATCACCTCACACTTCTCAGGATTAAATTCCATCTGCCACTGATCTGCCCATCTGACAATACATTTTTATACTCCTGTGACCTAACACAGTCATCCTCACTTTCAACATCCAACCAATCTTCATGCAATCTGCAGACTTACTTACCATACCTCCCAAATTCTAACCTACATCACTTATGCATATCATGAACCATAAGAGACCAGCACTGATCCCTATGGTACACCTCTGGACACTAGTCTCCAGTCACATAAACAACCTTCTGTCTCCTACCACTAAACCAATTTTGGATTCAACTATACAAATTAACCCTGGATTCCATTTGTTTTTACTTTGTTTGTTAGTCTTCCACGTGGGACATTGTCAAAAGCTTTACTAAAATCCAAATAAACTACATCAATTGTATTACCCTCATGTGGAAACTTGGTCACCTCCTTGAAAAATTCAATCAAAATTGTTAGGTATGACCTCTACCTGACTATCCCAGCTCAAACTTTGCTTTTCCAAGTGGAGATTAATTCTCTCCTTCAGAATATTTCCCAGTAGTTGCCCTATCACTGATGTGAGATTCAGTAGTCTTTAATTCTGTGATTTATCTCTACCATTCTTCTAGAAGAGAGGACTCAAGTACGGGAGCAGCAATATTTTCTAGCAATTATACAGGGCCTTGGTGAGACCACACCTAGTGTGTTGCTTGCAGTTTTAGTTGTCTTATATGTGGAAGGGTGTTCTGGCTGTTGACAGAGTACAATAAAAGTTTACAAGAATGATTCCAGGGATGGCAGTACTGATGTACGAAGAGACACTGGATTGGTTAGGTTGATATTCGCTGGAGCTTCGATGAATGAGGTTGGGGGTTTGTGAGGAGGTGGGTAGACTGGAAGGATTTCATAGAAACCTATAACAATCTAACAGAACTAGACAGGGCAAACATAGGAAGGATGATCCTGATGTCTGGGGCCTCCTGAACAGGGGATCACAATCTATGGTTATAAGGTAGGCCACTTAGGACTGAGATGAGGAGTATTCTCTGCCATAGATAACAGTTGAGGGCAAAACATTGGGTGTTTTCAAGGAGGAGCTGGATATAGTTTTAGATTGAAATGGATCAAAGGATACGGGGAGAAAGCAGAAGTGTAGGGTATTGAGCTGGAAGATCAGCCATGATCACATTGAATGGTGGAATTGGCTCCAAGGGTCGAATGGTCTACTGGTCCAATTTCTTCTATGTTTCTATGTTGCCAATAAATGTATGTGCAGAATGGTCTGCCACCATTCTATAGTTAAGATTTCTATACAAATTATTTTTATGTATTTCAACTGTAAGAGATTTTCTCAGTCTCTCAGAGAATTCCAAACTGACTCAATGTTTTATGCAGTTTGACCTCATTAAATGTTGCTTAGAAAGTTCTTATAAATTGTTGGATTTAAATTACTCTCAATTCAATTCAAAATGTTAATGACTGGTTCCAATGCGTCTGACAATCCCATAATACTTTTCTGATTGAAATGTGAGTCTTGGATCTTACCTCCAAAATATTTGCTTGAAGATGATGAAAGAACACTTCACACTGCTTAGGCTGAACTATGCTGCCTGCATCTCACCGTTCTGACTGTGCCGTGCTTTGTAACTGGAGAAAAGGATCACCGTCAATACATAGCTAGACAG
Organism: Rhincodon typus; assembly: GCF_021869965.1. Taxonomy (NCBI): domain Eukaryota; kingdom Metazoa; phylum Chordata; class Chondrichthyes; order Orectolobiformes; family Rhincodontidae; genus Rhincodon; species Rhincodon typus. The sequence continues at coordinate 17,550,768 of NC_063334.1, read as the reverse complement.
AAAAAGACACTCTCACATTTATTAAGCTATCTCAGAGAGGCAAACTATGTGAGTCTCCAACCCAGTACTGATAAATTATTTTAAATCTCATCAAATCTGCCAGTTTTGACCAGCACAGTGGCTCAGTGATTAGCACTGCTGCCTCACAGCGCCAGGGACCCGGGTTCGATTCCACCCTCGGGCGACTGTCTGTGTGGAGTTTGCACGTTCTCCCCGTGTCTGCGTGGGCTTCCACCAGGTGCTCCAGTTTCCTCCCACAGCCCAAAGATGTGCAGGCTAGGTGGATTGGCCATGGTAAATTCTCTGTAGTGTTCAGGGATGTGTAGATTAGGTGGGCTATAGGAGGATGGGTCTGGGTGGAATGCTCTGAGTGTTGGTGCGGACTTGCTGGGCCAAAAGGCCTCTTTCCACACTGTAGGGATTCTATGATTATTGACTGTCGCTTCATTTGTGGATGATGTCTACTCAGGATTGTTGGTTTCTGCTGTGGGCCTTTATGTGACTGGACCTACAGTCTTCAGGCAACTGGGGCAAGACCTTATACGGGATAATGGGATCTGGAATGCAGGATTTGGTTTCTTTTCTTTCCTTCTCTGCACTACTCTGTCTCATCGTGAGGATATTTGGACTTAAAGCAGGATGCAGCACGGTGGACAATTTGATAACAAGCACCTCCCATTAATTAACATCTAACTTATTAAATTAGATTAACAATTAATTAATATCAGCAAGTTAATATCAATTAAACTCAGTTGAACACACATTCAAAAATTAGTAGGAACCCACCTCTGCACAAGCTACTTCCATACATGTTGCTGATTGACTTTCTACTGTCTCTTGATGAGATTCAGCAAATGATTGTGGGCTTACAGAGTTCCCTAAGAAATGCTGTGATATGTGCTGAAGGATTTTGTTCTTACTCTAAGGATTTTGCATTTGGAATATGGCATGACAGGAAGAGTGAGCAAAAGCACAGGTTTACAGTCTGTGAGAATTCTTCAATTGTGTTTGCTTTTTAGGCTGTTTGATTACTTCACTGTTCCTTGATACTAAAGATCTGTTATAACTGGCACTAGGATGACGTTGATGCTCTAATAGGGGAAATCAGTTCCGCAGAGCACAATAGATCATCATCAGCATTTTATTTCAAGGTCAGTGGACATTGGCAGCCTTATCTTGTTGACTACAAAATGTCACCGGGATCTACCAATGACATATATTTCTGAGAACAAATATTTCCCTATCTCTGAGAAGCTTCCTATTCCTCAGGTGGTATATTCTTTGGCCGCATTAACATTCACTATGCTGACTCACACTGTGTATCACTAATTAATGTATCTTTCATTGTTGGCTAAACTAGAGGGCATGGAGACCAGATGGAGAACACTTTCTGTCAAATTTACTAGAAGCTCTCTAGTATTATCGAATAATGGTGTACAAGGACATAACGAATATGTCTGAAACTATTCTATCTCCTTATTCCACTGTTCTACTTTATCAGAGGCACTGCCACATTTATTTTAAGCAGCTTCACAGTTTACACAAGAAGGGTCTAGGCCCGAAACGTCAGCCTTCCAGATCCTCTGATGCTGCTTGGCCTGCTGTGTTCATCCAGCTCTACACCTTGTTATCTCAAAGTCAAGGTGTTTGGTTTAATTTAGTGCAAATTCAGCCTAAAGTTGCAATTCAGCCATACATTTATCTCATGTTTGAAAAAGCAAGTCAATCTTTACCACCATTAAAATAATCCTGTTTCACATGACACTAACTTACCGTTTTTGACGTTAATATTGAGCGCTATTAATGAGGAGATGATGCATTTTTCCCAGCCCATCTCACGAGGATGAAAGTTTCCCTTCTCAGGGTTGAGCTGGCTAAATTTTCTCAATAAAATGAGCCAAAGATTTTCAATTTCCATTCCAAACTCATGCCATAACATGACACTTTTTACTTAGATCTAAGAGCATTGATAGTAAATTTGTTTTATTCATTTCTGAGACATATAGGCAGATTTATTTATTTATGGGCTTATACCATAAAAAACACCCATGCAGAAAATCGGAGATCTAATTCATGTGAAGCTGTCGATTGTTTCTGACTGGTTCTAGTGACACAATATTTTGAGAAGTTCAGTTTAGTTTCAGTGCATTCCTTCTTTCAACCAATCATTACACATTCTATATGACTCTCGCTGATCTTTGTGTTAAATATAAAATGCCTAAGGGACAACCTGATGGAGGTCTACAAAATTATGAGAGGCATGGATAGGGTGGATAGTCAGGGACTTTTTCCCAGGGTGGAAAGGTCAACTGTAAGAGGGCACAGGTTCAAGGTGAGAGGGGGGAAAGTTTAGGGGAGAAGCATGGGGAAAACTTTTCACGTAGAGGGTGGTGGGTGCTTGAAATGTGCTGCCAGTGAAGGAGGTGGAAGTAGGCAGCTTAGCACTGTTTAAGGCATATCTTGATAGACACATGAGCGTGAGGAGAACAAAGGGATATATAGTACACATGGGCAATGCATAATGAGTCTAAGTAAGGTTTAGGAATTGGCACAGGGTTGATGGGCCGAAGAGCCTGTTCCTGTGCTGTATTGTATTTATTGCATTGTACAGAAACAGAAAATGTAGAAAATACTTATCAAGTTAGGCAGCAACTGTGATAGAGGATGGTGGAAGTAATGTTTCAGGTCAATAATCTTTCTTCAGAATCAGGAAGCAGTTACAAATGAACAACATCTAAAAGAAAAGCATTCAACGAGAAAGCTAATGGAGGAAAACAAGTAGAAGTATTAAATGATGAAGGACAGGAGACAATTACATAAGAACTGACAATGGTGTAAGGGAAAGGGAAAAAGGCAAATCAAATGGGAAAATGAGAAATATATAAGATGTTTACAAACCTGGAGGATGTGTGAATGGTCTCAGCAGAATAACAGAGGGAGAAAGGAGCATGGAATAACTCAAAGCAGCTAGCTCCATGCTGAGTTGGGAGTGTGGTGGAAGGAAAAGACAGATGATTCAAGGGTTACCAAAAAGAACTGGAGAAAACACAAATACAAAAGAAAAATGCTATGAATGATGGAAGTCTAAAAGAGAACCAAAAAAATCCCGGAAATACATCTGAGAGAGAAACAGCATTAATGAGCAGAATCTTCCAGGCCTACTCAGAGATTTTAGAAAGTTTAGCAAGGAGCTTAATTACGTGGGAGGCAAAAACTCAGTTCCCTGACGGCTGATTAATATTTTGATAATAAGTTCTCTGAGACTTCAGGAAGGTCAGTTTTCATAGACTCATAGACTCATATAGTTCGGAAACGAACCCTTCGGTCCAATTCATCCATGCCGACCAGGTTTCCCAAGCCGAACTTGTCCCATTTGCCTGTGTTTGGCTCATATCCCTCTAAAAATTTCCTATTCCTGTATCTATCCAAATGTCTTTTAATTAACTGCACCTGCATCTACCACTTCCTTTGGCCATTCATTCCATACTTGCACCGCCTTCTGTATGAAAAAGTTACCCCTCAGGTCCCTTTTAAATCTCTCCTCACCAGACCTTTAGCAGTTGTTTGCATGTTATGAATATTCATTAATACTCTAACCTTCAGCAATTACGTTTGTGGGTGCGATATTAGTTGACAAATGTGGGAAACAAGTATGTTCATAAGGTCGGATGTATATATTTTATACATACATAATTGAGGCATAGAATTCTTTCCTGAATCTCTGGGGTGAAGCCTCTGCTGGTCCACCAGCTCATTAGAAGTATCAGTCATATTGCATTCTTGCTTGTTGTAATTAAGCACTTACATTGTAAGGGGTGAAGGCTAGCCTGTGCAGGCAAGGTCGCCAAACTGCTTGATGCCAACAAACTTGAACCCGGGCTAGGCAAGTGAAGCTCAAATAAAAAGGGGTCTGACATGAAAAGAGGGCTGAACAGAATTGGCTCATAGAAATGTGGTCCAAATGGAACTTAAAGGATTTCTTTATTGGGGGCACTGGAAAGATCCTACGGACTGGAGGGAGCAAACTGGGATGCAGAGGGACGAGTTACAGTTATAAATGTGGGAGGACAAGGAAAAGTGGATCTGCCCATTAAAATTGGAGAACACAATGGGATAATTGTGTGTGTTGGGGAGATAAAACAAGCAGGTAAAATGAATAGGGGGTGGTGTAAGGGTAAGGCTGGGCATGGAGAACTGGAGAGATGGGAGTGGGATCAGGATAAAGAGCAGGAATATTTAGGAGAAATATTGAAATGGCCAGTGGTCATGGGGGAAATTGCAGAACAGAGGGGACTCCTAATGGAATGTTCTTATGAAAGAAGGCCATCTACAGTTATGAGGGAATGTATATCTTAGATGGAGAGTATAAAAAGGTTTGCGACTGAAAGGAAAAGTTTATCACCACCATCTTTCTCTAAATCAGTTTTCAAATAAGGCCTCTCAGAGCAACTGCAGTGCAAATGGGAAGGACCCCATTCTGTTTGCACATGTTCCTGTGGAGTACCAACAAACCCAACCAAGGCAATCAAAACAGAAACTGAACAATGTCATTACATGAGTCCTTAAAGGGCTTTGCAATGAATTGAAGGGTTCACTGCAGAATAGAGTCAAACATACTCTTACAACCTTTGAATATCCAACATCCTACCTTGTTCCATCATTTTCTAACCTTTGAAGAGAAAGGTACTGAAGAATCACCAACAGTGGTGGAGATGCTGGAGGGATGATTCCGCACTCAGCTGTGTATGACCATGCACAGGTTTATGTATGTGAAAGTTAAGGACATGGGAGTGCAAACTTTATGCAGGCAGTAGATTCTAACTATGTAGGCAAAGGATGAAAGATGGAGTAACTGAATGTTTGTGGATGTGGTGCCAATCAAGCGGGCTGCTATCTCCTGGATGGTGTCAAGCTTGTTGAGTGTTGTTAGAGTAGCACTCATCCAGGCAAGTGGAGAGCATTCCATCACACTCCTGACTTATGCCTTGTAGATGGCAGACAGGTATTGGGGAGTTAGGAAGTGAGTTATTTGCTGCAGTATTTCTTGCCACTGACCAGTTCTTGTAGCCACTATTTATATGGCTAGTCCAGTTCAGTTTCTGGTCAATGGTAACCTCCAAGATGTTGATAGTGAGGAATTCAGTGATGCTATCACCAATGAATATTAATTGTTAGAGATTGTGTGTTTTTGGAGAAGATCATGGCCTGGCATTTGTGTGGTGCAAATTTTACTCACCAGTTTTCAGCCCAAGCCTGGATATTGTCCAGATCTCATTGCATTTGGACACAGACCCTTTCATCATTTAATCTCTCATGCCCTCTACCTCATCACAGAACATTTCCTTTCTTCTTTTTCTGACCCTTCTCCCTATCAGTGCTCAAAACTTACTGAATTTCTAATTATTTACAGTTCCAATGAGAGGTCCCAGGCCTGAAAAGGTAACTTTGTTTCTCTCTCCACAGATGCTAAGTATTTCCAGAATTTTCTTTTTTTTTTCAAATTTGAGAAATAGCAACTGTTTCATATCTTTCTGAGAAGGAGCATTTTACGGTCTGGGCCCGTGGTGGACATTGAAAATATTCAGCTAATTTTACAAAAACATTTAACCCTGCAGGCTAAAGAAAATCTTTAGATCCACCAGTTATGAGGATTCCCAACTCAAGCACCAGCCCACAGATTTAACAGTCGAATGAATTTTGTTGAGGTCGAGCTTCATGTGAAATGTAATGCTTTTGGATAATGCCAGTCATAGTCAACAGTTAGCTGAGAAAGAGGAACAGCCCAGTGTAGATCCTTGGTGGACATCAGAGGGAACAGCCTGGGAATAAGCTGAAAAGCTAATACAAATGATACATTGACTCTAAAGAGATGGATAAGAATGGAACCATGTCTGTCCTACTCAGCTGGATGACAATGAAGAGTAGTTGAAGGTGTCTCGCAAGTCAAAAGTTACAGATAGGTTAAGAAGAATAATGAGGGACCATTTAGTTCATTCTGTGATGATTCTGTCACTTTAAGAGGCTTTGTTCTTTTTAAGAGAGGTTGTAAGACTGAGGTACAGAGCTGTCTCCAGGAAAGTGAACAGTTTGTGAGGATTTGGGTTTTTTTTTAAAGTTGGAAGCAGCCTGGGTGTCACCAGCTCTCACAGACCAGGCTTTCTAGTTTTTCTTGTAGTTTTTAGGTGTGGTTTTAAGCAGAAGCCTTTGGGATCTCAAAAGAGTTGGAGGCTTCAGTGAATGATTTCTAGATACTCTTTTCTCTGAGTCTTTTCTTGATGGTTTTTCTTTCTGGATTGTAGAATTTCATGTAAGAATCTGTGTCTGAATTTGCCAAATTGCCAAGAGGTGTGTTTAGGGGATGTTGCTAAATTGGAACAGTTAATTAGTAAAAGGTATTGTGTTTATTATTGGGTTATGTTTTTCAATAGTTAAGTCATTCCAAATTCCTCTTCTTTTGTTTGTATTTTCATTATAGCAATTAAATAAATTGTGTTTTGCTTAACGTCAGGTAGTTTTATCAGTCGCATTGCATCTGGAACACGGGACTTCACATCCACCTTTAAAATAAGAAAAAGTTAGGGTCTAGGCTAGATTCTTAAAATATTTTGAGGGGGTCTGGTCTGGTCCATAATGATTCATCGAAGGCAGAAGTTAACGGTGTAGAAGGAGAGGACAAGGAAAACTCTAATATGGATCTGGGATCAAATAAATGAAAATGGGTGAGGGTGGTAATGCAGGGGATAGGGCAGATGTTACTGTATGTAATCTCTTTTTCCGTGATAGCACCCTTGCCATTTAGTCAGAAAGTTGTGCATTCAAGTTTTAGTCCAGAGACTTGCTCATCTCATCTCGATAGATATTTCCAGCAGTGTTCAGGGGAGCATGCGTAATTAGAATTAAACCACCTTTCGGTGAAACGGTAACCAAAATCTCACTTGACCTCTCAAGTGAATAACAAATATCTCCTGGCAAAAATAAAACAAAGAACTGTGGATGCTGGAAATCAGCAACAAAAATAGAAATTTCTGGGAAACTCAGCAGGTCTGGCAGCATGTGTTGGAAGAAAGCACAGTTGATGTTTTGAGTCTCGTGATCCTTCTTCAGAAAGAAGATCTCATGGCATTTGACAAAGATAAGGAGAGCAGTTGTCATGACTGCTTTAATCTATTTATCCCTCAGCCAACATCAATTACAAAGCAGTTTCTTTACTGTTTGTGGGCCTTCACTCTAAACGTTGCGCTGCAACAACAAACTCACAAAAAATGGACAATAATGATACAATCTATTTTGGCAGTGTTGGTTTAGGGAGAAATATTTACCAGGATCCCTTGTTTTTCTTAAATAGCATTTTTTTTTACTGTTCACCTTGAAAGATGGACTGTTCTCAGTTTAATATCTCATCTGAACGATGACACTTCTGCCAGTTGCACTCAGCATTTTCTTTCGTTCATGGGATGTGGACATCACTGGCTGGTCAGCATTTGTTGCCTGTCCCTAGTTGCCCTCGAGAAGGTGGTGGTGAGCTGCCTTCTAAAACTGCTGCAGCCCATGTGCTGTAGATAGTACCAAAATGTCACTAGGGAGGGAGTTCCAAGTTTTTGACTCAACGACAGTGATGGAATGACAATATATTTCAAAGTCGAGATGGTGAGTGGCTTGGAGGGGAATTTGCAGATGGTGGTGTTCTCATATATCTGCTGCCCTTGTCCTTCTGGAAATAAGTAGCCAGGGGTTTGGAAGATGCTGTCTAAGGATCTTTGATGAATTTCTGCGGAGCATCTTATAAATAGTACACACTTTACTACTGCTGAGAATTGGTTGTGGAAAAAGTGGATGCTTGTGGATGTAGTTCCAATCAAGCGGGCTACTTTGTCCTGAAAGGTGTCAGGCTTCTTGAGTGTTGTTGGGGCTGCACTCATCCAGGCAAGTGGGGAGTATTCCATCACACTCCTGACTTGTGCCTTGGAGATGGAAGACAGGCTTTTGGGAGTTCAGGAGGTGAGTTACTCACTGCAGTGTTCCAAGCCTCTGGCCTGCTCTTGGAGCAACTGTATTTATAATGAGGGTCCAGTTGAGTTTCTGGTCATTGGTAACCTCCAGTATGTTGATCATGTGCAATTCAATGATTGTAATGCCATTGACTATCGTGGGGCAGCTGTTAGATTGTCTCTTATTGGAGATGGTCATTGCCTGGCATTTGTGTGGCATGATGTTACTTGCCACTTGTCAGCCAAAGTCTGGATATTGTCCAGATCTTGTTGCATTTGGGCATGGACTGCTTCAGTATCTGAGAAGTCATAAATATTGTGCAATAGTCAGTAAATACCCCCAATTCTGACCTTATGATGGAAGGAAGGTCATTGATGAAGCAGCTGAAGATGGTTGGGCCTAGGACACTATCCTGAGGAACTCCTGCAGAGATGTGCTGGAGCTGAGATGACTGAGCTCCTACCATTATCTTCCCATGCACCAGGTATGACTTCAACCAGCAGAAGGTTTTCGCCCAGATTCACATAGATTCCAGTTTTAACTAGCTGTTGATGCCACACTCGATTGAATGCCACCTTGATGTCAAAGGCATTCACTTTCACCTCACCTCCGGATTATAGCTGTTTTTTGTCCATGTTTGAACCAAGGCTGTAATGAGATCAGGAGCTGAGTGGCCCTGATGGAACCCAAACTGGGCGTCACTGAGCAAGTTATTGCTGAGCAGGTGCTGCTTGATAGCACCGTTGATGACACCTTCCATCACTTTACTGATGATCGAGAGTAGACTGATGGGGCGGTAATTGGCCAAGATGGATTTGTCCTTTTGGTTTATTGGACATACCCGGGCAAGTTTCCACATTCGTTGGGTAGATGCCAGTGTTGTAGCTGTACTGGAACAGCTTTGCTGGGTGTGTGGCAGTTTCTGGAGCTCCAGTCTTCAGTACTGTTGCCAGAATATTTTTAGGGTCCATAGCCTTTATAGTAACAAGTGCCTCCAGCCATTTCTTGATATCACATAGAGTTAATCGAATTGACTAAAGACTGGCATCAGTGATGCTGGGGACCATTGGAGGAGGCATGAGATATGCATGTCAATGGAAAAGCTAAAATGTATTGGCAATCTCTAATTGTCCTTGAGAAAGCGGTGGTGAGCCACCTTCTTGAATTGCTGCAGTTTGCTTGTAAATGGATTTCCACTGTGCTGTTAAGTCGGATGTTCCAGGATTTCATACACTTACCATGAAGGAATGGTAGTTTATTTCCAAGTCAAGTTGGTATGTGGCTTGAGGGGAAGGTGCAAGTGCTGGCATACTTGTGTGCCTGCTTCTCCTCTCCTTCTCTGTAGTGTTGGTCACTGATGCAGTTGAAGAAACCCTGGAGAATAGCTGCACTGCCTGTTGTATATATTGTGTGCTGCTACCACAATGCATCAGTGGTGGAGGGAGTGCATGTTTACAATGTATGGTGATGAGTCAATCAAACAGGCTAATATGTCCTGGATACTTGTATACGTCCTTTGTAACCTCCTTACGTCCTCTTCACAACTTACTTTCCACCAGTCTGTGTGCCATCAGTTGGAAAGACTGCTTTTGTTTCATTTTGGACTGTGGACTAAAATAGGAGGACGTACTGCTCCAAACCAAGGAAACTGTACAAGACGTTTGCAGTTTTAAAAACAAGTTAATAGAACGCATTGTAAGCTGGATTTAAGAGGGTGCCACATTTGAGCAGTGATGAAATATAAAATCCAGTTAAATCGGGACTGCCTGTGCAACTTTGCCCAGACACAGTCTTTTCATGGGCTTTTCAAACAACACCAGTTATTGTGAGCTCAGGAGGGCTCAGCATAGTAATAACCACAGGATGAATTTCTGGCTACAGTCTTGTATGTAAATAATACGGCAGAAATATCCAGCATGTAAACAGAGGGCATCTGTCTCTCTGGCTGTCCATCTCCCTTACCTTGCCTCTGTGAGCTGCTCCCTCTGCAAATCCCATTGTACTTTTGTTGTGTGTCTATACTTATGTATATAGACATTTTAAGAAACATTTAGAGTTTAGATATTTTCTAATCAACCTGTTCAGAGATGTTATAACACAACCCTAGATCAAGTGGAACTTGAACCCAGTCCTCCAGGCTCAGAGATAGGGACATAACCACTGCATCACCAATCCCTAAGGGGTAGAGTTCAAGTTATAGAGTTACAAATTAGCAATTAAACAGTTTGATTGCATGAAATAGTTATTTTCTTGTTAATAGGAAAAAACTTGTGTGCATATTCCTTTAACATGAATTAGACAGCTGGATGATAGTCACCATATTCTGATCAGATGGTAAAGCTGCTCTCACAGTCCTGACTATAGATACACAAATGCCCCTGTGCACTACAGGCACTGCGTAAGTGGGTTATTTTTACACAGTGTTGATTATAGATACATAAATACTGCACAGATCATGTACACTGCATATGTGGTTTAAAGATACGCAGTACTGATGGTAAATATGTAAACACTGTGTTGCATAGGTTATATATTTGATCCATAGCTGTTGAACCTTGTGAATGTGAGTTGTATAGAAAGCATTTTTGCTGAACAGTCCACATTAGTTCTTACCTATGATCTACCTTTTTGGGCTCTCTTTACACCTTCAATGGGCAGACAAACAATGTGTGTTCTGCACTCGATTGATACATTGAGAACTTAATCCAACTTATTGAAGGAGTTCCAGTGGTGATAAACGTGTCACCATGAGAGCAGATATTTCTCTTCTTCCAGCTTGAATATACATGTTCTTCTTACCAGCAATAACTCACTTTCCATATAAGAAGGGCAAGTTTGATATTTGAATCACACTAATATGTCGTGAGATCAAGCAAGGCTGCATCTGAGCCTTGTGTTTGAACTATGCAAACAGGTCCCTCTCTCTCCATTCATTGACTGTTTTATACTTCTGCAACTTGTCGTTGAAGTGTATAATTCGCAAAAGTCTAAATTGGAAACAAATGATTGTTTATTAACATTTATATATTATATATAAATTAATGGAGACCCAGATTTCCCTTTATTGTGTTGGCATTTCTTCTGCACTAGTTTCCTAACTCAAATTGGTAGCTGATTGTTACTTTGAATGGAGTTCACTGGCAGTGATCATCAAGCAATAGACCAGATCCAGATAAAAAAAAGTGTACATGTTAAATTGCTCAGCTTTCAAATAAAGCATGTGTTAACATTAAAACTTCAAACTCTATTACTTGTAAGTATCGCAGTTTTAAATTTTATAAACGATTTATATGCCTCTCATTAGCTTACATTGACATATAAACTGTTATATTGTTGAACTGTCTTATTATAATTCCCAAAATGTCAATGCCTCTTACTTCTGTTTGCCTCTTCTAACAATAAGTCACTTAAGAGTTCTGTTTGTGTCAATGCGTAATCAGTACGGCACAGGAGCCATTCTATTCACATGACCTACATCTGAGTGAAAGTCATGAATAATGTGGTGAAAAACTCATGAATGAATCATTTTTGTGATGAATTATGGATTCTGCAGTGGAGTGTAAGAGCAGGTTACAAAGCGTGTTTGCTGTCTGTGTGCTAATCATCCTGGTTCAGTAATTGGTGCTATCGAAGTAGTCATCAAGAGATATCGAGCTCGTAACGCAACTCTTTCAGATTGAAGTCTAACATTTGCAAAAACAGTGCAAATAAATCCGTTATTATTTATTGCCTTGTAAAATATTTTGTCCCACGTATGTTCAATAAATTCAATGCAGAAGAGTATTGAATTTGGTCTAAGCCACTACAAACTTAAATTCTGCACTGTGCTTCATCACTACTTTTAGTTGTGGTTAACTCAGAACAGATTCTGTGTGACATTATACTTCATGTCTGCCCTTAAATTGTCCTTGTGAGAAGTGGTTGCCATGAAAGATGAATTGAGTGACTTAGCCTAGTTTTTAGTGTCCAGCTCTGAAACTCTTTGTTTGAAATATTTTACAGAAAACCTATCAAAATGGGAGACAAAGAAGATAAGTCATTCTTCTTAGAGCAGAGAAAGTTATGGTGGGCTTTTAATTTAATGATGCTTTCAAAATCATGAAGGGTTTTGATCAAGTAAATAAAGAGAAACATTTTTTATTGAACTGGGTCTGTAACTGGAGGGAAAGGTGTTTGGAGGATTATTGGCAAAAGAATTAGAGAGAAGAAGAGGAGATCATCTCTTAGGCAGCAAATGTTTATAATTTTGAATTCATTGCTTGAAAGAGTGGCGGTATCTAATTCAATAGTAACTTAAAAAAATTTAGATTTAATTATTTTTTTAAAAATGTGGTATTGTGGAGAAAAAGCAGGGTAGTGGAATTAAGTGTGTAGAATTTTCAAAGAGTGAACTTAGGGATAATCAGCCAAATGGCCTTGTCAATATTGTGTGAACTTATGATCATGTAGCTAGTTTTGACATTAGCTGATGGTACAAAATGGGATACACTGGTCTTGGCCACCCATTAAACATCTCTGTTGATCTGACTCCAATGGAAACTAAATTTAGAAGAGGTGTTTTGACAGATAGCCAAATTCCTATTACGCATTTTCCACTGTTATCCAGCCTCAAAGCTCTAAACCCCCGCGAGAGAGCTGGACATGCTGAGAGGTACCCATGTGGAAGGCCACAAAAAAAAGGTCAGTTGTTTAAAGAAGGATTGTTAGAAGCTTACAATTGGCAAGAATCAAAATAGATTACAGAAAATACATATCTGTGATGTCCTGTCAAGTTAGCAGTCATTCATTTGTAGTCATGGGCCACAAACCACAATCTGTCGTCTCTACCACTTTCATCACAATGATCAAACCATTACTTAAAAGTCATTTGTACAGTCAATTCTCACTTTATAATGGAATCAGTATGTAATAAGCATCTGGGAAAACTTAAATCACTGTTGTTAAACCATTAATAGACCCATCACAGATGTGGTGCCTGAATGGGTGTGATCATCATGTTCCATCACGGAAAACAAACCAGTGCGATACTCACATTTTCCCAATTAATCCATATTAATTTGTATAATCCTCCAATTAGAGGCCACCTACAGGGACAATCATGTTGAAAATATATCTTTTAAAAGGGAATAGATATATCATTTATATATGTCAGCAACTGACCGTAATAGATAGTAACATCTGATAAAAAGGTTACAGATATCCCATGAGAATGGTTTACATTACCGTAATATATGTGAGTGTTTTTGGTGATGCAACACAATCCATCAGGGGAAAGCTCAAATAGGTATCAAAGTCAGTCCTGAAATTAAGATACAACCCTTAACTCACATTTTGCAGAATTTCAGTTAATCCAACACATTCCTATTAGCTTCTAAAAATGTGCAATGCAATGTTGAGTTACTGCAAATTAGCAAATCTCAGCAGCTCATATTTAAGCTGGCACGAGTGCATTTCTCAGAGCACTCTGGATTGTCACAGGTGCTGGACTTTAGCCAAGATATTTAACCGCACCCCTGCCTGCTTGTTCTAATGGTTTAGCTGCATTGGTCGAGGAGGAGCTCAGAACAATGACCTGAGTAATATGTCTCCCTTCATTCATAGAACCGCAAACACAGCTTAACAGCTGGTTGATACTGGCTGCATTCCTGCTTTGCCCAAATGGCTGACACATTTGCCAAAACAGCTATAATTTAAAGCTATATTATTAAATATAATTTACAGCATTCGATGGATTTGATAAGCTGCTACCCGAATGCAAGTTCTTTCTTCCTATGCACTCCCCGTTTTTCCTGAACCATTTCATTGGTGTTCTGGATTCACTGCTTGAAAGGATGGTGGTATCTGATTCAATAGTAAAGATGTTATTGCATCACAGCTCATTTATGCTAGTCGTTCACCCCTTTGCAGGGTTTCTTGGTGTCAGCATAGATTATGTGTTCAGTTCCCACTGCAGAAACCTGACCAAGACTCACGATCCATGCATTACCGAGGGAGCGCTGCTCAATCAGAGGTGAGATCTTTCAAATGAGTCATTGAGATTCTCCCCATCAGCCTTCATAGGTAAACATTAAACAATTGTTGCATGATTTAAGTAAGAGAAATGTCATTCTCCCAAGGGTCTTGGTAAATATTTATCCTCAACTAACATCACAAAAACAGATTGGTGTAATGTTTATTGATCTCTTTGTGGAAACTTACAACTATATTTACAAATTGGTAACTTTGTTTTCCACATTACAACCAAGGCACCAACAGATGAGTTAAAAGTGAATTCGTGGTGAATTGAATGCCAAGTGTTCTAATATAATTGATGGTTCATGCATAATTTTATGCCACTTTTAAAACAAACCATCAAGTAGAGAACCTATCAAAGGCTAATAAGAATGGAAAGGAAGAATTGCAAGGGGGCAAAAATAAGCAAATCATTTTGATAGGCTAAAATTGAGACAAATGTAGCAAAGCATGCACGGGAGAAGACGTTAGCAAGTAGTTTTTAGTACAATGTACAGGAAGGTAACATGCCATTATTTGCCATTTACCCGAACCCTATGAATTGAGACAATAGTTGGGACAATGATCTGACTTAGGCAGGCAAGGTAACACATTTGCTGCTTTCTTTCTCTTTTGGTATTATCGATACCAACGCACTACTCACCATTTATGATTACTAGCTATACAATTCACTCTCTGTTTAAGAGGGCTGCTAACTTAATATCAAACAATATATATACCATCATGTCTATCTGTACGAGTAGTTTCTATACAGCTTAGTTTAAGAATGTATGTGTATAATTTTTAAAGTGATCAGGACTATTACATCAGCAGTCTCCTATCTCATGACAGACAATCCTCAAATAGCAGCCTGTACCTGGTTTACTCGGCCATTTTACAAAGAAAACCTTAAAACAATAACAGAGAGAGCAGGAAAGTGGAAGGGGTAATTCTGGATGTGAGCACTGAATTTTCAATGAGGGCCAGATCATGGAGTTGGCTGTCCAAGATAAGATCGGAATGGGTGATAGATTAGTGGATATCTGCACAGTCACCATGGCAGCTCATGATGCAACACAGAACCAAATGTTTCCACAACATTTTCTATTGCCTTTAAACACAAAGGTGTTAACTCATCTTTTCTTAAATTAGCCCTCCTTTTTAATCAGATCAATCAGAGCAATGGGAATCCGAAGATGATGATGAGAAGAACTCCAATGAGGAGGAGGGCCAAGAGGGAGGAAAATTATTTCTGGTAGATTCATGGATTTGACAGCAATCCCGCACAGGAATCACAACAACTATATTCTGCCCCTATCCTAACTCATCTTCACCCACTTCTTGAAGAAGAAATAAGATCTGGATGTGTCTGGCAGGGCCAACATTTTGTGCCCATTCCTAATTGCTTTTGATTAGGTGGCAGTGACGTGTCTTCTTCAACCATTACAATTTATGGTTTAATGCTTAAGAGTTTTCAGTTTTTGACCCAGCAGCAATGAAGGAACAGTAATATATTTACTGTATGTCTTGGGCAGGAACTTGGATGTCCCTGTGTTCTCCTGCCCTTGCTTCTTTAGCTGACGGTAGTCATAATTTTGGGTGGTACTATTGAAGAAGAATTGACAAGAGGTTAAAGCGAATCTTGTAGATGGTGCACTCTGCTCCAGTAGTGTGTCACTGGTGAAGGGACTAAACGTGCGAGTGCTGAGGCACGTGTCCATCAAGTGGCGTGCTTTGACCTGAAGGCATTGAGCTTCCTCAGTATTGTTGGATTTGCATTCATGCAGGCAAGTGATGAATATTCCATCACCCTCCTGGCTTGTGCCTTGTTGATGAAAATGTTTTGGAAATTGCGGAGGTGAACCTCTGGCCACAGATTTTTAGCCTCTACCTACTTTTGTATCAACCATATTTATGTGGCTTTCTCAGTAAAGTTCTGATCAGTGGTAACCCCCCAGAATATTGGTGCTGAACAGGGATGGTGATCAGCAATGGAATGCCATTGAATATCAAAGGACGGTGGTTAGACCTGCTTTCTCATTCCCACATACAGTTCCAGCTATTTTAATTAGGTGGGACATTAGTGGATACCATTGAGGATATAACATTGGGGGTTAGGTGAGTGGCTGAGGAAATGCCCCTCTTCTCTATGGGAGCCATGGTGGAGTTTGCCAGTGACTTTTGGTTTCAGGGCCCTGGACCTTAGAGATACCTACTGAAAAACAAGATGCTTTCATCTTGCGCACTTTAAAGCTCTGAGGTCAAACCCTGAGGATGGGCAATAGCCAACATCATCTGACTCTGGAGTCAACCATTATCATTTGCAAGCAAGGCAGAAATGTTCCTTCCTAGTGCAGCCAAGCATGGAAAATTATCCTGGCTACATTTCAAACTGTCACTAACACCATCAACAAGCAAGAAGGAAAAGCTTGGTGGAAGCAACATATTGCCCTGGTGATAATATTGGAAAATTGATCTTGAAGCTAAGGTGCAGATTGCTGACTTCCAGGACCAAACTTATGTGTTGATTAATGGAAACATAATCCAATGAATTGGCCTGGGTAAGGCAAAACAAAAGCAGAAATTGGTGGAAAATATCAGCTGATCTGGCAGCGTCTGTAGAGAGAAAGCAGAGTTAATGTTTCAGGTCCACTGACCATTCTTACCAAATTTGATAAAGGGTATCTGGGTCCTTTTAGGCCCCTACATTTCATTAGCTTCCCTCTTCTTAGTCTGCTTTTCTAACCAGCGTGCTTCGAGCACAATATAAAACAACTTTTTGAAGGATTTCAGCAACTTTCTAGTTTTCATGAGAGTACAGTAATAATCAGTATGTGTTTTAAGAAGAAGGTCTTTAGGAGGCATTTCATCTGAGTGCAGCATAGGCTGCAAATGTAATTAATTTATGATGTTTGTTGATGCATTGGTTATGCTATAACCTGCTCAGCATTAATCTGTTTACTGATGCCCAGTTTGTGTTCCGTCAGGGCCATTAAGCACCTTATCACAAACGTAGTTCAAGCATGGACAAAGTTGAAATTCAGAAGTGAGGTGAAAGCGACTGCCCTTGACATCAAGGACATGTTTGAGCAAGTGCGGCATCAGGGAGACCTGGCAAAATTGGAGTCAATGGGAATTGGGGGATACTCTCCATTTCTTGGAGTCATACTGACACATAGGAAGATGGTTGTGGTTGTTGGAGGTTGGTCATCTCAGCTCCAGTACATCTCTGCAGGAGTTCCTCAGGGTAGTGTCCTAGACCCAGCCATCTTCATCTGCTTCATCAATGACGTTACTTCGAACAAAAGGACATTAGTGGCAATGGGGCAATAACTGGCCGCTCTCACTCTCTCTCTCACACGCACAGACACGCTCACACTCAAACACACGCACACACGCTCACATTCAAACACAAACACTCACACACACAGACACGCTCACACTCAAACACACACACAGACACACTCACACTCAAACACACGCACAGGCACACTCACACTCAAACACACGCACAGACACACTCACACTCAAACACACACAGACACACACACTCAAACACAGACACAGACACGCTCACACTCAAACACACGCACAGACACACTCACACTCAAACACACACAGACACACACACTCAAACGCAGACACAGACACGCTCACGCTCAAACACACACACACACTCACATTCAAACACAAACACACACACAC
>NC_063334.1:17388567-17513083 GCF_021869965.1 Rhincodon typus | reverse complement strand
GGCACTTTTCCCTGCAACCGCAGGAAGTGCTACACCTGCCCCCATACCTCCTCCCTCACCCCCATCCCAGGCCCCAAGAAGACTTTCCACATCAAGCAGATGTTCACCTGCACATCTGCCAATGTGGTATACTGCATCCGCTGTACCCGGTGTGGCTTCCTCTACATTGGGGAAACCAAGCGGAGACTCGGGGACCGCTTTGCAGAACACCTACGCTCGGTTCGCAACAAACAACTGCACCTCCCAGTCGCGAACCATTTCAACTCCCCCTCCCATTCCTCAGACGACATGTCCATCCTGGGCCTCCTGCAGTGCCACAACGATGCCACCCGAAGGTTGCAGGAACAGCAACTCATATTCCGCTTGGGAACCCTGCAGCCCAATGGTATCAATGTGGATTTCACAAGTTTCAAAATCTCCCCTCCCCCCACCGCATCCCAAAACCAGTCCAACTCGTCCCTGCCTCCCTAACCTGTTCTTCCTCCCACCTATCCCCTCCTCCCACCTCAAGCCGCACCTCCATCTCCTACCGACCAACCTCATCCCGCCCCCTTGACCTGTCCGTCCTCCCTGGACTGACCTATCCCCTTCCTAACTCCCTACCTACACTCACCTTTCCTGGCCCCATCCCCGCCTCTTCGACCTGTTTGTTTCCTCTCCACCTATCCTCTCCTCTATCCCTCTTCTATCCGCCTCCCACTCTCTCCCTATTTATTTCAAAACCCCCTTCCCCTCCCCCTTTTCTGATGAAGGGTCTAGGCCCGAAACGTCAGCCTCTCTGCTCCTATGATGCTGCTTGGCCTGCTGTGTTCATCCAGCCCTGCACCTTGTTGTCTCGGATTCTCCAGCATCTGCAGTTCCTACTATCTCTGGTGATAAATCCATATGTGTGAGCCTCTGGTGAAGATGAAATCAAATTTGCTGTGAAAGACTCCGGAATTAAATAGTTTCCAAGGACACAAGCCTAGAATATTCCTCCCTCAACATAGATTTCTGTGACCAGATCCATGCACAGTCAGGTGAATGTGAATTAAGAGATACGGATCCTTTGAGAACAGTTACAGGATTTATTAGTGAAATTACGAATTTAAGTAAATGACTGCAAGTTCATTAGTAATACCTTTCCGCTATAACATCAGGCTACTGTAGTAAGTCTCCACTCCTTCAATGACACAGTTCACCAGCAAAAGCAATTCAACATCTGCTAGAATGTTTATAGAAAAAATTAACTAAGATACTAATGACATCAATGAAACAAAGACTCTAATTTTCTCTACATCGAGCCAATATTGTCTGTTGTGTTAAGTGGATTATTCATTTCTGGAACTCAACCAAGCATTTACATTCAGGTTAACTGCAAAAATTGATGTCATGGTCATCTGTGCTAACTAATTTTGTAGATAGAGTTGCCACTTAACTGACCAAGCAATATTGAAACAACTGTAGAGGGGAGTGCGAGCCTTTTTTAATGTACATCTTTAGTACGTTGTAATAAGTAATTCTGTCTTTTTAAAAGTTTAATTTTCCAATATTTGTCTGTTTACTTACATAATATTTACATGCATGAAGTAAAGTGGATTTCACTCATCTTAAGAATGGCTGTAATTTTGAAAGCTGTAACCTGACTCATTTTTTTTTCACTGATTTTCGAATTCTCTTTGTATGTTCCTTGTTAGTTTCAACATCATTTCTAAAGACTTGCCAGACTTGCATTTGTTTATTTGTTCTGTACATATTCAATAGAATCATAGAAACTGGCCTTTCGGCCCAAGACGTCCATGCTGACCCTCCAAAGAGCATCCCACCCAGACCCATCCCCCTACCCCTTTTCCCTATAACTCACCTGATCTACACATCCCTGGACACTATGGGCAATTTAGCATGGCCAATCCACCCAACCTGCACACTTTTGCATTGTAGGAGGGAACCGGAGCACCTTGAAGATGGGAACAGGCAAGGATAAAGCATGGAGGAATGGAAGACGGATATGAGGAAACATGAAATATATGAGCCAATTTGGAGGGAGTGTAGAGGGCTTAGTTAGGAAGGTGAGGGCTCCATATTCATGATGACAATAATGTTCTATTAAATGGAAATGTCTGTTTGAACCTATTGATATTGTTGCCTACCTATATCCATTGTTGCTTTGGGTATAACTACAGCAGGGTATGACCACATCCAACCCACCTTTGCCTCCCTGTTAGGAAAATATGCTAGAATAGGCATCACTACTGGATTTGCAGAGCCAGGAACTTTACCAACCTCTAATACGTGTCTTATTGACAAAAAAAAACAGCCCAGCAACTGTTGGCCATGAAATGTTGCACAGTCAGGTGAGAACAAAAGAAGGAAGGTAACTCAGGCTTTTACCAGTCAAACAAAACAATTGCCATACATTGCAATGTATATCAGTGGCAGCACACCGAGAGTCTGTCATTTGAGGCTTCAGGTCCCACGCCAGCGACTGGAGCACATAATATAAGCTACCACTTCAGTGTGGTACTGAGGATTTGCTGTGTTATTGGAGGTGAAATCCTTCAGATGACTGTTAAATCCAGGCTTGTGTAAAATATCCCAAGGAGCTATCCAATGAAGATTCACAATTCTTACCCCTCACCAATTTCACTGAAACAGGTTGCTGTTGGGGTTGCTGCACTTCATAATTGACTGTTAAGCACTTCAGGTCATTTTGGGCTGCTATATCACTGATAATTTGTTCTTTCTTTCATTGTTGGTACAAATAGAGCAGATTTTTGTTCATGGCCTGGACTGTTGTCCTCCAGATATGCCATGATATGTGAGTTATTCTTTTTATTGACAATTGGAGAGATTTGTTTTTGAAAGCTGCTTTGTTGGTGACCTTATCCATGCCCCTCTGAATGGGTTTTCTATACACAACAAAAGTGTGATGGCTTCTGAGGAATGCCAGTGTATCTGGCATATGCCCAAGTCATGTGCGAGAGAGGTCTAGCAGTTTGGCTGAGGAATGACAACAATCATTAAACAGGCAGCTTGTGGAGTTCAGCATCAATCACTGTTGGGACTTGAACCTTTAAGCTGGTAACCTGATGGGATCCAGACAACTACAGTATCTCAGCATATTCAGTAATAAACTCCTCCATGTGCTTCAAACTGTAACTAAAGCTGACGATTTGAAGATTATTTCTAAGCCTTGATGGAAAAAGAAATAACATACAATAGATATTCAGAATCAGAGTTGAAATAGGTATGGTCATTCACAAATTCTAAACATCTGAAGCTACAAAACTGAGAGTGAATCTTACTTGCTTTTATCTCAAGTGGAAAATTAATTTTATCTGTTTTCCCCCAAATCCTTATAAAATAAAGTATTTATGTAATGATTTTTTTTTGCAAGTTAATGTTTTCTTATCCACGGACCTTCTCTCATGCAAATGACATCTGATGACCTATTGCCAGTGTGCAATGCCTTTTGGGCAAATAAGTACACAAAATAATATTAGGTGCCTTTTTCTCTAACGTTCCCTTTCATGTTGACTCCCTTGCATGAATTAGGATGAAACATAAAATCACAGAATTGTTGCAATGCAGTAGGAGGTCATTTGGCACATCTTGCCTGTACTGGCTGTTCAAGTGGGCATCATTACCTAGTGCCAATCTACTGCTTTTCCCTGTACGCTTGCAAATAATCATCCAAAGCCCTTTTGAATACCTTAATTGAACCTGTTCCACCAACCTTCCAGGCAAAGCATTCCATACCCAAATGGCTCACTTAGTGAAAATGTATTTCCTTACTCCACCCTTACGTCTTTTGCAGACTACTTTAATCTACGCCCTCTTGTTCCTTTTATAAGCGGGAACAGTTCCTCTCTGTCTACTCTATCCAGCCACTCGTGATTTTGAGAAGATCTGTCAAATCTCCTCTTAGCCTTCTTCTGTCCAAGGGATCTTTTTCAATTTATCCTCAGGCCTGAAGTTGACAAGAGACAGAATGTTATGGGTTCTGGAAATCTGAAATAAACCCAGAAGGTTTTAGAAACATGCTACAGATCAGATAGCAGCTGTGAGGAATGAAACTGTATTCTGCTGAAAGGTTATTAGTCTGAAATATTTCTTGTTTCTTGCTTCAAAAGCACTACCTGGTCTGCAGTGTGTTTCCAGTATTTTCTGGTGTATTTGTGATATAAAGTTTGGCTTGTATTACTGAATCCCCATCAATGAGGAATGATGAGAAAATGTGTGAACAAATGACAATAAAATTTGGTGACTTTAACTAGCTCAAGGTGAAATAGAGGAATAGAAACATGTGTGGTCAAATCAGAGGCCATTTCTTGGAAAGTACCCAGGAGTGTTCCCACATAGAGTCATAGGGTGACACAGCACAGAAACAGACCCTTGGATCCAACTTATTCATGCTGACCAGATATCCTAAATTGATCTAGTCCCGTTTGCCAGCATTTGGCCCATATCTCTCTAAACCCTTCCTATTCATGTAACCATCCAGATGCCTTTTAGATGTTGTAATTGTACCTGCCTCCTCCACTTCCTGTGGCATGCCATTCCATACACGCACCACATTCTCCGTGAAAAAGTTGCCCCTTAAATCCCTTTTAAATCTTTCCCCTCTCACCTTAAACCTTTGCCCTCTAGTTTTGGACTCTCCCACCCTGCAAAAAAAAAAGACCTTGGCTATTCATCCTATCCATGCCCTTCAAGATTTTATAAACTTCTGTAAGGTCACCCTGGCAGCCTCTGACGCTTCAGGGAAAAAAGCCCCAGCCTATTCAGACTCACTGTATAGCTCAAACTCTCCAGTCCCAGTAACATCTTTGTAAATCTTTTGTAAACCCTTTCAAGTTTAACAACATCCTCCCTTTAGCAGGGAGACCAGAATTTGAACATGATTCCAGTCAAATAAGGCAAGTAGAAATAGTTTATTTATTCCTGGGATATCAAATGAAACAAATAACCTGTGCAAGTATAGAAGAACAATTGTGAAATAGTGACCACAAAACAGTTATATTCAAAATGAAGAAGAAAAATTGAATGAAGAGTCAAAAAGAAGGCAGCTGTCAAAAGTTTATATTATAAAGAGATTCAGCTCAGGCTAGTGTACAGAAAATATAGCAAACAAGTTCCCAGCTGGCCAGTGTGAAGTTTTCTAATGTGAAAGCAAAGTGCAAATCAGACATGTTCCTATGAGACAAAAATGGAGTGCACGAAAAAATAAAGTTCTCTGGAGGGAGAGATTAAATGGAAATGTGAGCGGAGACCAAAGACAAAGTAATGTCAATGCAGATCAATCTAACCAACAATTCCACATCCACCATTTCAGTTTTGTCTCTCCCTTTCATTTGTTGATCCTGAAGTATCCTTTGAAGTATAGGGGATTTATATTCACAAGTGTTCTTGATAAGTGCATTCATTATAGTTCATTCAGAAAACAGAAGGCAAGCCGCAAGAGTGACCCCATGAAGCATACTATTTCACACTCAAAGTAATTTGCAATACAAACTAAGGGCAAGCTGAAGACCAAGGGGTTAGAGTTCACTTGGTGTCTGGACTAGTCTGCAGGAGCACTGTCTGTTACATTTGATTTGCTGTATCATTACACAAGGCCAAATTTCTCACGATAAACATACATTCGTATTACAAATGGTGGGGAAAACAAAAGGAATAGGCAATAAATAATGAGCTGATATAAGTCCAGTTAACAGTACTGTAATCAAAGATGCAGTAAGGCAATCTGTCAATCAGTACATGTTTGGCAGAGCTCTGGCAAATGATGAGCTATATATGTATGGGAACATCTGCCCCAGTGTACATCTTGAGGTCTGCTTTTAGACTTCTGAGACCCGTTGGTTCCCAATGTAAAGGTTGCATGTGACTAACTGCAACTCGAAAGCAAATCTGTCATATTCTCTATAGCAGTAAACAGGTCGACGTGGCCGAAAAATAGCTGCTTTAATAACTGTTTAAAAAAAACTAGTCAAGGTTTTATATATCGATGCAAGCAGTGCAGAAAAAAGACACAATACGCGCCTTATCTGAAAGGACAAACATAAAGAACTCTGAGTCCCCAAAGACCTTGACATACCGTAACAGAGCAGAGTAAAAGAAAGGACCATGAATATACATGCTATTATAAAATGGCACACTTACTAGCCTCCACTGGGTTTTGGTGCCTTATCCAATGTCCTACAACAATTTGACAGGAATGTAAAGTCACTCTGCTTGCTTACTTTTTTTCTTGAGGCTAGGTACAATACAGATAATACACATGAAATTCACTCACTGATTGCACTAAATAAGGTAAAGTCACCAGAGTCTTATCAGACCATAGAACTGCTCTCTCATTAGCGAGAGAGACTACTGGGTGGTGGTTTAACCTGAATGTCACCACACTTCAGGCAAGGGGTGAGGTTGAAAAGGAGAATCCTTCGTGGTAATCTCAGCCAGTGTGGGAATTGAACCCAAGCTGCTGCCTTTCTGTATCCTAAACCAGCCAGCTAGCCATCAGAACAATCATTTCTAAACCTGAACTTAAACTAAATAAAGATAAACCTTCATAAAATGATAGGAATTGTGAAGCATAAAGATAACACTTTTGGTTCCTGGTGCCCATGCCCTCTCTTCTGTAACTCCAAGACTTAACATCCCCAGATTCTTTACAGTTCCTCCTTTTCAAATATTTATCCCGCGTTCTCTTCTGTTACGTTCCACTTTTTACCTCAAAAGTTGCTTGTGGTGAAGCACTTCATAGTCCAATATCACTCTATTCAATGCATTTCCACCTGCTTTCCTCCTAGGTTGAAGCTGAGTTCCATAGTTTCCCATTTATCTGTACAGTTCCCACGTTTCACTCTGTAATGGCTGCTTTTCCAAGATGTCAATTATAGAAATCATTTCACTATATTTTGTAATGCAATACAGGTGACAATAAATCAATCAAATCAAATTCCTATGTTGCTGATGTTGTTTCTCCCAACTGTACAGAATATATTGATCCCAGGCACACCTCATATTCCACAGTTTCCCTCACTTCTGTAACACTTTCTTCCCCAGTCTCTTTGTCTCCCTTGAAATCCACACTGGACTCCAGACTCCTGATAAATTCTAATACACCTGCATCACCAAGACAGAAGTTGTTACTTAACCATTACACGTTAGACAGTGAGTGGGGGGTGTTGGGGATGGGGGTGGGTGTGGTGGGTGGTGTTGTTGGGGGAATTGAGATTGCTGCACTGTCAAAGGAGCTAAGATTCGCTATAAACTAACACATTGAGGAATAACAAGTCAAAATGCTGGAACCTCCAGCTCTTTGCCAAGGACTCTTCAGCTACACTGAGCACGTATGGTATGACTGATGATGAGAAAGCTCTGAGATCTATTTATCTCTACAATGGGATTTTGGAGATTGCTTAAAAAAAATGTTCAAGCCAGCAAGAGAGTAAAGAAAGTTTGCTATTGCCGATGTCACTGGCAGTATTGAGGAAGTGCTATGCCCTCTCATTAGGGTCAGCGTTCCTGCAGGTTGCAATGCTCTGTTCTGAATGAAAGTTGAGCAAAGGCCACATAGAAACTACTCTGAGCACATCTGCTAACGGTCTGATTGACAGCAGGGCAACACAATCTGCTGTAATTGTTTGAGAACCAGCCAAATAGTTTAGGTTTGCTAAAAAAAACCCCTTCTATCTTGATCCAGTGAAGCAATATTGAAAATTGGAATACTTTTCAATAGTTGAATGCCATCTTTTATGGATGTATAACCATTTGGAAGTTCAGACTGGTTTTAACTACTGGGGCAGATCTGAGAACAATGGTTGCTCTTTCTTCACTGTAAATCATGTTTCCAGTTCATCTGTGCTCATTGTTTCAGCTGAGCTTGACTTCCTCAGAGCCTTAAGTCCCTTTCAGATTCTGCAAATTTCCCATTAAATGGTTTAAATGCCTCTCTTCCCCTATTGGCACTCTCCGCTGAACCAAAAAAAACCTTTTATTTTCTCTGGAATGTTTCAAAGAATTTGCATTTTATGTTCTTTGTAGTTTTATGCATTCGGTTGAATTAAATACCACCGATTGTGTGAGTTTAAATAGGATGGATTCACCCAAAAAAAACGCCATCTACAAATCATTTTCATTTACACACGTCAGCAGTCTCAGAAAAGAAATCAAGACATAAGAAAAAGATTTATTTTTTTTACAGACAGCATGGTTTGAGGACTGCTATTGTTGAAAGTGCTCACCCAGATTTTCCTCTTTTGTGAAACTAATGTTATTTCTGGTGTTACTAATTACCATATCCTGCTTGACCCTCCCTCTCCAACTGGTGCAGTCTGTCCTGGTTGGTGTAATTGATCTATCTTCCTTCACCAAATTGCACTTTAGAGTTGGTTGCCTGTTCTTGATAAGATTACTCACTCCACCGTGTGCCGTCTTGCACCAGCAACATTTTCTCCTTCGCAGTCTTTCTGTCCAGTTGCACCACATAGGTTTTGCCCAAGAAAATGTATCATTGAATAAAAGCGATTTATTTGAAAATATGCTGGTATTTGCATCCGGATCTCTTGGACGTTTGCTTATTTTATGTTTCAGTTTTAGAGATAGAAATATCTTAAATTCACAACTTTGGAACATCTAAGTCACAGTCTAATTGATAGATATTGTCGCTAAGTGGGTAATAGGAATCGCACAGTAAAAAAGAGGACTTTTGGCCCATCGGCTCTGAGATGCAGAAAATTGAGTTAAGATTTTTTTTGGAGTAGATTTGTAGCTCGGGTTGTGGATATTGTGGTTGGTTGTGTTTTCCCATCTGTTATTTAAATTTAAATAATTTAAATAACAGGCGGGAAAACACAACGGCGCTTCATCGGAGGCTGCACTGATGATGTTACCCAGCATGGTAATGACACGTCTGCGGAAAAACAACGGACCAGCTCGACGAGCCAACCAACTACAATTGAATTGATTCATTTTGCTGCAGTTGGTAGGCTGCACCATATTAATATTCATAGACACTATCCTAAGGTGTAAGAGGTTGTAAGGGACCTGGGTAGAGTAGATTAGAAGGACCTCTGTCCTAGCAGAGGGGCCAGTAATTAGGACACAGAGATTTAAAGTGAAGGTAGAAGAGGATGTGGGAAAATGAGTTTTCACCAAAGGGTGGTATAGATCTAGAACTAAGTGCCTGAAAGTGTAGTAGAAACAGAAACCTTCAGCCCTTTAAAAAGATTCTGAATATGCACCTGAAACCCTACAAGCTCCAGGGATGCAGACCAAGCGCTGGTAAATGTGGTTAGGCAGCGTGTCTTATTTTTCAGCTGGCATAGACATGATGGGCAGAGTAACCTCATTCTGTGCTGTCATTTCTTTCTACATTTTCTGAATAGTCTAAATGTGTGAAAAGAAGGAATGTTCAGGGATTTGGGAAGGACTCAGAGAATGGGAATAGGTGAGTTGCACCTTTGGAGAGTTAGCAAGGACACCACCGATTGCCTGGCGCTCTGTGCTTTCATGATCTTATGGGTGGAATTTTCTACTCCTTTGACCATTGTGGGCAATGGTAAGGAGGTTGGGAAAATAAGGCAAGTGTGAAAGCATCAGAATCTCAATGGTTGCTGATTTACCACTTAAGGTCCACTTTAAACAGTGACTTCAGAATCACATTACTAAACAGTAACTGCCTTATTTCCATGCACATGCATCTCATAATTAACCAGACCTGCCTTATTTCCCACTCCTCTCTTATTCCCTGAGAAATCTGGCAGGGCCAATGCCGATGTGAAAGTCAGAGCGGTTATCTGGCGGCTGTAGCTTACTTTTCTGGGCCCTCATCCAATTCTGCTTTCATCACAACATCCCTGCACGTACCATGGACACAGTCCTCCCCCACCTTCCATCATCGCAAATCATCAGCAAACCACCAGCCTCATGCATCATTATGTCAGCTGTTGGTTCAATTCCAGCATCACTTCAGCCCTTCAGGAATTCGTTCTGGAGTTCAGAGTCACCTATGGTTTTCGGTCTTCTACCAGATCGCTCTGTGCATTGTGAAACACACATGTTCTATGATGCACAGGATATATCCTTAGGCTGTTTCTTGGAGACTGCCAGTCTTTGTGGCTTCCATTGCATTCTGTGAGAGAGAGCCACTGAGTGTCCATGATGCATGGAGTAGTGAGAACTGTACTCCGTGAACCTCGGTGAGAGGTGTGAAATGTGGCAGGGTTAGTGTGACTGGTGACCCTCCACATGTGAGGTAGCTGATAAAAGATTGTGGTACTTTCCAGCAAGATCATTAAATTCTCTGCACTGCTCTGCAGAGAATTTCACCTGGGATACTGCACTGATCCCAGCCACTATCTCGGTCCAGTTTGAGGTGGACCCGGTGGCAGAGCCCCCTTTGCCAGTCAGCAGGAAGCAGCACAGTTCTCCACCACCTTGCCCACCAGCACTACCAGATTTCTATCAGTGAACTGAGGAGCCAACTTGCCCTGGTAGGCCATTTCCTTGGGGGTAAAAGTGCAGGATCACAGTGTGAAAAGCATTTTCTGGCTTGTACTATCTGAAGCAGTATGAAACCAAGGCTTAAACATGGCACCGCTGGTGTGAATGTCAGAGGACTCCAGTAGCTACAGGCAATATTGCCTCTCCTGCTGGGTTGTTCAATGAAAAGGATGTATGATTCTTGAGGTAAAGAGTGGAAGATTTCACGGGAAAAGTCACTCTGAGGCTTGATGGATTGGGATCCATCATTCTCACTTGAGAAAACACTGCCTGAAAATAGAATAATACAGCTTTGTGATTTGATTCTATTTCCTCATCTTTGCTGCCTTTGTACAAATGAGGTTTTCCTGCACTGCCTCACTAGTCATATAGTTGCACTCCTAACATTAACTTCATCATGATTTCTCCCTGCTGTCTCCTGGACAAATGTCGTGATGGCCTCCTGCTTAAAATGGTTACATAATATTTGCACAACAGCCTCCAATGCATTGTCGGGAAAGCATGGAGCTCACTCACTCACATTGGCAGCTATCTCTCCAAGTTCAAAGCGTTAAATGCAATTTTGAAACGACTCTGACTGTATATTAGAGCCTGTATAGGATGGGCTGAAGAGCTAAATTGCTGATGATATTCGACATCTGCATGACCTCCAGTGAGTCCTTTGAGCATTCCTGTATATGCTAAAGACGGCATAATCAAAGTTGCTTTTGTACTGTTTTCTGTACCAGCTGTTTGTTACACTGTATAAAAGAGAGAGTTTCGTCACAAGTCATCGGACTTCACCTCAGACCGGGATCGCAAATAGTATCAGGAACAAATCTAAGCCTCCAGAGCAGCCACTGATCGAGGGATGCAGGAGGGCATGAGACTCATTGCTTTCTTTACCTTCCTTTTTCATTTTTTAATTACTTAATAGATAGTCATATCTCAGTCTTTTATTTTTCCTTTCT
Organism: Rhincodon typus; assembly: GCF_021869965.1. NCBI lineage: Eukaryota > Metazoa > Chordata > Chondrichthyes > Orectolobiformes > Rhincodontidae > Rhincodon > Rhincodon typus. Next base: position 17,501,648 of record NC_063334.1, on the reverse strand, counting down.
TTTCTATTTTTTATTATTACTAAATAAATGTCTATATTTAAGCAAATTGTTGTTGTCAGCATTTTTGTAACTGCATTTAACCATATCCGACAAGAAGTGCTTGGACACACGCTGTGATCCAAGACATTTTTGGTAACGAGGAGGGGATTTGGGGAAAATGATTAAGGGAAGGGAAAAGCAACCTGATGCTCTGGAGACCTTCCATATTCCAGGCTGGAGTGCGATAGACTCTGGATTTGGGTCTGTAGCTGACATATTAGCACAATCAGGACCCCCAAAAGAATAGAGGATGGTTATAACCATGAAAAGAGAGAATCGGAGGCCAGTTTTCTGGACTGTGCAAGTGCTCTGAACCTTGTAGAAATGTTAACTCTTTGTGGTCTGGTTTGAATGCACCTTTGTTGGTTGCCAAATGTCACCTTGTACCATTTGTGTGTTTTTGTTCCCTGAAGCTCAAGATCTGGTAATACTTTGAAGTTTTAGTTTGCAATTTGGGAATGTATGGTGATCTGAAAGTGTGTTTTGTGCCTCTGTCAGTGTGGGACATGTATGGTTAATGTAATGTCCTTTCAAGAAACAAACAGAGGTTGTATAAAGCAAAAACATGCAAAATGTTGATTTAAACATTTGGTTTGTAAAGCTTGATAAAATAATTACCTTTTGGATTTTGCTCCGTGTTGTGTTTGGACTTGGGTAAATTTTAATTTCAGAAACTACCATGTTTGGTATTCATTTTCTGGCCAGAGTGAACTTCTAAATATTGTTTTAACACACGAGTGAATCTTTAATTTTGGATGATAAGATTGACTCATTGGTAATATCCAAGTGATAGGGACATTGGAATGTTGAAAATGCAGCTTTCTGTGGGTGATGTGTTTAGGAAAGGCAAATTTAACAAAGGGGTGGGCTTTTCCTTTCTTCAAGGTGGCAGAGAGATGGATGATGTAATTACATACAGGAGTATACGCCCCACCCCCCTTTTTGAATCAGGAGTAGATTAATACTGGTTCACCCATGCTGCTTGACTTGGAATGGATGGAGCTTTCTTTCAGAAATTGGGGACACTGAAGGCTGAACACATTTGCAGAATTTCAACATCGCAACACAGTAATGGATGAAGCACCCTCAATCATCAAGACATTCATCAGTAACACATTTCAGTGTTGGGGGAGTACTGTGGGAATATTAATTGTAGTGAGTGTCAGGAATCTCAAAACTGCTGAGCCTGGGTACACTTAAGCATGTCACGACAAAAACTATATTTAGACTCACATGCCCTGGTATTCTAAAACATTTAAATGGAATAGTTACCTGAAAATTTAAAGGGATTCTGGGAAATAATAAAGTGCATGCGCATAGTCTCAGTGGTTTCAATGCCTGATAATGGTTAGTGACTTTAAGAAGTAAACAGAATATTGAATTTGAACAAACTTACACAGAGATATATCAAATATCTAGAATGAGTTATCAAGTAACTTTTAAAAAAATGCATGTCACCTTAGGGAAAGAACAAAGTATGTTGTGCCTGAATCAAACAGAAATGTTTGCCTTCTGTTATAAAATATTATAAGATTATGTTCTATGGACTACAAATCTTTCCAGATCTCTGGAATTAGATATGGTGGTAATAGTTAAGTTGCAAAATTGGATGAGACAATGTAATTAAGGGTGGGGATTGGTGGCAAAAGACAAAAAAATTAGAATAATGGGTTGAAATGGCAAATGAGGTTAAAATGCATTTTAGTGAAAAGGAAGTTTAGATGAGAACACCAAACTGATGGCTTTCTTTTGGTGATATGTGTGCCCTTGTCTTTCTTTTTAGGAAAGACTGAATTGGTGATCAAGCATCAGGACCGTATGTAGAGAGACAAGTAAAACCCCATTGATCATTTGATAAGATCATGTGGGAGTCAAGAATGTGTAACGTGCTCTTGGGACACCAATGTAGGTGTGCAACAGTGAATGTCATCTCAGAGGTAGCAAACATGAGACAGCACGAAAACATGCACTGAAGACTGGGTCTCAAATATGTACACCTACTTGATGAAAGGATTAGTGTGCCCTTGAAGAGCACAAAAGCATTGTTTAAATGATAAGACACTGACACAAAATCCATAGAGAAACTGACTTTAAAACAATGGAAGCAGTATTAGTGAAAGGGATGGATGAAGAATTACAATAAAAATAAAGGGTATGATTGGTTATTTTGTCAAAATGTTGCAGAAATTAAAAAATGTGGACTCTGGGAGGAGTAATGGTGGACTGTGTGAAAGGGCTCATCGGTTGACATACAAATACCCCATTTGGGAGTTTGTGTGACCTAATCAGTAGGTGAAATTGTAATGTGTTAGGACAGTTAGTGTATGTGAAAGAAGACTCAGGTGGTGTAGAAATCTGTGGTAAGAGAATCCCAGGAAAAATAAAACGTGGGAAGCATAAGTTGAAGGTAAAGCCTGATGAACATTAGAGCTGTATTGTTCGATACCATGTACATTGTAGCTCAAAGGGGGTACCTGCATATGGAGGTAGTTACCACTCAATGATACAATCATTCATAAAATTGGCAAGGAAGGAAACATATTGAAGAAATATCCTCAAGACAGATACTGGTGGAGAGATCTGGAGAAATTTTGAGTCCCCATGTATGATGTGGATAGGGAACTGGAGGATTTAAAAAAAAACATAGATTAAAGAACCTGTACCTGGAATATACTGAATTTTAGGGCAAACTATGTAAATCGGTTAACTGAGACAAAAAAAATGTAGACAATATTCTGGTTTCCTCAGTCAGGTGCAATTATCGGAAATGGAAAAGCCAGTTCCTGTTAAAAGGATAAGACAAATCTTAGAAACAAAAACAGAAGTTGCTGGAAAAGTTCAGCAGGTCTGGCAGCATCTGTGAAGAAAAAAATCAGAGTTTCGGGTCCAGTGACCCTTCCTCAGAAGTATTAGGACTACTTTATAATTGCAGAAACTTCATAGAAAATTCATGTGAACTAGCCAGATCCTGCAAGACCTTACGAAGGAGGGACGAGCCAGTTCAGAGAAAATTGAATGGGACCTGAGCAAGAGACAGCTTTTCTCAAGATCAAACAGACACTGCCTCCACACCAGCACTAGAACTCCCTGACCTGAAAAAGCCCTTTCACATCTTTTCAGTGAAAGCAATAGCAATCAATCTGCATTAGTGCTATAGAGACATGGAGACAAGCTCCAGCCTGTGGGATACCACTCAGGCAAAATGGATCCCATCATGATGGGACAACACCTGTGTGTTCAAGCCATCCAATGTGCTATCTGGGCACCAGTGACATCATCTGCCTTGACACAACTGGGGAAGGTGATATTACACTCACTGCATAGTTCAGTCCAGCTGTTGGTAGCTGAAAAACTGGGAGGTATTGTGGACAGTTGGTGAGCCAAAGGGAAGCTGCACTGTTGCCAGGAGACAAGCACACGGAAGTGGTTAAAGGCAATAGAGAGAACCTAGCAATCTGTGTGAATCAGGAAGGAGAGACACATGATTATATCCTTCTCATGGTGCAGGATGAAGAGAGACAGGGTCGAGTTAGGGAGGACCCATTAGAGGGGCCAGATGTGAAATGCATGTTTGTAGATGGGGCACAGTTGTATTACCATGGTGAGGCCCAGACAGCATGGGCCGTGATTAATTTGAAAGGGAGGCTTTTGGCAGGAGAGAGGATGGAAGGATGTCACTTTGCCCAGGTAACTGAACTAACAGCACCTACTACCGCCCTCCAGCTAGGAAAAGGACAAAGAGTTAACTTCTACACAGACAGTAAAAATGCCTTTGGTGTAGTCCATGACAATATGATGCCATCGGCAACACAAGGTTACATTACCTCGAGTGGTAGTACAATTCAACATGAGAACCTAGACACATCCCCAGTGGCAACAGTAACTAAAATTAAAGCGTACAGAAAGATCCAAATGCAAGAACAGAAGGGAATTGACAAACACCCAGCTAGTCTAGTAATCTCCTTTTTTTGCTCTCTCCCTTTTGCAGGTTTTATTGGCCCTCAACAGGAACAGGATCCTCCACTCCAGGATGGGAGCCGGAATAGATTAAGTTGCATGTATGTATGTGATGCCTTTGTGCGGTGACTGTAATTAAGGATATTACTGCTATTAGCATAAACATTAAAATGCTAATCCTCTGTGGGCTCCTCTCAATTTTGATCCATCAGAGGCAGACAGGCACGTGGCACAATTTGCTGGTTCCGTCATGCCCTTTGACCGTACATCAGATGTGGGATATATTCAAGGGCTGGTCCCCAAAGGCCACTACAACCATTAATTTGATGATGAACCCTATTGTTATAATATTCGTATTGATGCTAGTTATTTTATTGTAGTTTTAATCTTCTAATGCGGGTTACGTACTCTTATCATATATTCTTGCGTGCCTGTCGCTGATTTGCGTCTGTGTCTGCAATTGTAACATGCGCTGTCACATATCATCAGGGTGGAACGTATAGGATGGGCTGAAGGGCTAAATTGTTGATGATATTCGACAGCTACATGACCTTGAATAAGTCCTGTGAACATTCCTGCACATGCTAAAGACAGCATAATCAAAGTTGCTTTGATGTGCTGTTTTCTGTACCGGCAGTCTGAGAGAATTTCATTCCAAATTGTTGGACTTTACCTCGGACTAGGATCACTAACAGTGCCAGGCACAAACCTCAGCCTCCAGACCAACCATCAATCGAGGGGTCCCCGACAGGAAGGAGGGCGTGAGGCTCATTGCTTTCTTTACCTTCCTTTTTCATCTTTCTAAATTTCTTAATAGATGGTAATAGTTCAGTTTAATATTTTTCCTTTCTTTTCCATGTTTTATTATTACTATATATATATTTAGTTTAAACAAATTGCTGTTGTCAAGCCTTCTCTTAATGACATTTAACCAAATCCAAAAAGAACCACTTGGATACACTCTGTGATCCAAGACAGACCCACAATGTACATTCCCTTTTAGAGCTGCTGAATATTTTTAATCAGCATTAACTCCTTTTTTTTCACACTTAAACATTGGGCAGTTTGAGTTGTACTGAGGCAGCATGCTGAAATCATTTCAAGTAACAAACAGTAAAATCTCCAAACCCTTTTTTGTGAACCACCGAAATATCCTTCATAAAATCATCCTGACTCATCCTGATCAGCCATATTTCTGTGTAGGGCATGAGTATAAATTAACCTAAGTGCCTTCAAGTATACTAATTTATTTAAGTAATAGCATTATACAGATTCCTAACTCCACATTTAATGTAGCTTCCAGCTTAAATAGCAAAAACAAAACTGCATCACTTACCCATTTGATTCTTGGTTTTTGTTTTGAATAGAAACTAATAAGTGGGTTGGATGTTATTTTAGAAAGTAATTTTGCTAAGGGTTGAAATTATGCCTCCATTTTTGAGAGTGATATTCATGTTATTCATTATTATCTATGGACTGAATTAAGATGGGTTCATAATTTCGCCTACTGGTTCTTTACTTAGATCATTTGCGGAAACATTACTTTTAACAACTAATAAAGAGGTCCTATGAGACGTTGCCAACTTCCTCAGTCTATATGTAGCGGCAGTAATATATCTGGCACCCATTGCGGCTGACTTTTGTAGAACAGATGTTCCATGACAAATTTGAACGAAGATACCCTGAATCAAAATCCAAATTTGTGATATGATTACTGCAAGGTTTTTGCAACTGAGCACGCATTGGATCACCTGGTTTTATATTCTTGAAATGCAGCTTTCAAAAAGGCAATTTGCAATCATGTAGCCGCTCTTGCAACCAATTCAGACAAGTGACGCTGTTTGAAAGCATTTTTTAACAGGAAAATAGAATGGCATAGGAAATTTGCTTATTGGTTAATTTTGGTGCAGTAAAGTAGCATTAAAAGCAAAGCATTGTACTGCCCAGTAAGAAACAATGATAAATGATCTAAATTGTGGTTACATTTACACCATACCAATTGCAAGGCTCTTCCTATTAAAGAATCAACCAGCGTGGATAATTATTAATTGGAATTAGCCAGCCATGAATATATCTGGAAGGGATCATTGTGTTAAGGCATTCTTTTTTGAATACATTTTTCTCAATGAATTTACCATTCTCACAAGTGAAAATTCAGCAGTTGACCTCTAAGTGAGCATTGCTTTGAATGCTTTGGCAAGAAATAATTTAATCTCATTTAGCATCAGCTGGCTTAATTCACTGCAGACAGCAAGTTAAGAAGCAGTGGATCTGATTATCTAATGTGAATATAACAGTAATAAATGAATGTGAATGAATAAGCAAATAAATAAATGATTACAGATAAGTAGATAGCGACTGTCATTTTCCCTCCATTAATCTCAAGCATATGAAGATTTGAATTGGTCTATAAAACCCGTTCCTTCAAAATAGTCTTATGTAACCCACAGCTCCATCCCATGTCTGTGCTTCCAAGAGAACAAATTTATTACAATGATGTCAGTCTTGATTCAGTGGCATTCCCATCTCTGTGTGAGAAGGTTGAAGGGTGAAGCCTCATTCCATAGGCTTCAGCATGTAACGTCAATTAATATTTATTTGCTGTACGAGGGGAGTGTTGCTGTGTTGGAAGTGCACTATTTTAATTGAAACAGTAAGAAGAAGCTCCATCTGCACTACTGCATTGGTGTAAGATATTCCACTATTCAAAGTAGAGATTGGGAATACACCTCATGCCATGGCCAATATTTACCCCAGAACAGGTATAACCCCAATGGACAGCTCCCTCATTCTGATGCATTACCTTTACCAGCATCCCACAATTAAAGCCCCTTCTTCCAATAACACTCTTTGAGCCACCTGCTTAATTCTTTAATCTGCTTGATCTATACTGATTGATGCATAACTCCAGGAATAATCCGGGAAATCTTATTCTTGAGATTCTGCTTAATAATTTCAGGACCTCAAACTCCCTCAATGCTACATCATTATTGGTTACACCTATCACTGGTTCAATTACCTAGTTTACTAATTTACTGAAGTAGTGATATATTACAGGTTCCTAACTCCACATTTGATTCAGTTTCAAGCTTAAACAAAAAATAAAACTGCAATATTTACCTATCAATCACTTGCTGCCATGTGGCGTATTCCTTTTTGTTTGTCTCTTGATATATCTCATTCATCCCCTACTCTGCTCCTGGTTCTGTCACCATATTATTTATATCTCTTCAATCCACCCTTTTGATGGTCCCAACTCTTCCTCACTTGAAGGTCTGCACTATCTACTTCATTGTCCAAAAAAATCCAGTTTTCATGTCTTCTGCAAATTTTGAAATTGTGTCCCGCAGGCCAAGGCCCAATTCATCATAATATAGGAAGAGGAGCAGGGGTCCTCCACCAACTCCTGGGGGTCTGAAGAGTTAGCACTGAGCAGTGCTCCTGGCACCACCCACTATGATGATCATGTGGCAGGATAGTTTAGGATCTCAATTGAGACGTAGCATCTGGTCTTCAATGTTTTTGTAACTACGGACTGAGTTTTACCATAAATTGGGTAAGTGTCAGTTTTGAAGAGTTTTATCTCTCTGTGAGCCCTGTCAAGATTTCTCATGGTATTTTCCAAAATTCCCCTCATTACTTATACGTTAAGCCTATACAGTGCCCCACTTATCTTGCCTCTCACCAAAGGCAGAAATAATTGCCTCTGCCAGGATTTCCTGGGAATCCTGGCACTGGTGCCATTTTTAAAGCCCAGCCAAGTACTTCCAAGAATTGTCCTTCACTGTGCAGGTAGTGGAAGGTGAACCAAAATTAAATGACTCCCAGAACACACAGATGCTACGGCTAACACCTCATTGGGATTACAAATGTATGCTTATACATATATTGCTCCTTAAGAACCAAGCCACACAGAGGGGGAGGCAATGGTCTAGTAGTATTATCGCTGGACTGTTAATCCAGAGACCCAGACAACATTCTGGGGACCCTGGTTTGAATCCCGCCATGGCAGATGGTGGAATTTGAATTCATTAAAATATCTTGAATTAAGAATCTAATGATGATCATGAACCCATTGTTGATTGTCCTAAAAACCCACCTGGTTCACAAATGCCCTTTAGGGAAGGAAACTGCCATCCTCACCTGGTCTGGCCATCATGTGACTCCAGACCCACAGCAATGTGGTTGACTCTGAACTGCCCCGTGGGCAATTACGGATGGACAATAAATGCTGCCTAGCCAGTGACGTCCTCATCCCATTAATGAATTTAAAAATAAATTGAATTGATTTAGATTTATTGTCGCATGAATACTCATTTGGGTACAGTGTAAAGTTTACAAGCTGCCACTTGTGGCATTATCTTAGATACAAAGATACCTACATACAGAATCTTAGGTACAAAGCAGAAGAATAAGGAAATCAAAGTGATAAAATTAAACATTGCAGTCCTAAGAAACACAGTGAACAGTTCAACACCACAAGTGCCTAGCCATTGCTGGAATTGCATTCCTTACAAGGCCTAGACCTCCCCTGCTCCAGACATGACCTGACCACACCATTGCCCCAGGCTGCCTAATCTCACTGCATTGCACCTTGTTTCTGCTACTGCTGGCTGCTTCAGGCTGCTACCTCCCACTCTCCTGCTGGAGTCGTGCTCTGGTACCTCTCCAGACCTCAAAGGAGATATAATGCACCAGAGTTCTGCCCAGGCATGTACCAGCTGCCTCATGGCTAACCACCAAAGGCCCCAGCTGCTGCCATCGCCGCCCCTGTCTCCAGGACTGAACTCTCTCCAGAAGTTAGGTAGAGAAAAAAAAACACCTATAATTAAAGAAAAGAAGCAAGAAAATGAGAAAGAAAAGCGGTCAGAGTGGACGAGCTCTGGCTCAGGAACCTTCCTCTGCCACCATCTTGGACCACATCTTTAGCATCATTCTGTTTTATAACCCAATCTAAGGGAGTGCTCCTTCTCTCCATAATATGCAGTGTAGCCCCACATCTCTTCTTGTTCAGTCTGGGAGCTCCACATACTGGAAAGTCTTTAAATAGTTGGACATCATCTTTCTTGTTCAGCAAAAGTGAAAAATAAGTCAAACCATTTTTGAAAAAGAAGCTGCATTTACATCTAGGGACAGTCAGGGACCGATTGACTGTAAATTTGTTGCTCCTCAAAAGGTAGAATGATCTTTGCACCCAGATCACAGCTATTAAATCCTGCCTGGCTTTTCCTGCCTGATGCTGCATTGCTGTTTCATACAGAAGGTGATGCTGCTCCTGCCCCATGTCCTCAATTTCTCCTTTAGAAGACAGGGGCAGTTCTCCCAGCTCTTCAGAGTTCATAATCCCCACTAAAAGTAAGTTACTGCAGATGCTGGAAACTTGAAATTAAAAACAGAAAATGCTGGAGAAACTCAACAGTTCTGACAGCATCTCTGGAGAGAGAAACAGTTATTGTTTTGAGTTCCAAAACCCCTCTTCAGAACTCATCCCCTTCAAAGAAGGGATGTTGATTGGGCAGGACTGCTCTTTCAATATACCAGCACCATGGACCAAATAGCCTTATTTTAAGAAATGAGTCTCCCTGACCCTTTGATTTCTACAAGCGTGCTTAGTTTACTAGAAATAGCAAAGTGTGGAAATGTTCACCGCCATCATTGCAGTATTACTAGATAAAGTGCTCAAAGTGAATTTTACTCCACCATGGTCTGATCTGACTCTGACTCAGTGAGTGTTAAATTATTGGAAATCTGATGCACACCTCATAATAGTGACTAACTATCCTAAGAATAAGCACCACCCTCTTTATTTCACACTAATAATGGACTATTAGAGATTAACATCTCTCTACTTCCTTCCTTAGCCCCATAAACACAGGAAATTGCTTAGTTCAGCCTTTACTTCTAACTGCAATGAATCAGCAAACTACTATTAACGTGAAACCTTAAATATTACTGAGTACTACCAAAAATAAATACCAGCTTAAACTGTGAAGGAAAATTGTAATTGTGGTGATATTTTGCTGAATAATTAATAAACTCTGTTTTCTGCTAATTGGCAATCACAATTACATTTTAATGAGAAATAAACTTCCAGACTAAACATGGTCCATTTCTCCTGAGTTGGAAATTGGAGTGTTCACACCTACTTGGAGAGGACTCCCTTAATGTAGTTATGAGAGCGGGGGTATGTGCTAAGCTTTAATAGAATTTTCCATTCACTTAGGAATCTGTGTTTCTCATAACCAAAATATGACACATTTCTCTCTATTTTGAAATTTATCTCTATCACTTGAGCAGATTGTCACTTGTTTCATCATAAATTAAGTTGATAATTATGCCTGTTTCGAATAGATCCACTACATATGCAGCGACCGTAATATTTTCTTTTTGAGTTCATTCAAGTAACTTGCTTGCGCACAGAGTAATACTGTCCTTGTGTGCTAACATTTTAGCTAGTATCCAAACTGATTCTGACTGGTGTGTTAATTTTAATCTAATGAGCCTGGTGGGGCACTGACATGATCAGATCAGCTCTCTGTTGTATATCCAGCCTGATTTTCCTGTCTTTTGAGCTCAAAGATGAGTTAAATTGGAGGATGTGTAAAATGGACAATTGAACATCTACTTACCCTAAGGCTTTTTAGATTAAAATTACTAGCTTCAGTCAAAGTTAAATTAAAATAAACAAAATCCAAATTCAGACTGGCTAATACTAAGGTTGCAGATTTATCGTTTATCTGTTATATCAAACATTTAAGAGAGATGCTAAGTTACTGCCTGTATTTGCTGTATTAAAATCCCTATCAGTTCCAAAGGACATGGATATTACCTCAATTCAGGTATAGATTATGTATTTTCTACTGCCTGTCTTTTCAACTGTCTTTTCTACATCAAACAGAACAGCTAAATGCACTCACCAACAATTTAGTGGGCGGAATTGGAGAAGATCACATTTCAGCAAAGCAAACAATCGGGAGTCATAAGGATTTTGAGAAGGTTACACTTTATTGAGAATTGAATGGTGACATGTATATCAATGTGAAGTTACCATTGGTTTGAAAACTATTCACTGTATTGTTCATTAGCAGTTTATGCATTAGTATCGTCTAAGGAGATGCTAATAATCTTCGGTGACACCTGATTACAATCTGATTTGCATCAAGATAAAACATTAGTGGTACATGGTACAGTGTTGTAGGATCCACAGGTTTCTTCAACAGCAATTACAAATGCAAATTAAGTCATATATGTCAAGTAGAGCAGCAACACAACTTCGAATACAACTGGGGAAATATTGTATTTGTTACCTTGTAATAGCTACTAGAAGTTGGTTAGTTAATTTGGCTGGACAGTTGGTTTATGATACAGAGTGACACTAACAGCATGGGTTCAATTTCTATACTGGCTGAAGTCACCATGAAAGTTACCATTATCTTCTCAACCTTGCCCCTCAGCTGATGTATGATGACCCTCAGGTTAAATTGCGACTAGATGTCTCCTTCCAGTGAGTGAGCTGCCTTATGGGTCCTCTGGGACTAAGATGATTCTACCATTTAATAGTTGCTAAATCAAAATAAATGATTTTATGGATAGATTTCTTTTAAATGATATAGATTAAATTTTTATTTAAATGAGCAATATATACTGGCAAGTTGACACATTGCATCGTAAGAGAGATGGTGATGAGAGCTTAGGTCAAATAATATTTAGTGTGTGAAGTGTTGAGTGTACACAATGTGCTGATCTCTGAAAATTGGATCAAGTCAAAGTAGTAAGATTTAGGAATGACAGTATTATTTTTCTTGGGCTCCATAACATAACCTAAGTGTCTTGCTATATTCAAACATGGAATGACAGTATATTCCACTGCTGCTAGTAATGTTTGTGGAAGTGTATTTGCAGCTATATATTGATTTGCTACAATTTTCAGACAGAGGTAGAGGAGTGAATGGGAGGAATCATAGTTTGCATTCTGCTGGCGCCCAGTTCTATTTAAGCAGTCAACAAGTTGATTTCATGCTGTGTCCTAATTTGTGGGAGTATAATATTCAATCAAATGTGATCTATGCTGTTAGCTGGCTGAATGCTCAACAAGGAACTCAATAGCTTGAGTGGGCAGGTCCATGTTCCAGCTAACTTACCAACACTCAGTAGCAGCTTTGTATCATCTACAAGATGCACAGCAGAAATTCAACACCTTCCAAACCCATAATTCCTATCATCTAGAAGGACAAAGGCAGATGTTATGTGGCAACAGCACCTCCAAGCCACTCATCATTCTGACTTGGAAATATTTTGCCATTTCTTTACTTGTCACTGGATCAAAATCCTGGAACACCCCTCTCTAATGGCATTGTGGGTCAACTTGCACTAAATGGATTGCAACAGTTCAAGAAGCCTGCTCAGCATCGCCTTCTCCTGGGTAACTAAGGTAAACAATAAATGCTAGTCCAGCCAGAAACACCTGCTTTCCAGGAATGAATATAAAGAAAACCTTAAAGGCGGCCTGTCCTTAAAAGGAGCTGTGCTGATTGCAAGGAAGTTGTTGCCAACTGTCTTTGCAGGAATTAGTTTGAAGGAAGATCACCACATTAGAGCAATGGGAGAGAGGGAGGCTTGAGTCCAGAAGGTCTACAGGACTACAAGAGGCAAGAGTCAAGCTTCTACAACAGCCTGGAAGGCCATCCAGTATTACTCTCAGATGGAATTATGGCCAGATGGACTCAGATCAATTCATGAACTCTGACCTCAAGGATGTAACCACAGTGCATCTCAAAGTTTACTGACCCCATACAAGTCAAGATCAGTGAATGCATCACCAGATGGCATGTCCTACCTATTACAGCACTAAACTCTCACACTACTCAATCTATCATGTATGTATGCCACCCATTCATAAAACAAACTTCAACAAACATGTCAAAGGCTGAATGTTTAGGTGCTCCAACTCACTCTTGCATGCCTTCCTGTGATGCCAGCCTCAGAGCCATCGCTCTCTGCTTTCACATACCTCCAGCTAAGGTTTTTATCCTTGTGGGAAACCTACGATCATAACCTTAGGATAAAGTTGTAGGAGTTTCTTGAAGAAATGTTGTTGGATCGTCCCTTCAGGTGCTTCACAGTGATGTCAGTAAGGAGGTGAAAATTCACCTTGCTCAACTTCCAATTATTATTTTGAATACAAGCGCTGTACTCAACATATAATAGAACGTAAGCACGATTCAGACCATGTCTGACAAGCTGTGGTTATAATTTTAACACAGAACAGACTTGAACCAAAAATAAGGCAAGCTTCAAATCCACCAACACCAAGAGATCTGACCATCAATAATCAAAACTAATAAAGGGGGAGAAATGTAGGTTGGAACCTTCAGCTCATTTCTTCGAAGGGTGGTGTCAGGTGAGATGCCATCTACCACTGCAAACATTAAATGACCATGTTCCTGCGAACCACACCCCATGCAAATTTTACCAGGATCACTTCCTGGGATGGCAATGTCCCACCCTACCTGAAGCCACTGCCTGAAAAAGGCTGGCAGTCACTGTGAGCCCCAACACAAGGTCACAGGTCACAACTGTTGGAAGCACAGCAACCTCAAAAGTCCAGGAGGATCAGCCATGGAAGATAGCAGTGGTAGAGGCGGGTGGGGGCGCAGAATCCTGGCGTGGGGCTGATTAAGGAAGAGGGACCGGGTAGCAGTCTGAGGCCTGGGCTCAGGGTAGTTTTCAGTATACATCTCCATCTGTGCCCCCAGTCATCACGAGATTGGGACAGGTTAATGACCCCTACCACCCAACCCAGCACTCAGGCCCTTCTGTTCAAAAGTTGTTAAAATTTCCAGAATTCTCACCTGCTGGAAAAGAGTTAACTACGGTGGTGATGGTGGTGGTGTGAAGAGGCAGTGGGAAAACAGTGAGCATCACTTTGATGCCAATCTGCCTGTTTATCTTCCCCTCTCACCATCATCCCCACAGCTTTTTAGGAGGGGAAGATTTCACACACAGAGCTTCTTTATCGCAAATACAGTGGAATTTATGACTTGCCTGATGTCACCTGACCAGCTTAATGTGATATTGCTTTATTGTTATACCCCTGCATGCTTCCATACAGAAAAGCTTAAAAACTTAAAAGAAAATTAAGAGGTCTACAAAAGCAAAATGGCATTTCCAACAAAAATTTGACCTCATTATTGTATGCAAATTAATGCCCATCAATTGCTGACAGTGAACATATTCCATTTCAGCTTGCAAGGTTATTAGTAAGTTTTACTTAGGATCGTATTTCCTGCATTTTACAAGATGAAACTAGAGTAAAATGTTATTGTCAGTCAACTGGGGCCAGGGGCTCACTAAGAACATTTTAAACAGTTTGACATTGCTGAACTCCAGCTTTTGTCTTGTAATTACACATATCACACCTCATAAATCTGATTTACCCAGAGCTGTTTCGGTAGGAGATGGGAATTCATACAGCTAGTGACTGTCTGGATTCAGGCTCAAGAAATGTAGCACAATACTATGCTTTTTTTCTTTTCTGTATCTTTAACTTTTCTTATTATTTAACTTTTAAGAATTCATTCCAATTTGCATTGAAAAACATTACAGATCTAGCTGTAGTCCTGCACAATCTGAGAAGTCTTTCACCATTACATATTTTATCACAGAAAAACAAAGCTGCTGGTTTGGAAACAGCTGGAAGTATGGGTTATTGAAGATCAGAAGTGTTCCTCTTCTGTAATGCCCCTTGCAGTCCATTTGATACTTTTATAAACATGGTCATTATGTATCAAAAATAATAATTGGTAATATACCATTAATGCCTTGGGTGTTTTAAGGCTTCTTTGAGTGGAGGAGTTTGGGCTGATTCTTATGCTCACCAAGTGAACACTGTAATTGTTGAATGTCATGACTTGGCAGGGAACAATGTGCCAATAAGCATGTCCCACAGTTCCCCAAATTATCACAAAATACATAAATGTATAAAAATCACAATGAGACCACCAAAACCACAGTTGCCTGACACACTGCTAGACAGGCACATTAAAAGCAAGCACAATAGGTTTACTTCGTAGTAATAAAAATAACTCTGTTTCTTGTAACGTACTTAATCATAACAAGGTTGTTTGTACAGCGATAGTCATCCCTATGATTCAATGGATGATCAAGTGAACTTAGGCCTTTACTTATACGATTTTTTTCTTTTCAGCTTTCTGGGATTTTGTGTCTTTTTGTCCCCATACGGAGGACAGGGGGAGAGAAACAAAATCTGTTTGCAGTCTCTTGATGCTTTCACTGTTTGCTACTCTTGGAACTTACTGTTTATTAAACATTCTGCAACGCAACCAGCCAAAAAGCTGCTATCATAGAATTTTACAGTATAGAAGGAGACCATTTGATCAGGTGAGACCATTTGAGACCCGGTATCTGTACCTGCTTCTGAAAGAGCTCGCCAGCTAGTTCCATTCTCCTGCCCCATTTCCATAGCCCACTAAATTCATCACTTTCAAATATATATTCAGCTGTTTTTTGAATCTCCTATGAAATCTGCCTTCACCACTCTCCCAGGCAGTGCATTCCAAATCCTAACATCTCTCTCAGTAAAGAAGTTTCTCCTTATCTCACTCCTTGCTCTCATGCTGACAATCTTCAAACTGTAACCCTAGTTACTGACAGACCAATTGGTGAAAACAGAATACCCTTCATTACCCTATCAAAATTGTTCATAATTTTGAACACCTCAATGAGATCATCTCTTAATTTTCTCTGCTCCAAGGAAAATAAGCCCAATTTCTCTAATCTTTCCTTGTAGCTAAAATACCTCATTCTTGATATCATTCTACTAAATCTCCTTTGCACTCTGTCCTGGGTTTTAACATCCTTCCTTAAATAAGGTGCCCAGAACTAACCATAATACTTCATTGGATGTCTGAGCAGTGATTTGGAGGGGTGTAGCATCATTTTCAGGGCTTTTATACCCTATGGCTCTATTTATAAACCTAAGGATCCCATAAGCTTTCTCAGCAACTGTTTCAACTTTCCTAGCCTCTTTCAGAGAATTATGCTTAACTCCCTTCAAAGTTGTACCATTGAGCCTGTGTTGTCTCACCATGTTTCTTCTACCAAAATGCATCACCTCACATTTTTCTGCATTGAAATTCATCTGTCAGCTTTCTGTACATTTGGCCAACTTCCTTCTGAAGTCACTAGGCATCATCCTCACAATCTACTATTCTCCCTATCTTAGTATCATCTGCAAATGTAAGATTTTTCCCTCAACACCTATCTCCAAATTGTTCATAATCAGAAAAAGCAAGAGTCCAAACACTGATCCCTGGGGAACACAACTTTCAACTTATTTCCAGTCTGAGAAATGCCCATCTATACCTACCCTCTGTTTCCTATTTTTTAGCCAACTTCTCATTCGTGCTGCCAAAGACCCATCAATCCCAAACATTTATAATTTGCGAACCAACCTGCCTTGCAGCATCATATCAAATGCTTTCTGAAAGTCAAATGTACAACATCCACAGCATGACCCTCATCCACTGCCTGTGACACCTTGTCAGGTTAATTAAGTAAATTTGTCAGACATGACCTGCCCTTGACAAAGCCATGTTGACTGTATTTTATTAACTAATTTTTCTTTAAGTGTAAATTTATCCTATCCAATATTATTGCCTCCATTATTTTTTTCACTGTTGATGACAAAGTGACAGGTCTGTAGTTTCCCGGGTTATCCTGCACCCCTTTCTCAAACAGTGTCACGTCTGCAATCCTCCAGTCCCCCGGATCTAATCCTGGACTAATCCAGAGAGGCCTGGAAAACTTTTATCAACAGTTCCATGATGTGTTCCCTCACCTCCTGCAGCAATCTAGGACACATCCCATTCAGGCCTGGCAACTTCTCTACCTGGAGCCTTTTTAGAATCTCTTTCTGTCACTAAAAAAAGAAGACAGACAGAATTTCCTTCACATAAAAGATTCACGGTGTCGTTCAGTTTCAACTTCTCTCTCTTTGATGCTTCCATCTAGGTACATTGTATTTTGCACAGCTTCACTACATTCTACGCTTCTTTCACAAGTTGTAAACTTGCCAGTTTTTTTTTCAATTATACCAGTTCAACTTCCACTTCAGTTTATAGTCCCAAGAGATGAAAAATATGCAGTTTCTTACATGAATGGCAGAAGACTTTGTGCAAGAATGTTTGCAGAGTAAGAAAATGAATAGAGAAGATTCTATATCTGAGTGAGACATAGGTGTTAGGAAGGGGAGGTCAACCCGCTCTGGTAATTAAAATCAAAACACAAGCCCTCAATCTGTTACAGCGGGAGTAGAGGTCCCCTCCTAATAATGAGACCCGCAACACCCAAAGAGGCTTGCCTCACTTTGGCTAATCTGTTAAACTGTTACAGAGAAGGGAAGGTTAAATCAAAGAAAATCCCTGATATTCACTTTACAAGTAACAAGGTTTGCTCTCCCCTGTGCTGGGCCCACTCTCCTCGCACTGGGCTCTCCATCACTCCATGGGTCTACACCAGGTGACTCGCCGCTGCCGATGCTGTCCCAACTCTTCACAGTAAGTGAGTAATGAAAAAGGTAAGTAAAAGAGAAAAAAAAAGGAAAAACAAAATAATAGAGAGAAAATAAAGAGAAAAAACAAAAAGTGGACAGAGCGGACAAGCTCCAAGCTCAGGATCCCTACTCCACCGCCATCTTGTCCATGGTGCTCATTGAATGAGCGGGTACAGGCACAATGGGCTGATTGGCTTCCTTTAGTGTACAACATGTCTCTGATTCTGCAGTATATCCCTTTTCGTAACTGTACGGTAACAGCGCTAGTTACAGTGAAATCATTTTGGTTTGAAGTGCTAACTTCCTTTCTTTATACCCTAGCCTTAAGAGAAGTTGCTGCGTTCTGCTGACATCTATGACTTCCAAAACTTTAATTGAGCCACTTTCAATTCTTTTCTGGCAGTTATTAACTCATTGTTTGTCTGGTGCTTTTAATCTCAAAAATCTAAGCTTTTGACTCGTTGGACACATCATAACTGAAGCTATAATTTTCACTTTCAAAGATTTCTGTACAACTTTTGATGTCTTTGGTAGATTTCCAATGTTTACAATTTCAATAGGGCTTATTTGATGTCACTGGAGACGGCAAGAATGTGTCTGCAGCGAGGTCATTCTTTAATACAAAAGCAAAATCATTAATAGTGATGGCCCGAAACATCAACCTTCCTGCTCCTCTGATGCTGCTTGGCCTGCTGTGTTCATCCAGCTCTACAGCTTGTTATCTCATTAATAATGATACAAGCATAGTCATTTTATTTTGTTAAGATGCACTTTCTAATTACTTTTTCCTTGCTCAAGAAAAAACACATCTTCTACAGAACTTTTCCTTTTAATAAATAAATAGAGACAGCCAGGCAGACTGATCTCCTACAAATTATACAATTTTGTAATCCAGGGAGTGAGATGAGAAAATCCGATTAAGCCTCTGGGGAGCACGAAAGACTTCATCGCCTATCGATTCTAGCCACCTTGGAACTTTTAAAAATGTTTCTGAGATGAGACATCAATTTGCAATTGCCTGTGTTAAAGCAATAACTGCCTGAGACATGAACTTGTAGTGTCTTTCTGGAATATACAGATGAACAAAGTACTTCCGAGGATTTACCAAGCAGGAGAGTGATTAAGACAATGCTGTACCGAAGACAGCCTGAGAAGCTCTCTCTCTGTTTCTGTCTCTCTTTGGGAGTAGTGTGCCTGGTCCTGCAAGAGAGATCATACCTGAGAGAAAACCAACTACAATCCAATATCTTTTTAAAATGTGGGAGTCTGTTCCATGCAATTTCAATCAGGGAAAAGCTGAAATTCATGCTAGTAATTTTGTACTCACCACATTGAGATCGTTCAAGGAAGAGCTCAGCATATTCACCTTTGTTTTACATAGAAACATAGAACATAGAAAATAGGTGCAGGAGAAGGCCATTTGGCCCTTCGAGCCTACACCACCATTCAATATGATCATGGCTGATCATGCAATTTCTGTATCCCATTCCCGCTGTCTGTCCTTATCCCTTGATCCCTTTAGCCACAAGGACTGCGTCTAGCTCCCCTTTGAATATATCTAATGAACCAGCCCCTGGAGCTTCCTGTGGGAGAGAATTCCACAGGTTCACAACTCTCTGAGTGAAGAAATTCTTCCTCATCTCAGTCCTAAATGGCTTACTCCTTATTCTTGGACTGTGACCCCTAATTCTGGACATCATCAACATTGGGAACATTCTTTCTGCATCTAGCTTGTCCAGTCCCGTCAGGATTTTCTATTTTTCCGTGTGATCCCCCCTCGTTCTTCTAAATTCCAGCAAGTACAAGCCTATTCGGTTCAGTCTTTCCTCATATGTCAGTCCTGCCATCATGGGAATCCATCTGGTGAACCTTTGCTGGACTCTTTCAATAGCAAGAATGTCCTTCCACAGACTGGGAGACTAAAACTGCACACAATACTTGAGGTGTGGCCTCACCAAGGACCTGTATAACTGAAGCAAGACATCCTTACTCCGACACTCAAATCTTCTCGCTATGAAGGCCAGCATGCCATTAGTTTTGCTCACTGCCCACTGCATCTGCATGCCAACCTTCAGCGACTGTTCCACCATGACACCCAGGCCTCATTGAACCTCAACTTTTCCTGTACTGGCACCATTTAGACAATAATCTACCTTCCTGTTTTTGTGACCAAAATGGATAACCTCACATTTATCCACATTATGTTGCATTTGCCAAGTATTTGCCCACTCAGCCAGTCTGTCCAAATCACCCTGCAGCCTCTTAGCAATCTCCTCACAGTGGACACTGCCATCCAGCTGAGCGTCATCTGCAAATTTTACCTTTGATGGACACCCCTCTTTTGCAATGTGTGTGTGTGTGTGTGTGTGTGCGCGCGCGCGCACGCATGCGTGCATGCAAATCGTGACCATACCTATGGTATTGGCATTATTAAGTCATTCTTACCTTGAGAAAGGTAGATTGCACAATTGGCAAAACGCATTGTCTCTAAATTCCAAAATAACATTACAGTCAAATGGAGAGTGGGGGATTAGAGGAGTCAATTCATGCTTCCTCAATTGTAGCTTGATAATTGACACAATCGGCAACTTTAACACAATTCCCATACTTACTTTACGGCAAATTAAACTGTGTTTTAAATAAACTTTATGCAACATAATATTTAAATGACTTCCATTAATACCTTAAATCAGTACATTTCTAAATAGCACACCTTTTGAGAATTTCAAGTCTCATATCACCATCAATAATTGAGCTGACTCTCTATCTCTTGGAATACTGATTTATTTTTCTGCTTCACTGGATAAAGATCTGGAGACCCCACACCTTCATCTAAAATTCCTCACACTCCCTATGTTTTGATTTTGCCAATAGTAAAGACATTTGAAGCTATTGCTTTGTCAGTATTATCACCCACTGTTGTAACATTTTCTATTGTTATGTTACGCATATGCACAATGCTACCATTTTGGTTTTTGGAATTCTCATCCTTGTTTGAAATACCTTTATAGCTTTGTCCCTCCCTATCTCTGTACTCTCCTCTAGCAGCACAAGACTCTGAGATAGCTGTACTGTTCTAACTTTGCCCTACTGGGCATACCTCAATTTACCCACTCCATCATTAGTGGCAGAACCTTGAGTTGCTTAGACCCCAAGCTTTTGAATTGTCCCTTAACACCTGTCCACCTCTCCATCTTGCTTTCCTCCTTTGAGAAACTCCATAAAGCCTACTTCTTCAAATTAGCTTTTGGTCATCTGACTTAACATCTCCTTACGTGGTGGCCCCACTATCATACTTTGTTTTATAATGTTCCTTTGCCTTGGGACACTTTACTTTGTTGAAGGTACTATCTAAATAGAAGTCATTGTTGTTATTGAACAGTTGAAGGAGATTCACACGTTACCAGTCTCAACTAGATCTATACCTGTACACGTACAGGTCTATACCTGTATAGGCTGGCACAGTGGCTCAGTGGTTAAGACTGCTGCCTCACAGCACCAGGACCCCAGGTTTGATTCCAGCATTGGATAACTGTCTGTGTGGAATGCACGTTGTCCCTGCGTCTGTGTGGGTTTCCTCCGGGTGCTCCAGTTTCCTCCCATAGTCCAAAGATAGTGGTTTGGCCATGTTAATTTTTCCCATAGTGTCCAGGGATGTGCAAGATAGGTTTGTTAGCCATGGTAAATGTGGGGTTACTGGGATAGGGTGGAGTGCTGTTCGGAGGGTTGGTGCAGACTTGATGGGTGAACAGACTCTATCCGCACTGTAGGGGTTCTATGATTCTATACTCAACAAAGTTGAACTGACAAAGTCTTTACATTTGTCAGGTCTGAGAAACTGAGGGCCTGAAGAAAGAGTCTTGAGAGTGAAGTGATTAAAAGGATGTTTTCTTTTCAGACAAAATCTATAAGGATTCTCATGTTTGAAGTGGCTTAAATTACATTTGAACTAGCTGTAGTGTGGAAAAATGCTCTCTGTTTATCCATTAGATCAATGAGTCATTGAATCACTAAAAACACCAAATAATCAAAATTATAACTTGTGGGTTCTAAAGTTTTCCTTAACTCAGCACTATTTAGTTCACTTAAAGGTAATTACTAAACAAGTCAGGAAACGATGAGCATTTTTCTTGTGTAGCAATGCTGCAATTAGGCTGAGAGGATTATATAGATCGACAGTACGATATCTTTGTGTCTAGGGAAGAACATTAACTTGCTAACACAGGCCAACTTTGACTCTTATGCAGCTGCTTGTAGATTATAAAAGGGAAGCAAAAAGCCTAGAGAATATAAACAGTTGTGTAATTAGCTGTCATAAAAATGTAGCTGGAATGACAAAAATTGCCACAACTGACTATAAAGGCAGAGATAGTAGGAACAGTTTTTAAAAGTCTTGTTAATATCAAATAGACCAAAATCTTATGTTTCATAAAATAAATTTCTCTAAGGATGTATTTTAATACTGGAAGATGGCTGTGTAATTGTCAAAGAAAATGCTTTCTAATGT
The DNA here is from genome assembly GCF_021869965.1 of Rhincodon typus. Classification (NCBI taxonomy): domain Eukaryota; kingdom Metazoa; phylum Chordata; class Chondrichthyes; order Orectolobiformes; family Rhincodontidae; genus Rhincodon; species Rhincodon typus. Next base: position 17,479,572 of record NC_063334.1, on the reverse strand, counting down.
TTTCTGCTGTAAACAACGGATGTGGAAACTCTCCTCCAGATAAATTCAATCAGTAAGCTTCCTGGTCAAAAAGTGAAGACAAAAAAAATTAACAAACAATTGCTTTTTTTACAATTTTATAATATAAGCATCTCTTTTGACTTATGCTCCATAGGTGATGAAGCTATATTGAAGAATCAGGAATAAGTTGCTTGTTGCAGAATGCTCATTGACATTTTGCCTCTCAGTGACATTGAGGCATGTGTTAGTTGTCGCTGTATGTCAATCGCTCTACCTCAGCATCGTGTTGCATGGCTTCTCTGCCATTGCTAATTGATCACACTGCTTACCTAACATCTGGTACTGGATAAGCAGAAATTCCTTCCAACAATTGGGAAGGTGAAGCCATTGCTTTCTATCCTTGTTCCACACTCTATTCCTTAGCTACTGACTAGACTCCTTTCCCTAGCGTGATTGATTAAGTCTGAGGTCAAGCCAGTTCTCTGTCAACATTGGTATCAAATTTGATCCTGAGGTGAGCTTATAAACTTCTATTCATGCTCAGTCTAAGACTGCCTTAGACCTCCATAGCATTGCACTACTTTAGCCCTGTCTCATCCACCCAATACTAAAATCTTCCAAGGTATTGATTCAGGACACTGATGTCTTGAATCATTAAGTTCCCAGGTGAAGAGCGATAGACTAGCTCCCCTTCTCTACTCAACAGCTTCACTCAGTTGATCAAAACAAAGTTAAATAAAAAAGATCCTTTCTCCTGTGGATACATTTCTCTCATACAAAAGGAAGTTAGTTATTTTAATGGAACCAAGCGAATGAATTTATTAGTTACAAAGCATGAGAAGAAATAATATTACAGCACACATGCTCACAAAATGAACATAGAAGTGAGTCCCAACAAAAGATAAAATTTTAAACATGTAACAGCTCAACCTCTGAATCATTCACAAAGACTAGATGGAGAAACATTGTGGCTGTTACAGTAGTTGCTACCAGTAGCATTCATGTTAGTAGTTGAACAGTTGATTTTGAGATCCTTAGCTTGGTCAATTGAAATTGTTTTGTTGTGGTTCCCTTCAAAAGTGGCTGATTGATAGCACTCAGAATAAGAGTGTGTGTTTTCCTTTTCTTTACCTGCAATGCAGGGGTATTTAATGGCTAGTCTCAAAACTGTGAACTTCACAACATACTAGTCTACACACTAGATTGTCAGGCTGCTAATTTGAAATTTCCTTTTGTAACCTCATTTTTTGGTATTAAGAAAGAGTAAAACACAAACCTGTCGATAGGAAATGACCGCCTGCTGAGAAGGAGTTGTATATTTAGCCTCTCATTATCTCTTCACTTTCAATCTTTTTGTTTGAAGTTTCACTAACTCTGTACAGGTGTGAGAACCACAATCCTTTTCCAGGTAGCCACTGAATTTCCATCGGCAGTTATTTTGGCTGTATCAATCCACATTTTATTTTAAAGAAGAAATTGGAGTTAAACGTTTGATATATCCATAGATAATCTGGGATTATGGGTAATCAGCACCATTATCACAATAGTACATTAATAAAATCTTTGTTATCCTTTATATATTTCATTTTCTGATCTGTGTCAGACAAGGAGACCATTTCTGGTTCAGTGTGGAATAGAAAGCAATGTGTTAGCCACAGAACCAAGCAAAACTTGATAAGAGTACAAACCTCATGCAGTGATAGCATGAACTAAATGCAGGCTGTAGACAGAGTTAAGTCATCCCATAATCAATGGATCACAGCAAAGCTCTATACCACTATCATAACCCATTGAGAATGGCAATAGTCAGTCAGACAATGAATGCAGAGACAGGAGTCTCCATACATATATGTCTCCATGCCAATCATGGTGGAGCGTAGCATATGATTGCAAAATAAAAGTATAATGTGCTTACAAGTATCTGAAGTCAAAAGTACTGTGTGCATGATGCTACTTGATCCAACCCCAGAAGTTCCCATCATCAAAGAGTGGCCCAGCCAATTTTGCTCATTCTATATGATAGAAATTTTTACCAGGTTTACCTGTATAAGCAATGAGCCCTGACAACAAACTGACTCTAGTGTTAAAGACCATTGCATCGGAACTAATTGCTTCCCAAGTCAAGCTATTCTATTGATGCTGTAATTATCCAGTTACACCTTATCCACAACTGCCAAGTTTTACGCATCATCCTCCTAACAAAAATCAGTAATATTATGGCAAGAGTCATCAGTAGGGCCATCAAACAACGTGTAATCACCAATAACTTGTTCACTGATGCTTAGAATGGGTTTAATCAGAACTGTTTGACTCCAGACCTCATTTTGACATGGGCAAAGGAACTGAAAGCCAGATAATAATCAAGGGTAGCTGCTTTTGATATCAAGGTAGCATTCAGCAGACATTAGCACCACGGAATTGCTGCAAAAATATAAAGCCGAGGTCATGAGAGGGAAAACTCTTGAAAAGCTGGAGTCATACTTGACACAAAGGCTTGTGGCATGGCAGTCGGAGGCCAGTCATCACAATCTGAGAATAACACTACTAGAATACCTTACAGACATGTACTTAACTCAACTATCTTCATTTGCTTTATAATGTCCTTCTTCCTGGCACAATGTCAAGAGTAAAACTATTTGCTGATGGTTGCATAGTGTGCAACTCCCATTGACAACTCTTCCGCGAGTGAAGAAGCCCATGATAGTACGCAGAAAAGGCTTATATCCAGGAACGAACTGACAACTGGGAGAGAATGGTTACTTTACATAAACAACTATTAAAACAAGAAAAAAGTCCATTATTTCCACATGACATTCAATAACGCTAACATTGCCACATTCCTACCAGAAACCATGTGAGTTCACTAAAGATCAGAAGATGATCTGGTGGAGTGCAAATGGATGTTCCATGGGCAGCTTCAGGAACAACTTAGAATCAATTTGCTGAAGCCGATGACACGGCGCTACCTGAGATTTACACATCAACAGTGGCAAGTTACAAACAAAACAAAGTAACCCTGTGATCAATGTTCTGGAGGCCAGTGATGCAATCTGCAATGGAGTTAGACAATACAGAGAGTACCGGAAGATTTCAAACAGTACAGTCTCCAAAAACATACATCCAGCATGAGCTCAAGAGTGAGGCAGAGGTGGATCGTTTGTAATGATTGGTTCACCCAGCAACCACTGAGATCTTTACTGCCATCTGCGAGTTCAAGTCAGAATGTGTTAGGAAACTAAAAACCGAAAGAACTGCGGGTGCTGTAATTCAGGGACAAAAACAAAATCGCTGGAGAAGCTCAGCAGTCCTGGCAGCATCTGTAAAGGCAAAAACAGAGTTAACGTTTCAGGTCCGATGACCCTTCCTCAGAACAGAAGAGTTCAGAGGAAGGGTCACCGAACCCAAAACGTTAACTCTGTTTTTTCCTTCACAGATGCTGCCTGACCTGCTGAGCTTTTCCAGCAACTTTGTTTTTGTCCCTGTGTTGGGAAACTTATTATTCACATTGACCCCATTTTGCAGTGTATCTTAATACATCACACCTTCCAACATATTGTCCCATATACCTTGGAGAGCTGTATTACATGTTGTAATATGGTTTTTCTTGCAATATTATGTCAAATACTGAGCATAATATTACATTTTATCATGTAACTCAGATGCAATTATTCATGTCATTACAGTAAAATTCTTCCCTTCTCCCGATATATCAGATAGGTTTCTTCAAAGTATTAATCAACAGCACCAGATAGGCTGAGATAAGCATGGGGCGTATGATGTTATAACAGCAGCTTATTGATTTCCACAGGCCCCTGAATCCTTGGAATACTTCTCTACTAACAGTAGCATGTAGACTACTGAACAATATCCACTCAATAGTTGGTAGTAATCTACTTTTGTCGGTGTTTCCTGTAGAAAGTGAAAGGAATATATCACTGGAAGAGATTACAGGCAGTAATCATGTCAAAGGGCAGAGATAAAATGAAAGATCATGAGACTGGAAATGTGCATTTCCAGAATATTCTGTTTGACCTCAGCAATTGTTTTCATTTGATGCTGTGAACTGTTGGGTTACTCCCCTCTGTTGCAAAAGTTATAAATTCTGCAGTTTTCAAATGGCATCAGTTCTTACGTAGCCATATTTTATCTCAGACAGATTGAATTTATGATATAATTTATAGGTGAAAAGATCAAACCCTGCAAAATTTCATGTGTCACCCAATCAGAACCTTCCGTTCTCTAACACTCAAGGATGAAGTCCAATAATTTCTCAAAGTGCCTCCTTTATGTGGAAGCAACAAAGTGCAGAGTGTTTCCATGTTTTGATTTGAAAAATTGTACTTTTGTCTCCACAGGATTTAATTCTATTTTTAAGTTAATGGCTTCTTCATCCGAAAGCATTCTTAGGTTTAAGCCAAGGCTTTATGAAGAAAACAATAATGATTGTGAATGTGTTAGGAAGTTGTAATTAGAATGTTAGCAATGTCTTGGGGTTTATGCAGAAATTTTAATTACCTTAACCAAACAACACCTTACAAATTTACAAAATACATCACATTCTGGAAATTAAGTATTTGTTTCACATTGTATATTCAATGATTATTCATTCTAAAATGAAAGAAATTTACAGCAGCGGTTACATAACAATTGCAAGCACAAGCTCAAAGTGTCCGAACAAATGCATTTGTCTAAGCACCTGTAATAAATGTTAAACATGTGGTTGGCCCTAAGATGATGCTAAGTATTTAGATGAACACTGCTGTGGCTTAGTAAGGCTTTCTCTTGTAGTCAGAGCATCTACCGTCTAGAGCTGAATTCTTCTGTAGTGTGGTAGACTTAATATTGATTACAGTCCCCAGAGGAACCATCACCCTCACTGAAATAACTCCACAGAGGCTACTATCCTGTAACCACGTCACCCTTTATTTACACGTGAAGAGTCCTTGACACCGACCCAGCTTCCTTAGAGCCAGCCCTTAGATTGAGCAGAACTCTGACACTCCTGTTCTTATCTGTCAGCCAGGGCTCCCCGATTGGGCCAGATGAATAACCCCGATTAGCAAACTCATATTCTATGAGGTCCACCTGGCCGACCTCATTGCAATCAGGGCATCCCTCCCAGTCCCCTGCCCCGAGTCTGAGAACATAGGCTGGTTCTCTTTTTCTTAGCTTTTCCTTGGGCAGTTTAGCACCAGCTCAGGATCTTTCAGCTCTGCCTCTGATACGGGTGACGTGTAACACACAGTAGCTCTCCTCTTGCGCCTGAAGCGTCTTAGAAGAAATTCATTCTCCTGTTTAGGTGGCAAAGACATCGAGGTAGTTACAACCACCAGATCTATCTCAGATTCTGAGGTATCTTCAACACCTGATGGAGAGGGAGAACCTACAGGCTCAGGAACAGTCAGAAAGGCAGTTGAGGAGCCAGGCATGTGTTGCTCCTACACCATTTGTGAGTTTGCAGCTTTCATATGGTCCATGTGCTTGTTTGGGACCATCACACCCGCCCGAAATTTATACGTCACTGAACTTGACCTCGCGTCGATGATGCCTCTTTCCGATGCAGGGCCATTCCTCTGGTTCCTTCACCAAACTTCGTCTGCTGATGTAGGTTGTCTCTCTTGCTTAGCAGAGTCTTGTGTCTGGCACTGGTGTTCCTAATGTCATTTTATCCTCCCCACTCCTCCCCACCTTAACCCCACCACCACCACACCATCCCCCCCATCCCGCCACCCCCCTCCCCCCCCCACCCCGGCCAGGTCCGGGAAGATCAGGTTTAACCTGGTGCGGAGTCTTCTCCCAATTAACAATTCTGCTGGAGTTATCCCTGTAGTTGCATGAAGGTTGGTCTTATATTCAAATATGAACCAGGACAGTTTGATATCTAGTGAAGCTGTAGGCTGTTTCATTAAGCCTGCCTTAAAAGTTTGGACTGCTCTTTCTGCCAGACCATTGGATGATGGATAGTATGGAGCAGTCCTTATATGACAAATGCCTTTCAACTTTAGGAAATAGTCAAATTCCAGGCTGGTAAATGATGGCCTGTTATCTGTTACCAACACTTGCGGGAGTCAGTGTATTATAAATGATGCATTCAGATCTTCTATCATCATCCCTGTGTTTGGCGAATTAACTCTTTGCACATTCAGACACTTTGAATGGGCATCTACAATGACTAAGAACATTGATCCCATGAAAGTACCTGCATAGTCAACATGTAATTAAGTCCAGGGTTTACCGGGCCATTCCCACAAATGTGGGTGAGTTGGTGGTGGTAATTTTTGTTCTTTCTGGCACTCTAGGCACTGCCCCACCGACACAGCATTCAATTCTGGGCACCAGACATTACCTCTCACCAATATCTTCATTTTTGAAACCCCTAGATGACCCTGCTGGAGTTCAGTCAGTATCAGGTGGCTGTAAAAAGTCTAGGCGACTGCTTTACTGAACCCTTCTGCTTTGTCCACAAAAATAACCCCAAACTTCTGACATTTGTTAGTGCAATACACCATCATCGTCTCACACTAACATTTCTGTCTTAGGCCTGCTGTGGTTTTCAAGTGTACCGCAATGGAAGGTGGAAGAATATCACCTTGTCTTCCACTTACACACTTCATAACTTTTGGGACTTAATATCAAGTTCAACCATTTCAGATCATAAACTCAGTACCCCATTTTGATTAATGCCTCTCCACTCCCACCATCAACCCAGTGACTTACTTCAAGGATTTGCTCTCAGCAGAGCTGATTTGTTTTCTTCTACTAACACCTGCCATTAACACCTGTTTTAAACCCATATCACTTCTTTACTATCATTAGCCCTCAGTTTTCTTTTTGCTCTTGGTACCCTTACCACATGTTTTACTTGTTCCTCCCCCATCTTTTTTCACAGAATAAAACCCATCACTTTTCAGTTCTGAAGAAGTGTCATTTTGGATTTGAAATGTTAGTTGTGTTTCAGTCTCTGCAGATACTGCTCTGTGTTCATACTTTCCACCATCTACAAGGTACAAGTCAGGGATGTGATGGAATACTCCTACTTGCCTGGATGGAGGCTGCTCTAGTAACACCCAAGAACTTGACATTATCCAGAACAATGTTGCCTGCTTTAATCGTACCACATCCACAAGCATCCACTCCATCCAGCACTGACGCTCAGTAGCAGCAGTGTGTACTATCTACAAGATGCACTGCAGAAATTCACCAAAGATCCTCAGACAGCACCTTCCAAACCCACAATCACTTCCATTTAGAAGGACAACGGCAGCAGGTACACGGGAGCACCACTACCTGCAAGATCCCCTCCAAGCCACTCACCATCTTGACTTGGAAATATATCGCTGTTCCTTCACTGTTGCTGGGTCAAAATGCTGGAATTCCCTCCCTAATAGCATTGTGGGTCAACCCACAGCAGGAGGACTGCAGCGGTTCACGAAGGCAGCTCACCACCACCTTCTCAAGGGCAACTAGGGATGGGCAAGAAATGCTGGCCAGCTAGCAATGCCCACATCCCACATCCCATGTATTAATAAAACAATAACTCATAAAATTGAAGCTTTGGGCAGAGTGGATGATATTCCATTTGCAGTCACAAAATTCAACTATATGCAACAACACATATTTACAGCCTACACAGACAGCATCTACATGAATTTGACACGTTTAGAGAACAATATCAAACTAAGGAAATGGAGCAAGGAACTTTAACAATTACAAGCTGCTCATAGAAGTTTTCCTGGGCAAATGATATGTTTAATTCCAAATTGGAAAATGCAAATAATCGATGTACAAATGAGTCTCATCATCTCACCATGTGCTCATTTAGTCACACAGCAACCAGAGGATCGAACTGTATATCCATATCTATGAGAAATGCACATTCTTGACAGAACTAACTATAGCATTAGTAGGAACTTGAACAAATTGAGGTTGAACAAAAATTATGGCAGTCTACCTACCTTAGTGAGACTGCTGACCTAGCTATTAGACCAGCTATTAGCTGTTACACAGGCAATTAAGACTCGGAGGCTAAAAAAGGAAAGTTTGGAGGGCTTTCTACATGGGAGTCCTCCCATTTTTGATCAGGAACCTGCAATGGAGAGTGTTGTGTGTGGAAGTCCCATGTAACTGCAGGTTATGGCAGTTCATGGACTCCCAAACTAACCATTAATTTGGTGCTGCTGTGGAGTCTATGGAGCATGTATATATTAGTTGTGGGAATTTGCACTCCCTTTTTAGTTATTTGAGAAGTCTTTGGCTTTTGGTTGCTCTTCCTGCTCGTGATCTTTGGGCATCCAGTGCAGAGGGGTGTAGGCCAATCGAAGGACCTCCGTGTGTGTGTGTGTGTGTCTGTGTGTGTGTGTGTGTGTGTGTTGCTTTGATGGCTTGCATGGCCCATAATGGGCTTTGTTTGTAAATACTCAATTGGCTATATGGTTGCTTTTACTGCTGGTGCATATTAGTTTAAAAAAGGAAAATTTACACCAGAATTCCAGAAATTCCTTGAAATGACAGCTAATTTTCTCCTCCAATGGCACAGCAAAGAAATACATTAATAAAAGGAAGAGTGTCTTTCACAGACATTTTCTGAACTTCAAGATAGTTGTGAACTATTAGCTGAGGAAGCAAATCACCTGTAATTGATGTCAGGATCATGTATTTACAAAACTGGCGCTGGAGAGAGAGCAAAGGTTTTTTTTTCTTCAAGGTTACAGAAAACTATCATGGAGAACAAGCTTTTGATAAGGATAAAAATGACCTGCAGAATAAGAATGATCTTCTGGAAAAAAAAAGTTTAGAAATACATGGGGAAGTTAAGCAAATCACCAGCCAGTCCACAGCCCCATGATACTATGAGTGAATTTAGAGTCATAGAGTCATACAGCATGGTAACAGGCCCTTCAGCCCAACTCATCCACGCTGACCAAGTTTCCAAACTAAACCAGTCCCATCTGCTTGTGTTTGGTCCATATCCCTCTAAACCTTTCCTATTCACGTATCTATTCAAATGTCTTTTAAATGTTGTAACTGTAACAGCATCAACTACTTCTTCTGGCAGTTCATTCCACATATGAGCCAGTCTATTTGCTCAGTGACAATGATATATTTCCATTTTTTGATGAAGCACCAACCATATGCTTGCTTATGACAAAGCTCCAATCCTATTTCATTCCTGCACCCACTCTCAAGACAACCAGAGCTCATACATCCTATAGATTCTCCAAGAGAACTGCGAATGCTGTTTGAGATTAATTCCTCAAGGCAAAGAAACTCGTGAAGGAGTCAAGTGGAGGAGCTGAGAGTAAATAGGCAAATGTTCATAGTTTAATGTTAATGGTTAACTGGGATCCTGTTTGAATGGAGTTGCAGACTAAAGGGCAATTATACATTTAGTCTAAGAATAGCCATTAAGCATGAGAAAAAGGAGCTATGTTGTTAATTACGGGTGATTTTATTTCCTCAGCTAATAGCTCGCAACAATCTTGAAGCTCAGAAAATGTCTGTGAAAGAGACTCTTTATTTTATTAATGTATTTCTTCATTGTGCCATTGGAAGAGAAAATTGGCTGTCTTTTCAAGGAATTTCTGGAATTTTGGTGTAAATTTTCCTTTTTCTTTACTAATAAAGACCAGCAGTAAAAACAACCAAAAAGCCAATTGAGGTACAGTTACAACATTTAAAAGACATTTGGATAGGTACATGAATAGGAAAGGTTTAGAGGGATATGGACCAAATGCAGGCAAATGGGACTAGTTCAGTTTGGAAACTTGGTCAGCGTGGGCATGCTGGACCGAAGGGTCTGTTTCCATGCTGTATGACTCTTTGACTCTAAGTTTCCTTCTGGTACCTGGGCAGTGGGCTGGATTGTAATTTGGACCAAACTAAATGTCAGATCATGCAGAACTGGAGTCTGAGGCATTAAGGTTCCAGTAGGATCTCTTCTCTTACCGTGCCTTGTAAATAGCTATGTCTAATAAAGCCTGTTAACGTTTAATCACAAGAATGTAGATTTCACATTACTATAAGCGGATGCTGACTTATTAACATTCATTCATCACAGTTGAAGTAAGAAAGGCTTGCATCAATACAACATCTTCACAATATTACAATGTCTCAAAGCACTCTACAGCCAACAAAGTTCTTTTCAGGACGGTCACTATTATAATGTAGAAAATGCAACAGATCATTTGCACACAGCAAATTCCAATCAAAAGCAATATGGTAATGATCAGGTAATCTGTTCTTGAGGTAGAAGAATCGTCCAGAATACTAATCTAGTCATTGTAAACCACACTTCTGGCATTTGAAGCAGTAAGATATATATATATATATATAGAGAGAGAGAGAGAGAGAGAGAGAGAGAAAGAAATCTGTACTACATGTTTAGTGTGAAGTTTCACACAGGATTTCAAGGCTCAAAGACAACATTCTAGTTTTCTACTGGGTCAGCCATTTTGAGCACATGGTGCTTGTATTGGGTTTCTGAAAGAGCTATCCAATTTGTCCCACTCTCCTGCAAACTATTCCTCATCAAGTCCATTTTCTCCTTGAACATTACTGTTAAATCTGCTTCCAGCACACTTTCAGTTAGTGTGTTCCTAATCCTAACAATTCACTGTTTAAGAAAATTCACCTGCTTTCAAACAACTGCTAACCACTGCACAATCCATTACCCACCACCCCTTCCACCTGACCTCCTACCAGAGTTTTTGCCAAATATTTTATGCCTGTTTTGCAGATGCTAACTTATTCAGCAGGGTTAACACTTTCTTAGAGATAGTAAGAACTGCCGATGCTGGAGTCAGAGGTAACACAGCATGGAGTTGGAGGAACACAGCAGGCCAGGCAGCATCAGAGGATCAGGAAAGTTAATCTTTCAGGTCGGGACCCTTCTTACTTTGTAAAATCCACTTCTAATTTTGAAATTCAATTACATTGACTTTCAATTTCCTTGCTTTCTGTTGAAGGCTAGGTATATTTATGTGCATGAATGGCAATGCTCAAGCTCGTGTGTCTATCAGAAAATCTGACCACTTCCCTATTATGTCCACTTTAGAAAATCTATCATACCTGCAATAAGCTTCTAATTCTGCAGCCAGAATACATCAAAAACAGTGTATGTTGCTCGATCATCTCCATCTTCCTGACACAAAATGATTTTAAATTTGCAAAACATTGAACAGAGAGACCTAGGGGTGTAGGTGCATAGATCCTTGAAAGTGGCATCACAGGTAGAAAGGGTGGTGAAGAAGGCTTTTGGCATGCTTACCTTCATTGGTCAGAGCATTGAGTACATCATGTTGCAGCTGTACAAGACATTAATAAGGCCACATTTGGAGTACTGCGTGTGATTCTGGTCACCCTGCCATAGGAAGGATGTTATTAAACATTCCCCTGATTGAGAAGGAGGTGATGGCCTAGTGGTATTATCACTAGACTGTTAATCCAGGGACCCAGATAACGTTCTGGGGACCTGGGTTCAAATCCTGCGATGGCAGATGATGGAATTTGAATTCAATAAATATCTGGAATTAAGAATCTCATGATGACCATGAATCCATTGTCAATTGTTGGAAAAACCCATCTGGTTCACTAACGTTCTTTAGGGAAGGAAACTGCCATCCTCACCTGGTCTGGCCTACATATGACTCCAGACCCACAGCAATGTGGTTGACTCTTAACTGTTCTCTGGGATGGGCAATAAATGCTGTCTGGCCAGGGACACCCTCATGTTGTGAATGAATAAAGGAAAAAAACCCTGGAAAGGATGAAAAACAAATTTACGCTATGTTACCAAGACTGGAAGGTGTGAATTATAAGAAGAGGCTGGAGAGACTGGGACTTTTTTCCCTGGCGCTTAGGAAGCTGAGGGGTGACCGAATAGAGGTTTATAAAATCATAAGGAGCATAGATAAGGTGAATAGCCAAAGTCTTTTCCCCAGGGTAGAGGAGTACAAACTAGAGGACATAGACTTAGGGTGAGGGGGGAAAGATTTAAAAGGGGCCTGATGGGCAACTTTTTCACACAGAGGGTGGTGCATGTATGGAACACGCTGTCAGAGGAAATTTGTTTTCTCTAAAATAATAATAAGTTTTCAATGAATTGTTGTCTATTTTTTCCTATAGAACACCCTTGCTAAATCAACTGTGATGAGGAAGCATTCTAGTCAACAATATGTCAGATGTTGCTTTGCTTGGAAAATATGAAAATTAGAGCATTGATCAGCAAGGAACTTCCAAAGGTCATTTAATCTCAGACTGTGTCTCCTGGGAGAGTCTGAATATCAATCCATGCTGCAAAAAAAGTCATAGTTTTATACAACATCACAGCGAGCTACAGGGTATTAATATGGACTCCATGCAAAATTTGAAGTGATTTTCCTTGCATTTATTTTTGTATATCTTTAAGCACCATCAATAGATCATTTTAATGCAGTAAAAAAGACCAGAGTAGTAATTCTATTTTTGCAGACTGCAATTATTCATTGGTGAGTGAACTCCTAAACTGTATGTACTCTGTCAATGTCTAGGACATGAACACCCCTACGGACATGAAGCTGCATTTGCCCTGTCTTCCAGCTCCAATACAGATGCTAATGCAGGGGAAACACAGAATACCTGGATTTCTCACTCACCACCCTCCCAAACTGCAGCATGTTGTGAAATCTTTGTTGGCAGTTCAGTATTTCATTTTGCGCCAGTCTTTTATCATGTGTTTCTTTGATGCCACACTATGGGTTTGGGTTTGTTCCAGATTAGTTGAGGAGAAGGCAATGCCAAGAACTGTCTTCTGACTTAGATTTCAAAGTAACACTGTTTATTATACTTTCACACTAAATCTGTGATATGTACTGATCATGGATATTCCATGCTCTGGCTTATAGTTGCATTAAGTAAGGACTAATTTGACTTTGTGATCATGGCCAAATGCTCTCAAGGCTCTCCAGATTTGTAGTGAGTTTTCAGTCCCTCTACACTGTGTTATTTACTAGTCGTGTGCAATTCTATGACATCATTGCAAGTTTGCTCCAGTGTCCTCATGCCCTTACACAACACCCAAGGCACTGACCGCCTCAGTAATTTTGACCCATGCCTGCTTGCTGAGAGATGGAGACAGAATATAGGCTGCTGGATAAAGCTGTCCAGTCTGCCATGGACCACTTGTAGATTGAAGTCCTGGTTGAAGAATTATGAACTGAAGCACATTGGCTATCTTAAGTGCTGGATTGAGATAGCCTTCTGACATTGGATTATATGAAGCACATGGGTTAAGATGCTTGCTTGCCTTGTGTGAGGTGCATTTTTAACATTACATGGTTACACCATAGTGAGAGGCTGGTGAGTTGTGGTTTTAGTCCTAATGTTGGGTTCAACATACTCTTAGGCCTCACTGTTGCCATGAACATAACAGCATGGCAGGAGTTGATACTAGGGACCATTCTAGGGGACCAGAGCTTCTTGAAGGGCACAATTGTGTAGGGATTATTTGAGGCTTCTAGCCAGCCATGTTGTCTCACAATCAGTATGCAACATACCTTTAAAAAACTTGCTGATAATATCATCTACTCTGTCATAGCATGTGAACAGAGGTTGTAAAGTTCCCATACTCTGTCTTACCTGGGGATCACTCAAAGCCCAACACAGTGCTGGAAAGGTGTTGCTTAATACTGTTCTGCACAGCATAATCACTTATTATTGATGTGTCTGTGCATGTCATGATAGTATCTAATAGGTGCTGCAATAAACATCTGTTAGATTCCTCAATACCAGATTATACATGCCCAACTTGTTATGTTATGACGAACAATGTAAGTGTTGCTACATCATGTAAATACCCTGCCACAGGCAAAACGTACATCAGGGAAGTGTTTAATAGTTGCCTTCCTCTGTTGAAATCGTAACAATAATATTCCTCTGAGAGTCATTGGACCTAAGGGCTGACAGTGGGCATCCTCCCCTGAGTTGGGCTGTTGTACACAAGTTCAGCACTGCACTGGGATCTCTTACACTGAGTTAACATAGTACAAATTCATGGGACCATGAAAATTCAAAGGACCCTGAGTGTCCTTCACGCTGGGCCAAATAGAATAGGATATCAAGCTTTTGGCCAGCAATAATACCAATAATGACATTTATTACTTTCAGTTCCAATAAAAAGGGTAAACGGTCTTGAAATGAGAGAACGACTGTTTTAAACCTAAGAATAGTTGAAGGATTGTTACACTTATTCAAAGCAATTTATGTGACACTCATTGTAATTGCTGTCTACACAGCTCTAGCAGTGGAGAGAAATCCAGTTGTAGACAAGCTGTGTGTGAATGGAGTTTTGCCTGGCAAAAAATAGCTGATTGGTCTATGGTATGATGACCAGTTATCACTGACAAAGGTTTTCTGCCTGCCAACAACTGTGTGATTGGTTGCCAGGTAGCTGAATAGTTTGTGAGTATAACAAGGTGTAGAGCTGGATGAACACAGCAGACCAAGCAGCATCAGAGGAGCAGGAAGGTTGACGTTTCGGGCCTAGACCCTTCTCGAGGGAGAAGCCATCAGATCACTGAAAGGGAAGGAGATGACCCTTTTCTATGCAATAAAAAGACACTTCAAACCTGAATAAAGCCAGTTTACATCCCCTCAACAGTTACTATAAGCTATGCTATTTTTAACCAGTAAGTCAGAGACTTCATAAGTATGAATCAGCCACACTACGCCTCCTGGAAGCAAATGAAAAGATGTGGAGAAGGAAGGTCAAACAACAGTATATCTTGACAAACCAGAAGGATTGTCTCACCAAACCCTGTGAGTATGGACCTTGAAGTGCTTCCTGAATCTTTTCCTCCATTTATAACACCCATTTTTTCCCTCTCTTTGTCAGTCTGTATGTACGTGCGTGTACACCCAGTTTATAAAGTGGTTAGAGTTTTAACTAGTAGTGTATGTCAATAATTCATAATTATTTGTCCATAATTAGAATCTGTAATAGATAGTAATTACAGAAACTGGTCCATGCTTTTCACCAACTTGGATCTAAAAGACAGGTAGATTAGGGAACTTTTGTGTATATTTATAAACTCTTTAACTTTGGTGACAACTCTGGGAATAGCAGGACTTGATTTCCAGTGTGTTACCCCAATGAGACATAATACTCTCCATTCTAATAAATCTTTTCAGCTTTTTTAAAAGAGGTCTTTTTCATTTTTAACGAACTTTCAGCTTTGCCCTTAATCCCATGTATATGCGCCAATTGATTATTTTACACTAGGTAAAATTTAATTAAAAGTACAGAATTATCGTTCATTTCACGTCTTAGTTTGCTGACTATAAGGATTGTCATGAGAGATAACTTGGCCTTCACTTTTCAACCTCCTTGGTTGGTTGCAACTAAGATTTTTGTCTTTTTTTCAGCATGAAACTATACCTCCCTCCAATATTTTAATTTAACAGAAAGAAGTCAGTTATAAGGTAGCCGGAGAGAAAGAAAGAACAATTTTGTGATTTTCTGACTCCAAGAAAAATAACATAGTCACAACATCAAATGTACACACAGTTAAAGAGAGATAGTAGCCAGTTAAAAAGGAAGATGAAAAGGATACACAGTCTGAAGAACTTAAGGTGTAATGCTCTTAAACTGTTGCTTAATTAATGCATGGTGTCCTCAATATCTCTAATTTCTCAGTTTCTCTCCAATTTGTGCTGTCACTTGATGCATTGTCCTTTGCAAGAGGGAAGAGAGAGAGAGTTTTCACTAATTTTGTGGTCACAAAGCCAACACCCATGCTTTTCCTGTGATTTATATATTTCAACTACTGAGTTCATTGGTTCCAACTTTGATAATTGCAGGTGATGTTGTTATTATCCTACAAAGAATGGGATACAAATGTTCAATTTTCATCATTTGACATTATCTGAAACTTCTGTGACTAAACAATTTTTTTGAAGGACATACTGACCTAAACTGGGAACTGTGATAAACTGACAGGGCAAGAAAACTTGTTGGCAAAAATCAAATTGGCTGCCGCAGAATTATTTTAATTGAGAGGCATTAAAGCTCAGTGAGATGGTAAGAAATTTGCCTCCATTGTTTCACTTACACTTGCATGTTAAATTCACATATTGGGAAATTAAGTGTTACCAATGGAGTGTTCAGTTTTGAAAAAAGACAATGGAGCTCGCCTCCAAATATATAGACAAGAGATATTTCAGTTGCAATCTTTGAGTGACAGAAGAGAAAACAATGTCGTCTAATCACAGCAAGGATACTAAAAGCTCTCATTTCTCTCTTTCTCTCAAGCTCAAGAACTAGCTAATAGATAGCAATCTGGGACAACAATGATTTCAGATTATAAAACAAACTTTTCCTAGCTGCTAACAGTTCTGACGAAGAGTCACCGGACTCAAAGTGTTAACTCTGTTTTCTCTCCACAGATGCTGCCAGGCCTGCTGAGTTTCTCCAGAAATTTCTGTTTTTGTTTCAGAACCATTTTAGATTTTCTGCAAGCATGCCATTCTTGAAGTATCAGGACAACAGCTAAGCAGTTGGGATTCAGGGTTCATTTTCATAATTGAAGGACACCAAAAAGCTTTAAATGGCAACTCTCTGTATCTCCTGTATGCAGCTACACCCTCATCCCCAAACTCTTCATTTTTAAAGTTACTACCTGTGTTGTGTGCATGTGCTAGATATCACATTTTCTTAGTTTTCTTAGGTTTAATAGGTCTTAAAACTTTACTTTCTTTCACACAACAAACCCTTTCCTTGATACTCCACCATTTTTGATCTGGTTAATTCAGTTTATTGTGTAAGCTAATTAAGAAATAAAAATTCTTACTGTGACTAACTGAAAGGATGTCAAAAAAGTGGGGAGCTAATTAATCTTCCTCATGTGGTTGTAACAATGTCTTTCAATTCAAATATGTGAACCCCATCAAATAAGTCTAAATCAAAATAGGAAATGAGGATCTCTTCACATCTGACATGGTTGACTGGTTTCAGTACTTTTCAATAACACGTTAATATCATTGCAAGTTATTTTGTTTATTCTATGTTCATTTCATGAAGCTGTTTGATCAGTTGTTTGCTGTGGCCATTTAAACTCCATGTTTTGCCTTTTCAAAGCCATATCCATACACAAATGTCCTAAGGGGCAAAATTAGATGATAGAATTCAAACATTAGTCGTCCATATTTTATCACTATCATAACACAACTTTTCATTTTGTTTTGCTGCTTAGTCCACATTGATTATATCACTGTTTCTGTACACCTGGAGATTATCTTTACTTGGTGCTAGCATCAAACTAATACTTGAAAAGTGGAAATTCATTCCACAGAGGTCTCAAGGTGTTTGCAAGGATTGGTACTAGGATCCCAGCTATCCACAATAAATGTTAATGCTTTACGTTGGGGAACTAAATGTCATATCTCAAAATTTGCAGATGACACAAAGGTGAGTGACAGGGTGAGTTGTGTTGAGGAAACAAACATTTTGCAATGTGATTTGGAGAGGCTGAGTGAGGGGGCAAATGAATGGCAGCTGTAGCATAACATTGGTAAATGTCAGCTTATCCACTTTAGTGGTAAAAATAGAAAAGCAGGTTATTATTTCAATGGTTGTAAATTGAGTGAGGAGACTGTTAAATGAGACCTGAGTGTCCTCATGCATCATTTTGGCCTTCATAGTGAAAGCATTTGAGTACAGAAACAAAGATGTCTGGATGCAATTGTACAGGGTATTGGTGAGGCCACACCTGGAATATTGTGTGCAGTGTTGGTCTCCTTATCTAAGGAAAAATGTTCTTGCTACAGAAGGAGTACAGCAAAGGTTTACTTCCTTGGATGGCAGGACTGACATATGAGGAGTGATTGATTAGGATAGTATTCCCTGGAATTTCGAAGAATAAGGAGGGATCTCATAGAGACCTGTAGAATTCTAGCAGGATTGGGCAGGTTAGATGCAGGAAGGATGTTCCTGATGGGTGGGGGAGTCCAGAACCAGGGAACATAGTTTAAGAATAAGGGGTAATTCTTTTAGCATTGAAATGAGGAGAAATTTCTTTGTCCGGAGAATGATGAGTCAGTGGAATTCACTATCACAGAAAGTGGTTGAGACTCAAACGTTATGTGTTTTCAAGGAGGTGGATATAGCTCTTGTGGCTAAAGAGATTGGGGTATATGGGGCGAAGGCAGGATTAGAGTATTGAGCTTAATGATCAGCCAAGTCATATTGAATGGTGGCGCAGCTCAAGAAGTCAAATGGCCTACTCCTGCTTGTTTCTATGACTGCTGTCTTTTCACTTTTTCACAAAATCCAGGCCTATCTCTCCATAATCCTCTACAATACTGGAAAATTAAAATGGCTTGTGTGTCAAGCTGATTTCATACCAGTTTGCTGTTTGTAAGAAGTGAAAAGACGTCCAGTGAATCAAAATTGAAAAATAGTTATTTTGCACACTAATGACCTTCAACTTATCTGACTCTGTAAGTGCATTAATTCTTTAAGATAGAGCTAATAAATAAATACACAGGAAAAAAATATCACTCTTGATTTGGATATGCTTGTATCTGTAAAAGAGCCTACTTTTCTTAGTGTTACACTGAACCTTTCTAATTTTAAGTAATATTAATAGACAAGTGCACTAACACATTTTACATTTAACCCTTAAAGTGTGCCTTTGCCTTAATCTTGGCTTGATACAAAGATTTAAAAACAAAACTGCCCAACATTATATCCTCCTCACAGATCTGGAGAGAAAACATAAAATGAAATGACTCCTTTCTAGGACTTTCTGCCAGACATTCCAACAATACTGTTATGCCTAGTAGTCAATTAGTCTTTAGCTGACTTGACCACTTTGCCCATTCACAAAGTCGGCTTTTGAATCCAAGTCAATGGGAAAGTGAATTACCCATCTCTCCTGTCAGGCTCTGGCTCTGTGCAAACTGTATGCTAATCAGACGGGTTACATTCTGTTGTAAGAGGTGAAATCAAGGATATTTGATCCCCTCTGCCCAATGAATCAGAGATTCCACTCCAACACACAGACCTTTGATGATTTTGCTATAATGAAAGCTGAGACATCAGATATTGTCTCGTCCTGGCTTCTACAAGTGCATTGATTGAGTGGTCACTTGCTTCATTTCGGAAAAGATTACTTCAAGTTCTGCATAAAATCCTGTGCCAAATGGTGGAGGATTCATCCATGCTCCTACTCTTTACGCTTATTGTCCTCTTTCTGTAATATGGCCCCTCTAAATCCTCCCTTGGGTGCTCTGCAACAAAAAAAAGTATGTGACTTGCCTCCAGCAAACTGGCACCTGCAATAACCTTTCCTCCAGCCCCACAGACTTACCGTGTGCAGATAACCCCTCTATCTGAACTTCTAAAATACATCCAGTGTTAGTTTCTGAGCTGGTGGCTGGGAGTGTAAGATCAAGTGATGACATCCATTCATTTATGTTTGATTAAAGATTGATTAAAAATCAATTTACACCATCACTGTTGGCTGAATTGAGATTTGTTTTGCAAGTGAAATATAAAAAATAAAAATGATGGAAAGAACTGATTAAATAATTTACTGGTCACCAGATTAGAGCCTTTGTATCAAGGTTAAAGGTCTAAATGTCATCAGAATTTGTCAATTGTGTGGATGCCATATGGCAGTGAAAATTCTTAAATCTTGTTGTTTTATATCTTCATTCAGTTATTTGTTTTGAGTTCTTTAGCTACTATGAGATCTATCTGCTAGTAACAGGCTGTAAGATTTGGAGCTTGATCTCATGGCCAGTCATTTTATTGATTTAGTTGATGGGATGTGCCGTGTAAAGTCTGAACTCTCTCAATTTGACAATACATGTCAGATTATTAACTTCTGTCTGCATTGTAACTAAGTTACTGCAACTGCCCTCCAGGCATTAACCTCTAACACTAATCTTACCCACTGTTTCATGAGTATATGTCATTACTAACTCCTGTAACACCATCGATGCATGATTTCCCTCGTTTTGTGTCTTGCACCAAAACCTTCACTTCATTGATATTCACGCACTTCAATATCTTACAACACAGATTTAGCTCAGAATGAATTGCTATCATTTTTGAACCCACAATCCAACTTCCCTCTAAAAGTTGCAGTTCACTTGCAATCAGTGCTGGCCAGTCATGAGATTGAATCTGCGCTAATAAACAATTAACCTCTAATTGTATGCATTTAATTTTTCTCATGCTGAAAGGAACAAATACTCTCTGTGATTCCGACCACCATACAAAATGTCAGGCACAAATGTGGTCTCCAATTTTTAGCATTTAATTGCATGGAATTACCCTTCTCCCTTACCACAATCTTCTTTCAACTGTTGGTGGGGTTGGGGTTGGTAACATCAACTCCTGAATCTGTCATTTTGTACATTTAATCAGCCATCCAGCACTTTACTTCACTTGTTCGTAGATTTAATCTCCAACCCCACACATTTAATCTATCAATTTACACATTTAACTTAATATGATCAGACATTAATTGCACAAAGCGTTCGAGCAAATATGCAAATTGGCAGAAAATGTGTGAACATACAATACTATGCACATTCAATCCACCATTTTATACGTTTAATCTGCCAGTTCACAGATTTAGTTTGATGTTGGTCACATAGTTTCTGCCAACTTGCACATGTACTCTAACACTTCAAGTTACTAATATGTTATATCAATCTGTCATTGTACACAATTAATAAGACATAACTTTTCACTTTAAATCTGACACTATGCACATTTAAACAGCATCTCATATTTAAACTGCCATTTATGCATTTAGTCTGACATTTTTGTCAAATTATTAACTATGATAGGACTCCAAACACACATAAAGGTAGATTAAGAGTGTAAATGTAATTAGTTAATCTGCTGTTGCGTACATTTAATCTTGCACTTTGCATGTTCACAGACTTGAGGATCATGGTACGTGTTTTACACATACCTGTTACTGTAATCTGGTAATGCATTGTGAAGCAGCTGCCCTTTTCAACCCCCTTGCTTTGTCCCCATCAAATATGTTCCTTTTTTTAAGCATAAAGCTATAACATACTTCAATTAAAAATGCAAGTTAGAACTAAGAAGCTAATTTCAAGGTTTTCTTGAGTGAAAGTAAGGAAAGGTATTACTAACCCTGAGACAAATAGTA
Source organism: Rhincodon typus (assembly GCF_021869965.1). NCBI lineage: Eukaryota > Metazoa > Chordata > Chondrichthyes > Orectolobiformes > Rhincodontidae > Rhincodon > Rhincodon typus. The sequence continues at coordinate 17,458,405 of NC_063334.1, read as the reverse complement.
GAATGTGACATAAAATACACACAAATATATATAAAGATTGAAAAGGGGAGATTGTCTAGTCCAATAGGAAATTTAAAAAATGCACAGCTTAAAAATTTCTTAGAAACCTTGAGTTATTATAGGTGAACCTACATGGCTGTTGGTTAATGTCGTGTATCCTCAGCAATAGTGAAACTTGTAGAATCCTTGAATTCTAAATGAATGGATGGTTTTACCAATTTGTTTTATAATTTGTGCTAATCTTTGATGTGATGAAGGAAAGAAAGAGAAAGAGATTTGTAAATTCCCAAGTCTGGCTTCATTGTCTTTCCAAGCTGAATGTTTGCAGCAACCCTTTAAAGTGCAATATGTAAAACAAGTGTAAATTCAGAATAATAGATAAGTACTCTTGATGCCTGACTCTGTTGACGAGTTGCTATGTCTTTAGAAAATTGTAGTCAAATGATCACTATTAGGTCCATGTTCCTTTCCTTTGAAAAAATCATTTTGTCCATGAAGGTCTCAGGTACTTTATCAGATAATTTAGGCAGTATGTTAAATTGATGTCACTGTTTTTTTCATGAATGCTATATGTTACCAACACTACTCACATTATTCACTGGTTTTACACACACACACATACACACACTTATATATATAACTACATATCAGATCATTTGGGTAAAGTGGTTAATTAATTATAAAATTGTATCTACATGTTTCTACCTATTTCTCAAGTTTATTTGTGACCTACCTCCTGAAGTGTGCTACAACCTTGTTCACTATTTATTGCATTTTCAAGTTAACATCAACCATGAACTTTGCATTTTCTAAATCCATGTCCAGATCAATTATACAGAATCAGAAAAACAAAAATCCTATTATCAGACCCAAGGACACCCAGCTGCATGCTTCTCTCTGGTTAGATAAACATCACTATTGGTTTTTGCCATCTACCTCTTACTCAATCATAGAGCAAAGTTACCACCACTTCTTTAATATTGTTTTATTTTCTGAAGAGATTTGTCACTACCGTTCATAAGAAAACCCAATGCCTTTAACAAATCTGAGCTGACTGGCTTTTGTTGACTTATGCTTTTCTAAGTAAAAATAACTTTGTCATTGAAAGTGGGCTCTCGTAGCTTCCCCGTCATTTATATTAAGATTGACTGGTCTGTGGATAGCATATTGGGCATTGCGAAACCCACCAGAAAGATAGTTTTCACTTTCAAGAAATATGCAAGGATCTGTCAGCAACTTGGCAGAGGAATTTGCACAGAGCTCGGAGACCATCCTTCCCAAGATGGAATTGGTAGGCAGCTCCATGAGAATGCATGTAGAACATACATCCATGTTGCAATATTCCAGTTTCCATTGCAGCAGAAGCAGCAGCTACCATTAAGTGGAAGTTGAGGCAGATGACATCATGGCTGTGAACATTCAAAGGGGCCTTCAGGGTACAACAGACCAAAATTTACTGCTTGGGTAAATAACTAGGGTTGTCGAGCCAACACCGCAAGGTAGTGGCAGTGAATCCATCCGTGTCTGAATCCTATCATAATGACAGTATCCGTGCTACTAGCTCTGCCATTCTACCAGTACTTTTGTTATTGCCTCTCAGCTAGCCACCCCAGTCTGCTTATGGTAAGGCATTGCAGTCAGAAGCCAGGTCTTTTAAGCCCAGGCCTGCTCAAGGTCATCCTACAAAACCAATCATAGCCTCTTCCAGTGAAAATCATCAGCCTTTAACAAACCATGCTAGGAGCAACTGGGATTAGAATAAGAAAAGGTACATGGAAGGAATGCATAAGTGTGGTTAGTTGAAAGTTGCATGCAATATGGCGTGGTTTAATTACTACATTTGAACTGCAATGCATATAATGTATTAGTTTTTACCTTTGCATTGTAGTCAAGAGGACTGCTAGGGAATCTAGGGAAGGCTGATCACGTTCTGCAGTTGCTTCATTCCTGACCTCACTATGTTATCTGCCCCCTATGCAATCTGCCAAGTGGGAGTGGACTAAATCACACAAACAGGCTGTACATAAGATCAAACAACAACTTTCAGCATGTTACAAAATGTCTATTTCTACCCTGAGAAAGCAACCCAGCTAGTTGTGGATGGGAAGCCTGGCTACCTTACGTGTAATTCTTATGTGAAAAGATTAAGCAGGCAACTCAATCATTATTGTAATAGCAATAGCCTGTAGAGCAACATTATTTGCAAAGACCAGGAGAAGCACTCTCAATCAAACGGGATATTTTACACTTTCATTTCCACTTGTAATCAAATAAGTTTAAAATAATAACTGATTATAGACCACGAGTGAGCTTGTTCAACAACCTACATCGCAAAGCTTTCACTCAAATGGAGCTGTGCTTAGGCCACAAAAAAAAGGGCAGAAGTTTCATGTTGAGTATCAGCCAGACAGCTCAACACACCAGACAATCTTTCACAAATATTTTGAAGACAGTCAATTGCTCCAGTCATGGCGAAAAGACCGCTGAACAACATCTTAGCTATGTAAGCTTAAGTCCGGTGCCAAAGTCACTGATACTAACATGTATCACAGTGGCAACAAACAGGACGAGGAATTGATCCCACATGCGACAGCTATGCAATCAGGAAAGTGGAAATACCTGATTGAGAGATTGTCTATAAATGAAATCATTAGCATGCTGCAATATGAGCTAAACTTTGCCAGCACATCTGATGATGAACACTACAGCAACTGTATTGTTATTCCACAATCAGTGAAGAATGGGTTATTCATCTATGTAGCAAATAAGGTTCACCGAGATATTGTCAAAAAACCAAATAACTGATTAATGAAAAGGTGTTGATTGCATTTTTGACATCTTTAAGCAAACTCACCAATCACATAATGAGGATTGGTAGACTATAAGTGGGTTAGGAACATATTAACAAGGAATAAGAATAGGCCACTCAGCCCTTCAAGCCTGCCCTGCTATTCAAAAGGATCATGGCTGATCTGATTTTAACCTTAACTCTACATTTCTGCAAACCTCCAATCATCTTTCATCCCCTCTGCTATCAAGAATCTATCTACACCTGTCTTTAAAAAAATGTTTAAAAATGCCAAATACAGTGCCTTTTGAGGAAGGAAATTTCAAAGACTCACAACCCCCTGTGTGAGAAAATGCTTTCTCAGCTCTTTTTGAAATGGACAACCCCTTATTTTTAAAGTATGATGCCTAGGTCTAGATTCTCCCTCAAGAGGAACATGCTTTCATTTTCATCTGGTCAAGCCACCTCATGTCTTATATGTTTCCATTAAGTCACCTCTGACTCTTCTAAATGCCAGAGGATACAGGTTTAGCCTGTCTAGTCTTTCCTCTTTAGGCGATCTGCTCATTCCAGGTATTAGACTTTTAAACCTTCTCTGAACTGTTTCCAGCACATTAACTTCCTTCTATAAGTATGCTGACCAGTACTGTACACTCTAGATGTGGTCACATCAGTGCACTGTATAACTGAAGCATAGCCTCCCTAAACTTGCATTCAATTCCTCACAACAAAACATAATATTCTGTGAGCTTTCCTGATTATATGCTATACCTGCACACTAACCCTCTGTGCTTCATGCTGTAGGACACTCAACGTCACTGCATTTCAGAGCTCTGCAACCATTCATTAATTAGATAACATGCTTTTTATTCTTTCTGCTAAAATGGACAATTTCACAATTTCCTACATTGTACTCTGTCTGCTAGATCTTTGCTAACTTAACCAATCTATATCCCTTTGTAGACACCTCACATCCTCTTCACAACATACTTTCCTACCTATATCATCAGCTAAATTAGCTACCATACCTTCAATCCCTTCATCCAAATCATTTATACAAATTGTGAAGAGCTGCAAGTGGAGATCAGTTACCATTTGATGGAGTTCAGATATCCTTTTGGATTGCATGCTGTGGAAGAGTTTGTAAATACATAGTAAATAAATCCCGTGTAACAGCCAAACCTCTAAAAGAACTGTAAAATAGTCAGAAATTGTCAATGCTTTTCAAGAAGTGTCGTACTTGTTAAGGTCTGTCAAGACCCGACAAAACTTGCCAAACTTGTCAAGACCTATCAAGAAGTATCAAAGCTGACAAGTCCTGTTAAAATGTGTTTTATTTTTCATGAATGAGTGCATTTTTATTAATATATTATCATCAGCAGCATAGAATTTTATAATATCAGAACTTTATTTTTCTCTTGTGTACATGGAAACGTGTAGTTACTAGGTGAATTTGCATAGTAGGTGACGAGGAAGGTGGGTGGAGGTAGGCACTAAATTGGCACAGTGGGTACGAGAGGATATGAGATATTACAGGAGGGGCTTAAAGATAGAGGCATAGACTAACATAGAGGATATAAGAGGTTACGGAGAAGGTGTAGAAGCCTTTAGGTGTCATGGCTGCAATGAAGAAACATGAGTTTGAAGGGCAATGAGGGATTGTGAACAATGATTTTTTTCTAGCACAGTTAAGTTTTCACATTATTCTTTCAATGTTAGGCATCAATAACATGTTATTTCACTGTAAATTGACAGATATTAATAATTTTCAACAGGTAATAGTTATTTCCAGGAATGAGAAATTTTATTGATTAGATATTGAATGGAAGCGTTAGAATACCGACAGTGCTGAGAAAGGCCATTTGGCCCATTGAGCCCGCACCAACACTGCCCATTGCCTGTGGATACTGTGGTTAATCCACCTAGCTTGCACATCCTGGACATCACAGGGCAATTTATCATGGCCAATCTACATAACTTGCACACTTTGGGCAGTGGAAGGAAATTGGAGCACTCGTAGGAAACCCATGCAGACATGAGGAGAATGTGCAAACTCTACACAGACAGTTACTCGAGGCTGGAATCTGAATCCGGGTTCCTGGCACTGTGAGGCAGCAATGTTAAACCACTGAGCCACTGATAAATGCTGCCATATTAATCACCTATCAACTGTTGACACTAATAGTAAATCCTAATAGTCATTGTTTTATACATTTGAAGCTGTTCTATAAAAAATATGATTTAGCAAATGAAAAATTATTTGGCCCACAAAACTGCATCATTCTGGTTGATGTCAGGTATCCCTGCCATCCTGTCCATTAGACTTCTTTCGAGACAATTTCTGGTGATCTTTTGCTGGACCTTATCATGTTATAATTTGACTGTGCTGGAGAACAGCTTGCGTGAGAACCAATTTATTACTGACTAACACCGTTAAAAACATTTCAGTCATTCTGACAGCATTGCGCCTGATAGACGACACTCCTGTGTTAGCATGTCGATTTTGTCCAAGGTCTTTCATTAAACAGCAATGTTTTGTTGGAAACAGCTTTGATAATTCTGAGCTAGTATTTTCTGTTGCTCTTACCTAAACATGTCAGTTTGCATATTAACCTGTACTGAAAAGCTTGTCAGTGATCTTCCATAGCAAATCTTATTGTACTGTGCTCACTACACAAGCTTTCATTGGACATTTAAGCAATAAATTATTAATTCCAGATCTCATTTGCTGCAATGCAAACAGAAATGATATTTAAAGTGACCAAACTTAAAACTTCTGCAACTTCATTTTGGAAGAAAGGGACATTTTAACTTGGCTGTGTCTGTGGCTAACAGCACTGTGTGGAGGAGCCAAACTTTGGTTAGTTGTTGATTTATTTTCGATCACAGTTCTATGACGTTCCTTGGAATTTCTTCAGTGTTAAAAGTGGAATAAAGAGTTTTGCTGCTTAGACAAGGGCAACACTTCTTATTTTCTTTGTTTGAGTCACCTCCGTGTTTCTGACAGATACTCTCTGACAGTCAATGTGTCTTTCTATCTCACTGCAATGAAATTAATGAAAATATGCTACCGACACTGATACAGTGTTAAACATTTAAATTAATGTGACAAGGAATGCTTTAAGATGATTAGCTTTCATTCCTTTTTACACTTTAAAAGACATTTGACTTAAAGTTCATGGACAGATGCAACTGCAAATGCACAGATAGACCACGGTACCATATTTGCATTGGGAACACACGCTATGTTTAACTTTCAGTGGTGAGTGAAAAGAAAATTGGGCAGGGCACAAAAAATATAGTTCATTTTCCTTTTTTTATTGGCAATAAATATTAAGCTACGATGAGTGCAAACTAGGATATGTGTATGTCAAATCTGTAGTTAAAGTATTGATTAAAGCTGAAGACAAGGAAAGAGATGTATTGAAGAATAAGAATCAGATTTGAGACCTGCATGCCAATTTACCAACAGAGCTGCCTTAGAACTATGATCACAGCATTTGGCTGGTTATTGCATCCTTGTCATTCACAGCAGATAAGGGCATGAGGTCCATTTCTTAGTTCAGTGTTTCCACTGTTGTGCAACCATCTGAGCAGCCTTTATAGACATATATTATGATGCCTGCTAATGTTATTACTGGACAAGCCAAATCCCAGGCTGAAATCTGCCTTGATAGATCATATTTTATTTTGTTTTGGTTTTAATGAGGTGGTTCGTCACTGAATGATAAACATGCAAAGTTGCAGATTTTGTTTTAACAATAAAACAGGAGTTTGTTAAACTAAAGACACAAATATAAAAAGAACAAACAAAAACTATTTACTTATAACACAAAATCAAAATTTTGTAGAGGTCTGAGGAACATGGGCAAATGGCAACATTTATGCAGAAACAAATGAGAAGCTTGGCAAGGCTCATCTCAACATGGGGAGCACCTAATTCTATTATATCTTTTGCCGAGCAGCAAGGCAAGTTTCTTGCTAATCTGCAATGTGTTGCCAGTTAAGGGGGAATACAGCTTATCATGTGCCTTAATAATACCAAAACTAACCTCATTAATATTCAGTTTCCTGTTTTACCAAATGCGCCAAACAAGCTGGATGCTGAGGAATCTCGATATAGAAATCAGAGGGGTACCTGGCATCTTCAGCTCACTGCTTGCTCTGGGCCAAACGGCATCTCAGGTCATGATGCATGGGCACCAACCACATGCACATCCTCATCCATGGATAGTGGCATCTGACATGTTTCAACCCATCATGACCATCAAGGCATCTCCCTGCTACATTGCAGGATACCCAGGAAGTACAGACCTGTACTGAAGGATGTAGCAGCACCTCATATTTAAACACTGCAGCAGGATCATATTGCCCACAGGGACAGATTCTGTTCATGAATTTAACCAGGCTGCATCTCAGGTTGTTCAGTTACTTAGCACTTGCAGAGTTAGTGTTGACCTTTACAATTGCAAAATCCATACCATGTTTTGCCTGCCATGTTATGACAATAAGAGCTTTGGCACTTCTGACAGAGCAGAAGGCTATCAGTTTTGTGCAGACTCACAGGCAAGGTGCTGTCAGTTGGAATTCCTTCAGGGTTTAAGGGAAAAAAGACCACTTTAGAGTAAATCATAGAATTCCTACAGTGTGGAAACAGGCCAGTCAGCCCAACAAGTCCACATCTCTCCTCCAAAGAGCATCCCACCCAGACCAATTCCCCTACCCCTATTTCCCATGTCTAACCCACACAACCTAAATGTCCCTGGGCACTATGGGCAATTTAGCATGGCCAATCCACCTAACCCTGCACATTTTTGGAGTGTGGGAGGAAACTGGAGCACCTGGAGGAAACCCACGCAGACCCGGGTAGAATGTGCAAATTCCACACAGACAGTCACTCGGTGGTGGAATCGAACCCAGGTCCCTGGCACTGTGAGGCAGCAGTGCTAACCACTGAGCCACCATGTCACCCATAACTACCAAGCCACCATGCCACCCATAACTACCAAGCCACCATGCCACCCATAACTACTGAGCCACCATGCCACCCATAACCACCTAGCCACCATGTTGCCCATAACCACCAAGTCACCACGCCGCCCGTAACCACCGAGCCACCACGCCGCCCATAACCACCGAGCCACCATGCTGCCCATAACCACCGAGCCACCATGCTGCCCATAACCACTGAGCCACAATGCCGCCCATAACCACCGAGCCACCATGCTGCCCATAACCACCGAGCCACCATGCCGCCCATAACCACTGAGCCACCATGCCGCCCACTTTTAAAAACACAAGACGACACAAATCAGAGAGCAATAAAAGGGAAGACCTTTTAGATCAGAGAGAGGGAGAAACCTATTCAGCCAGAGAGTAGTGAATCTATGGCATTCACTGCCACAGAAGGCTGTGGAGGCCAGGTCATTGAGTATATTTAACACTGAGATAGGTAGGTTCTTGATTGTCAAGGGGATCAAGGGTTACGGGGAGAAAGCAGGAGAATGGGATTGAGAAACTTATTAGCCTTGATCGAATGGAGGAGCAGACTCAATGGGCAGAATGGCCTAATTTCTGCTCCTATGTCTTATGGTCTTATATGGAGGAATGCTGGGGGAGAATGGGGACATCTGGATACATAGCTTGATATCTTGACGCTGAGCTGTCAGTTTAACTCTTACAACATCTGCCAACCACCCATGCAGCAAACATACAGCGTTTGTAACGGCGATGTCATAAACTGAATGAAGCTAGTCTTCAGTCCGGGCAAACGAGGGCCAATGTTAGTTGGGTAACATCAGTCATGGGCACTGTCTGCACTCAGTTTAGGAGCTTAGCCAATGTCATTCATCAGGTGACTCTTGCTGCACCTAGGATGGTGCAGGGGCAGACAATAGGGATACTGAATGTTCAGTTCCACAGTTTGTTGTGGTCTTGATGGGAGGCCTTAACTATAGAACCAGCACAGTGTTCTGGGAGGTGGTCAATGGCCAGCTCTGTAGGGTCAGCAGCAGTACCTGGGGAATCGTGAGAGTCAGGAAACTGCAAAGACTGCATTCAGGATCTGATCAGTCATGTCTGGGGGCTACTAGATGAAGTCTGTCTGAAGTCTTGGATGCATATATTCCTGGGGATGTGTCTGTCGATCATTAAGGAGGGTGTAATTGGGACCTGGGGGGAATGACTTCCAAAAGAAATGGGAGACTCAAGGCTGCAGGAGGGATAGCGGAGGCATTTGTAGAGATGGGAGCAATGACATGATGAGGGAAACTCGAGTTGAATGGTGGGACAGGGTGTTCAGAATGGGATCAGAGGCATGGTAGGCTCCAGTGGGTGAGGATGTTATTGGCAATGGGCATCATTGTGGCCTTCATGCAAGAGAGCATAGAGGACCATGGTGGGACTTCATAAAGGTATAAAGTTGGGGTTTTGGGTGTAGGAAAGACAGTCAGAGGCGAAGCTCAATGTGGTGGGTCTCCGCATGTGGGATGGGTGGAAATGGGCTGTTAGGGTAGCACAATATAAAAGATGTGAGCACAGCAGGCACTCTCAGTGCAATGTGTTGGTCGCTCAGCCAAACCTTTCACCAAGTTGGTACACTTGCTGCATCTAGGATGGTGCTAGAGCAGAGCAGACTATAGAGAAGCTGAATGTTCAATTCCACAGCTTGTTGTGGTTTTGTTGTATAGTCCCAGCAGCAGTGTACACCACCACCATGATGTACTGTTCTCTACACAATTGGAGCAGGCAACAAGATGATAAGATAAATGTTGAGTAGCCCGGGGAACAGGAGCTGCTTTCTGAGGAGAAGGATAAGGATATTGAGTTGGAACAAGCTCTCTTTGTGGCTGATAGAGCTCAGCTCTTTGGGGGCGGGGTGGGGGGAGGGTGCAAGATCCAAGGCAGACAGAGTCTGACTGATACTCAGTTTCAGTAGATGGGAACTGGGTGCAGAAGAACATTAAGGACTGTAAAGGTCAAAATACCAGAATTTGGTTTACAATGTGGCAATTGTGGTCAACCACGAGTCTAAAATTGGACATTCTAAATCAACCCATAGGTTGAGAAGTCATGCCTTACAGAAATTGGACAAACTAAATGACCAGCAGCCAGCAGCTATCAGCTACAAAGAACATTAGAAACCAAGGTCAAAGGGATCACAAAAGTTCAAGTAGAACCAGTTACAATTAGCTGAGGGTTGTGTATTGGAGTCCTGTCTCACATCTTGACTGCCTAGGTAGGTTCACTTTACACCACCTGACATGGCAACAGTGAAGGGTGTTGGTATGGCTCCATTGGGATCATTTGAACCCAGCTCGTGGCCCCATCGGCCAAAGGCCACAGAGCATTGTAGAAGGTCAGAGGCAAGGGAGGATAAGAACACACAAGTGGACACCACCCCCTCAGTAAAGACTTAGTGAAGACTCAACTGACCTAGCACCTGGAGAAAGACAGAGAGAGAGAGAGAGAGAGAGGGAAGATCTATCCTGACACCTGTGAGATTGACCTTTGTGGAAGAGAGTCAGCCCTACATCATATAAGAAGGAGATTCCAACAGCCCAGCTCAAACACATGGATCGTTGTTATAATGAGGTCACCCAAGTGGACCTCATAGAATGTGAGTTCCCTGACTGGGGCTATTAACTTGGTCAAATCAAGGAATGCTTGCTAACAGATATAAACAGGAGTGTCAGAGGTTCTGTTCATTCCGAGAACTGGCTCTCAGGAAGCTAGATCAGTGTTAAGGGCTCCCATATGTAAATAAAGGCTGACTTTGTGACGGGATAGCGGTCTGTTTGGAGTTATTTAAGTTGTGAATAATATCCCTTCTCAGCCGGATAGACCTAGAAAGAGAATAAGTGTTGTTGGAATCTGAGAGTGCTCACATTGTGTTTTTATGAGGAATATTTTACTCGAGTTGAACCGCAAACCAAATTCTCATGTAAATTGATATTGGGCTTTCTTGAAAACACTGGTCACTGCAGCTCAGTATTTCAATTAACTATTGTTTCTTGTTAAATTTAAATTGTCCTTTGTGTGTTAATCTGATTCTACAGTTCTCAACAGATCACCAATGATTAGATCCTCAGCATAACCAGTGTCTGCTCTTAAAATTGTCAGACATGTAAAATGCCTAAACACAAAATCAAAAGCCAAGAAATATGATTCCTCGAGACATGCAGGAATAATAACAAAAGCTTTTCTCCAAGCATGATGCCAGGATTCAGAAGATTATAATTAGGGTCAGTATTTTGCCAAGCATCCTTCAAATAAACATGAAAAGACACATTAAACTGCACCACTTGCTCCTTTCAGGCCATTTCTAATGCCTTCTCCGCTATTTATGCTGGAACAGAGGCTCTGAAATCAATACCGGAATGTAATTGCTACTGTCAGGAGGAAATCCATCTCTAGAAGATATTTGGTGTTCAACAATAATTTAGGAACAAGGCTGTGACAGTGGATTTTTAAAAATCCATTCAATTAGGTCATGAGTAACCTGCGGTCACCTTTAGCGAAGAAGTAAGCTTCATTTTAGTTTTCAAAGCAGAACAATTAAATGTGGATTCAGAATTCCTGAAAACATAATTTTGTTTTTGTTCAATAAGTGGATATTTTTCTGTGTCAGTGCAATTTCCTTGTTATTGGTTTATCAGTGTACCAAACAGAATTCCTGAATTAAGTACGAATTTGCAGTGTTAAATGTTAAAAATTGTTAAGGGTTAAAAGGCACAACTTTTTTTTATCCGTCCATGGATGTGGGCATAGCTGGCTGGGCAAGCACTTATTGCTCATGCCCAGTTGTCTTTGAGAAGGTATCAGCAAGCTACTTTCTCAACCACTGCAATCTTTGGAGCAGAATTACGCCCACAGTGCTGTCAGGAAGGGAGTTCAGAAGTTTGATGGCGTGACAATAAAGTAGCAGCAATCTACTTCCAAGTCAGAATGGTGTGTAGCTTGTAGGGGAACTTGCAGATGATGGTATTCCCATATATTTGCACTCCCCCCCTTGTCTTTTAGGTGGTAGAGGTCATAGGTTTGAAACGGGTTGTGGGAGGATCCTAGATGCGTTGTTGTCATGCATCTCGTGGATAATACATGCTGCTGCTATTGTGTGTTAGTGTTGAAAGGAAGTGAATGTTAAAGGTGGGGGATGTGGTGCCAATCAAGAAGATGACTTTGTCCTAGATGGTATTGAAATTTTTGAGTGGATTTGCAGTTCCACCGATCTGGGAAAACGGAGAATGTGATGAGTTGTATCTTTTTGATGGTGGTCAGGAACTGGGGAGACAGGAGATGAGTTACCTACCGCAGAATTCCTCTGGAATCCTTATAGACACAGTAATTGTATGTCTATTCTTGTTCAGTTTCTGGCCATTGGCCCGGAATGTTGTTGCTCAGGGAATAAGAGGTATTAATGCCATTGAACATCAAGAGGCAATGGTTAGATTCTTACTTTTTGGAGATGGTCATTGTCTGGTACTTTTGTGCTGCAAATGTCGCTACCAATAATTGTCATTGGTCTGGATGTTGATCAGGTTTTGCTGCAGATGAATGCAGACTATTTCTATTTGTGTGGTGTCATGAATGATACTGAATATTGTGCAATCATCAGCAAATATCCATACTTCTCACTTTCAGATGAAGGGGGAGTCAGAAACCAGATGAAGATGTTGGACCTAGAAAACTATCCTGAGGAACTCCTACAGAGAGGCCCAGGAGTTGAGCTACTGGTAAACATCTATATGTCATTGAGACTATAAGGCCTAAGCTAAGGCTCACTAACCCACTGTGTTTGAGTCAGGACAGGGAATCTGTCCTAATATCGGGGGAGGGGCTGCAGTGCTTGGGTCAGGGGAAGGGCAGTTGTGGTTGAACCAGGATGGGCTCAAGGGGCCTATTAGTCAGGAGCAGCATCAGGGTCTGTAATTTCTGATTCTGACCCTGAATGGAGCTAATGTAATATAAACGTTAACCACTTCAGAATAAATGCCTTCATCGAAGAAACAGAAGGAACTGGGGATGGAACATTATGTCTCTGTGATTTTACTGGAGGCCTATTGAAGGAGGCTTGGATTTTCCAGTTGTTTATCAGGTCCCCTGCTAACTGTGTCTCTTCCTGGAGCTTCTCTCCAAGTGGCACAGCAAGGTCAGAAATTCAGACAATGACTCTCCAACTTCCCCCTCTCAGTCCTCCCACTTCTCCCCTTCTCCCCGTCTGATTCCAGCAATAGCCACAGGCTCCATAGTGATGGCCTGGGTGCAAAGACTAGTTTTTATTTTAAATTTCAAAACGTTGGAAAGAGAATGCTTCCAATTACCTGCCCTGGCATCCTTCTGCTCTCACAGTGAAAAGCCGCCTATGGCACTCCAGCTTTAAGAGTTCACCAGCTGCCCTTAATTGAATGGTGAGTAGGGCTCTCGTGGCAAAGCGGTAGTATCCCTACTTTCAAGCCTGAAGCCTGGGTTCAAGTCCCACATGTTCCAGAGCTGCGTAATAATATCTCTGAACAGTTTGCTTCAAAAATAATTTTTTTTAACTGAATAGTGAGCCCAAAATCAGTCCCCTATTGGCGAGTGCAGGGATTACCACAGAGTAAATAATTGTTTTCTCGACAGTGCAAGCTTCAGAACTCTATCGCAATCTAACAACAGGGTTCAGAAGCTCTACAGATCACATTAATTCAATAGAATCAAAAGAAAATATTAGCCAACAACGAGAATGTGATGATACCTCGAGAAGTAGCAATCTTGTCCACAAGAATTTCCTGTGTGAGTCTCCTGCCACTTCATTTGATTAGTGACATGTCACAGTATCTCATTGAAATCTTCCATTCTAACCAGGGTTCTACATGGCACTGGAAGGTTTCTTCACATTGTGAAACAGTAATTTTCTGTTTTTTCTGCTGATCAGCTATTTCTCAATTCCTTCCTTGATTTCAATGCCACCCAAAGCAATTTTGAAGTAAAAACAAAAACAAAAGCTGGATGTAATCAGCAGGTCAGGCAATTCAATGGAGAGAGAAGCAGAATTTAGTGTTTCAGCTCCATGACTTGTCATTAGAGCTGGGAATTATACAACGCAAATGTGAAAAGCAAAACCATCACCAGCAGTTGCCATCCAAAAGGCAGAGGTTATAGGCTGAAAGGCCAAATCAAAAAGTTTTTTTTTTCTGAAGAAGGGTCTAGGCCCGAAACGTCAGCCTTCCTGCTCCTCTGATGCTGCTTGGCCTGCTGTGTTCATCCAGCTCTACACCTTGTTATCTCTTTAATCAAAAAGTGAACTTTCCTTTTGTGTTGTCCTTCTACTCCATTGGAACAGTGTGGAAGAAAGAGGACAAAAAGATCAGAGAGAGATTGGAGCAGAGATTCAAAATGAAAGGAGGTAGGAACTGAGCTGGAGATTCAGGATCACACTTCCAAACTGAACAAAGCTGTCTCACAACACAGCCACCTTTTGGTTCCCATGATGCAATGGACATCATATTGTTGTGGCAGGTGCCTCAAGGTAAGGAGGGCATGAACTATGTCTCTGCACATGGCAAGTATCCACAGGTAGAGTCTTTTAACATGGGGAGGCTGTTCCACTGAAACCATCAGAATTCTGACCGACCAGGAATTTCTCCCACTCACCATAGATTTGCAAGGTGATAAATCAACCTGTTGGCCACCTTATCAAGGTACCTTCCCTGGTCATTAAAGTCCTGGAGTGAGACTTGAATCCAGAGCTTCTGTGATGGAGGCAGAGATACAACCAATGTGAAGATTATTTGTGAAAAGTAAATGGAATGTGCTTAAGTTACAAAAAAGGTAGTGAATTTCTGTTCCACCTGGAAAGGGTGTTTGACACCCTGGACAATGAGAAGAGAGGAAGGAACAGAACTGGTGTTGCATCTCAAGTGCTTGAGTGAAGTGCTAAAGTTTTAGAGGGTGACTATCGAGTGGGTCAGAAAGGAATGTCTCCTCAGAATGCAGAAGGATAGGGAGAGATAAATTGTAAGTGGCATCATACAAGTGCTTGAGACTTCAGCTTTTATATTTTTCCTTGAAGTTCCACTGAGCCTTTTGTTTTGCTTTGACAGATGGCTGAGTTTCTGACAGTCAAGGCTTTAATAGATTTAGCTCAGGAGTATTTGAAAACATCATTATTCAGACAAACCTCATTATGAATGTTTGGCTTCCAAACATACCAATGGATTCTGATTATCAGGAACTGTTGACCCAGGTATCCGATGGAATGTGAGTTTGAATAGTCTGACAGATTTATGCTTGTTAAAAGGAATGGAGTTTTATATGATATGAAGTAATGTCTGTCTGTTTTGACAGTTTTATGACCTTCAAAAAGATGTCCCAAACTTACAGGGGATTATGAGCTAGGGGTGAGAGGGAGTATAACAGAGTGAGGGGATGAAGATGAGTGGGGAGTTTGAGGGGATATAGGGTGTGAAGGAGTGAGCAAATGAGGCTTAGGGGGACCTAATACTTATTTCCTGAACTGGGCAGATAGCTCAACAGATGGAAGTGGATCTTTGAACCTTTCCACCTCAGCATCAGCCTGTCTTTGTCTCCACCTCCAGCCAGAACTGGCTAAATCACAACGTCAGAAAATCTTCCTACTCCCAATGCCCATCTCCAGATGTAAATCATTTCTCATTGCTTCTGTTTCTGTCTCAGTAGGTGTTGTTTGACCTGCTGAGTAGTCCTACATTTTCTGAGTACAGTAAAGACCCAACCAAAACAATCCAGGGTTTCTTTTGAGGTCTACAACTTCCAGCACTCAGGTTACAGCCATTAAACAGAAATATTGAACAAGAATTGTCCCATCTGGATCATGCCAAGGAGAGGACTAGCACAGAGTGACTAGAGTACAATAGCATTTGAATTATCAACTCACCAGTGCCAGGAATCATACCCATTCACATTGTGTTTATGCAGCATTATTCACTGCTGGATTCTCACAGATATTTAGACATGACACCTAGAGGAATTTACAACTCTTCAACACCTCAGTCCTAATTAAATCATTACCTGACTTTTTTTAATGTTCTTTCTTATTGTCCTACGGCAGATTTCAAAGTACAGGAAAGATGGTGTTAATGCAGCATAAACAGTTTATCACAGTGCGAGTAGATGTGGCAGATAGTATTGACTTTATGAGCTCATTAATTAAATACAGACTCAAACCAGTAATAAAACTGTTGTTTTAGTAAGTGTATTTAAGAATCATGCGTCCAGTCTCCACTTGCATTGCCAAGGCACGTTGAGGATAATTTATTCATTTTTTAAAAATGTAATTTTACAACAAGCAGATCAACAATGCCAAAGGTTCTTTTCTCCTCCCCCGAAAAATAATAAATTTGGATAGAGTGACATTTTTACTGATCATTACACCCTCGAGTCCAGGTCAAAATGACAGCCCAGATGGCATAGTGCAGTAAAGATGCTTTATAATGGTAATTCCAAGGGTCTTTGCAATATTGCATTCTTGCATATGTGCACTATTTGTTCAGATCACTGAGGAACTCGTCGTTCCACCAACTCAGGGCAACACCATGCTGTTTTCCTTTGAACTAAGCCTCTCTGCTCCTATGATGCTGCTTGGCCTGCTGTGTTCATCCAGCCCTGCACCTTGTTGTCTCGGATTCTCCAGCATCTGCAGTTCCTACTAACGGTGAGGAATATATTCTTCAAACCCAGGCTAACAGGAGTCAGAGTAATCATCATGAAATATTCATGAAGCAATCATTGTAAATCATACAAGTTTCTGCGAAACATCAGGTGTTATCTGACACTTCAGAATAAAAATAAATGACTTTCAAATGTTAAAAAAAACTCAGCGTATGATCAGAGAATGAACTTGCTAAACAAAAGAGGTGTGATGTGGAGATAGTAGGAACTGCAGATGCTGGAGAATCCGAGACAACAAGGTGCAGGGCTGGATGAACACAGCAGGCCAAGCAGCATCATAGGAGATGTGGAAGTGCCACTGTTGGACCGGGGTGGACAAAGTCAGAAGTTGCTTGATACCAGGTTATAGTCCAACAGGTTTATGTGAAATCACAAGCTTTCGGAGCCTTGCCCCTTCATCTGGTGAAAGAGAAGCACTTCAAAAGCTTGTGAATTCAGATAAGCTTGTTGGTCTATAACCTGGTGTCATGTGACTTCTGACAAAAATGGTTGCAGTATTGATTTAAGACATGAACTGGAAACATTTAAAAACATTCAATAAAAATCTGGCATAAAAGTGGCAAATAATTAAATTTAATTGATTTATAATTATGAAGTTGAACAATGTTACGTAAATTTCATTTTGGAGCTTGTGTAGAGATGTAAATAGCCAAATTTATATGATCTTAAGAAGAAGAGTAGGCCATTCAACTACTGAAATCTCTTACAGAAATTGTTGGAAATGTTCAGCAGGTCTGGCAGCATCTGTGAAGAGAAATCAGAGTTAAAGTTTCAGGCCCAGTGACCCTTCCTTAGAACTGATTATATTTAGGAAAATGTAGGTTTCTATGAGAAGATAAGGTGGGGAGAAGGAGAAGGGAGTGAATGATAGGTGGGGATAGAGCTCAAAGAGAAAGAAGAACAAATGGACAAACAAAGAAGTGGATAACGGTCAGCCAAGGAGAATGAATAATGACTAATGGGGACAATTAGTGTGTAAGTGCAGACCATGCGATAACAAGGCCTGCTGTGTGGGGATTCAGGTCAGAACATGGGAGAAGGTGCCTCAAGCCCTAAAGTTGTTGAATTCGATATTGAGTCCAGAAGGCTGCAGAGTTCTCAAGTGCAAAAGGAGGTGCTGCTCTTCCAGCTTGTGCTGAGCTTCGCTGGAGCAGTGCAGCTAGCCCGAGATAGAGACGTTGGCCAGGGAACAAGGCAGTGTGTTGAAGTGGCAGGCAACACTAAGCTCAGGGGCATTTTGCAGACAGAACGTAGGTGTTCTGCAAAGTGGTCACCCAGTCTGCACTTTGTTTCCCCAATGTAGAGGAGACCACATTGGGAGGAGTGAATGCAGTAGGCCAGATTGTGAGAAGTGCAGGTAAAGCACTGCTTCACCTGGAAGGTATGTTTAGGCCCTCGGATACTGAGGAGGGAGGAGTTGGCGGCCCTTCTGCGGTTAGAGGGGAAGGTGCCAATGGGGTCTCGGGTGGGGGGGTGGGGAGGAAGTTGGGCGTGAAGGAGGGGTGGACCAGGATGCCCAGGAAAGAACAGTCCTTGTGGAAGGCTGACAGGGGAGGGGAGGGGAATATATGTCTGGTGGTGGAATCTCACTGGAGGTGTTGGAAAAGGCAGCTAACGATCCTCTGGATGTGGATGCTGGTGGGATGGTAGGTGAGGTCAAGGGAGACCTTATCACTGTTGTGGAATGGAGGAGAGTGGGTGAGGGCTGAAGAGTGGGAGATGGGTTGGATCTTCCTGAGGGCCCTGTCAACTACTGTGCTGGCAAATCGTGGTTCAGGGGAAAGGTCGACATTTCAGAGGACCTCGTGTTGAAGTTGACATCATCAGAACAGATGTAACAGAGACAAAGGAACTGGAGAATGGATTAAATTCTTTCCAGGAAGCAGGGTGTGAGGACATACAGTCAAGATAACTGTGGGAGTTGGTGGGTTTGTAGTGGCCAGCCTATTGTTGCTAGGATGGGTAGAGTATTTGTGGATTGGAAGGCAGGATGTTAGAATTTGATGTTTGTAAAATGGTAGGGGCAGAAAGAGTGTGTGGCCCCTTTAAAAGATGATGCTTTTTTTAGGGCTTGGAGATTAAAAAAAGTCTGCAGGCAGCAGCAGATGCGCACAAAGCTCTTGAAATTGAAACGCTGTATCAAAAGGCCGATGGTTAGAAATTCAGGCAGCAGTCTTGTTTTGCTAGCAAGGCAACCAGTTTGAATATCAACCAATTAGTTTAAGCCAGACACTTAGAGACTAAAATCCAATTAAATTTAAATCTGATGATTTTGACAACCCCTAGGTTCCTATCGTAAGAAATTGATAGGTCATCAATGACATAAAAGAAGAGGGCATTCAAAAATCAGGGTGAGAGCAACTACCATCCGTTAAAAAAAAAACAGCTCCCAACAGCCATCAGCTCTAAAGAAAGAGAACGTCATTGGCTCTCGCAGAAATCTCCAAGCACTCAGAGTAAGCATCATCTCAATAAAGACCCTACAGCACTCATAGCTAATATACCTGACTCAAGAATTCGATTGAGGAAGGTATTCCTGACAGACTGGAGGACAGCAAAGAAAGCAAAGAACATTTTGGAAGACTTATCCTGGCCGTAATTTTGAGAGACAAAGTTTTAATTCATTTTTCTTTTTACTTTGGTTTATATGAGTGGGATTTGTATTTACTGGAACAGCGTATGAATGGAATTTTGTTTTATTCAAGAGCAGTTAGTAGTAGGGGGGAATTGTTCAGTTAGTCAGTAGTTCTGTTAATTTGTTTACTGTTTGAGTTAGATAAATAAATTTCTACTTGTTGATTATAAAGTGAGTATCAGGGATTTCTTTCATTTAATCATTACTTTATAACAGATGGAGGGAGTGAGACGCAGATTATACCATTTTTAACACTTCCTTTAACAGATTACGAGGCGAGGTGAGCTTCTCTGGGTATTTCAGTTTTAGTTATCTTGGGGGGGTCGACCTCTGCTTCGTAACATTATGTCCAGAAATGGACAAGGCCAGAAATCACACATCACCAGGTTATAGTCCATATCAGGTTTATTAGAAAACAAAGCTTGTGGAGTCTTGCCCCTTCTTCAGGTGTTCGTGAGAGAGGTGGTATCAGACACAGAATTTATAAGTAAAAGATTGAGGGGTCGTACCACTGATGAGGATGTATTAAGCAAACTTAAGATGCTGTTAAATCTTTAATCAGTTAGAAGGTTTTAATTGATTAATACATAAATCCCCAAATTTCTTTCAAGTCACTGCTAAGAAAACTATACATTTTATCAGTGTAAAGAAGAGGTGACATTTTAGGTCAGACAATGCATGTTAGGTGTGAGGTCTTGTTTAGAATCTGTTTGTGTTTTGGCTTGGAGTCAGACTAGTTTTATTTCTAAAGTAAGAATTTATACAATGCCACATTGACTGACTGTATATAAACTGTGTGCTTTTTGAACAAAATAGAAAGTATCCACAAATTCAAATTCACCCATAGATCTACGTGTGTGTGTGCGTGTGTGTGTGTGTGCGTGTGTGTGTGTGCGCGTGTGTGTGCGTGTGCGTGCGTGTGCGTGCGTGTGTGTGTATGTGGGGGGGGGGGGGTGTGTGTGTGTGTGTGTGTGTGTGTGTGTGTGAGAGAGAGAGAGAGTGAGAGAGAATGTATAGTGTGGCGGGGGTCCCGCTTGAGGCCATCTTCATGGGCACCAAACTTGGCTACCAGCATTGTTGCATATCCCGAAGTCTGCCTTGGAGAATGTTTGCCCAAAGACCCAAGGCCGAATGTCCTTGACCACTGATGTGTTCCTCCACTAGGAGGAAACATCCCTGTTTGCCGATTGTTGCTCGATGTCCATTCATCTGTTGTTGTAACGTCTGCGTGGTTTGCCAATATACCATGCCTTGGGGCACCCTTGCCTGCAGTGTATGAGATAGACAACGTTATCTTGCAGAGGTTGCCATGCCAGAGGTTGTGGTCGATGTTGTCCTGAAGGCTGCAAACAATGGTCTGTTTAAGATTTGGCAGTGGTTTGAAGGCAAGACGTGGAGGCATCGAGAAGATATTGGTGAGATGCTCATCATCTTCAACAGTGTGTTGAAGGCTCTGAAGGACATGGCGTAGTTTTTCCGCTCCAGGGAAGTATTGGACGATGAAGGGTACCCTATCGGTCGTATCCTGTGTCTGTCTTCTGAGGAGATTTTTACAGATTTTTGCTGTGGCACATCGGAACTGGCAATTGATGAGTTTAGCATTATATCCTGTTCCTTTAAGGGCATCCTTCAACAGCTATAGGTGTCTGTCTCATTCCACCTCATTCGAACATATCCTGTGTATGCGTAGTTCTTGTCTGTAGGGGATGGCTGTTTTAATATGTTTGGGTGGAAGTTAGAGAAGTGCAGCATTGTGAGGTTGTCCGTGGGCTTGCCGTAGAGTGAGATACTGAGGTGTCTGTCCCTGATGGAGATACGTCTGTCCAAGAATGAGATTGATTCTAAAGAGTAGTCCATGTTAAATCTGATGGTGGGATGAAACAGGTTGATATCGTTGTGTAGTTGTTTCAGTGATTCCTTGCCATGAATCCAAAGGAAGAAATGTCATCAATGTATCTGGTGTATAGCATTGGTTGGAGGTTCTGTGCAGCAAAGAAGTCTTTTTTGAACCTGTGCATTAAAATGTTGGCATATTGGGGAGCAAATCTGGTCCACATGGCTGTTCCCTGTGTCTGGATGAAGAACTGGTTGTCGAAGGTGCAGACGTTGTGATCGAGGACGAAGCAAATGAGTTGTAGGTTGGCATCTGGAAATTAGCAGTTGGTACTATTGACTCGCTCTCTCTCTCTCCCCCTTTACCTTCCTCCACCACCACCCTTCCCCCGCCACACACATACACATATGCGCACGCACATGTAAATCTATGGGGTGAATTTGTATTTGCAGATACACTCTATTTTGTTCAAAAAGCAAACAATTTATGGACAGTCAATGTGGTGTTTTATAAATTCCTTCTAATTGTCCCCATTAGTAGCTAATCACTTTTCTAGGCCAATCATTATCTACTCCTTTATCTGTCCAACTGCTCTTCTCTCTCTTTGGGCTCTGGCTCCACATATTATTTACTTCTTAACATCTCCCCCACCTTCTGCATATAAACCAACATTTTCCTAGCCACCATCAGTACTGAGAAAGGGTCACTGGACCCAAGAACAAAAGAACAAAAAAGAAGTACGGCACAGGAACAGGCCCTTCGGCCCTCCAAGCCTGTGCCGATCATCATGCCCTGACTAAACTGAAATAACAAACCTTCTGCCCTTATTCGATCCATATCCCTCCAATCCCTCCCTATTCATTTAATCATCCAGATGCCTCTTAAATGTTGCCAACGTGCCCACTTCCACCACCTCTTCTGGCAGTACGTTCCAGGCTCCTACCACTCTCTGCGTGAAAAACATTCTTCGCACATCTCCCTCAAACATTTGTCCTATCACCTTTAACCTGTGCCCCCTTGTAATTGAAACTTTGACCCTGGGAAAAAGCCACCAACTATCCACCCTATCTATGCCTCTCATAATTTTGTACACCTCTATCAGGTCTCCTCTCAGCCACTGTAACCCGAAATGTTAACTCTCATTTCTCCCCACAGATGCTGCCAGACCTGCTGAGCTTTTCCAGCAATTTCTATTTTTGTTTCTGATTTCCAGCATTCACTGTTTTTTCGTTTTTTACTGAAAACTCTTTTTGACATTCGATTACATATTGCCTGATGTTTGCATACTTTGCTTCCATGTCCACTTAATACTCTTTATCTAACAAATATCTACCTTAATTCAGTCTTAAACACTTCACCCACAACCTCTGGGGTCAGGACTTATGGATTTCCAACAGACTTCATGTGAGAATTTGTTTTTTAAATTTTATCAAATAGTTTTGTGGGCTATGGTGGTGGGTTCAGTTGCTTGGACAATTAGTACAAAAGTTAAAGCTGAGGACGGCTCAGCAGATATTATTACAGTTTCCAGAACAAATAATAGGGCACAGATTATGAAAAGGGAGAGGACCCTCACTTCAGGTACAGAAGATAAGAGAACTGTTGTGAATGTAACAAGGTCAGCCAGGTGGACCTCCTCATATGTGAGTTCCCTAATTGGGGCTGTTAATCTGGTCCAGTTAGGGAACCCTGGCTGACAGATAGAGTCAGGAATGTCAGGCATCCTTTTGACTCTGACAGCTGGCTCTGACAAAGCTGGATCAGTGTCAAGGACTTTCCACATGTAAATAAAGGGTGACTCGGTGACAGATTACCAGCCTTGGTGGAGTTATTTCAATGGTGACGAGAGTGGGATTAAAAACGTAACCATGCAAAAGCACCTACTAGGTGAAGCCCAACTGGACTTCAAACAGGGACTACTTTTGGCTTTGTCATGACAAAATGTGGCAAGTGGAGCATATGAGTTACAAGTTATTCCAATGAAAGTGGGCACCCTTGTCAATCCGACTGAGCATGGGGATCATTATATGTGTGAAGGCAATTGCATAGCCTCGCTCAGAACATATCCCGAACAGAGGGACTCTGGGTCAACCCAGAGCAAAACCCCAAAACAAAGCCAAGGTTAAAATTTTCTTCAGGATCCGGGCTGGTGAGTTATTGTATTTGCTGCTGGTGTGTGGACTCGAGACAGCACAAGAGTCCCACTGAACGTAAATTGAGTAACAGAACCCGTAGGCCGATGTCCAGGAGAGTGCACACCCTGGAACGTCCACCTGCATCTGGTTTGGAGCAGCTAAATTGCTTAGCAAATCGAAATCAGAACCAATCAAAATAAATGCCTGGTTGAATCATCCCTGGGTTCTCATGGAGGCTGATACTGGCACAGCCATTTCAGTGGTGACAGAACCGGTCCCGGATAAAATTTGCACTGGATGCCAACCCTTAAGTTTGTGCAAGACCTTGGCTAGACTGAGAACCTGTACTGGGGAACCTTTACAGGCTAAGGATATACCTTTGGTTCCGGTTTCTTACGTGAAGCAGCTGGTTCAGTTACCACTAATCGTAGTAAAAGGCTCAGGTCCAAACTCGCTGGAGTGAAATTGGTTGAAAAAGATTCACCAAGATTAGCTCAACATTTTTCTGTTAGAAAATGGCTGCCTGACTGAAGTCCTAACTAAATACCCAGAAGTTTTACAGGAAGGTCTAGGGACTATCAAAGGAGCCAAGGTCACCTCACATGTTGACCAGGAAGCAATTCCATGGATCTGCCAGGCCTGCCCAGTACCATTTGCCTTACTGGCAAAAGTAAAGGCAGGGAATCAGAAGGCTGGAAAGTGAGGGAATCATCAAACCAGTCCAGTTTGCTGATTGGGCAGCGCTGCTCATTCTGATTGTGAAGCCTAATGGGTTAGATCACCTTTGTGGGGATTTTAAACAAACAGTAAACTGGTTTTCACAGCTGAATAAATACCCAATCTCTCGCAAAGTGGATTTATATCCAAAGCTGGTGGTTGGTTGTTTGGGGGGTTTGGGGGGGAAGGTGGGATGCTGTCCTTCACGAAGCTGGACATGAGCCATGCCCATTTGCAATGGCAGTTAGATGAGGATTCCCAGCGTATGCTAAATTAATACCCATAAGAGTGTGTACCAATGTACGAGACTGTCATTTGGGGGTATCATCAGCCTGTGCAATTTCTCAGTGGACGATGGAGAATATTTTATGAGGTCAAGCCCAGTTCAACATTTATCTAGATGACATGCTAATAACAGGGATGACCAGTAAGGAGTACTTAGAGAAGGCCATAAGACCATAAGACATAGGAGCAGAAATTAGGCCATTTGGCCCATCGAGTCTGCTCCGCCATTCAATCATGACTGATAAGTTCCTCAACGCCATTGTCCTGCTTTCTCCCTGTAATCCTTGATCCCCTCGATAATCAAGAACCTATCTATCTCAGTCTTAAATGTACTCAATGACCTGGTCTCCACAACTTTCTGTGGCAGTGAATTCCATAGATTCACCACTCTCTGGCTGAAGAAGTATCTCCATATCTCCATTCTAAAAGGTCTTCCCTTTACTCTAAGGCTGTGCCCTCGGGTCCCAGTCTCTCCTACCAGTGGAAGCATCTTCCCAACAGTCATTTTGTCCAGGCCATTCATTATTCTGAAAGTTTCAATTAGATCCCCCCTAATCCATCTAAACTCCAATGAGTATAGTCCCAGAGTCCTCAAACGTTCCTCATATGTTAAGCTTTCCATTCCTGGGACCATTCTCATGAATCTCCTCTGAACCCGCTCCAGAGCCAGTACATCCTTCCTGAGATATGGGGCCTAAAACTGCACACAATACTCCAAACTTGAACATATTGCTTAAACATTTCTCCCAGGTGGGTGTTCACCTTAGAAGAGAAAAATGTGTGTTCCAGGCACCCAAAGTGACCTACTTGGGCTGCAGAGTCAGCAAAACCAAGTTACATCCATTGGAAGATAAAGTGAGGGCGATCAAAGGTGCCCGAGCTCCCACATCTGTACTGGAGCTTACATCTTTCCTTGGGCTGATGAACTATTCGGGCAAGTTCATACATAACCTGACCTCTTTCCTACCATCAGCTCTGAAAAAAAGGTCAGCCTTGGAAGTGCTCGCATAGCCAAGCCATTGCTTTCAGGAATGTGAAGAAACAGCTATCATCCTCTAAGGCATTGGCACACTATAATCCCAAGCAAGATCCAGTAGTGGCATGCAATGCTCCCCTTCCCCCTACCCCACTATGGCATTGGGGTAGTGTTAGCTCATAGGTGGCCTAATGGACAGGAATGGCAAAAAGCATCCAGGACTTTGGTTAATGCAGAGAATAAATACGCCCAGATAGGAAGGTTTGATGGTCAGGAAGTTCCACCAGTATCTTTACGGATATAAATTAGTCATAATAATGGACCACAAACCCCTGCCAAGTCTACTTAAAGAGGACAAGGCAATATCACTCATAGCTTCAGGCCAAATTCAACAGTGTGCTCTAATATTAAATGCGTATAATTACAAGTTGAGATAATGTCCGGGAGGCCAAGTAGCAAATATGGATGCATTGAGCTGCCTCTTGCTGGCAGATACACCACCAGTGATACCACCACTGAAATAGTTTGTAAAGGCTTTAAATTTTCTGTACACACTTGCAGTCACAGCTGACAAAACCAGACTTTGAACGCAGAAAGATCCAATCCTGGCAAAACAGAAACAGCTGGTAGTGAGGAATGAAACCAAAGGGCCATAACAACCAGAATTGAAACCTTTTTTGGATCAGGATAGACCAGATCACAGAGAATGGCACATTATTATGGGGGGGCAAGAGTGAATGTCCCAAGCAAAGGTCACCACCAGATTGTCCAGATCGTTAATGTATAACGTGAATAATTGTGGTTCTAACACTGACCCCTGCAGATCTCCACTAGTCACTGGCTGCCATCCTGAAAAATACTCCTTTATCCCCACTCTCTGGCTTTATCCCATCAGCCAATCCTCTATCCATACTACGACATTATCCCTAACACCATGGGGTCTTATTTTGTTTAGCAGCCTCCTGTGTAGCACCTTGTCAAAATCCTTCTGGAAATCTAAATAGATCATGTTCACTGGCTCTCCTTTGTCTTAAGTGCTCAACTCCATCAGGGTCATCAAGGGGTTTCCCAAATGAAGACATTGATGAGACGTTATGTCGGGTGACCAGGATTGGATGCAAATGTAGCTGCTTTGCTGGGGCAGTGCCCAGAGTGCTAACGTGGACAAAAATTATTGCCAGGAGGTCATCCATATTTGTGAGAATTGTGGTGTTTGTATGCTTAGAGTCAATGTAATAGATATGTATTATAGTGTACTAATAGGGTAAGGCTAAAAGTCTCTGAAAAATGAAACCATCTTTGTATATTAATGGTTCATTGTTTTTAAGACTGGAGATGTGATGACATTATGGCTTTAAGAGGTGTATTTGGTCCTTTTTTATGAAGAAAAGTTGAGACAGAGTTGTCAAGTGGTGTGCTCAAAGACAATAAATTAAACAGCTTGTGAGGCCTTCATTTTTTTTAAAGTTGGAACAAAAGAAGCAGCCTGACTGGGTGGAGACATGCTCCCATAGAGTCAGGATTTTTCGTTTTTGTTTTCTGCAGTTGTTGGGGTCTTGTAGGTAGATGTGGAAGATCATATACCTCTCTCTGTTACAGCTAAAAGCCGGGGTTCTCTTCCTGCTGCTAGAATTGCATGTGAGACAATCTGTTTGACTGAATTGCGTTTGCCAAGATTGTACTTATGGAATGTTATTATTTTGGAATATGTAATTAATAGTAGTTAACATATGTATTATTTTGTTAAGCATTTTCATAGAATTCCGGTTAAGCCAATTCTTTAAATTTTATTTTGTCTGTATTTTAACTGTAGTGTCAAAATAGTGTGTTTTGTTTAATGTCGAGTGGTTTGACCAAGCAAATTGCATCTGGAACACAATGCCTTACACTTACCTTTAAAATAAGAAAAAGTTAGGGTCTAGGCTATCTTCTTAATTTATTTTGATGGGGTTTGGTCTCGTCCATAACAGATATTAGAGGGCATTATAAGAATGAGATTGCGGGGCCTTGGAAATGCATGGTAACAGGCTTGAGTCAGCACAGCTTTGTCAAGTCTGACAAATCTTTTGGAAATCTTTGAGGAGGTAATGAGCACTTAAGACAAAGGAGAGCCAGTGAACATGATCTATTTAGATTTCCAGATGGACTTTGACAAGGTGCTGCACAGGAGGCTGCTAAACAAAATAAGACCCCATGGTGTTAGGGATAATGTCGTAGTTTGGTTAGAGGATTGGCTGATGGGATAAAGCCAGAGAGTGGGGATAAAGGAGTATTTTTCAGGATGGCAGCCAGTGACTAGTGGAGTTCTGCAGGGGTCAGTGTTAGAACCACAATTATTCATGTTATACATTAACGATCTGGACAACGGAACTGAGGGCATTGTTGCTAAATTTGCAGATGACACAAAGATAAGTGAAGGGACAGGTAGTGTTAAGGAACTGGGGAGGCTGCAGAAGGGCTTGGCAGGCTCCGAAAGTGGAGGAAGAAGTGGCACATGGAATAAAATGTGGGAAAGTGTGAGGTTATGTACTTTGGCAGAATCAATAGAGGCGTAGACAACAAGGTGCAGAGCTGGATGAACACAGCAGGCCAAGCAGCATCATAGGAGCAAAAAGGCTGACGTTTTGGGCCTAGACCCAACAGAGGCGTAGACTATTTTCTAAATGGGGAAAGGCTTCAGAAATCTGAAACAAAAAAGGGTTTGGAAATCCGAATTCATGGTTTGCTTAAGGTTAATATACACGTTCACTTGGCAGTTAGGAAAGCAAATACAATGTTAACATTTTTTTCAATTTTTAAAAAAAATTCTTTAATGGGGTGAGGGCATCACTGGCTAGGCAGCACTTATTGGCCATCCCTAATTGCCCAGAGGGCAGTTAAGTCAACCACATTGCTTTGGGTCTGGAGTCACATGTAGGCCAGACCAGGTAAGGATAGCAATTTCCTTCCCAAAAGGACATTAGTGAACCAGATGGGTTTTTCGCGACAATCAACAATGGATTCACAGTCATCTTTAGATTCTTAATTCCAGATAACTTATTGAATTCAAATTCCACCACCTGCTGTGGTGAGATTCGAACCCAGGTCTCCAGAACATTATCTGGATCTGTGGATTAACAGTCCAGCAATAATACCACTAAACCATTGCCTCCCCTTAATGTAGCGCTGAGGCTGTCTAAGTCTCCAGTCCAACTGTATTTAGAATATTGTGAGCATTTTTGGGTTCCATATCTAAGGAAGAATGTGCTGGCCTTGGAGGGAGTCCAGAGGGCATTTGCAAGAAATGATCCCAAGAATGAAGAACTTAACATATGAGAAGTGGTTGACAATTCTGGATCCGTATGTAATGGAGTTTAGAAGGGTGAGGGGGTATCTGGTTGAAACTTACAGAATACTGAGAGACCTGGGTAGACTGTACGTGGGCAAGATGTTTCCACTGGTAGGAGAGACAAGGACCAAAGAGCATATCCTCAGTGTGAAGGGACTAACATTTAGAACTGAGATGAGGAGAATTTCTTCAGTCAGAGGGTGGTTGATCTGTGGAACTCATTGGTGCAGAGCCTGTGGAGGCCAAGTCATTGAGTGTATTTAAGACAGAGATAGATTCTTGATTGGTAAGCAGATCAAAGGTTATGGGCAGAAGGCACTAGAATGAGGTTGAGAAGCATATCACCCTTGATTGAATGGCAGAGCAGACCTGATTGACTGAATGGTCTAATTCTGCCCCTACATCTTATGGTCTTATGGCCTCATCACTGAATGGCCCAGTCCTCAAATTACATTGTGCCCTTTGGTCTGGGAACTCATTTCAGAAGAAATAGTTTCACTGTAACTACTCCATGGAATTATCTTAAAAGCTTCAATTAGATCTCCCCTTAAACTTCTAGATTGAGGGCAGCACACAGAAAGGATGGCTTCTCATGGAGGAGGTGGAAATTGGAAGGTACATTCACTGCCAAAAGCTGAGAACTGATTGGCATTGCCACTAATGTGGAAGCCAAATTGGAGAGAGAATGGGTCAATGGTCACTTAGCGGCTGGGGATGTAAGAATGGAAACAGGACACCGAAGAAACAAGTCCTGCCTCATTCAACTCAGCAGTCATTCCTGTGGCTTCAGTCTGTGGATTACTAAAGAAAAACACCTTCATGTTGCTCATATAAGTGAAGAATTGATAGCTAGGATAGGGTGAGAAGGTTTAATTCAATTAAAATGTAATTTCTACACAACAGTTTCTTTCTTAAAGCTTTCACTTTTAAAAAAAAATCACTTATATCTTTTTCAACTCCGCCAAACCAGTTCTCAACATGCTGGAACTGTTCAGTTTTAGTCAGATAAATGCATCCAGTTGTAACAATGTTGGGGAACTCTCTTTCTCTCACTTGCCGCACCTTCAGGAAAGTCACAATTGTGGGAACGGAGGTGATAGGTGAGAGTGAAAGCAGCTTTCTCTTTGGTCACCCACTTCCATGCCAACCCAACTGAGAACATGAAAATCCATACCTCAGTATGAAATCAATTCTCAAAATTTAACCCTTTTTGCCCCAGTATCTTTCTGGTGAATCTGTGCTGAACCCCTTGGGGCAAATCCATGACTCTATGCAATAATCTAAATGGAATAATTTAGAAATATGCGTAATAAATTTTAAACTTCAGAATGATGAATTAAACAATATATTTGTAAGGTACATTTGTTTTTTAGCAAGCATATAAATATATATTTTGCATATATTATTTTGACAAATTCACACCGAGGCAGGTGGGCATTTGTTCTGTTGTGCTAATTTATGTGTGCATAAAACAAAGCTTTGTGTTTACTAATTGTGGTTTTTTTTTCTCAGGGAATTTCCAAATAACAATGAAATGTAAAGCTCCACATTAGTACAGTGATCAAAAGAATACCATAATATTTTACATTGAAATCATGTCCAAATTTTCTTCTCTTGCCCTGTAGGAATTTTCAAGCAGCTCAATTTTAAAATTTGAAGTTTGCACAGCATCCAACACAAGTGAAGAGACTGTCAACTGTATCACATTTAAATACTGTGTGCCTTTCTTATTTGTGGTTATTGTATTAACTTCATGGTCGATTAAATCTTCAAATTTGTGTAAAATTATCAAAGCCTCCTTGTTCCCAGACTTCAAAGTCTGCTGTCCACTTAAGAGCCCTTGTGTACGATTGCTGTGCCCTTCTATAAAATCTGGACCGTATTCAAAACACATAAATAAAAATGTATTTTATTTCATCTTAAAGTGAAACAATCACAAATAAAGAATTGTGGTGTGGATTACCATCGAGATAAATAATGCTGTTTTAATTTGACCTCACTGTAAAGTAAAATTACAGCCAGTTGCCTATAGTTTATTCACTTGACAAATCAGTCTTGAAATCTTTGGAGCCCTGAGAGATGTTTCAGGAAATGTTTTCCAAAAGCTTTCAGTCTCTTGCCAGAAATAATGAATGTTTTTTTTCCTACAAAGGTTAGCAGTTCCACTGAGATGAGAAGCAATCTGTTAAAGGGCAATTTAATCCTCATCTATGTGTATTTATCTGTATTAAATGTAATAATAGGACCGAAATCTAAAAGTTCTGGAAAGCATCTTCCATAGCTAGGGCACAATGCAGACTGTTGTGTTTATGTATCATAATTGGAAAAGAGCAAAAATCAATATTTTGCCATTTCACACTGGCCATTATCTTTCTGGAGGCAGCAAAACTTATCTTGACCTGGACAGAAACAAATAAATATTCTACTACAGAGTGACTTGGATAGGGACTGTGTAATGGTACTTACTTATATTCAAATTGCAGGCTGAACAATAGTCCACCTGTTAAATTAATATTCCACTCTTAAATTATCAGTGCAGAAAAGAAAAGGAAACAATGTGTGCGTAGATTGTATGGTATAAACAACAGACTAATTCTGACAAGAGATGTTATCTGTTGATTTATGATGAAGCAAAATAAACTTCAGGATCCTATTAATCCCCTGCTAAGGTTCGCACTTAATTAGCATAAAAGATTGTGGCAATTTGAATATTGACACAATATGGATATTAATTTCTGACGCTGTCACAATGAAAGCAAAAGCAGATTTAACTTTTTAACAAAAGCATTTTCAAAGAACAAATCAGTGATCTTTCAGCATTGCTTATTCCATGAAGGGCAGCTTAATGGGGAAGTCCAGACAACAAATAACATTGATTCAATCCACAGAAAAGCCTTTAAGTAAATAGCTGGTGGCAAGAATTAATTTTTATCATTTTATCAAAGCAGACAGTCAAGGTGAATTTTCCAGATATTCAGCTTACCACCTACTCTTGTGATGCAAAGTGCAGCTGTATTTGTGTAGGCCATGCTGAAGAATCAATATCATTAATACATCCTAACAGTCAATGCTGTGAGCTTCCTCTTAAATTCCCCTTTAAGCTATTTTTATCCAATAGTCACAACTGATAGTATTTCTTCAATTCAACCCATATTAAAAATAAAGTAATTGCCACCGAATCCTAAGACAGCTTAACTGCTTGCATTATATCTGAAGGAAAGAATTTGATTAAATAACTGCTTGTGTTTATGGGGCTGTGATACACCACAGGCACTTTGTGGCGTCATTTTGAAAGCTTTATTGTGTGACTGGTTTCTTGATCATAAAAGTGACATGCATCTTGCTGGCATACTGGCTCACACAAATGGATGGAACTCACGCCAAATGCTAATTAGCAAACATGATCCTGGGCTTTGTAAATGGAGGTATTGAGTACAAATACAAGGAACGTAAGCTAAACCTTTCCAAATCACAAGTTAGGCTTCAGAACTATTTTATCCAATTTCTATCTACTCCACTTTAGGAAGGATGTCAAGGCTTTGGAGACAATGCAGATGCAATTGATTGTTTTAGGGATGATAATATTTAGTACTGTGGAGAAACTCAAGAGGTTGCATTGTTCTCCTTAGAGTAAAGAAAGAGGAGGGGAGGCTCTTATTGAATGAATAAGGGTAAACTATTTCCACTGGCAAGAATGTTGGCAACCAGTTAGCACACACCAAAGATGATTGCGCAAAGAATTAGGGTAGAGATGAGGAGGAAATAATTACATAGCATAGTCGGTAAGTGTTGCTTGGAAGGAGGAAACAGGTTCCATAGCAACTTCAAAAGAGAGTTGGGAACATTAAAAAAGAATTTTAAAAAAACTGAATGGTGATAAGGTAAGATGGAGAGTGTTAGACTAATACCTCTTACAAAGAACAAGTTAGTTTGATGGGCTGAATTGGCTCCTACTATGCCTCATATGATTCTATGTAAAGTAGAAATGGTTGTCAAGTGCTAGTAAACCCAGAGCCATAGAGTCATAGCATCATTCAGCACAGAAACAGACCCTTTCAGCCAGCTTAACCATGCCAACCACGTATCCTAAACTGAACTAGTCCCATATGCCTTTTGTTGGCCCATATCCCACTGAATCTTTCCAATTCATGTACCTGTCCAAATATCTTTTACATGTTGCAGTTATGCCCGCCTCTACCACTTCCTCTGGTAGCTCATTCCACCACCCTTAGTATGAAAAAGATGCTCCTTAGATCCCTTTTAAATCCATTTCCCTCTCACCTTAAACCTATGCCCTCTAGCTTTTGACTCCCCTATCCTTGGAAAAAGACTTTGGCTATTCATCTAATCTCTATCCTTGTGATTTTATAAACCTCTATAAGATCAGGCTCAGTCTCTGACACTCTAAGGAAAAATGTGCCAGCCTATCCAACCTCTCCTTTTAGGTCAAACCCTCCAGACATTGCAGCATCCTTGTAAATCTTTCCTGTACCCTTCCTAATTTCCCAACATCCTTCCTATAGCAGGGCAGCCAGAATTGTGCAGTGTTCTAAAAGTGGCCTCAGCAATGTCTTACCTGAGTGTCTTAGAGGTAAACTTTCCCTTTAATGGTATTATAGACCAGGAAGTGCTGGGTTTGATCCCTTGTTTGCAGCTTTATGATATACCCATGCAAAACAATAAAAGTAGCTAGCTGGTGATCTTTGCAAAAGATGCATAGGCACTAGAAATTGATAATGACCAGGTTAGGCTGAACATTGATATCAAATTACCTCCTGCAGTTTACCATTAGAATTCCTTAATCTAAAGGCTCAAAGGACATCATGTTCCTTGTGGAATTATACCCCAGTTAACCAGAAAGAACACACATTTTTACTGAAGTAATAAACAAAATGAAAACTCACAGACCTGGAATGTTAATCCTGCTTGACTCAACATAGACGCTGCCAGGCCTGCTGAGTACATTCAACATTCTCTATGTTTTGTTTCAGAATTGCAATAGGCACAGCAATTTGCCTTTATGTTGCATTTTTCATGACCACAGACCTCCAAGCACTGCACAGCCATTGAAGTCAATTTTGAAGTATAATTACAGTTGTAATGTAGAAAACATGGCAACCAATTTTGGCAAAGCAAATTTACCCCAAACAGCAAAGTCAAAATCATGAGATAATCTGTTTTATTAACATTGTATTTCACACAGAGGACACAATTGCTTTTTATCATTTGAAGTTATCAGCAATTGATTGAATCATTTTCCATTGTTTGGTGCAGCACTAATGATATAATGTTAATTTGATTTCACCTGCTATACATTGGTTTCATGTTATAAACCTCTAAGGCTTAGAACCAGCTTGACTAGAAATCCGAGTATTTCTGTCAAACTACCTAAGTCAGTTCCCTAATTTGTATGCTGTAGGTTTTTGGACACCACATGAAATGTTAAAATCCTCACTTTACTTGAATTCCACCTACAAGCTGTAGTTTACTTTCAAGGAAGATTTCAATTAGTATGACTAAATATCTTTTGATTGAAGAAAAACTTATTCTAATTAAACCATGCTCTAAAATGTGATTCGTTTCCATTTAATTGAATTATGCCATGTAATTTTGATCAATTATCTCTTGTCTGGGTCTACCCAAACTTACAGTGTAGTTGTTTCCTGCATAGGTAGTGTCGGTAACATAGTTTACTCTTTTCCATTAGACTTGTGTCCTGTTGATGTAAGGTTTATGATTTATATGTATTATAATTTGTTTTAGACTTTGGATTTTGCACTAGTGGCACTTGAGTTGTGGTCTATAAATGTGAAAGGGTTAACTCAGAAGTCTTTTTTTCACTGTGATTTTAAATGAGCATTTGTCAGAGAGCAACTGACTGGGTCCCTCCTGGTGTGATAATGACAATTTGTTTAAATTGGGAGAACTTTATTCCTGGAGAGAGCAAATGTTGAAAGGTATTAGTTTACTTTTGGTTTAGAATAATCAAGGATTGAATTTATCTCAGGAAAAATGTAGATTAGAAAGCTACAAATGGGCTGTTTGTAGAAGACCTGGCTGGGATCATATGTAAGAGAAAGAAGTTCCATCAGAACAGAGGGGAAATAAGTTACATAGGAAGAAGGGTTTTAGTTTGAAAATTCCAGACTGTAAATGTTTGGTTAGAACTCTGAAGAATTTATTTGAAACTAAGAAAATTAAAGCTCAGTTATCTAAATAATCAAAGGAAAAGCTATCAAGCCTCAAGATGAGGTAAGAAAGAACGAATTAAGTCAAACCAAAGATGTGATACAGAAGGGAAGACTCTCTGGCATTTGAAGACTACAAAGTTATGTTGCTGGTATAGATGGGTTTTGTTTTGCCATGTGTTTTGAAATCTTTTAAATTGTGTTATAAATAACTTGGGTTAGTTCCATTTTATCTGCATTTCTTCTGTGTAATAAAATTCTGTATTAATATTAAAGCCAAATCCACACCATTGCATGCTTGTGTTTCAGTGAAAGACCACTACATTAAACAAAAATAAAAATCAAGCCAGATTTCAGTCTGGTGTCTAACTGGTCCAATTGTAACCATAGCCGGGATCATAAAAGTAGTCAAACTCAAAAACAGATGAGAGTCTTGATTGATTAATTTCTAGGATGTTCAGACAGTCTTAGAAGGTAAGTGAAGCTGTCTTGACCCTTAAAAGGAAAGATCAGCTGTCCTTACCTTTTTTATTACATTACTCAAAGCTACGCAATGGAGTCATTAACTAATTACTACCAGGCAAGAAGAAGACAAGAAGTATCATTTCAGTAGATACTCCAGCTCCAAGCAAGCCCCTTTCCCGCTGCTCTTAGACACTTTAGTTGTGTGGACTCTGAAGGGCTCCAGTGGGCATGTTACCACTGTAAATCTGGCACTTCTTCTATTTTTGCGATCCTTTTTTTTCCCTTAATTTATTTAAATGGCCACAGAAAAGTGTAGACCATCCAAGACAATGGAAGCTGAACAGTAAATATGAGGTCATTCTCTCAATAAAATATTCAGGTGAATTACACTATGAAAGCAAGCAAATCTGGTCTCTAAAAATCTTTTGAGCAGTGAGATAAGATTATAGACCGTGTGTATATTTGTATCATTCAGTTGTACAATTTATTACATGGTAACAATGCAGGTATCTTTACTAAGTTTGATTTCCTTTATCTGCTACTGGCTGCCACAGAATGTTAATGCACATGACTTGATAAAATTTCTAACTAATGATGACCATTATATAATCATGATTAGCTGATCAAGTTTCCATCAAAAGTAAAAGTTGACAAGGTATGTTATGTGAAATGAATATAATGCATGGTCTTTCTTTCAAACATTAGGCTTATGTTGATGAACAGAGATATATTGATGTCGTCCTGTTTGCATAATATTCAGGATTTTATTTTTGCACCTCATATTTTATGAATGAATTGTAGGGTAGGAAAACTGAACACACACTGCCAATTCCAATTTGAGATTTTTAATGAAAACAGGAACAAAAACAGGTTACATTTATATCATACTTTTAGTAGCAGAAGGTACAAGGCCTATTTGCAAAATGCCCCAAACTATGACCTTTTTTAAAATACATTTGTAATACATTAGCTATCCTATGTTTGTATGCATTTCATGTCTGCAGCATTGCATTTGTTACCTTATTTTAACTTAAAAGTTAAAACTTAATCCCCTGCTTGCACATTCACAAGGAATACTGAAGCAACTTTCAAGATTTGATTTGGATAAAGGTACCAAAGGTTTTGTTGCTAAATTTGCTGATGCCACAAAATAGAAAGGAAAGTAGGTTGTAAAAATGACATTAGGAGGCTACAAAAGGATTTAGATAGGTTAAGCAAATGGACAAAAATACAGCAAATCATATTTACTCAAGGAAAATGTGAAACTGACTATTTTGGCAAGAAGAATTGAGATGCAGAGGGATCTTAGTACATGAATCACAAAGATTAGTATGCAGATACAACAAGTAAATAGATAAGCTAATAGAATGTTTTTATTTATTGTGAGAGGATTTGAATAGAATAAGGGGTTATGCTTCAATCTTAAGGATGTTGGTGATAGCACACCTGAACTATCGTTAAAGAATGCAAATATGTTGGACACAGTTCGTAGAAGGTTTACAAGACGAATAACATGAAAGATGAGTGGATGGGAGGAAATGTTGGACAGACTAAGCTAGTGTTCACTGGGTATTAGAAGACTAATTTGAAATATATAAGATTCTGAAGGGCCTTGAAAGGATGGATATGGAGGGAATGTTTCCTGTTGTGCAGGAATCTGGAGCTAAGGTCACTCTTTTAAAATAAGGGGTCACCCATCTAAGACAGAGAACAAAATGTTTTTTCTCTCTCTCAGAGAGTTCTGAACCTTTGGATCTCTCCTCCCCCAAAGACAGTGGAAGCTGAATTGTTGAATATTTTTTATGACAGAGGTAGATACTTTCTTAGCAAACAAGGGGGTGGAAGATTACTAAGAGTGGTTGAGAACATGGTGTAACCAATCAGCCATGATCTTATTGAATGGCACAGCAGGCCAAAAGTGGTCTACTCCTGCTCCTAATTTGTACGGCTGCATTGTGAAGGGGCTTGAAAGTATAAATGCTGAGAGATTGTTTGTGTTGGTCAATGTATCTAAAACATGGGGGTCAAAGACTAAAAATAAATGACTCAGTAATGAAATGAGGAGAAATGACAGAACTCAAAGGGTTGCGGAATACATGAAGTTTGCCACCCTGGAGGTTTGTGGGTGTTTTACTGTTGAATATATTTAGCATCGGGGTAAACAGTGACATTTGGTGTCTCAAGGAATCAGTGAGCATGGTCAACAAGCAAGAATGTGGAATTGAAGCCCAAGGTCAGCTATGATTAAATGTCAGAGTAGGCTCAATGGTCTGCAATAATATTCTTGAGTAATCTAAATGTAACAAAAGTGAGGTACCTAGATTCCATTGACTTGAAGATCTTTGTGGGTTTATTTGCTGCAAAGTTAATATATTCAGTAATCTCCAATCATAGCCTATGCCTGAAGCTCTACATTGCAGAGAGCCTGTGTTCACATGATAACCTCTAGGTATTTGGTTAACATGCGTGTTGAGCTCTTAATAGGACATCTCTCCAAAGCTGATAACATATGTGGTCTATTCCTGCTTACATTTCTTGTTTTCTTCTATTTGAAGTTGTGCCTGCTACAGTTCACAGATTTCTACAACAATCACTTCAGTGAAGTGCTGACATCCCATTGGGAATCATGAAATCCCTGTAAGAGAATGTTTGCTGAAATCCCCATGGTGAATATCACATCACCCTGAAAGCATGCCCCCCAACCCCCTACCCTCCTTTTCTAGCTGGTCTTGTATAAACGGTTAGTTATACTTTTACTCCAGAATGGCTAGTAAGCATGTGCAAAATAAGTTATTTTACAGCAACATCAGGTCACAAGAAATGACCCTGTGTCAACAAGGTTCCTGCAGTCCTCTCTTACCATGCCTTGTAATGAATTATGTTTGATAAAGGCTGTTGATACTCACTCACAGGAGTGTAGATCACACATTACTGTATGCTGGTAGCAATAACCAGACCCGTGGATCTGGAGGCAAGTAACATTAATTGTCCAAAGCAAAACCCAGAGACAATATAGTGTTATGGGTAAGGCATGAGGCCAAGCAAGCGATCTGACTCCAGATGTGGGGAAATAGTTGAAGTGAAGCTTGGGACAGGTTGGGAACAGCAACAGACTTCACAGCTCACCTAGGAATTGACTGCATAGAGGGAAAACCCTCATACAGCTTTGAAAGCACAAGAGAAGGTCCAAAGCAGAGTATGTGGTCAACATTAAGAAAACAATCAATTACCAACAGTGAGTAAAACATTACAGAAAACTAATGCTTTAATTTACTGAAATGGGAAAGAAATGAACACTAGTAAAATGCACCAAACACTAACTCCAAACACATCAGAAAACAGGGCACAGTCAAAGCTAACAAGAAAGTCCATCAGCAGGAACACAATCCAGCCAGCACTGGGGGAGATGTAGAGTGAAAGATTACCCTCTAAGAATACCGCTACTCTAAGAATAACTACTGAGCATGTGTGAAAGGAGATACCTTTTTCTGATAGCATGTCATATGGAGCTTGAACGTAAGTCAGTAAAGTTCCAACAAGATCTCATTTCTTACCAAGCCTTGTGAAGAGATTTATTTAATAAAGCCTATTAATGTTCACTCACAAGAGCATAGACCTCACATTACAACACATTACACTGTGTGATCACTTAGCAGTATGTTAACTGTTGGATATATGCCCATGCTCTGTGGACAACATTTTAGAAACTCATGGGACTTGTAATGAGCAAAAATTGAGCAAAACCCAATTTCACCTCTAGTGTGGAACTAGAATAATCTGGTTAGCCAGAGCTTGTAAAGGTGGAATTCTCAGTTTCTTGCAGGAAGTCATGACTAATTGATGAGGGGTGAATTAGCTCCCCTCTTTTAATCCCCTCAGTTGGCCACAACAAAAATTGTTAATTCCTTTAAACACCCACAACCATATCATACTTGAACTAAGATGCAGCTTGGTATTTCAAAAATAAAGAAGTCGTTTACAAGGATTCCTTGAGTGAAATAAAGATGCATTTTATTTCTTATTAAACCCAAGAAAGATATTAAAATGTAACAACAAACACACACAAACACAAGTATAAAGTTTTAAAAGGAGAGTACCTAGGAAAAAGGAAGATCAAGAATATGCAGTTTAATAAGCCCTGAAAGTTGCTGAAATGCTAAGTTTAACCTGGGACCATGGTTGGTAAATTGATGAATTATAGCCTTCGTGAAAGGATGTTTCTCCAATTTAGTTTTCAACAGGCATTATTTCCTGACAGGCTGAGAGAAAAACACATGGAAAAGGGAGAGCAAATCTTGTGATTTATTGTTAAAAGTCCATCAGGAGAGGGGAGATGGTGGTGTACAGTAATGTCTTTGGATTGTCCTGGGAACATGAATTCCATCTTGACAATCAATGAAATTTGAATTCAATTTTTAAAAAACTCTCTGGAATTAAAAAGAGCTCATCTAATGGTTACCTTGTAACCATAGCCAATTATCATTTTAAAAAGAAATCTGATTTACGTACGTCTTTCCGGGAATGAAATCTGCTATTCATATCTGGTCTGGCCTACATTTGATTCTCCAGACCAATGGTAATGTGTTTGAATATTAAATTCCCTCAGAAATGTCTGGAGCATTTCTAGAGCAATTAGAGAACAAATTCTGGCCTTGCCAGAGAACCACACCCCGTCCAGGAATTAAACAAAAAGTCTCTATTATGCCCAAAAGCAATTGTCTAAAATATAGTTCCTTTGTGTATGCCCATGTCTGGCTTAATTGGTTATTCCAAGTTAGATAATTTGCAGCTGACTTCCATCTCAATATGTGAAATTTCCAGAAAGGCATTAATCAAACTGGAGACATGGATCTGATTAACTGGTTTCAGTCGTTTCGATGACATGTTAATTTACACCTGAGATTTGGTCCGATTTATTGATGGTTTAATGGGCTGGCTCTGCTTCTGGTCAGGTCATTACTTTGACTATCTTAAGTCAGTGTTTTGCAATTTTTAAAGCTATTTGGCCTATGAATGGCCCCAGGTATTAAAAATCAAATGATGGAAGGTGAAAATCAGTGGTCCACTTTTAGCACTAACTTAAAAATGTCAGTTGAACCACTTGTGCACATTCAAAAATCCAATAGTTCTCTCACTCATTTTCTGCTACAAACCAACAAATCATCAGATTTATCAATCTCAATTTTACTACTTGTCATGGTTGCATTTGAATTCATTGATGTCCATCAGCAAAGGGACGAGACCTTGACTGGTCTCCTTTCTCACTCACTGCAAGAACCCCAGATAAAACAAGTTTTACCCATGGCAACTGATTTTTTTTCTTGTTGATACAAGGTCCCAGGACACAACTGAGCATCATTTGAAATGGTTATTAATTGGCTGGGTCTCATAGGAATAAGGAAATAATATGCTTACTCATTCAGTTGATGGGCTCCTCTGAGGCTGATATTGTAGCTTGTGGCTGAATGAAATACTGGTTACCCAGCACCCCATCTTCTCTGATTGACACCCTTCACTTTGATAAATATAGCTTTTACTATTGCCTGATGCTTTATGAAATAGTGCTTTTTTTTTGGGTCATTTTTTAAAATAATAAGGAAACAGAGTGCCTGGTTTAATAGTGAGAAATCATATGGAATGTGCATGTTCTATTTTGATGCAGAATTACATAGTATGTACATCACAGAAAGATGCCAATTGACTCGATTGGTTTTTGCTGGCATTTTTACATCATTACCTCTTCCCATCGTGATCCCATAGTATCTTTCTATTTTCTTCACCCTGATGTATGTATTGAGCCTCTCAATTTGTCAGTGTTATCTGTCCACAGCAGATAATTCTCTGTAAAAAGAGTACAGTTTCACAAAAGCTTCCTTTAGATTTCAACCATGGATATAAAATTAACAGCACAGTTAATACTACGTGACTAAAAAGGGTTAATTGTTTCTCAGTGAATACCATGAATAATTAAAGAGAGCATCATTAATTTGCAGACTTCCCTGTGACAGTCAGCAGCTTTCATAGCCGTTGTTGGATTGGCCCTTGTTAAGAAATATTTGTAAATATAAACTTGACGTATTTTATTGTTGATCATTTCAATGTTTTTAATGATGAAACCAGCCAACAGGAGAATGCTAAACACTACCCCAAAAGAAAGCTTATAGTCAAAATAATTCTTAATGATCGCATTCATGGATGGATTCCAAATGTAATTTCAAGTTGGAATTTTTGGTAGTGAATAAGATATTTATAGAATGTTTTTTTTTTATGAAATGATAAATTCCCAGATACAAGTGTTAATACTTAAACCTGGATTTGCTTTAAAAAATTACATACAGCAGTTTGTGACATGTGATTATTGCTGTGGAACCATCAGAATCTGTACATAGTAAAACAAAAAAAAAATACCTTAGAAGACCACGCCTGGTTTGGTTAACACTAAATTATTCAAGAATGGAGCATTGCTGGAAGTTTGTTTCAAAATGACACATTATGTTTTGAATGATTTCTATCTGAAATACATTTAAATCTGTGCAGCGTTTTATTTTGCTTACCACAATCATTACTTTGCTATTTGTTTCAGTGGATATATGAGCTGGAGCAAGCCATTCAGTCCATCAATCAATGATCTGCTGATCATCTATCTCAATGCCATTTTCCCATGCTTTCCCCATATCTCTTGATATCATCAAGATCCAAATATCTATTGATTTCTGATTTGAACATGCTTAAAAATTAAACTTCCACAGCTTTAAGGTGCACAGAATTCCAAAGATTTGCTATCTTTTTAAATGAAGATGTTTCACCCTATCTCAGTTGTAAATGGCATGCTCCTGATTCGGAGTGTACATCCTTTGGTTCTAGACTCACCAGTCATGAGAAACCTCATATGTAAAAACATCGTAACACACTCTGTAAGAATTTTGTAAGTTTCTATGATATAACTTCATATTTTTCAAAACGCTAGACAATACATACTCAGTTCCTTCAGTCTCTCCTCAAAATGTAACAATGCCATCCACACAGCAGCCTGGTGAACCTCCATTGTACACCCACTATTGCAATTATATCCTTCCTAGATAAGTCTACCAAAATTGTGCAAAATTCTCCAGGTGCAGTCTCACCAAGGGCTCCACTCTGAAGAATTATGACAAGAAATCCTTGCTTCTGTACTCAAATCCCCTAGAGATATAGGCCAACATCCAATTGACCCTCCTAACTGCTTGCCACATCTGTATGCCAGCTTTTAGTGACTCATGAACAAGGACACCAGGTTCCCTCAGAAATTAACATTTCCTCTCTCCATTGAAACTAGCCTGGCTTTTTGATTTTTCAACCAAAGTGCATAAGTTCACATTTATTCATGTTATATTTGTCATTATGTTCTTGACCATCTACTCAGGGGATCTGACCAAATCTCCTTAAAATCTCCTTGCATCATCCTCACAACTTTTATTCCCACTTAGTATGTGCCATCAACAAATTTGGAAACATGGCATTTGGTCCACGTGTGAATCATTTATACTGATTGTGAACATCTGTGGCAACAGCAATGCTTTTTACAGTAACTCATTCATACCAGCCTATCATCCTTGGAATGACCTGGTTATTCCTACTTTATTTTCTGTCTCTTATCCAATTTTCAATTCATGCCAGAATATTAACCTCAATGTCATGTGTTTGAATTTCCTTTACTATCCTTCTGTGAAATGCCTTATCAAAAGCCTTCTGAAAATCCAAACACATTACATCCACTGATGTCCTTTATATATGTTGCGTGTAACATTCTCAAAAAAACTCCAATATGTTTACCAAACACAATTTACCTTTAACAAATCCATGTTCACCCTTCCCAATTATAGCCATTTTCGAAGTGACTACTTTTTACAACATCTACAATACATGCTAATATGTCCCCTATTTAGATAACCACCAATGCTTCCACTGTCTCTTTGATCACCTCCTTCACACTCTTCTTTCACTAACATACATATTAAGAGTTCTGAGGAAGGGTCACTGGACCCAAAACATTTCTCTTCACAGATGTTGCCAGACATGCTGAGCTTTTCCAGCAACTTCTGTTTCTGTTTCAGATATTAAGAGTGCTACTGCATTGTCACTCCCTTTTTGTTTATCCTTTCTAATGATGAATATCCTTGAATATTTAACTCCCAGTTTGCTCACCCTGTATCCATACCTCTTCAGTGGCAAGTAAATTATACCCATTTATCATAACCTGCTATTTTTGCATTTGAATAACTTTTAATGCTTCCTTGTTCCCTTTATTGGAGCATTGTTCCCCTAAAACCATTGATTCATTCTGTGATAATCGTACCCACCTGTTAACTTGTCCAAATAGCTATTGACAGGCTACTCAGATGTGAGAGGCATCAAAGTGGAGCACAGCAGATACACAATGAACTTCTAGAAAGGATCTCTGATAGGGATCAAAAACAGAATGCAAGACCAATCCTCCCCTTTCCAACTGATAGAGCTCTGTGGTAGGTGTAACATCACTGACCTCATGCTATCTACAATTCGATGACCTGCACCAGAAATAGGACAAGAAATTTTCCCAATCATTGTAGTTCAGCCCTCTTGTAACAATGCCAAGTAATCAGGGTCTCTGGTCTTTCAATGAAGTTATCAATATTCCCTAATCCTGCTAGCAAAAACAGAGCAGATAGAAAGAATACTTCTCAGCCTCTATTGGTGCCACTTCCAACTTCCTGCTTTGTCTGATATTTGTTTTCAGTCATAGTTTTCCTGAGAAAGTGATAGTGATCTATTCCTAACCCTGCTATTGCTTTTATAGTGGTGGTTCTTCTTATTATTGAACTCTATCAATTTCACAGAAAGGGTATTTTGTTCAGAAAACATTAAGAGTCATTCTTTCAAAATGGGTCAAGAATCATTCATGGATCCAGTTGGGTAAGGGTGATAAGTTTTTATTCTCTAAAAACCTTCAGTCAACCAGTTAGGCTTTTGTGACACTTCTGAAAATTGTTTGTTTTGTTTTGCTTTTGGTGCTGTTCCACATGTCAAATGTTTTATTAAATTCCATTTTGCAACCTTAAGTAGTGAGTTCTGAGCTCATAATTTTATGCTGTTAGCAAAATGTTATTGCTATTGAGATATTCAATACAAGAAGTCCATTAGGACTGGCCATCTTGTTGAGGGAGAACTTCCTCTTTCTCACTCTTTGATATTCTAGGGCTCGGCTATTAATGCAATAGAAACTAGAAACAGAAAGAGGAAAAACTTGCACTAGTAAATTTTTTATTGTACAGTTAAATATCATACAGCACAGAAAGTTATCATTTAGACATTTGTATCTGTGTCATCTTTTTCAAAGAGCTGTTCAATTCATTCCAATCCCTGCCTTTTATTATAGTCCTACAAAAGTTCTCCATTAACAGTTATCCAATTCACTTTGGCAAACTGGTTTTGAAGCTGCTTCCACCACCTATTCAGGCATTGCATTCCAGATCATATGAAAATAATTTCTCTTCATTGTGTATCTGTCCTTGTTTTGCCAGTCACCTTCAAAATGTCCTCTCTAGTTACTGCCCATTCACAATTGAAATAATTTCTCCTTAATTACTCAATCAAACTGCTCCTAATTTTGAGTATCTCTGTTAGGTCTTGCTTTAAATTCACTGATTTAAGGAAATCAGACTTAAGTTTTGCTAATTTGTCCTCATTCTGAGAGTATAGGCTTCAATGCCATGACCCATCTCTAGTTGCTATTGAGAAGGTTGTGGTAAGCTATCTCCTTGAAACAATGCAACCCATTTGCTATAGGTACACCCACAGCACTATTATGGAGTGAGCTCCAGGAAATTGATCCAGAGACAATAAAGGAATGATGATATTTTCAGGTCAGGCTTGGAGGAGAACTTACATGTGGTTGTGTTCCCCTATTTCCGCTGCTCTTGAGCTTCTAGGAG
Source organism: Rhincodon typus (assembly GCF_021869965.1). NCBI lineage: Eukaryota > Metazoa > Chordata > Chondrichthyes > Orectolobiformes > Rhincodontidae > Rhincodon > Rhincodon typus. The sequence goes on along the minus strand of NC_063334.1, from coordinate 17,413,415 downwards.
GTAGTGGTCATGGATTTGGAAGGTGTTACCTAAAGAGCCTTGGAGAATTTGCACAGTGCATCTTGTAGATGGTGCATGATAATGCTACTGAGTGTCAGTAGTGGAGAGAGTGAATGTTTGTGGATGTGCGGCCAGTCAAGGTTGCTTTGAACTGGATGGTGTTGAACTTCTTGATTGCTGATGCAACTGCACTATCCAGGCAAGTGTGCCTTGTAATTGGTGGACAGGCTTTATGGAGTCAAGAAGTGAGTTAATCGCTGAAAAACTCTTAGCCTTTGGCCTGCTCTTGGAGCTGCAGTATTTATATGGTTGGTCCAGTTCAGTTTCTCATCAATGGTAACCCCAAGGGAGTTAATGCGAGGTGGGGGAAATTCAGTGATGGTAATGTCATTGAATGTCAAAGGGCTATGAGTAGATTATTTCATGTTGGAGACAGTCATTGACTGGCACTTGTGTGATGATGATGTTACTTGTCACTTATCAGCCCAATCCTACGTGCTGCCCAGATCTTGCAGATTTTGGACATGGACTGCTTCAGTATCTGTGGAGTCATGAATAGTGCTGAATATTGTACAGTCATTAGTGAACATTCCCACTTCTGACCTTATCATTGATGAAGTGGCTTAAGATAATTGGGGCCTTGTACGCTGCTCTGAGGAACTCCTGCAGAGATGTCCTGAAGCTAAGATTACTGACCTCTAACAACCACAACCACCTTCTTTTGAGCTAGATATGGCTCTGTGAGTCTGTCGGGTTTACTCTTGATATGAGTAACCCAAGGCAATCCCAGAAACAGAATATACACTTACTAAAGCAAAGTACAGGGCAAAAATACTGCAAAAATAGTACACTATTGCTCCTCAATCCTATGTCCATTATTTCAAAGAGGACACACCTATATCCACTGGTCTCCCAAAAGCCTTAATTGCAATAGCTAATTTGCACTAGTTTCTATCATCAATAATCTACAACCCGTTTAAGACAGAAGCACTTTCTTGTTAATGTTCGCTCATGGTTTTCCTCCACCACTGCAAACTAAATCAGCCCTTAGAGTCCATCAAGGAATGGTGCTGGTGACAGCAGTCTATTCCAACTGCAGGCATTTGGTGGCTGGCATCACAGCATGAATAAGAGCGATTCCTGAATCCAGCATTAAGTAGGTCAACTTGGGGAGATGGGGCGGAGAGACCAGGTTGAGCCCTCACTACAGGACACGGTACAGTCAGAGTTGGTCACAGGGGAGGTGGTGAAATGGCAGTGGGCTTAATCTTCCAGCAATTGCTGCAGTTATCGGGCAGAACCAGAGAGGAGAATTCAGCCCCAGTCCAACAGATTATTGATCAACGCTGGACTTAAGGAGAGCTGCAGCTGTGATTTGTCAGTACAGAACAGAAAGATGTGACGCCAAAATGAAGGCAATTTAGCTCAGCCTTCAAGGGCTCATAACCAGTTCAGTGATTATTTACTGCACTCTGTTAAACATTTGATAATTCCAGCTTCATAAAGCTGTGGTCTGTTGTGAGCTGACCTATGCATCTGGTTTTAAACTCAGGGCAGGGGGCAGGGAAAGAATCCATTCGGGGGCTGACAATATCTCTTCGTCCACTCACACAGAATACGACACGCTCACCTGCTGAGGGAGCCTGAAGAAAAGGACAATCTCACCTTATTAAAAAAACATGATGAGGGTATCAAATCAGACTCAGAGAAAGCCACTAGAGACATCATGTACAGCTTAATTTTGCAGGCGGTGGAAGTGCTTTAGCCTGAGGTAACTTCTGAAGAGGCCATGTTTGCGTGCAAGTCTCCACTTAAAGCGATGCAGGCTGGTGAAGCTGATGCTCACACGAGTGTAAACTTACAACGAAATGCATGAATCGCATGAGATGCTACGTCGCTCAAACCAGTCATTTTCAGCAGGCTGCTAATGTATTATTGAAGAAAATCCTTGGGGGATCTCTAAAAATTCATTCAACGCCTTCAAAAAAAAGTGTCTGTTTTGGTTGCGGGGAATGGTTCCCAATCACGAAAAGATAAAAACATCAAAATAAGCTAATGGGGCATCAGCCTTGAAATCCCTTCAGAAGGGCAAGCTGGTTTCAAAGGGAATAGAGGCAGCAGATCATGTGCAGAGAGTGTGTGCTCTTCCACAGCTTGTGCAGACATTCACTGTGCTTACTGGCTGTGATAGACAAGCAACTGCTACTGCAGGCAGGCCCAGACTGGGGAATAGAATACAACCAGCAAGCAGATTTTGCAGAAGGACTGGATCGTTGGAGGGGCTTAAAATTCTCCGTTTAAAGGAACTGCGCTGCTTCTATTTGTCAACATGTGCTTCTTTCACACAGTGACACAAATAAAGTGTCAAATATTGCAACAAAGTGTTCTTAGATTTCAAAAAGCATTACATTTTCAACTAAAGGTAACCGACGTACAGTATAATAGGATTGCTTGAGGAAGAGGGTGACAATGAATCAGCATCCCCTGGTACGTCTCGCCGCATTTTTATTCTTACTGATATCATTTGACATAAAAGTTAGAAGAGATTTAAGACATAAGGTGTTGCCCACAAAATTAAGACTGGCCCACTTAAAATTAATTGCTAAATGTGCCTTTTTTACAAGCTGCAATAATTAACTAGAAAGAAACCAATTGGAAGGTAGAGGCATGGTTGTTTACAGTCACTGACACTCCAATAATCCAAGAAATATTCCACTTTCATGATCTCTCCATGACTGGAGAATGTGAGGAGCCCAGAAATACAATCTGGGAAGACTGTATGCAACATTCTTGGAATTTATTCCAAATCAGAAAACAAATACAGCATGCTGACAATTCTCTGTCATGGATGCATTTATAGGTTAAATTTGCAAACCATAAAATAGGACTTCCACTGACTAAGTATTTCTGCTCCAGGATATAAGATTTTAATGTTCTCATTCTTTCTGTCAATTTTGATTTTTTTTTATCCATTACGCAGAAGGTGTTTTTGTGACTGAATGCATTCTAGTTTTTGGAGCAAACCATACAAATGCATATTTTAACTTCCTGCGTATTAGCTGTGGCTCAGTGGCATTGCTCTCACCTCTGAATTAGCAGGTTGTGAGTTCATAAACCCATTCCAGATACTTGAGCACAATGTACAAACTAATTATTTTTATTGCTGAATGGATGCTGCATTGTGAAAGTGGTTGCCTTTCAAACGACACATGCAACAGGTGCCCTGTTTCTCAGGTGGATGTGAAATATACCTGGGCATTATTCAAGGAGAGAGCAAGCCAGTTCTTTAATTTGCCTCTGTGCTTTGACTATCATTTATTCTTCAGTCAGCATCATTAAAACTAATAATCTGGTCACCGTCATGTTGCTATTTGTGGGTGCTTGTATGCACTTTACCATTAACTGATCCAACTAAAGTGGTAAATATTTCAAAAGTGTTTTATTGAATATAAAGCATTTTGTGACTTCCTGAGAAAGGTGCTACATAGATGCAATTTCCTTCCATATGTGTCCTTTGCCTCTGTGAAGGCCGGGACAATTTTAGTGTTTGAGTAGTGCAGGCAATGTCCTTATGCATGACTGCAACTAGCCTTTGACATCCTGTCAATGCCCCCTCGATCTCCTGTCACCATTGAAGTCCATAGTCAGGACCCTTACGGCTACATTCAGAGGTCAGAGATCTGTAGGGCTTCAAAGTCCAAGGAATTGTAACTCCCAAAGATTGATTCAAATGTCATAAGTCATCTACCTTTTACCTCCTGCCTATCTCACTTGCTATGTGATCTGTGACTGAGGAACATCTCTGGAGGTCTGTTAAGACCATGCGTTGTGCTTTGGCTTGGAATTTGTTTTTTTCTCTTTAAAATCAATAATTCCAAGGTCAGCAAGTTGTAATTTCCATGCCTGGCAAGCACATTTCGATTTTCTACTTATACCCCATAAATATCTGAACATCATGAATTTTCCTTTCAGTGCCATTCATATTGTTCATATTTAATTTGACATTGCCATTATAAAAAAAAATGAGGGATTAGCTTTTTAAAAGTTCAATTATTTTGGAGGAGTCTTCGACATTTCTGAAATTCAGGAACCATGAAACTAAAACTGAATTTAAACGAATTAAAACGAGGAAATCAAAATAAAATTATTGAATCACACAGAAAAGAATATGCCTTTCAGCCCATCAAGTCTATACTGCTAAAAATATATTACTACCTACACTGATTCCACTTTCCCATACGAGGCCATAGTGTTGAATGTATGACACTTTCAATGCTCATCCAATTACTTTTTAAAGATTGTGGGGTTCCCACTTCAACTATTATCCCAGGCTGTGCATTCCAGACATCCACCACTCTCTGGATGAAAAGGTTTTTCTTCAAATTCATTCTAAACCTCCTGCCTTTCACTTCAAATTATGTCCTCTTCTTAGTGATCCTTCCACTAAGGGGAACAGCTGCTTTCTATCCACCCTGTCTGTGCCCCTCATAATCATATACACATTTATCAGGTTCACACCTCAACTTTCTCTATTCCAAAGAGAACAACCCTCTTCCAATATATCCAGCACCTCTTGATAGCTGAAATGTTCCATCCCAGGCAACATCCCAGTGAATCTCCCCTGCACCCCCTCTAGTGCAATCACATTCTTCCTATAGTGTGGTGACCAGAACTGCACACAGTACTGCAGTTGTGATGTAACCAAAGTGCTGTACAGCTCCAACATAATCTCCCTGCTCTTATAATCTATGCCACAGTTAAAAACATCCCATATATCTTCTTAACTAAAAGATCAATTTCAGATAAATCATACCAAATGACTCTTGGTGCTACAGTCCATTCTTATCTCATTGTTTCATCAATTGTAAGGAAGTAGCAATATTTTGGTTTCTGTACATTCCTGGGCAAGTATATGTATGTTTTAATTCTCTGAAGCTGGGAAAGCCAGCATTTATTGTCCATCTCCAATTGCCCTGGAGAGGTGTTAATGGGACTTTTTTAATGCAACCTCCATGATAAAGATATTCCAATAACGATTTCAAATGAAGCATTCAAGATTTTGGTCAAATAATGATCAAGTTGAGATGGTGTTGAGCTTTGAGGGGATCTCAGAGGTGGTGATGTTCCTACCTTCACATTACCCTTGTCTTTCTGGGTAGGGTAGATTGCAGGTTTGGAAGGTGCTGCTGAAGAGGTCTAGCCAAAATACTGTAGGAAAGAATAGTACATAGTGGCATCTATTGTATGTTGATAGTGGAGACAGTGGATGTTTAAACTAATAGATTGATCAAATAGATTACCATCCTAAATAATGTTAAGGCTTTTGTTCATTGTTTGTATGTAGCAATTGTACATATATATGTTTTGTCCGAACCAGGTACTGGCGTTTGTTATCAATGCAAAATAATCTTTCCAAAAAATGAAGAAATTCAAGCACCTAATAGTGGGCTTGCTGAGCCAAACAATAATGAAACATGGATTCTGGTGTTTGATTTTCTTGTTAGACTGTACGGCCTCAAACAGACTCATTCCCTCGGAACAAAAGTGTATATTGTTCAGGTAAGCTACTTTTAATTCATTCTTGGGCAAAAAATTATTGCTCAGTCTAACTTAGAGGTCAGCGAAGTTGTAGGTCTGGAGTCATGTTTAGAACAGATTAGGTAATGGTAGTTGTCCTTCAAGGTGAGTTTTTACAACAATCCAATAGTTTCATGATTATTATTAATGAGACTAGCTTCTTATTCTAGATTTATTAATGAACTTCATTTAAATTCACCATTGCCATGGTGGAATTTGATGTCTCTGAATTACATTGTACCATTATTCTACTGTTCCTACTCTTCTAAAATAGTTATACAAATAAAACAGCCAATCCTTTGAAAAGGATAGAACAGCAATTTATTGTCTCTCATATTGATGAAAATACAGTGAGATATGGATAAGTCGTCACAATTTGATGCCATTTTAATTACATAAATCATAAAAACAAATAATTGAGACAACGTTAGGACAAAGTCTATCGTTTGTTCGCCCCATGGCTCCTGGGTTTCTGGAGTGGTTATGAGACACCAAAGCCAAAGCTGCTCCTGATGCCACCAAAGCAAGGATTTCTGGACCAGTCTTACCCACACTGCCACGCTGAAACCACTGCATCACTGCCATAGCAAGGAGGGCCAGATTGGACCCACCAAGTTGGCAATGCCAAAGTCGTCACCACTTCAGTCACCATCCAAAGCCACTACATTGCTACCATAGCCATGAGGAATGAACCAGAACCACCATGCTGCCAGTGCTATAGCCACCGCTGAAACCATCGCACCACTGCCAGGTGGAGCGCACCAGACCAACCAACGATGAAGCCTTTGATAAAGCCATGCCCATAATGACCATGAGGAATGGACATTCGGATCCATCCATTTTTTATTAGCTGGGATAATGCACCAGAGCCCTGAAACTGGGATGGCACAGTGGCTCAGTGGTTAGCAGTGCTGCCTCCCAGCGCCAGGGACCTGGGTTCAATTCCTGCCTTAGATGGCTGTCTGTGTGGAGTTTGCATGTACCCCCTGTGTCTGCATTGGCTTCTTCTGGGTGCTCCAGTTTCCTCTGATAGTCCAAAGATGTGCAGGTTTGGTGGATTAGCCATGTTAAATTTCCCATAGTGTCCTGGGTTATGCAGTTTAGGGAGAGGTGAGTGTGGGTGGGATGATTGTCAGAGGGATGGTATGGGCCAAATGGCCTGCTTCCACACTGTAGTGGTTCTATGAAATGGACTTTTCCCTCTACCCACTTCTACACTGCAGCCCTGTGACTGCCTCCTAACATTTTCTGGGAATGGCAGGCATAATTCCCATTACACCCCACCCCCGGGAATAAAAATTTGAACCTCCAGAGCAGTTTCCTGGGAGTTCAACTCTTCCAAGTCTGGAGTGCCACTTGAGAGTGAATATTCAGGCTTGTATCTTTAAAGAGCAAAAATGTTGCACTGGCTTAAATTTAGTATTCAGTATCTTAAGCCACTTTGAAATTAAGATTCAAATCACTGCTCATTTTTAATATCTGTTCTAGAGCAAATGTGATGGTAAGATACTTTTAAGCTGGACACTGATGGTTATTGTGCAGTTCCTAATTCTTTGATATGGTACATTGTTATTATAAGATTGTTGCTGGGAAATTTCTGTTGATATTTTTGAAATAGCATGAAACTAAACTTTCTTCTTAGAACAGTCATAATGGCTTAAAATGAACATATAGAAGTATGGATTGTGAAAATGTTATTTATTTACATGGGGTAACTTTGATTTCATGCAGTACTGTAGCCAAAGCAAGTTGTCACTGAAACTTCAACCAAAACGTCAATGAAAATAAATAATCAGGAGAGATGTAAAACAGGCTGGTAATTTTCTCATATCTATTGTATACTATTGCATAAAATCAAAATGACTCCCTACAAAGTCCATTTCATCTATAATTCTCTAATAGTTCTCCATAAGTTTAATTTCATAAAAGAAATCTCTAGACAAATCCTGATAGATCTCTAATTGTACTCAAGAAAGAGACTTAAATCATTGACTCATCGCAAAATGGTCAGTAAACGACTTTGGCCTAATATTCTCTATGGGCAACATTGAAAAACTCTCAGTTCCAAGCTGAAGACAATCACCATGTTCTATAGAATATGTGCGTTCTCTGTCCCCAGGCCTGGTTTCAGTTTCATCCCCAAATTAATATTCATATTGCTTTTTGACTCAGACTCAATTGTTTTTGCTAGCCGTCTGCTCAAGGCATCTAGAACGTGATGGGACATAAAGTTTTCCCTAACCTGTAATCTCACTTGAGACATAGTCACTTAACACATGTGTCTGCTAGTTCTGTGTTGAGTCAGTTAGCCTGCTCCCATCTAATTGAGTGGCATTTGTGTACAGAGAAATTTGCATACCCCAGCAACATCAGCGGCTAATGGGAAAAAGAGTATTCTGCCAAAAGGTTCAACAAAAAATCACTTCAGCATTACCAATGTGTTCAGGCCTGCCTGACCTGACTGAGTTACTGTCAAAAATGTTTCCCAAAACGTTAGAATAAGATAATCTACATTCATTTTTAAATCATTAACTTTAGGGCTTATTTGCTTTAACTAGTTTGCTAAATAAAATTTCAATGAACTTACTTTTACTTTTGATCATTGATCATCCCTACTTCTATAACTAATATTAGCCATAATAGTACCTGTACTTAACAACAAAAAAGTAAGCAAGTATTAAATTCAAAACCATAACAAATAACTTCCTCAATGTCTCATTACAAGTAAAATCTACAGAACGGGGTTGTGAACTGTTTTTCTGTAATTTGACAGGAGTCGCTGTATGTCCTTTGTATGTATGTTCTCTTTAGGAGTACATAAAAAAAGTCATTATAGAGTATCGGGGCTAAAAATAGAAAATGGTAAAAAATTTCCAATGAGCCAATCTGCAACTAAAATTAAAGAATAGGTCACTTACACTGTTCGATAGGACCTCAGATGAGGAAACAAGATGATCTTCATCAGTAACAGCATCAACCAACTACTGATATAGAATCATAGAGTCATAGAGTTGTATAGCACGGAAACAGACTTTTTGGTCCAACTCATCCATGCCAACGTGATATCTTAAATAAATCTAGTCCCATTTGCTAACATTTGTCCTATATCCCTCAAAAATCCATCCGGATGCCTTTTAAATGTTGTTATTGTACTAGCCTCCACCACTTCCTCTGGCAGCTCATTCCATTCACACACCACCAACCTTCTGCATGAAAAAGTTGCCCCTTAGGTCTCTTTTAAATCTTTTTCCTTTCACTTTAAACGTATGCCCTTGGGTTTTGGACTCCCCTACTCTGGGAAGAAGACCCTGTCTGTTTACCCTATCCATGCTCCTCATGATTTTATAAATCTCTATAAGGGTCACCCCTCAGCCTCTGTCGCTTCAGAGAAAACAGCCCCAGCCTATTCAGCCTCTTCCTTTGGCTGAAACGCTCCAACCCTGCAATATAGCTGCAATTCTACAGGAGAGAGGGGATCAGCTGAAAGCTGCAGTGAGCAGGTAAATGTGGTATATAAGCAGAGGAGAAGCCTCCTTCACAGGTTGAAACATCCGTATTTGGTGGTGTCATCAGGGGCAACAGTTGTTTACAACTTGCTGGAACAAGACCTGATGCCAAGCCAGTTCAGTGACTGCACGTTACCAGAGCTGCCAAAGTCACCCAGAAGTCTCAACTTCTTTTGTGTCAGGCTGCTTCCGAGGTTCTGTCAAAGACCTTGACAGGATGAGGCAATCAGAGGCCTCCAAATTCATTACGTGGATGACTGATGATTTTGTTTGCCAGGACCAGCTATTATACTGAATTTGCCAATGATGATGCCAATCAGAATGAGTGGGCGCTCTGGTTTGTTGGTCTGGTTGGCAACCCATAAGTATAAGGTATCATTGACAGCAAATATTAAGGCAACCCCCGATTGATTTGTATTCCTCAACCATATTATGCATCAATATGCAGTTTTCTTTGCATGCACAAAGAGCTCTTTATGTGCAAAGTTTCCAGGTAGTGTCCATGATGCTTTCATCCTGTGACAGTCCATCCTCCACGATCACTTTACGCGGCTAAAAAGTGTTACCAGTTGGGTCCACAAGGACAAGGAATACTCACTTAAAATGTGGTTCATGATGTTGCTCAGAAACCAGAGGAATGAAAAGTCCTTTGACTGCCATGTGACTACCATATGTGTCAAAGAACAAGCTATTCATACGCTGATCAAACACATCAGGGGTAATTTGGAGGCACCGGCCAGGGCTTCCACAGTGGTTGTGGTGTGATGTTCTCTGGACAGTATTGCACAGCAGTAAAGCTTGGACCTGCAGGAGAAACAGGGCAAAACATAAAGTCCCTTTTAACAATTTTGAGAAGGAGGAGGCAAAAGAAGATGATGTGGACATTGCACCACTAGTGATATATATCACTGAGCGAGATGTCAAGAATATGTAGTATACCTCCCTTATTGTGATGTTGACTCAGGTCTTTCAATGCGCAAATCGACCTTACACAAACAAAAGCCATTTTTGCTTTCAACTACCTCTCCGCACACCAAAATATTTCCGCAAATAATTAAGTCTCCCTTTGACAGCACCCAACTTTTCACCATGAATTCAGATTTTCACACTTGTCATTAGGGAACAGTGAAGCACCTGAACATATTGCAGTTTGTTGAAGATACCATATATAAATGCGAGGTTTTGTTATTATTGTTGGAGAATGATGTGAAATTGTTTGTTTAATCTGGATCTTTCAGGCACAAGTAAACTGAAACCCGAATATTTATAACTAAGCATTGAAAGGGAGATCACAGGAAAAAAAAACACTTAAGGTATTTGATTAAAATACATTGTTCTTTTTGGAATATTATCCTTTGTTAAATGCTTGCATTATATTTATCGTAAATGACCTTTAAGATATTAGAAATAGCACAAAATGTGCTGAAGAACTTGCTCTGCTGTGCAAAACCAAGCTGTGCATGTGTGATAGGACAGCAGTTAGCTCTAGTAGTTTCTTCTGCGAACATCATCAGTTAGAAACTAATTATACACAGTTGACATGTCAGATTACTTGAATGATAGAGGTGAGCTGCCACAGGGTGCTTTAAGTTAACGTAGTCACACAAGCAAAACAGAATATTTGAGTGCCAATGTATATTCTTTAGCTCAATTTAATTTAATACAAACTCGGATTAAACCATTGCTCCTAAAGTGTTTAATTCTTTACAACACAGCAAATGCCATTAAAATTTGGAATATGACTCTGCAATGAGCAAGATAAGCTGCCCCTAAGCTTTCCTTTCATCATTGTATCCAACAATTACATATATTCTAGAAACAATTATTATATGCAATTTATGATGTACAAGGGAGTGATGAAGGATAGACAGGACATGTAGCTAAGGCCACAATCAGAGCAGCCACATTCTTATTGAATGGTAGAGCTGGCTGCATAGGCCAAATGACCCATTGCTGCTCCTATGATCTGAAAAAACATTTGCAGCTTCTCTTGACATGTCTCATAACATTAATACAGGAATTGCAAGTTAAGAAAAAGCTCAAGGAACAATAGAGTCACTGAACCATGGAATTATACAACATGGAAACAGACCTTTTGGTCCAACTCATCCATGCCTACCAGATATCCTAATCTGATCTAGTCCCTTTTGCCAGCATTTGGCCCATATCCCTCTAAACCCTCCGATTCGTGTACCCATCCAGATGCCTTTTAAATGTAATTGTACCTACCTCCACCACTTCCTCTGACCGTTCATTCCACACACGCACCACCCGCTGGATGAAGAAGTTGCCCCTCAGATCCCTTTTAAATTTTTCCCTTCGATGCCCTCTAGTTTTGGACTCTCCTACCTTGGGGAAAAGACCTTATCTATTCACACTATCCACGCCTCTGAAGATTGTATAACCCTCTACAAGGTCACCCTGACCCTGCGAGCTAGCCTTGGCTATCTAGCCTTTCCCTATAACTCAACCCTGACAACATCCTTGTTAATCTTTTCTGCACCCTTTCAAGTTTAAGAACATCTTTCCTATAGCAGGGAGACCGAGATTGAATTCAGTATTCCAAAAGTGGCCTAACCAATGTCCTATACAGCTCAAGGCACTATATACTCAAGGCACTGACCAATAAAAGCAAGTGTAACAAATACCTTCTTCACTACCCTATCCACCTGTGACTCCACCCTTAAGAAGCTATGAACCTGCACCCCGAAGTCGCTTTGTTCGGCAACACACTAAATCTACAGCATCTGTTGATCTAATTTGGTAGAGGAAATCCATTTGGTAGTTGAATGAGAAAAGTCTCTTGTCTGAAACAAGATGTAGTTTGTGACTATTTGTGGTGGCTATTCTAAAAAGAAAGTGTAACGATCCTTAACTTTATCAAAGGAGGCATAGAACATAAAAACAAGGAGGTTATGCTGAATCCTTTATAAGGCCTGGCTCAATCTCAGCTATAGCATTTCAACCATTTTTTTATTCTTTTCTGCGGTTTGAGGCTCTCTGTTAATACCAAAATTTGTTGCCTAGTCAGGGCATTGCATTTTAAGAAGGGCATAAGAAAGGATGCAGCAGAGATTTACTGGAATGATACTGGGGATGGTGAACTTTAACTGTGGACCTGGGGTTGTTCTGCTTAGGTCAGAAATGAATAAGGTGAGATTTAATAGAGATGTTTAAGATGTTGAAAGGTTTCAATAGTGTAAGGAGGAACTGCTTCCAGAAATGGAAGGATCTGTAACTAGAACCAAAGTGCACAGATTTAAGGTAATTGGTTAAAGAATCAACGGCAACCTGAGGAAAAATCAGTATATGCAGTGAGACTACACTGCCTGAAAGGGTGGTAGAAACAAATTTAGTAATAACTCGCGCTGGGAAATTGTCCAGATATGAAAAAGGAAATAATGTGAAAGATGATGAGGAAAGATCAAGAAGGAAGAACTAATTGAAAAGGCCTTTCATTCATCTAACACAGGCATGATGGGTTGAATGGCCTCCTCCTGTGCTGTATTATTCAATAAGAAGAAATATTGTTCACAGCTCGCTGCTCACAGCCAATCAGGTTCCGACAAGCCACATTGAACAGAAAAGTTCCAAATTCATTTCCCAATCTACACAGATAAAGTTGATCTCAGCAAGAAATACAATTGGAGGAAATGGTGACCTTGGACTGAGCTGTAGATTCTCCTGGGCAATATGACACAGAACCTGACTGATTTACTAGCCCTGAACACTGTTTAGTGGGTGTAAGTTTCAGAAGAGTAAAAGATAGGTCTAAACAATGACACCTCACCATTGAACAACCTGATATGCTTTCGGCACATTTCTGGTTGAGGGTCTGCATCATAGATCTGTACTGTACAGTGCATAACTGAAGAAAAATGGTGGCAGACATTTGGATATACCAAACCACCGATGAAGTACTTTTGAATTGTAGTCACCGTTGAATAAAAGAACACCAGCAGCCAATTTGCCCACAGTAAGCTATCACAAACAGTACTGAAATAAGTGAGTAGACCATATTTGTTGTGATATTGGCTGACAGATAAATATCAAACAGCACAGTGGGGAGCAATGCCCTGCCATGTTTTAAATAGTACCATGGAATATTTTGAAAGGAATATGGCAAAGAACTCAGGGCTCTGCTGTGTAGAGTAATTCATGGAGAGACTTATAAATAGAAACCAGCAACTCTAGTGCAGCTGTCAGTGTTTATAAATTAACATAATGTCTATTGAAATGTTCAAACAAGGATGCTGATGAGCAGTCTTGATCAGCAATGATAGAAAAATTACAACTGATACCTTGATTAGGAAAACACTGCCTATGGCAGAAAACAAGACTATACCATGCTGATGACATCAAATCAACTGCACAGAAATTGGCCTATTCAGCACAATTAATTGTGCTGATATTAATCTTCTGCACAAGCCTCCTCCTACTCTAAATACTTCTTTCCATTCTGTACTCAGTTCTCTCTTTATCCTTTTCCCACATGATCATATGAAACCTTCCCCTAAAAATAGCAGTGCTGCATGTCAGAAGCAGTGCATATGATGGCAAGTTCTGCACTCTCATCATTATCTATATTTTAAAAAATCCTACTCATTCTTTCTTTATTTGACATATTTAGAATTTCCTCCTGAATACTTTACAAGATCTGTTATCTGTTCTCAACATTGACATCTTCATATGCATTGTCACTTCCATTGTGTGTGAGAGATTCCAGACTAAGGAGTCTAGAACTCCCTCAAGAAATGTATAATTTTATAAGTCAATCCCTTGGCACAGACACTGGAGAATGATTCTACGTTTTGCAATGCCCAGTTATTCTGGGTGTAGTGGAATAAATTTTCTCTCACATGCAACTCTCAAGAATTTCAGGCAGCAGTCCTCACACATCAACATGACCTGTGAACAGAATTACATTATGTCCATAATCAGAAAAATGTCTTGGGTCTGCCAAAGTCATTCACAAGTCAATAAAATAATTCTCTCCAACTTGACAAACAGATCAATCTTTAGCAAGGAGAAATATGAATGGTGGAAAAGGGAAAGCAGGTTATTCAGGGCAGAAAGAATGTTTAAAATTTCAGATATGACCCTTCATCAGTGTCATGCAGCAACTCAGTTAGGAGGCAGTCCCACATGTATGGCCAAATAATCTGATCTCTGTATCATACAAGACGAGACTTACAGCTAAAATACTTATTAAAATCTTGAAGAAGTCCTGATCATGTGGGAGCTTCCTGGGAGATTTAACATGTCTGATGGGTTGATCCCCTGCTCTGCAAGACCTTCCACAAATGTCCCCAGAACTGAGTTAGAGTCAGACTCCAAAAATGCAGTATTTTCCTGGATAGTTACCCAGGAACTATTAGACAAATTAAAATGTAATCCAATACCTGGTTAACTCCCAACCATCTCCTCCAGTCAAGCCTTGTAGCAATCCTTGCCTGGGTTTGTTTATTTTAAATAGGGAAAGCGGTGGCATAGCGATAATGCCACTGGGCTAATAATCTAGAAACCAAGATGAATCTTTAGAAATGCTAGGTTCAAATTCCACTCTGGCTGGTGGAATTTAATTTCAATTAATAAATGTGTATAAAGCTCCCAGTAATGGTGAGCATGAAACCAACATTGTTGTAAAATCTCACATAATTCACTAATGTAAAGTGTGGGGTGCCGCAGGGATCAGTACTTGGACCTCAATTGTTTACAATTTATAAAAATAATTTAGATGAAGGATAAGAAGGTGTGGATGACAAATTTTTTGATGACACAAAGGTAGGCAGGATAGTAAGTTTTGAAGAAGACACAAGGAATTTACAGAGAGATATTGATAGGCTGTAAGAGTGAAAATGTAGTATAATGTGGGAAATGTGAAATTGTGCATCTTGGGAGGAAGTATAAGAAGAAGAAGCATGTTCCACAAATGGTGAGAGGTTAGAGAGCTTTAGAGATGCAGAGGGCTATATGTGTTGTAGTGCATCAACCACAAAAGATAGGTTTGAGGTACTACAAGTCATTAGGAAAGCTATTGGAAAGATATCCATGATTGCAAGAAGAATTAAATACAAAAAGTGTGAGGTTATACTTCAGTTACACAGAGCTCTGGTGAGACCAGAACTGGAGTAGTATGCACTGTATTGGTCACTTTATTTAAGGAAAGATATAGTCATATTGGAGGCAGTCCAGAGGTTTACTACACAAATTGCTTGCTGTTTCAATTAGCTATCTTCCTCTGTACTAACATTTCCATCCTGTGCCTGCCCTAGATTTGCCTTGTTCATGTCTTATTGACTTTGCAAGCAGAAGAAAGGACCCATTCTCTGCTCTACACTTCTACGTTTACGCTTATTTCACTTATCTACCTATCTCTACTTTACCACCATTTGTACTCCCTTTGTCTTTGCTGTGGCCACCTGCACTATCATGAGGTTAGGGAAAATATTTCCTCTCAGAAGGTTGAGAGTCTTTGGAGAGTCCACCTGAAAAGGTGGTGGATGAGTCCTTGAATGTTTCTTAAAGTGGAGCTAGATAAAGTCTTCATAAGCAAGAGGTTGAAAGATTATCTGGGGTAGGTGTGAATGTGAATGTGAAGTTACTATCAGATCTGCCAGGTCTAATTGAATGGTAGAGCAGCCTTGAGAGATCGAATGGCCTATTTCTGCTTCTGATACATAAGTTGATAATTAGTCCATTGGTGCCACTGCTCAGAAGATTGAGGCCATAATATTTAACAGAGAATCACTGTTAAATGTTGATGGTTTGATGTTAATCATAGAATTTCAGAATCTTACTACACTACAAATATAAGTGAATGCTGTTTAACCTTGATTCATGGTCAAGGAGATGCCTCAATAAAGCCAACACTGCATTCAATATGCTGTCACAAAGAAGCTGCAAAAATATAAAGCCTAAGGCAGTTGGGTCTCCATGAGATGACCAGCTTTGTGGAACTAAATGGATTTCTCTATTGAGAAATGTGCAATGTATTCATTAGGAATCAGGGCCGTTGCATTTTTTTCCAATCATCCGCAAGCAATTTGAAGAATGTGAGACAGTCCAAATCCTCCCCAGGGACATTTCAAGGTAAATTTTTCCACCCCAAGCTCTAACGTATCTATTGTAACAAAATGTTCCTCTTGTTTATCCTTGTGGCTTGTACATAATTGAACTGCAGCTCATTTGAAGTGTCACTAATAGTAAAGAGAAGTTAACCAAAGCCTGAATACATGTATTGATTCATATCATGAAGGCAGTAATATCATAAAGTTTTTTTATGTACTGCTAGGTTTAAGAGCAGATTTTGAATGGACTTCAATTATCCATTATATTACATTAAAATAATAACAGAGGGGAAGGAAAAGAAATATATACTGATATTTGCCAAAATCTTCTATTGATTTGAGTCTGACTTTGGTTTCAGTTTTAATTCTCTGCAAGTGGAACAGTTTTGAATGGTACTCTCAAAACTCTAAGATCACAATTAACTACCGATCCCCAGTGTCTCTGCAGATTCTTGTCACCTGATTAAAGTGGAAGCCAATAGATTTGTAATGTTGAAAGGGGAATACTGGGCAGGATGCTTAATCACAATCCAGGGATTCCTAGACAGAAGGAGACATGTGCTAATATTGGATGGACAATAAGAAGCAGTACAGAATCATAGAAACTACAACAGAGAAAGGCCAGTCAGCCCATCATGTCTGTGCCACATCTTTGGAAGGGTTCTCCAGTTAGTGGCACTGTACTGTTCTTTTGATAGGGCTCTTTTTATTTCCCAGCGTATACCAAATTACCCTTTAAAAATTACTATTGAATGTGCTTCCTCCTGCCTTTCAAGCAGTGAATTTCAGATCATAGCAATTCATAATAATGCTCCTTCCCTCTGGTGTGCTGATTAATTCATTCCACATGATTTTAACAGATTTAAGGAATTAAAGACAGCAATACATCCGGTAATTGGTGTAATTTATCATTGTTCCAAAACATTTATCACAAAACACCATACAAAGCAGCATACATCAGTCTTCTGCTGAAACGTAACATGCACAGGATTATCTAAGCCTATTCATTTTACCTGGTATTAAAGGTAGATAAAGTATCTTACTGAGTGAAATGCTGTATCTGCTTTTTATCTCTTTTCTTTTATGATCTATTTCAAGTTGAATGCATGATTGAGTATTATGTAAACCCTAGCTCTGTGAATTATAAGGAAAATTAGGCAAATTAGCTCTGTTTTCTCTAGAATTTAGAAGATTAAGGGGTGATCTGATCAAAGTCTTCAAGATATTAACAGGAAAAGACAGGGTAGATAAAGAAAAACTGTAATGATTGTAACAAGGTCAGCCAGGTGGACCTCATAGAATATGAGTTCCCCGATTGGGGCTGTTAATCTGGTCTGATCAGGGAGCCCTGGCTGACAGATATGAACAGGAGTGTCAGAGATTTTGTTCACTCTGAGAGCTGGCTCTGAGGGAGCTGGATCAGTGTCAAGGACTCTCCACATGTAAATAAAGAGTGACTTAATGACAGAATAGCAGCCTCTGTGGAGTTATGAGGTTGCAGATTTGCTCACCAAGTTGGTGTATTTTGTTGCAGATGTTTTGCCGCCTTGCTAGGTAACATCGTCAGTGTGCCTCTGGTGCGTTGGTGCTTGTTATTTATATGCTTCGGTTTGCTGGGGTAGTTGGTATTACTTCCAGTTGTGTTTTTCAGTGGTTTGTACAATTCAATGTGTTTGTTGATGGAGTTCCGGTTGGAGTGTCAGGCCTCCAGGAATTCCCTAGCACATCTCTGTTTGGCTTGTGCTGTTGTGGATGTGTTGTCCCAGTCGAATTTGTGTCCTTCTTTGACCATGTGTATTGAGACCACTGAGAATTGTCGTATCTCTTGGTGGCTAGTTGGTGCTCATGATAGTACCTGTTTTCTGAGGCATTCATGCAGGAAGTATAGTTGTTCGTGAGTCGCGCTTTGGCCTTTGTCTCCCATCTGCGGGCCAGTTTGAGGATTTTGCGCCCGTAGGTATTTAAAGTTTTTGATAAGATTTGTAGCTCGAGTCATGGATGAGGTTGCAGACTTGCTCGCCGAGCTGGTGTGTTTGATTGCAAACATTTCATCACCCTGCTAGGTAACATCATCAGTGCGCCTCCAGTGAAGCATCAGTCTTCTGTCCTGCTTGTTATTTATATGCCTCGGTTTGCTGAGGGGATTGGTATTACTTCTGGTTCTGTGGAGTTATTTCATAAACTATTTCTGCTGGTTTGAAATTCTAGAAGTATGGGGAATAGTCTAAAAATTAGGGTCAGATCATTCAGGAGAGATATTAAGTAGCATTTCTGTATACAAAGGATAGTAAAGGTTTGGAATTCACTTCTACAAACAGCAGATGATGCTAGATCAGCTATTAATTTTAAATCTAAGGTAGTTTTTTTTTGTTAAGCTAAGGTATTAAGGGATATAAGCCAAAGGCAGGTAGGTAGAGTTCAACCACAGATCAGCCATGATCTCCTTGAATGGTGGAACAGCCTGGAAGGGCTGAACAGCCGACTTCTGTTCCTGTATTCTTAAAAAAAGATTACTGGACAGAGGTGAGAAGTCCTACATCACTTCATTTTCCTCTATTTCCTGAAGCACAGTTTTGTTTTACAAATCTGTGTCACTTAAGTTGTAGAACAACAGAAACTTGATGAATTTTACAACAACAGTAATCCCCCACTTTTTTTTATATTCCCCCAGTTCTAATTCAGAAACTAATGTTTTATTTTTAAATCATTGACTCTTGACTTCATATTTTTTGTTTTCTTAAAAAACATTCTATATGTGCCTATCCTGTTCTGTAAAAAATCTCAGCAAATTTCCGTATTTGCAGTGAAGCATGGTCAATGTGTATTAACCCAGAAGTAAAGATTCAATAACTTCCATCTCAGGGGTCTATGATGTATCAACAATGTCACATGGAAAGACAAAGTCACCAATGAAGCAGTGTAGGAGAAGCCTTGTTGAATGTGATGGAAGGCTTTCTTGCCCTGGGCATACGTGTAGTATGGATCATGATGACAGATCAGAACTACTGAGTACTTATGGACATGTTGAACTTCCAATTCCAATATATGTTTTTAAATAAAGAGGACTGATATAGACAAAAGATGACTGCAAATGAATGTTCATGACTACCTGTTAGAGTCCTGTGTGTACCAATGGAATGTCAACACTGCTTGGAGTTGGAGAAAGACTTTAAAGGAAGCAATAGTGTGAGGTTGACTACCAATACCCTGTCAGCAGGATGTCATCTCCTGCAGATATTTTTGTGTTTTACCCTTTCAGAAATTAGAAAAAGAAGTGTTTAAAAAAACAGCTGCAACCTCTTGTCTATGGATAGCAATAGCTTGGTGTAGTTGTGGGTGGACTATTCTGTTGTGAAGGTCCCAGTTTGAGAACAGCCATTAACTGCTCTGCAGGAAGGGAAAAAATTATGTCTCACTCCAAGTGATGTCAACTGGGCCCTGTTAAAAGGAGCCACAACAGAAAAGTTTCAGTCAACTTGCAAAGCCCAGAATCTCAAAACCAACTGCTCAGTCACCGCATGAATGCAACTGCTACCATTCAATATAATGGCTGCAATGTTCTACTCTGTACGTTTCTTGAATGATTCAAATGATGACCATTACATTTATTTATTTATATATATATTTAATTTTTTATTGTTCTTTGGATTTACTTCCTATTCCTTATCAGTGTTATTACTTTCCTTGCCTTTAATAACTAATAAACTCACTCTTTTATGAACTCAAGAAAGCCTGGTTAATCTGGCTCCTTTTAAAATGTAAATTCATTTGATCTGCAAGGAAGGTTTGGACAAGGGAAGGAATCCTATTTCAGTTAATTTTGCTCTGACCACCCAAGAGGCAGGAGGGATAAACAAAAAGGGATCAAAGCACTCAGGACCTCACCAGAGTGATTGGTTCTGACAGATGAAAGATTACTCCATCATCAAGGATTTACTGTACTGGGACCAGCACATGACAAGAGACCAGTGCCCTTCTGAAGAAGGGTCTAGGCCTGAAACGTCAACTTTCCTGCTCCGCTGATGCTGCTTGGCCTGCTGTGTTCATCCAGCTCTACACCTTGTTATCTCAAGAGACCAGTGAGGTGCCCAAAGTCACAATTGAACGATGATGTCAAAAGAGACATGGAAACCCTCAACATCAATCCTGACAAGTGGAAGAGTCTTTCTGTTGATGAATGCAAATGACCATGCCATCTGTGGGTCAAAACAACATATGATTTCAGAACTCCAAAGCAGATGTCAACTCTGGAAACAAAGTGCCAGCAGAGACAATTTCAGATCGGCAGCTTCATGGGTGGGTCTTGTGAAAGACTTTGCCTTTCCAGGATTGGCTTGTTCAACCATCAAAAGATGTGCAGCAGATAATCTCATCTGACCTCACCAAAGTGCTGAGGCTGCTTCCCACTCCTACAGATGTGTGCATGCAAAACATAATAAATGTATTGCAAAATAAAATCAATATACTTTTGTGGTGTTTTTGACTTAAATCCACTTTAACATATTACTCCTACCTGCAAAGTTTCCCAATCTGCTTTGAAAACCTATATTAAACCACCCATTTACCTTCAACGATCTAAAAAGCACAATTCATCATCTCAACGCTCTTCATTTAACAGAAACCTTTCATACTCAGTACCATTCTAGTAAATGTCCTCTATAACATCCCACATCCTTCTGAAAGGTTTGTTGCTGGGAATGGTTACAATATTCTGACTGAGGTCTAACCAGTGATTTGTAAAATTTGAGCACAGGTCCCTTGCTGCTGTACTCTGCGGTCCTCTTTTTATTTGCATTGTGCAGGTCATGGTAGTCACACCAGAAACAGGTACCTCTGCCACAGAAAGATCATTCAGTTGGCCAAATTTAATTATGCAGCCAGTGCATTGGAAATGTAGAGCCCATTCATTTTGCACATGGTGGCAAGGAAAGAGGTGCCGATCACCTGCCTGAAAATCGTCTTTGAAGATGAGTTCATCAAGTCCATGAGTTGCTGTATATCAGAAATGACCGCACATGGCTTCCACCATGAAGAGGTTGGCGACCCTCATAGAAAGCCTTTTCCAGTGAATGCCACAGATACAAGCTGACCTGCAGGTCGTTATCTCATCCTGAGCTCCGCATAGCAGCAGCAAGGCAAGGATGGAATGGCGCATCTCGAGTGACCACCAGGTCTTTTACCTTATCGGACCAGATGTGCAATACAAGTGTGCCTCAAAAGGGAGGAAGGTCTGCTGCCTTTTACACCTGGAGGCTGTATTGAGTGTAGATAGTGTCTCCTCTCTCCCTTTACCAGAGACCCTAATAGTGATCCTCCAGGTCTCAGACAGCCAGAGAACTGCTGACAAAGTCCCTCCAGATAGTGGAATAGACCAGCCTCAAACTGCTTCTTCGTCACCTGCACAGGAATGCTCTTAAATGCATTAAGATGCTCGACACACCGGGGACTTACAGGTATTGAGACACAACACATGATAAGTATTGATACAGTATTGTCAATAAATCGATTTACTGTTGTGAGTCCTTACTCTTCTTGCTAACTGGTGAAGTGTCATCCAGAGCCTTGCTGTCTCAGTGGGCTGCCATGTTGCATTAGGCTGTTTCTGGTTGCCTCTTTAACTTTGCCAATCTGCACTGTGAACCTGGGTGTTAGACAATGTAGCGCTGGATGCACAAGGCAATAACTGGTTGGCATAAAGGTGAGGCTTTATTATACAGATTGTGAAAGGGCAGAAGGGCCTATTGCAGAGCTCCACTGAATTGGACTTGGCACCTGAATCTCATTGTCTGCAGCCTGGTGGCCTGATTGCTCATCTTGGCATGTGGCAGGATTTTTACCTCTCCTCTGTTGTGGTATGAGGATTCCTCTCAGTCCTGTGTAGCCAAATATTCAATGGATTGTCTTGTCGCTGAGAATCCATCCTGGAAGATGCATGTGGAACATGAACAGCTTCAGCACCTGGGGCTTTTGGAAAATGTAGATATTGTGGTTACCCAGCTGAAAGATCCATTTAGAGTAGTCATAGAACATTACATGTTAATGGAATGAAAGCCTTTGCTGTTGATGAAGGCCATGGTCTGGTCTTTGTGAGCTGTGATGGCCATATGCTTGGGAGTTGACAACAATTTGCAACTTGCCGGGGTGGGGGGTGGGGGTGGTAGGGGTTTATTTATCACTGGGATATGAAAAACACTGGAATAGCATGAATTTATTCCCTATCCTCTGACTTCCTTATAACTGACTTCCTTCCTTCAAGGACATCAGTGAACGAGGAGGGTCTTTTTTTTTAAAATGACAATCCAGATTATTCAAATAATGAACAATTTATTCCATATTTATTAATTGACTAAATTTAACGTAACCCAATCATCCTGATGTGATTTGAACTCATGGCTCAAAGAGCATTGGCCCAGGCCTCTGGATTACTAATATTGAAAATGGCAGTGGTCACAGCCTTAACATAACATTGGACTGCAGCCTTGCAAATCTCATATATATTCCCAGGGAATCCATGGGTCTCTAAATGGCCCTAAGCATAAGTCCATGAAGAGCCACAGTCTGCATGCTCTCGTGGACCCCATACAATTATAGCCCATAACTCAGCATCTGATAAAACCTAGCATCTCATGTACTTATGGATTTGCTCAGCAACATTTAAACATCAGTGTATACGAACCTTATTGTCTCTGTTTCTGAACTCCCTTAATTAGTGTTATTTTTTTCTGAACCTTTTTTCCAAAATGTATTCCCTCACACTTCCATCTGCCATGGGTCAGCCCAGTTACCCAGCCTATGTCCTCCTGAAGTCTGCCACTGTCCTCCTCCTTGTTGCAATCAGAACATTCTCATGTGTGATTCCCTAAGCTATGAAAGAGGAAATAATCAGTGAGAATTCCTACTCTTGATTATGCACTTGTGAACTCTGCTAAAAGCTGTGAGTATTTGATGAGGGCAAATTAACAATCACCCATGATACCCTCTGCAGCTAAACAGCCTGCTAGCATTTATTGTTTAGTTTCACAAATCATGAGTGGACATTGACTGAGTTATTGGAGACTCCTTAGCATCAATAGACTTAATCAAATTTAAATCAACGTTTTCAGGAAAAGGAGGTTAATTATAACATTGTAAAAATTACATTTGAAGGTAGCATTAGATACAGTGCTTTCCTTTTCCCCAAGTTAACGTCAGCTTGGACATTGATATTTACATTTTCTGCCCCCGTTTGACTTACAGATTTGAGCCTAACTCATTGGATTATAATGCCGGAGCCCCAGGAGTGAAATTTTAAATCCTGTACAATGACTGCAACTTGTTACATCAATTTTGCAAACAGCTCTCACCTCATGAAATTTAATCAGGTTTGGGAGCAAATTCAGCTAACTGGGCCATTAATTAATGGGAAAAACAAGAACAGCTCAAAAGAAGCCAGTGACAATTCACATTGAGCATTTCTCCCATTAAACCAGTGATTATTTGTCTTTGCTTTATTTATGACTTGAAAACACGGAACAAATTCCAGTATCATTTCAGTACCTTCAATCACTTCGCTATTAACGCAAACATTGTGACAATAATAATGAAATGGGATTACTCTTCTTTTAAAAGCAATAGTATGGATTTGACTCTTCAGACCTAGATCTCAACTGGTTTTAGTCATCAAAGAAGGGGAATTTTCCAGAGGTTCTTTCTCTTTATTTTCACCTCACCCACATATGACTGGAAGCATGGAATGTGGAGTGTGGTGATAGGATTGTAGAGAGTGGGAAAAGTATGATGGTAGGAAGTCAGTGTAATGCTCCAGTTTTGATGGATCAGATGATCCTTAACTGGCCATCATTTTTTGAGTTTATAAATCATAGATGCGCACAGCACTGTGAGTTCAATCAGCATATTGAAGAAGAGCCATTAAGTTAATTCTACTCGCCTTGCTTTTTCCAAGTAAGATTGTAACACTTTTCCCCTCAAGAATTTATTCAATTCCCTTTTAATGAAAACATTGCATCTGTGTCTACCACCCAAACAGGCTGTACATTCCAAATTTTAACCAGTAATTGCCTAAAATAGTGCTTCTTCATTTCTCCTCTGTTTCTGTCGCTGACCACCTTTAATCTATGTCTTGGAACACCAATTCTTCAGCCACGAGAAATACTTTGAGTGCAAAACTTGGATCCAGACCCTATAAATGGCACAAGGGAATTTTATTGGGTTCATGAGATGCCGCCAACTGCTTCTCGTGTAGCTGCTCTGCGCCAGTCTAACAACCTGAGAGAGATCAATAGATATCTGTTGCCAGTGTCTTGAGTAAAGTTTGCATGAATTGACCTCTCTGGCCAGCTGCTGCTAGTCGTCTTCTGAGGATTTGCCTCAAGGATCTCCTGAACCAGTGCAGAAAGGTAGTCCTCCAATACCAAGGCCTCCTGTACCTTATCTATCATTATGGAAACTTGTCACTGTTCTGGAATTCCATTGACCTTGTTTAGAATTACATTGTTTGTACTCAGCAGTAGTCTCTTGTAATTCAATGCGGCTTCCCTTTTGTGAGGCACCAACTGGTTTTAAGAGCTGAAGGCTGGCTGCTTCACATGCTATTGTATCAGAGATAGTAGGAACTGCAGATGCTGGAGAATCTGAGACAACAAGGTGTAGAGCTGGATGAACACAGCAGGCCAAGCAGCATCATAGGAGCAGGAAG
>NC_063334.1:17339244-17388167 GCF_021869965.1 Rhincodon typus | reverse complement strand
CTTCCTGCTCCTATGATGCTGCTTGGCCTGCTGTGTTCATCCAGCTCGACACCTTGTTATCTCACATGCTATTGTGTTCACTTGCGATTAACAGTATAGAATAGCAGCCAACAGTGTAAGAAAGGCTCAGACCTTGACTATAATCAGGGAACTAAGGTGCGAGCACCAAATATCTGTGCTGCTTACTTCCATTAGAACTGATGTAGGCAAGTTACAACTTCTCTTAGTTTTCTCAATGCTAAGACAAGTAAGTGTGGTATCTGTCGTAAATGTGATCCATCGTTTCTATACACCTTTCAAAACCTTTTTCAAAGTGCTTTACCCAGAATTGTGCTTTTCCTCCCAACTAATTTACCATGCTTTCATAGACTTGAATTTACGCAATGCCTTTAAAACATCTCAAAGTGTTTTATGCGAGTAAGGACCATTATGAAACAAAATTTGACATTGATCAAAAGAGGAAATTTTTTTTGTGTTCTGTCAGAGGTAGCCTTTAGGGAGCATCTAATGAAGGAGAGATAGATAGAAATGGAACTCCAGAGCAGAGGGCCTAGGGCCTAGGGCCTTGACTACCAATGAAATAATTTTCATAGGATCATCTTCACTCCTTAGTTACATCTCTCAATCTTTGAGATAGTACAAACCTGCATTGTTCTAAACTAGAAAGCCAGCCAGTGAAGGACAGAAGTAGAACGACTGGCATTACCATTTATATATATGAATTACATATGACGAACAAGCACCTCCTAATTCTAACTCCTACAGTATCAGGCTGTGACTCTGTAAAGACTCTAAAACCTGAGTTAGTGTCCACCAACTGCATTCACTAAACACGATCAATACACAGTTAGCAAAGGTAATGCAATTTTTTCTCAAAATGCAACTTTTAGATTTCCCAACATTCTAGTGAATCCTTTCCTGACTAATATATGTTTCCTGAATTGTTGTGCCCAGTATATGCATTACTTCAGATATGTTCAATTTATATATTTATAAAAACACGGCATTACTATGGCTCTTTTGTATTCCAGTTTCCTTGCAGTGATGGCTAAAATTCCATGAGCATTTTGTGTACCTGTCCACTAGTTTTCAGTGATTTTAGTATTAATACCCACTTTCTTTGTTTCTTTGTGGTTCCTAGCTTCTTACCATTTAGAAAAGTGTCGTTATCTATTTCCGTTCATTACAAAATGAATGAACTTGCACTTTCCCATGTTACTCCCTGTCTGCCAGGGTTTTATCCACTTTGAGAAGTGTCAGGAAGAATATGCTGGTTTTGTGCCATTTGTCCATTGTGTCACCTATGTAGACATAGGCTCATTACTGGCCTTCATTAGTTACTCTCCAAATAATCAAGGTGTCCTTGAAGGATTATTCTGGACCTGATTGAAGTGTTGTTCTGAAGGCTGTAGATTATCATCAATACTTAATCACTTGTTTGATGGCATTAATCATGACTTAACAGAGTGCGGTGCACATGTCTGCCATCTTTGTTTCCACAGATTTTACTGAATCACTGGTGATAGGAGAAATGCATTTGTAGAGATGTGCTGGTCGGTTTGCAATGGATGTGTGACCTTTATCTCTGAAACAAATGCCCTCACTTTAGTTTATCACAGCCTATAATACATACAACATGAAACATGATGTCAGAAGTGTTCAGCTGAAATGGATGGATTTTCAGAGCATTAAGAGAGATGGCTGCTATGAGAAAAAGTCAAGAAACAGTTAAAACTGCAGTCTCCATCTTTGAAGTGCTGGCTGAGTCACAATGGCTGCAATTTTCCAATACCTGCTGCTATGGAAGTTAGAGATATGAAACAGAATTGAATTTTTACGACTTTAAGTGGAAAAAGTATGAAATAAGTATAGAATCCTTTAAGAAGCTCATGCAATTAAGGTTATTAACCCTATTATCAGTGTTGGAGAAGCAGTGCCGCAAGCTATATTGCATCCTAAACCTCTTTAAGGAGCAAAAGACCCAGAATACAAAACCTTTGAAAACTCCAAAAACATTCGTTAAACCGTTTATGAACAGTGTGCATTAAAATTCAGACCATAAGCAAGAGGAAAGCAATTTATAGGTGATGACATTTGCAAATCTAGCTGAATCCTGCAGACTTGGACAACTGAAAGACCATCTCATCAGAGTCAGAATTGTTTGAGACATTAGAGATCCCACCATGAAAGCACATCAGCTAAGAGAGGAGAAACCTGCTCTTAAGGAAGCCATCAACACGTGCAGAAGTTCTAGGGTTGTTAATCATCAGCAAGAGCATTCTAATAGGAGAACAGAGGAGAATGTGTCTCATGCTGAGAGACATGTTGGAAAAGGGGAAGAAATATTTGCAGAACAGTCACTAAAAAAAATCAGCCCCAGAGGGCAGAGTGGAAACATTGCAAGGGATATCACACACAAAGAAGAGACCATTTTGAGCATGGGAAAAGCAATACTCAAACTTCCAGAAGCTGAATACTTTTGTATACAGAGTATTTTGCTGGAAAGAAATAAAGTAAACCTATAAAGATGGCTGCTGCTGATGATGATGAGTCACTCACCACATGACAATGGGTTGGCATCATCAGGTCTAAAGGTGGCAATTGGTATGTGACTGACTGTAGAAGGAGAGCCTCAAGTGAATGTGAAGTGTCAGATTGACACTGGTGCTTTGTGCACCAGTTTTGCAGATGTGTGCAAAGTGGCTTAAGATGTGACCCAAAAACAAAGCCCCTGAAGGTAACCTTGAGGCTGTATACAGTCATTGAGATGTATAGCATGAAACAGACCTTTTGGTCTATGCTGACCAGATATCCGAAATTAATCTAGTCCCATTTGCCAGCATTTGGCCCCCAATCCCTGTAAAACCTTCCTTTTTATGCACACATCCAGATGCCTTTTAAATGTTGTAATTGTACCAGCTTCTATTACTTTGTCTGGCAGTTCATTCCATACACGCACTATCCTCTGTGTGAAAAAGTTGCCCCTTAGGTCCCTTCTAAATATTTCCCCTCTCACCTAAAACCTGCCCATCCCAAGAGGACGAATAAAGCTGAAAGCCCAATCCAATGAGAAGAATAAAGGAAAACCGAAAGAACTGCGGATGCTCTAAATCAAGTTCTGAGGAAGGGTCACCGGACCCGAAACATTAACTCTGATTTTTTTCTTTGCAGATGCTGCCAGACCTGCTGAGTTTTTCCAGCAACTTTGTTGTTGTTCAAGGATAAAGGTCTGGATTTCAAGAGGGTATACATTCAGCAAAATCCACTCATCTCAGCTGAAGTAACTCTGCAGCTCAGATTAGTAACTTGACAGATGCTAGAAGAAATTGCAGTGTTTCTCAGGCCATTGATTGCCAAATGATCCTAACAGTTTAGAATAATGGAAGAAATAGTCGCAGACCGCGATCATAAACTGATGTAACTAGCTCGCCAGATGGACCTGAAGCTGAATAAGAAAAGTTCCATTTGAAGATATCTGCTGCCAAGTACATAGACCATATACTGACAGTGAAAGGACTTTGCCTCTATCCTGCCAAGGTAAGAGTTGCAGTAGTGACCAACAAACATAAAGCTGTATAGCAATTGGCTGGATTTGGAAATATCTGGCACAGTTCTTGCCTAGTTTGGAAGAGTGTGAACACATGCACAAGTGAAGCATAGAACTAGAAGCAACTTTCACTCAAATCAAAAAAACATTAGCAACAACATCTCATCATGCTCTGGACAACATCAATCCAGCAGAGACTTAGGTCCAGATAATCTGATGGTGAGAGAGCTGTTGGGGCAGCATAGGCTGGAGTTGCACTTTAGAACCATACAGAACCCCCAATGCAGCATCCTCAGTGTGAATTTCCCAGGAAATCAAATTTTCTGACAGACAATTCCCCTGCATCTCGAACCCTCCAAAAGAGTCCATTAAAGTCAAGGTTTCAGATCACTTCAGCTTAATAGTTACACAGGAAACGTCAGGATTAAAAACCTGGATTAAACTGAATCCCTGATTCACCAGTAACCTCTCTCCTCCCCCAGCTACACCTCAGCCTACCCCTTGCACCTTTCAAACCTCTGACAACTGTCCATTGACTGGACACACCCACCTGCATCCCAATTCCAACAGCCCCAATTCAGGACCTGATCCTGTTGAACCTAATCCTGAAGACTCAACACCATGCTCACCCTTCTGCCCTGATATCTACACACTCTCAGACCTGATGCCACCCCTCAACCACTCCTCAACTGCTGGTCTTCCACCAACCTCCAGACCTTGACACAACACTCCCCCATCTCCCTTCCCACCCCACTTCCAATGGATTGACACCTCTCTCACTCTCATCCAAGAACAAGCACACTCATTGGCAATGCTTTATACTGTTTTGTGCTTAGTTCACAAAGCAATGCAATTTCTAAAACTATTGTGCACAATTTAGCAAATATGGTCTCCTGGATGGAGGACCCCAAGGAGTATTAAAGGACCAGGATGTCTCTGTGCTTATCTAAATTGTTGAAAGTCCATTGTGAGATGCTCCATGTTCAGAGTCTAAGGATTTCTGTGGACGGTACCCAAACTGATGCCCTTCAATAGAACCATCAAGTGTTAACATAAGGAAGATTTTAAGCATGCTTTTGAATAACTGCCTTATTGTTGTATCTCCTGGTTGGAGTTATGGAGGTGTCAGAGTTTTGCCAGGATTTGAGTTGATGCATTGACTATAGCCATATGAAATCCTCAACATATCTAAAAAAAAGGATGGAACAAAGCACTTCTTCCAAAGACATAATGGAACATGCAGTGTTAAATAAGGGAGCAGATCTAGGCAATTACACCCATTGTGGGGCCCATTCAGAGAAGTTGCAAGAATATCAGAGATCCCAAAAGATGAAGAGATTGCAAGTAGGAGTTTTCAACCAGGTGACCTGGTGATGGACCTTGGAAGTAATAAAATTATCTCCATGTGGAGTCGTAGTGACTTTATGGGGTTACTGATATAGTGGGCCCAGTGAACTATAGGGTCAGACTATCTCAGAGAAGGAAATCTGAAGAGATCTATTGTGTGAATCTCCTAAAGTCATGGAGACACCACGACTCACAGACTGACTGCCCATTGGCACTACAATGGGAACCCATAGGCCATGATACTAGCACAACACCAGGTACTCCATGGAATTCCTCATTCGAAATCAAAGTCCATCTGGTATGATGTGGTTATCATTATGAAAGCAATAATAACTCTAAGACCTTATTGGATTGTGCATTCCATCAGTTCTAAATCTGACATCCAGTTATGTGCCTGTTCCTTGCCTCCCCAACCAACACTTTCTACACCAAGCACTTCTGGGAGTAAAGGAATGACCATTAGTCTCATAACTGGGCCATGAGTCTTGTTCTTTCTATAGGGCTTCCTGTGGCTTAGTCGTAAACCTGCCTTTCCTTACTCTATAACACCCCATTCCTCAGCAATTTTGCTCAATTAACAGCTGCCCGCGACTCCCTGGTGTTATTTTCCTCTTTAAAATTTCATCTAACTGCAGTCATAGCTGGTGAAAATTACCATTCACTTCTATTTTTTTAATCTACTGCAGCTGAGTGAGATATCAGTTTTTACCTTGGGTATTAAAAACAGAAGAATGTTTGTCTTTGCTAGACTGTCTAATTCTAAAAAAAATTAGAAGTAATCCTTCACTATCCTTCAAAATTACTCCAAAAAGCAAGTGGCAGTCTTGTGACCTGGAAATTATTTGTAGCAAACCATGTAGGAGTACTGTCACCAGCAAACTGTTTTCATGTTTTATCAATGGGAAGAAGTTAATGGTAAGATTTTTTTAAATTCCTCTGACATGTCCTAGCCATGCTGGGAGTGATTGAAAAGGTTTAAGTGCACACACTGAATTGGTTGCTAATGGTCTGACCTTCTTATCTCCTGATTTTTCCCCCAAGTTTATAATTTAGATAACCATCTGCATAAGGGAGCACGTTTGCTAAAGACAGAGATTTCTAAGACTTTGAGGTATCTTTGCCATTATGACATTTCTGAGGCAGGAAATGCTATGGGTGGAAAATTTTACATTTTAAACAATAGAGAATGTGAAAGTGGAAAAGATCATGTATATAATATTGGAAAGGACATGTTCAATTGTTGATATCCAGCTCCTGTTTGGTAGAAGGATGCACTTTGGGAGAAATAACCGTGCAAAAGGACATTTTTGAGGAGTTTGCTTGGTTCGTGTTTGATTGATAATTTGCAGGACAATGAAACACATAGTCAGTGCATAATTGGATTCCACTTACACTGCCTTTAGAATTGGTATTCATTGTCTAGTCTTAGTTTTAGATAGCTAGATATGCAACTATTCTGTATTTCTCCAAAACATACAGGTCACCATCAGTGCCTGTGTATGACGTTGAAGCTGCAGCAATGACACCATCAAAGTACCTGATTCTCACTATCAGCATTAGTGCAAATAGTGCAACAAAAGTCCTACTTGCACGTGTATAGTGCCCTCAACAACAAGAACTTACACTTACAGTTGCTGTATAGAATGGTCAGTTACATCATGCAGAGGTGCTAACAAGCAAAATTTTGCAATGAGCTATGTAAAGAGATATGAAGGCAGGTGGCAAAAGGTTTGGTTCACGAGACAGAATTTAGAAGGAGATTTTTAAAAGGCATTTGATAAGGTCCCACACATTAATTGGATATACTTAATAAAATAAGATCCCATGGTTTTGGAGGTAATACATTAGCATAGATAGTGGATTGGCTAACTAATAGAAGACAGAGAATTGGGATAACAGAGCATTTTCAGGATGGCAAACCGGAGTGCCACAGGGATCAGTGCTGGCACCACAATTATTTATAATATATTGAATGACATGCGTGAGGTAAGTGAAGGCACTATGGCCAAGTTTGTGGATGACACATAATTAGGAGGGAAGGCGAGTGGTGAGGAGGAAACAAAGAATCTACAAGGAAAGATAAGCAGGTTAAGCACTTGAACAAACACTCGGCAGCTGGAAATTAATGTGGGAAAATGTGAGGTCATGCACATTGACAGGAAGAACAGAGGAGCTGAATATTGTTTAACTACAGGAAGACTTCAGAAAGCTACAAAAGAGAAGAATTTTGGAGTCCTTGTGCATGAATCACAAAAACATAGTAGCCAAGTTCAGCTGGTAATAAGAAAGGCAAATGGAATGTTGGCCTTTATTTCAAAAGGAATGGAGTATAAGCATTGGGAGGTTTTGCTAAAACTGTAAAAGGCCCTTGTCAGATTACAGCTGGAATGCTGTGAACAGTTTTGAGTCTTTAATCGAATGAAAGATATACCGGCATTGGAGGCAATTCCCAGAAATTTCACTAGGCTAACACTGGTATGCGGAGACTGTCTCATTAGGAAATGTTCAGTAGTTTGGGCTTGTACTGATTATAATTTAGAAGAATAAGAGATGGCCTATTGAAACATACAAGATGCTTAGAGAAGTTGACAGGGTAGCTGCAGAGAGGGTTTTTTATTCATTTTATGGGATGTGGGCGTTGCTGGCTAGCCAGCATTTATTGCCCGTCCCTAGTTGTCCTTGAGAAGGTGGTGGTGTGCTGCCTTCTTGAACCGCTGCAGTCCACCTGTTCTGGGTTGACCCACAATGCTATTAGGAAGGGAATTCCAGAATTTTGACCCAGCGATAGTGAAGAAACAACAATATATTTCCAATTCAGGATGGTGAGTGGCTTGGACGGGAGTCTGAAGGTGGTGGTGGTGTTCCCATATATCTGCTGCCCCTGTCCTTCTATATAGAGTTGTCGTGGGTTTGGAAGGTGCTGTCTGAGGATCGTTGGTGAATTTCTGCAGTGCATCTTGTAGATAGTGCACACTGCTGCTACTGAGCATTGGTGGTGGAGGGAGTGGATGCTTCTGGATGTAGTGCCAATTAAGTGGGCTGCTTTGTCCTGGATGGTGTGAAGCTTCTTGAGTATTTCTGGGGCTGGACTCATCCAGGCAAGTGGGGAGTATTCCATCACACTCCTGACTTGTGCCTTGCAGATGGTTTAAAGGCTTTGAGGAGTCAGGAGGTGAGTTACTCACCGCAGTATTCCTAGCTTCTGGCCTGCTCTTGTAGCTACTGTGTTTATGTGATGAGTCCAGCTGAGTTTCTGGTCAATGGTAACCCCCAGGATGTTGATAGTGGGGGATTCAGTGATGGTAATATCATTGAATGTCAAGGGGTGGTGGTTAGATTGTCTCTTATTGGTGATGGTCATAGCCTGGCATTTGTACACTGCAAATGTTACTTGCCACTTATCATGCCAAGCCTGGATATTTTCCAGATCTTGTTGCATTTGAACACAGACTGCTTCAGTATATGAGGAGTTGTGAATGGTACTGAAAATTGTGCAATCATCAGTGAACATCCCCACTTATGATGGAGGGAAGGTCATTGATGAAGCAACTGAAGGTGGTTGGTTGAGAACACTATCCTGGGGAACTCCTGCAGAGATGTCCTGGTGCTGAGATGATTGGCCTCCAACAACCACGACCATCTTCCTATGTGTCAGGTCTGACTTTAACCACCAGAGAGTTTGCCCCCTGATACCCATTGATTCCAGATTTGCTAGGGCTCTGTGATGCCACACTCGGTCGAATGCAGCCTTGATGTCAAGAGCTGTCACTCTCACCTCACTTCTGGAATTCAGCTCTTTTGTCCATGTTTGAACCAAGGCTGTAATGAGATCAGGAGCTGAGTGGCTCTGGTGGAACCCAAACTGGGCGTCACTGAGCAGGTTATTGTTGAGCAGGTGCTGCTTGATAGCACTGTTAGTGACACTTCAATGACAGTATACTGATGGGGCGGTAATTGGCCAGGTTGGATTTGTCCTGCTTTTTGTGTACAGGACATACTTGGGTAATTTTCCACATTGCCGGGTAGGTACCAGTGTTGGAACTGTACTGGAACAGCTTGGCTAGGGGAGGTGCAAGTTCTGGAGCACCAGTCTTCAGTACTATTGCATGTTGTGTCCCCTTGTAAGAAAGTCTAGGACCTGAGGGTATAATCTCAGAATAATGCATCACCCATTTAAGACCAAGCTGAGGAGGAGTTTCCTCTCTTGAAGGGGAGTGGATCTGTGGAATTCTGTACTTCAGAGGGCTGTTGAGGCTGAGTCATTAAGTATATTCAAGGCAGAGATAGACATATTTTAAATCAGTAAGGAATAGGAAGGAAAGTAGAGTTGAGGGCTATCAGACCAGCCATGATCTCACTGAATGTCAGAGTAGACTCAATGGGCTGAATAGCCTATTTCTGTTCCTGCACATTATGGTTTTATAGAGATTATTAAAGGTACCAAGAGATGTGGAGTAGAGATGATTGAGGGAGATTTGGACCTGGCAGCTGAAGATAAGCCCACATCTGCCAGAGCAATTAGAATTATGGATAACTTTAAAAAAACATACAAGATTCTGGTGCAAATAACTTTTGTTGTTTTCTACTCTGAATGTTGAAATTTTACTCAGAAGGGAACCCAACATAGAACAATTGAGGTTTAGGAATAACTGTTGCTGATAATATTGGATGAAGATTTAACATCCATTTAATATTTCTCTTTTTACTTTTTTAAGTTCATTGATTTATTTGTTTAAATGGGCAATGCCTGAGAGAGAAAAGAGATTAATGTCGTATGAACTGGTTGTTTGTGTGGGGTTGTCAGCAACATTAATTCCTCAGATACAGTAACACGGGACTCAGGCCAGTTGTTCAGCCATATCAACGGGTTTTTATTCAGCCTTCAAAAGGCTCAGCGCATGAGACCCATTCCTTGCACAGTACAAGTTGCTAGATTTCACTTAACGCCACCTAAGAAATTGATTGCTTCAGCCCATTTAGCAACTGCTCAGGATTGTAAACTAAAGGAAAGTGAGATTGATCAAAGAGATCTGCCATGTTACCTATTCTTGCCTTTTTCTATTTTACTCCATTAAGGAAAAACTTATTATCATGACAGTCATACTGCTCCACAGTTTTACTGGATATTCAGCACCTTGGACATGTGGCAAAAGACCCCACAATTGAAGAGGAGGTTGATAAAATTGAATTAAATCAAAGTTGAATGATTTTCCACCACAGACTTTAAAAGAATGAGACTGATAAAGATAATGGACAACAATGCCAGAATACCAAATTGGCTGGGAAAGCACAAATAGTGTAACGGTGATCTTAATGTAAGAAGGCTAAATATTAATCATGAATTTGAAATTCTGTCCTTAGCTTAGTATGGCCATGGCAGACTTAAACTATGTTCTTGCATTAGACTGTGATATCAAAATAATATAAAATGCTGAGATTTTATTCAGTCTTGAAATGTTGAAGTGAAACTAATTTTGACTTAATTGCCACTTTCATTCCACTCTTTTTCCTATTACTGAGAGCACCAGTACCCAGTTAAAGTCTTACTTTTGAACGAGGTATGTTACAGTGCTAAACCTAAATCCCTAGGGGCACATACCCAGGTATTTTAATCTTCCAGTGACAAAGTGTTTACTTAAATGGAAATTTCAAATAAACACAGGGGAATATTCACGTTTTATACACACACACATATAAATATTATAGGCTGTTGATTAATGAGCTATCCATAATTGGTATTCTAATGCACAGTAGTTTAAACAATCATTCACTTTATTAAAACAAGATGAAGGTTTGTATGAGATCGTTTTCCATAGTGTGTTTTAATCATTTACATGCGTTTTACTATGTAAGGTGTCACATTTGTAATTTGCTATTTTAATTGGATGTAACAAAACTACTGTCTATTAGCCATTCGAGCAAAAGAAACCATTCAAGATTGAAAATGAACTGTTGACACAACTTGAGCAAAAATCTAAAGGAGCATTTAGGTGTTGGCAGGGGTGAAAGAAAAGAAATAACTTGCATTTGTATAGCATTTTTCATAATTTCTGGATTTGTCAAAAAGCTTTATAACCATGAAGAATTTTCAAATGTAACCAATATTATAACATAGGAATTATAGCATGCCCTGGGGTTCTTGAAGTACTGTGGTGGCATCCTTACCTCTGAGCTAGGGCATTTATTGCTCATTGGGCATTTATTGCCTGTCCTTAGTTGCCCTTGAGAAGGTGGTGGTGAGCTACCTTCTTGAACCACTTATTCCATCTACTGAAGGTAGACAATCCCCACCCCCACCCCAGCCAAACACCTCTCCAAGGAGTGAGTTCAGGATTTTGACCCAGTGACACTGAAGGGATAGTGATACATTTCAAAGCCAGGATATTGAGTGGCATGGATCTGAACATGTTGTTGTGGATACATCCAAGCAAATGAGGATTATTCCATTAGACTCCTTACTTGTGTTATGTAGATGGTGGACAGGCTTTGGGCAATCAGGAGGTGTGTTAATTGGTGCAAGACTCCTAGCCTCTGAGTTGTTCCTGTAGCTGTTGTATTTATATGGGTATTCCAGTTCAGTTTCTGGTCAATAGTAGCCTCCAAAATGCTTATATTTGAGGATTTAATGCCAGTGATATAATTGAATACCCAGGGTGATGGTTAGATTTCCTCTTGAGGGAGATGGTCATTGCCTGGCATGAATACTACTTGCCACTCTTTAGCTCAAGCCTGGAAATTGTCCAAGTCATGCTATATTTAAACATGGACTGCTTCGATGTCTGAGGAATCATCAATAGTGCTGAACACTGCACAATCATCGGTGAACATCTTCACTTTTGGCCTTATGATGGAGGGAAGATCATTGATGAACCAGCTTAAGATGGTTAAGCCTAGGACACGACCTTGACAAACTCCCTACAGAAATGTCCTGGAGCTGAAATGACTGACCTCCAACAAGAACCATGTTTGTGTGCGTTGGGTATGACTGCAACCAGTGGAGAGTTTTCCCCTGTTTCCCATTGATTTCAGTTTGCCAGTGCTCCTCAAGGCCACACTCAATCAAATGCCGTATTGGTGTCAAGGGGTGTTGCTGTCACCTCTAGAATTCAGCTCTTTTGTCCATCTTTGAACCAAGTGACATCAGAAGGTAAGTGGCCCTGGCAGAACCCAAACTGGACACAGGAAAGCAAGTTATTACTGAGCAATTGCCACTTGATAGCACTGTTGATGATATCTTCCAACGCTTTCATGATAAATATATATCAATAAAAACTGACCTGATTCCAATTCCTGGAGATCTCCAATATAAACATTTCCATAGCCCAAAAATTATCCATTAACCATTACATTCTGTTTCCAATTTCTCATCCAATTTTGTATCCATAGTTCTGTTGTCTCTTTTATTCCATGTTTCTCACAAGTCTGTTGTGTAGCTCTGTATGAAATGCTTTTTTGGAATTCATGTACATCCCATCAACCGTATTACCCTCATCAGTCCTCTTTATTGCCTCTCCAAATTACTCCAGCAAATTTGTTAAACACCATTTTCCCCTAAGATGTCCATGTTGACTCCCTTTAATTAACACACATTTGTTCATATGATGATTAATTCTATGCCAGAATATTGATTCTAGAATCTTCCCCAACTCCGAAGTTAAAGCAACTGATTTGTAATTGCCAGATCTTTCCTTACATCATTTTTTGAACATTTCCTAGCAGTTCTACATTTGCTCCTTTCTTCTGGTGAAACCATTTCAAACATTTACCTTCCACCTGGACATTTGTGAACTGAAAATGAAAGCTTATTATGTCATCAGGGAGCTGTGAGCTCATCATCTCCCATCAAAGATAACACTGATCTTGACTGCTTACTCCTCTGCGCATGTGAATGGAGGACTCTGTGGAAGAAACAGCTCCAAATCTCTGCCTCTCCTTAGAGTTAAATTCTGTGTTCTACAGTGGGAAAGGAAAAAGCCTATATGCCACTAAATTGGCTTATACTCAGATTATGGACGCTGTGTTCTTATAGTAAGATTGACTATTATTGAATTTTCACAAGAGTAAGGGTGAGTAGTGGTGATAGATCGGCAGATGGGGGTCTGAGACAGTGCATAGGAAAAGAAGGATGTGTGAACACACAATGTAAGTGAGTATAAGAACTGAAGTGGTGGAATAGACTGGATAAGGCAAAGTGAAGGATTCCAGTGCTACACATAACACGTTGTATGTGAAAATAGCAATGTGGTCACATTTTTTGACCTGGATAGATTATCATCTTCATGGTACAGTGTTCCTGCTCCTGACCTGCTGTGTTACTGCCAGCAACATGGGGATGAATCTGACCACAAATCAGTTAAATAGATTTTGCATTCTATCATCCTAAATTTGCCTCATTAACCATACACCACACCATGCACTATGCCACCCGGTTCATCCTATTCTCTCACTGGCTACAGGTAGACATTGTTGCCAGTGCGGTATATCCCAGCATTCCTGGCACCAATGCCATCTCTGAACCTTTGCTCTGTGCTGAGGCAAGCCAAGGCTGTCCAGAGTGGCGCTTCACTGCTTGTAATGGGAAAGCAATCACAATCTAATGCTTCTCAGGCATGTAGGTACCACAGCTGAGGCTTCATTGCATATGCAACTGCACATTGCTACAGCTATTGCTATTTAAGCAGCAATTCATACAGCTTAACTGCCCTAAACCACATTCCATCTTACAACTCTGCCTCAGTCACTGCTATTCCTTCCCCAGTGTCTGCTGGAGACCAGCATTTTTGTTCAAATGTGGAACAATCATATGCACAAAAGCTTTCAAATGCTTCAAACCATTTTATTGAGCAACAGCAAAAGCAAACAGAAAACAAACACATGCTGCTTTTGCCTCGCAGAACAGCAATTGCTGTTTCCTTTTAGAGCAGCGTCATTATAAATTCAATAAGTGATCATTGCATTCAGCTCACGTCTACTTGAACTGGGAGCCAGTTATGTACTGTCCGGTTTGCAGCACCCAATGCTGCTGTGGTCTATCACCCAGATAGAGA
The DNA here is from genome assembly GCF_021869965.1 of Rhincodon typus. NCBI lineage: Eukaryota > Metazoa > Chordata > Chondrichthyes > Orectolobiformes > Rhincodontidae > Rhincodon > Rhincodon typus. The sequence goes on along the minus strand of NC_063334.1, from coordinate 17,374,226 downwards.
TGTCCCTCCTACTTCAAGTCTTCATCTTCTTTCTCAGAAGATTACCCCTGCTCTTACAATTCATCAACTTCCAACACATCTCCTCTTTGCCTGTAGTAGGATTGCAATATCCAGCATACTCAATTTATGCAGCACACCTAAATGGACTGTACTCAAAGGCCCCCACCCCATCCTTCCCTCCAGACCTATCCAAACCCCAGACCACCATCTTCAACAGGTTTATTGTCGGCTCCATGTGGCCCTGGTGAAAGAAAACACTGCGTTCTATCTACAGTCCATGTCAGTCCAGGGACTTGCATAATAGAGTTATAGTCATGTTCACAAAGGGTAGCTCTTGACCCCAGTAAACTTTCCTGCAAGGAATGGAGACATAGAATCATACAGCATCCTCATGGATATAGACAGCTTGGCAGTTCTCAGGGTACCAGGCCTGGACTTCTAAGAAATGGTACCAATGTTAACAGACACATGCACATTGATTTGCAGATTTTTTTTTGAGGAACTCCACTGTGTTATGATTTGAGCCTCTCAATGTGATGCCTGACTGGTCTATCGCTCCCTCCACCTGGGGGAAGACATCTATGCTGGCATAGCCTATTTCCTGTGCTGCAGCACTGACCTTCCTACAGGGAAATGAGGTGAAGTGATGTGATCTGGCATAAATGGCATCAGTAACAGCCATGATACATTTGCGTTGAGGATGATTGAGCGACCCCATGCAGGTCCCAGTGGCTCCTTGGTCGCAACGAGTTGCATAAAAGTCCAATGCAACTGTCACCTCTATGCTGACTGGGATAGGATGACCATCCACTCCTTCAGGTCACAGGTCCCATTTCAATAGTTGATTCAGTTCTGTTAAAATGTACCCGGGGATCCTCATCGCTCATCCAGAGGAAATAATATCAAGGACGAGAGACTTCAGCACTGCTGTATCTCCTGAGGTAACAGTCAACTGTGGCCTCTTTATGTGTAGGCTGCTTGGCATCTACTGCAGGTTGCTACTGGTTCAGGGCTTGGTGGTGCATTTTCCCCTCTCATAACTCCCCATTCACTTGTTGCATTGCAGCAAAATTGATGATAACCCCTTCTGTGGCTGTATCCAACATGAACCTGTGGTTGGAACATAAGGAACCAATAGGTCCATAGTAATGTGAACATTCACAGCACTAACAAATGATGAGAGGGACATGTGTTCTAAATTTAAGTGATCATCTAAACTCTAAACATCAAGGGAAATAGATCCTGTCTTAATAAGAAGGGAGTTTGAGATAAATGAAGAATTTCCATGTTCTAATCCATATACCAGCTTGTTTCCCACACAATTAACCTTTCCATAACCTCTTATGGTGAAAGTTTTCCTCCAGGCATAAGAAACTGAGATGCTCGGATCATTACCTAGTTCTGATCCAACTCCCAGGGGTAACAGTGTGATTTTCACTGGAACATCCCTTCATTTGGCATGGAAACAGGCTTGCTGTCCAATGAGGGTCAACAGATAGGCTCTCAAAGCTGGACTGCCATTCAGAGGCTTTCCAACTTGAAAGGAGCAGCAAATTGAAATAGAACAGAAGTGAGAGGCACTTCTCAAAGGGAATGGTGTGTGTCCAACTTTTCAAAATATTTCATTGAAAAAATCGATTGGCAGCTGAACCACCATTATTGTAGCATGTGGAGGCTGTTGGGAATATAGGTTGGTCCCTCTTGAGGATTCTGTGGTTACCCTTGGACTCAAACAGGTAAGGAATGTCATCAATCCTCTAAATTAGCCTCTGTTGCTGTGGGAATCTGGATGCCACGTTGAAAACCCCAGCTTTGGTTATTCTTGCATGAGATGTTGGTGTTGCCAGCATTTATTGTCCATCCGTAATTGCCCTTGAGTGGAGGGAATTCCATCATACTCCTGTCTTGTGCTTTGTATATGGACAGTGGACAGGCTTTGAGGAGTCACCTGTCACAGAATATTTAACCCCTGACCTACTTTTGTAATTAGATTAGCACCAAGAAACTGCAGTAAAACTAAAATAAATGGAAGGAGCTACAAAATTCTCCTGTGCCTGGAGTCATACCTCAGACAAAGATGGTGGTTGTTGGAGGCCAATCATCTCAATCCCACAATAGTGCTGCATGACTTCCTCAGCAATATCATTGAGCAGAATGGATCAACTTTACAATTATTCAAGTTCTCTCTAAGGCCTGGTCATTATATAACAAGTAAACTCGAGTTCTGATTCTCCAAAATAATTATACCATCTATAAGACGTATGACAGGACTTTGATCAAATACTTCCAACTGGCCTGAATGATTGTAGTTGCAACAACAGTTAAGCAGTTATCCAGGGAAAGCAGTCTATATGATTGGCATCACATCCATTGCAATAAAAATAAACTTCCTTCTCCACCAGCACAATCTGTAACATCCACAAAACGCATTACAGCAATTTTCCCAAACCTCTTTGACAGCATCTCCAAAACCTGTAAATACAGGCATAAAGAAACATCACCACCCACAAGTTACCCTCTAAGCCACATGCCATTCTGACTTAGAAATATATCAATGTTCCTTCAATGTTATCTGCTGTGTCAACATCCTGCATTTCATCCCGAACAATAATCTGGTGGTACCAGAACATGCAAAATGTAGTAGATCAAGAAGACAACCCGCCTCATAGGTAATTAGGGAAGGGAAACAAATTATGTCCTTGCCAGCATTAATGAATAAAAATTAATGGACAGTTAAATCCACAGTACTACAGGACACTGTTGATCATTAAACAATTAACCAGAACCTGATCTGTATTCTTTCTGCTTAGCTGCAGGTAACCCTGCATTGGTTAGCATAGATATGCTGAGCTAAAAGCCATGATTCAACATTGCATGACACTATGACTCAAGAAGACAATACAAAAAAAAACTCAGTAGGTTTGTCATGTTCAGACCAAACTGTAGGGAGTAATTAATACTTTATTCTGATACATCACACATTCTTAAATTCCAGAAATGTCTCTCTTCCCACCACCCATCTACCTGAGGTCCTTTTCTGAATTTCTCAATTTTCTGAAGAAGGGTCTAGGCCCGAAACATCAGCCTTCCTGCTCCTCTGATGCTGCTTGGCCTGCTGTGTTCATCCAGCTCTACACCTTGTTATCTCAGATTCTCCAGCATCTGCAGTTCCTACTACACCTGAGGTCTTTTCTAGTTTTGAGATCAACGGCACAGAAAAAGGCCTTCCAGACCATTGAGTTCTGAGGAAGGGTCACTGAACCCAAAATGTTAACTCTGATTTCTCTCCACAGATGCTGCCAGACCTGCTGAGCTTTTCCAGCAATTTCTGTTTTTGTTTCAGAGTTACAGCATCAGCAGTTCTTTTGGTTTTTCTAAAAAATACACTTAACAGTTCCAGTCCCGTTTTCCAGCACTTGGCCCATAGCCTTGCATCTTGCCAGCATCTAACTTCCTTGAACTTGAATAAATAAAATGACTCTCTGCATAAAAAGAAAACAATCAAACAATCTACATGTATTTCCCAGCAGCTTCATCAGAAGATGTTCAAAGAGATGATGGGTTTCTGTACTTGAAATTAACAAACAAAAAATTTTCGTCACAATGCTAAACAAGATTAAGGATTGTTAATTAATAATAGCTTAAAATATCAAAAGCAAAAATTCAGTTTGATTTCAGAAAACCCAATAACTATGCATGATTAATGAATGTAGATTTCTAAATTCTGCTTTTGACATGCTTTGACCAATCATAAAACAACTTGACAGGTATGAATTAAATTCTGAAACACAAAGGCTGAATCTTTATAAAACACAGACTCCAGCTAAAGTTTAATGCCCAATTCACAGCACCAGATTTTTAAAAATTTTCCAAACCTTGAATTTTGCATAGATGAAATTTAAGAGAGATTGGAGAATTGAATTATTTAGGATAGGCCACAGAATGTGGGCAGGTTTTCCCTAAGGCAGACATGGTTAAGAGGGCATTTAGTACAAGTGTCTAAACTTACACATCTATAAATTATAAAAGTAGAGGAATTCTTGGGGCGTAATGGTAGTGTCCCTACCTCTGAGCCAAGATGCCCGGGTTCAAGTGCCACCTACTCTGGAGGTGTATAATAACATCCATCTCTGAACAAGTTGATAACAAAATATCACAAACTTCAAAAGGGTAAGTTAAGCATAGTACTTTGAAAAGTGGTCGCAGTTGTAGAGTAAGAAATGTAGAAACCACTTTATGCCCATCAAGCTTTCACACACAGCAATTAAATCATTGACCTAATCATCTGTCTTATTAATGTTTGCTGGGGAATAAATGCAAGTCAAACACAAATTGAACTTCCCTGTTCTTCTTTGAATAATACTGTTGGACCTTTTACATTCAACTGCAGATGTTTAACAGGGAAGGTGAAATTTTGTTATCTAGAATGGGCCACAGAAGGTAGGAGCGTTTTCCCTAAGGCAGAGATGGTTAAAAGAATATTCAGTACAGATTGATAAAATAGGGGGTGAGGAGCTTGATGTTGTACAATCCTCCACCTATCTGCGGCCTTTCTACCCTATAATGGGCTGTCTCCTCCTGGAATGAGGGAAATAGAGAGATTGAATGAGGAGAAATTTGGAACATAGCTGTTAGTGGAAGTGAGTGAAAGGTGATGAAGTGTCCCAGGTGAGTAGGCAGCCCAGAGGCCATCAGGGCTCAGGGAGTGGGAGGTCGGGGGGAACGAGAGCGAGCGAGGAAAGTTGTTACAGATGATAGTGAGAGAGGCAGAGCATGGGCCTTGGTGGGAGGTGGGTACACTAGATAGAGTTAGTATGAAGTTGTTTACACCCAACACTGAGCTGAAGTCACCAGATATAGAACAAAGAACAAAGAAAATTACAGTACAGGAACAGGTCCTTTGGCCCTCCAAGCCAGCACCGGTAGGCTGCCTGTCACAACTAAAACTCCCTACCCTTCTGGGGACTGTATCCCTCTATTCCCATCCTATTCATATATTTGTCAAGACACCCTTTAAAAGTTACTATAGTATCTGCTTCCACTACCTCCCCCAGCAGTGAGTTCCAGGCACCCACCACCCTCTGTGTAAAAAACTTGCCTCGTACATGACCTTTAAACCTTGCCCCTCGCGCCTTAAACCATGGGCCCTGGTAACTGACTCTTCCACCCTGGGAAAAAGCTTCTGACTGTCCAGTCTGTCCATGCCCTTCATAATCTTGTAGATCTCTATCAAGTTGCCCCTCACCCTCCGTCGTTCCAGTGAGAACAACTCAAGTTTCTCCAACCTCTCCTCATAGCTAATGCCTTACATACCAGGCAACATCCTGGTAAATCTTTTCTGTACCCTCTCCAAAGCCACCACATCCTTCTGGTAAAGTGGTGACCAGAATTGAACACAATATTCCAAATGTGGCCTAACTAAGTTTCTGCAAAGCCGCAACATTATCTGCCAATTTTTAAACTCAATGGCCCCGGCCAATGAAGGTGAGCATGCCATATGCCTTGTTGACTACCTTTTCCACCTGCGTTGCCACTTTCAGTGACCTCTGTACCTGTACACCCAGATCCCTCTGCCTATCAGTACTCTTAAGGGGTCTGCCATTTACTGTGTATTTTCCATCTGCATTAGACGTTCCAAAATACATTACCTCACATTTTTCCGGATTAAACTCCATCTGTCATCTCTCTGCTCAAGTCACCAACCAATCTATAGCTGTATCCTTTGATAGTCTGCTCTGACTTCTATTATGGGAATTTATGGGTGTCTGGAAGTCATTGGAAAGTTGCATGTACAGTTAATAAGCAATAAACTGTCTTAATAGACATGTCAACACTCCCTAGCAAGAATCTTGTCATGATGTGGAGGAACCTGCTTCAACAATGCAGCAAGTTGCTTCCCATATCGTGGCAGGCCTTTTCATAGAATCCCTACAGTATGGAAGCGACCCTTCAGCCCAACAAGCCCACCCCAACCCTCAGAGCATCCCACCCAGACCCATCCCCCTCTAACCCACCTAATCTACACATCCCTGAGCACTACGGGCAATTTAGCATGGCCAATCCACCTAGCCTGCACATCTTTGGACTGTGGGAGGAAACCAGAGCACCCAGAGGAAACCCACAAAGACACAGGGAGAATATGCAAACTCTGCACAGGCAGTCACCCAAGGCTGGAATCAAACCCAGGCCCCTAGCACTGTGAGGCAGCAGTGCTAACCACTGTGCCACCTGACCAGTCACAATTCTGTCACCTTTCCTGTCATAGGCCCTGATAAGAATCTTCCTGGTTTCTGTGACAGAGCATCAGTAGTTCCCAACCTTTTCAGTATCAAGGCACATTTCAATGAGGCAAGTGAATTCATGGCACACCTACCTTTTTCAGCTGAATTGATTGCTCACAAATATCACATATACTTCCACTTACTATTGTTCCTGTGCATGTATAAGTAGGCTGCATAACTGAGTGGATTTCCCATCTCCTGCGCATGCACAGCGACAAATGTGCACAAATGTACAATGCTGAATTTCTGTGCATGCACTGTATCAGAATTCTGCTTAGGCGCAGCTCTGGGTGTTTGCATATTTGCAGTAGATAAGAGGCCCAGTGCCAGCAGATATTGCTTACAATCATAGGCACTGAGATTCCGGAGGAAATCAGAAGCACGGATGCAGCCTTGATGCTGAAGTAAAGCAGCACTCCTTCCTAAAAAATTTGCAGCAGATTTCTTAGCTTGCACACCAGCTGAAAACCACTGCATGAAAGTACTAGCCTAGATTACGAGCTCATAATTCTGAAGTAGAACTTGTTCCCTCAACTTACTGATTAAGAATCAAGTGTGGTGCCATTGAAAGCATGGATTGAGAAACAGAAGATCACAACGAATTCCAAAGCACTGAATAAGCCTCCAAAGAAATGCACAATTTAAAATATTCATTCCCTATTCTTCATCTTCTTTGCCCTCCATTCATTTTGACTGAACCTATTCCAGTGATGTCACTGAATATAAGTTTAAATTGAAGCTTCTCATGAAATTCCACAATTCCCAGTTATAATTTTTAAAATCTCAATTGCTTAGGCCTTGAAGCATGACATTAGCAGCCAGCATTGGTCCCATGACGTGGCTCACTTAGTAATTCACTTGCCTTGGGGTTAGAGGTTCCAGATTTCACTCTAAGATTTGAACCTAAAGATCAAAAGTGGACCCTCATTGCTGCACAGAACTGGCAGTGTTGACACATTTTAGGTGAAATGTTAAATTGAGGCTCTACCTGCCTGCAGTGTGTCTTGTATATGGTACGCATTGATGCCACTTTAAGAAGTGAATATTTAATCTAGCGATCAGGGGCCAAGCACTGAATTGGAGGAACAATTTCAACTATGCTACTATTCAGTTTAAATTCAATTTGCAACTTTTAAGACATGCAACTGATTCTTATCACACAGTTTAACCAATTTACAGTTAGCAGAAATATTTACTGCTTAAATTTTCTGGACCTCAGTTTATGTCCATTACTATTTTTAAATCAGCACACATCATTGATTGCAGTGTCTATTGTATAAATCCCAATTAAAACAAACACTATTAGTGAAGATGAACTGGGTAATGGCAGAAAAACTGAGGAGTGTCCGACATCGCAAGAGTGACTGTGCTTGCGGAATAAATGCAGGATGTCAACTGTGTTGTAGTTTCTGTTTGGATACTAAGTATTATCAGTGTCCATTGAATGCCTGGGGATATTGAACTGTGAGTCTGCATGTAACATTCACTCAAATGAACTGATTGTGGAAAGATCAGCTGGAAACCATCAAGATTTATTACATAGCTGATAGGGAATTACACTGCATACAGCTTTCATTTCAAGATGTCCTAGAGATATTGAGAGCTGGTTGTGGAGGAATATCTTGACTGGTTTTGTGCGATCCTTTTCAAGGTGCTCCATTCAACATTTCAGTGGGAAAATAGAAGTAAGATGGAAGCTTGAATTTACATTTAAATGCAATTTTGCATGGCCTCAGGATGCCCCAAAATGTTTTCCATCTAATGAAGTATTTTGAAGTCTAGTTGTTGTCATTTATGCAGAAAAAAAGGTGGTTGTGGATGCATGTGTTTATTCATATGTTAAAGAAGCCTGAATGAAAGTTCCTGCAGTTCAAGCCTCAGAAGATGGAGGAGAATTGCAGTACGTGAACCTTGTGCCTCTACTTAAAAAATCAGAAGAATGTTTTGGATTTACCAAACCACAGCAGAGTCATGGAATGGGAATGAAGGAGTTTATTCATTTCATATGCTCCGCTGTGTCTCAGTCTTCTGGACAGGTGACTCCTCCACCAAATGTATTGCCTGTGACCAGTGTCTTTGAGAACCATGTGCAGTATTACTCAGAGTGGATGCAGGAACACTGCACTGACATGCATCAAACGCACAGCACAATCAGGAGCATTGCCCTGTCATAGTGCAAAGATTGTAAAGAAGCATTGGAGTGGATGCCAATTGCATCCTAGTTGGCATTGCCCTCTAGTGCTCAAGTTCACCATGAAAGACCCAAGGAGCTGACAACTGGTGATCATGGAAGTTACACATCAGAGTACTCCATCACCAGCTCCCATTGCCAATAGTCCACAGAAGGAAGAAACACCTGTAAAGTTATGTACTGTGACACAGATATATCCTCTCAATGATGCCAGGCTACAGCCTTTGGAGGAACATATACCCACAGCAAAGTCAATTACTATGGACATTTCAGCTCAAGATAAGTAATAATGAGCAGTATGCCTCCTCTTCGTCAGAACCCACTCATAAGAGTGTCCATAAGCAGAGCAGTGTCGGTAATATCCCTTCTTTGTGAATTAATAAATGCCTAACCTGTTTAGGTATTCTTGAGAAATCAAGCCCTTCATCCCAGGAACAATCTGCTTCCAATAAAAGTATATTGTTTCTTAAGTACAGGGGACAAAAATTGTAAACAATAATGCAGGTACAGCCTCACCAAGACCCTGCACAGTTGTAACAAAACTTCCCTATTTTTAAATTCCTATTCCCTGGCAATAAAGGCCAAAATTGCATTTGCCTTCTTAATTACTCATTGCACCTGCGTGCTAATATTTTGTGTTTCAGGCACAAGAACTCTTAGTGGTGAACTCAGTGGTGCACTTTTTTGGAGTCTCTCCCTATTTAAATAATAGTCAATGTTTTGATTCTTCACAACAAGATGAATCACCTCACATTCTCCCACTTTCCTACATTAAACTCCATTTGCTAGGTTTGTGCCCACTCACTTACCCTATTTAAAACTCCTTGCAAAGTCCTTATGTTCTCATCACAATATGCCTTCCCACCTTTTCTTGTATCATTAGCAAATCTGTATACATTGCAGTTTTTCCCCTCCTCTACAACCTCAATATAGATCGTAAATATTTGAAGCTCTAGGACTGATCCTAGTGGAATTCCACTAATCACATCTTTCTAACCTGAAATGGACCCATTAGTACTGACTCCTTATTTTCTTTGTGTTAACCAATCCTCAATCCATGGAAATACAGGAGCCCCAATAGTATGAGCTCCTATCTCATGCAATAACTCGTTGGGCGGTACCCTATCGAATGCCAATGGAAATCTAAATATATTACATCTACGGGTTCCCCTTTATCAACTCTGATATATCGTCAAAGAACTTAAGAAATTCGTCAAACATCATTTTCCATCATGTTGCTGTGTTTGATTGTGTTAAGCATTTCTAAATATTCTACTATTTATTCCTTAATAATAGGTTCTATCATTTTCCAAATGACAAATATTGTGCTTACTGGAAAACAGTTTCCTGCCTTCTTAACAGGGGTGTCACATGAGCAATTTTCCAATCTGCTGGAGCCACTTGGAACCCAGTGGGTTCTGGAATATTTCAACCAATTCCTTGACTATCTCTGCAGACACATATTTTGAAAGAATTGGATGCAGGCCATCAGATCCTAGTAACATATATGCCTTCAGACCCACTAGTTTGTCAAACATTTTGTACCTTGTAATAGAGACCATTAGGAGACCATTCCTTTCATTTGATAAGTCCAAATAACTGTCAGTAGAACCTATGCAGACAGTATTGGCACTTTGCCTTCTTGGCCTTCCATTCCTCTCCCATAAATCTGTTATCTAGGGGTTTGATCCTGCAGATGCTGCTCCTAATTACTAGTTATTCCTGCCTCATTCTCCTTTCTTATTACGCCCATCCTTCTTTTCAATTTCAATGTTGAGATTTCCTCAACCTTCAGGAACCTGAGGACAGTAGGCAGAAGGACCCAGCCACCAAAATCTTCAAAGGCCCTTAGACAAAAAGCCTTTGTCTGGAAGAAAGTCATACTACAGAATAATTCTCCTGACAAAATGCAACTGGCTGCCTGTGAATGAGTCTTCTCTGAGCGTCACTTCTAAATGTTGCCTCTTGCTTCTGTGGTGCATTCTGATTCATTCCTTGAAGTGTTAGTTCCAATTCTAAATCCTCCTTCTCCTGTTCCCTAACTCCCCACATGAATCCTAGTCTTTAGAAAGATAATTCCAAACCAGTCCCTAAGGAGATAATAACACACTCCTTAAGAGTCTTAAATTGGCACTTATCGATTTCACATGGGGTTGCCTCTTTCTATTATCCTCAGAGCCTTTAAAATGTCAGCATGCCAATTTTGTATTGGGAAATTGGGGTTAAGTATTTGTGTGCCCCTTTTCTCAATATTGCAGTCGACAAAAATCCTGTCCTTACAAGTACTGAATTCCAGTGTGACCATATTGCATCAAATCAATAAACTGGAAGATTTTGTTAAAAATTTTACACTAAGCAGGTCAGTTTTTGGCCTAATGTACAGATGTCAACTGTTCCAATCAGTCAAATGCATAATATGTATCTGCAGGTCATGTCATCGGATGAGTGTCGTTGGGTTCTGCCTGATGAAGTTCTGCTGTAATGAGATTGTAAAAAGCAGCTGGTAAGGTACAGTTTTCAGCACCAGGGTCAGGGCCAAGCGAGAGGCTGTGTGGCTGTCAGCAAGCAAGACTCTATTATCTGGCTAAACTGGGGCATTCATTATGTTCTATTGTGCTGTAATTTGGAGCCAGTCAAACTGTCTCTATCCTTTACCTCCTCAATTCAGAAGCCATAAATCAGCTGAGCAATGGTTTGTCCCATATGGCTGATTTTCCCTAGGTGAGATGGAAGTATGAAGAAAATGAATGAGGCGTGAAAAGCAGCCTCTGGATGAATTTAAAGTAGACACCTCATTACTCAGTGCCAGGCCATGGACCTTATGGCACACTGCCCAGATGAGTGGGATTTTGCAAGACATTAGTTTGCTATTTGTTCTTGTTCTAAGTATGTTACAGACAGTGGGCAAAAGTAATGGTCTAATTCTTTACATGGCTTCTTTTAAAGTGGCAGATCTTCTGATATCCTTCAGCAAATGGCTGTAAAAATTTTGAGACATCAAATCGCCCAGTATTCTTTTACTATCTTAAAAATAAATTGTAATTCACTCTCAGAAAATATTAAACTGTGAACATAACAAATCTTATTAACTTGTAAATCAAATTACTGGTCAGAACTCATTGTAGACTGGTCAGACTTCTACAATCAACAAACAGAAACATGAAAATTGTTCAAATGTCTTGGGAATAATCTTTAATCTTGTATACCTCTTCGTGTTGTGTCTATGACACAATTTAAAATCTAGTAGTACTGCGTTAATGCTATGAAAATCAGTTTGTTTTTATTGCTTTCTGAAACAGCCTCAGAATCTCAGTAACACGAATAAACTCAATATGAAGACTAATATCAGTTGGAAAGAACCTGTGCATGCATGTTTTGATTTATAACATTAGCTAGTTGCCAACTCAGAAATACAATTAGTTTTCTTTTTCAGATAAGTGCAGGCTCTGTAAATAGGACCTCTGGTATTGCAAATTGTTAAGCTAGTATATCAAAATCAATATATAAGTTTTGGTTGATTAACTGAAAATAAATCATTGCACCTTTGATATTCCCTTCTAGGTGTCTCATTTACTTCTTAATTAAAACAATATTGCATCACTGGCATGATGTTGTAATTTCACACAGGAAAGGGCTGAGTTAATTCACTTGTGACTTTATTTCTGATTAGTTATGCAGCTCTTCTCACATGGAAACTATGTTGTAGATTAATTTGCAGCTCCACATAAGATCTTTTACGATGACAGCACTTATTTATTGCTTTAAGAGTCCCCTTTATTTTCAAAGCAAATGTTCAACTTGTCACCAAAACACACACATACACACACACTCTCTCTCTCCCCCCCCCACACACGCACACATGCACACACACGCGCGCGCACACACACACACACATGCAATCTCTCACCCACACACGCATGTACACACTCTCTCTCTCTCTCACACACACACACGCACACAATCACACACACACACACACACACACACACACACACACATTCTTTCTCTTTCTTTCTCTGCCTCACTCCACCCCCAGCCTCACCCACACACACACATACACATACACACACACGTAAGTCTACGGGGTGAATTTGTATTTGCAAATACATTCTATTTTGTCCAAAAACCACACAATTTATAGACAGTCAGTCAATGTGGTGTTTTATAAATTCCTACTTTAGAAATAAAACCAGTCTGAATCCAAGCCAAAACACAAACAGATTCTAAACAAGGACTCACACCTAACATGCAGTATCTGACCTAAAATGTCACCTCTTCTTTACACTGATAAAACCTTTAGTTCTCTCAGGGTAGTGACTTGAAAGGAATTTGTGGATTTACATATACATATTAATCAATTAAAACCTTCCAACTGATTAAAGATTTAACAGCATCTTAAGTTTGTTTAATATGTCTTCATCCAGTGGTATGACCCTTTGATCTTTTACTTATAAATTCTGTGTCTGGTACTACTTCTCTCACCAACACCTGAAGAAGGAGTGAGGCTCCGAGAGCCTGTGTTTCCAAATAAACCTGTTGGGCTATAACCTGGTGTCATGTGATTTCTGACCCTGTCCACCCCAGTCGAACACCGGCACCTCCACATCATTTTAGGTAGATAGTCTGACAGAAATAGTTTTCCTCATCTCTGTTTTAAATCAGCGACCCCTTTGTCTAAAAGTATGACGTCTCATTCTCGAGGGGAAACATCCTCTCTATGTCTACTTTGTCGATCCCCTTTAGTATCTTACATACTTCAATTAGACCACCTCTCAACCTTCTACACTCTTGAAGGTTTAGACCTAAACTGCACATACAGAATTTTTAGAAATCAAAAGTAATGCAATATGATTGAAGTGTATAACACTTGGTACCATCTTTATAAACAGATATATGGTCAGGCCAATGCACTGCCAGCCATGCAGCTTGGCACCTATCCTGAGTAATGTACTTGAAGGCTGCATGAAAGATTAGCAAAGACATTGCCAGGTTGGAAATAAAGAGGGTCTTCATAGGTTTTTAAGGAATTATTGTGTGCACCAGTTCAAAAGGAACTTATTTGTGCCATTGCGCTTCTTCCAGCACTTTGAATGAGCTATTCAATTAGTCCTATTTCTCTATCCTTTTGCATGCCGTACATATTTCTCATTTCCTAGTATAGATATCAAATTCTTGATTGAAACTTACAATTGAATCTGATTCCACAGCCTGTTCAGATCATAACAACTCAATGCATTCAAAAAGTGCCTCATCACTAATTGCTCATTACCTTAAATCTGTATTGTTTCCTTCCTTACCCTGCTGGCAGTGGAAACAATTTCTGCAAATCTGCTCTATCAAAAGATTTCTTATTTTGAAGTTCTTGTCTGAAATAATTACTGGAGTTCTTCGGGGAAATAATGGGCTGTGTTGATTAGTTGAAATTCTGTGTCTCTAGCACATAGTTGTATATCAATTGTAGTTTTGATACTTTGCACACAAGCAATCAATTCACAAGGTAGAGCTGGATTGAAAATTGACTCTGAATAGGGAAAAGTAAGGGAGGTGGTAAATAAGGCTCTGCCACTAGTGCAAAGGATCACTTGCAGATGTTACAAGCACATGGCTCCACGCTTATAAACCAAAAGTGTTTACAGAATATGCATATTAAAAGTGAATAGTTCATATTGAGATATGTGATGTTTGAGAAGACAGAAGGCAGCGAAATGAAGTTTAATGTCACATTTGCAAGAGACTGAAGACAGGATGGAAGGGAAGATTGTTAGTACTGATTTTGCAGGTGATATTGATGTGAGCAAAGACTAAGAAAGCAGAATTCATAACTTAATGACTCTGGTGAGACAACTGAACATTTTTCTACATTGCAGACATGAAGTGGAAGATAAGATTCTGGTGTCAATTCCTTCATGACTTCTTTCCACTCACATGAGAGTTGTTAGTTGGTAAATTCTTTGCCATTAGAATGGATATGATCTGCCTTGTCATATTCACGGCTTGGATCATGGCACCAGCATCATGACAAAGAATCTTGGTCCTCTGCCTGGATCTTTTTCACCCACTTAACCATTTGTGAAGTTTTCCTGCAGCCCATGGCAAGAGTCTGTCTCATTGTTAAGGCACATTAGTTAGTTTTATGTGTTTCTTTTAAACCCAAATTTCCACATCCCGCAAATAAGCATATAACCATTGACAACAACAACAACAACACCTGCCCATTTACCTCCTCCCTCCCCAGTATCCAAGGGCCCAAACATACTTTCCAGGTGAAACAACACTTCACCTGCACTTCCCAGAATCTGGTCTACTGCATTTGCTGCTCGCAATGTGGTCTCCTCTAACTAGAGTTGGTGACCGCTTCACAGAACATCTATGTTCTGCTCGCAAAAAAGACCCTGAACTACCTGCCGCTTTAACGCACCACCCTGCTCCCTGGCCAACATCTCTGTCTCTGGCTTGCTGCAGTGTTCCAGCGAAGCCCAATGCAAGCTGGAGGAACAACACTTCATTTTCCACTTGGGGACCCTGCAGCCCTCCGGACTCAATATTGAATTCAATAATTTTAGGGCCTAAACTCTCCCATGTCCCAGCCCCCCACCCCACACACCAGGCCTTGTTACCACACAGCCTGCCACTACACACCCCCTGTTGTTAGTCACTAACAGTCCCCATTAACAACTACTCACCCTCCCAGCCTGATCGTTAGCAACTCCTTTGTCTGTCCAACTGTCTTTCTCTCTCTTTGGGCTCTATCCTATCAATTACTCCCTCCTCCACCCACCTCCCTATTTTCTGCATATAAACTGACGTTTTCCCAACCACCATCAGTTCTGAGGAAGGGTCACCGGACCCGAAACATTAACTCTGTTTTTTCCTTCACAGATGCTGCCAGACCTGCTGAGCTTTTCCAGCAACTTTGTTTTTGTTCCTGATTTACAGCATCCGCAGTTCTTTTGGTTCATATGACCATTGAATAACACTGGTTGCATTGACCTGTGTCACTGTTACAGGATAGTACCAACTTTATATAGTCCCTGTAACACGATAAACAAATGCAACCTCTTTGTATCTCTTTGTTTTCAGGTGTAACAGAATTTCTGAGCCCAAAGTGTATTTGCTGGAGCTATCTGGAGTGAGGCTTGAACTTTTTCACCAAACTTTCACTCCACCTCCATTTTTACAGTACTAGTATTTTTGGTGTAAACTAAGTACATTTACAAAATTTTACCTCATTGAAAGTGAGTGATCAAATGCAGTACAAGGAGGCATTGGATCATACCTAATAAAATTAAGCTGAAAATTTAATTTTACTCCAGGGGAAATTGAGCATTGTATCTTTAATGGGCCAAAACATATTCTGAGGTGGGATAGCAGATTATTTCTCCATCCCTCACATTTCAATGACGAATAAATTGGCCACACTATTCTGTTTTCCATAAAATGCATGCATCACAATTTAAAATATGACAGATTGTGGTGTTTATACGCCCAATTGGGTTCTTAATTAGTTAATATTAAAATCATGAAATTAGTAAATAACGAAGTATATAAGGAGCTAAGATAACAAGGTGTAGAGCTGGATGAACACAGCAGGCCAAGCAGCATCAGAGGAGCAGGAAGGCTGACGTTTCGGGCCTAGATGCTGGTTCTATAAAAACGGTGATCATGCTTCGTCCTACAATCCCACTTTTTATCCCAAATCTTATGAGTTCTTTATCCTAAAGTACTAGTCTGACTCTCTTCTAAAATTATTCAGTTTTGATCACCTTTTCAGGATAGCACTTATCCTACTCCCCTTTTTAACAATGCTGCTACTTTAAAAAGGTTATTTTGTTCTGGGTTTTTTTTTGAAGAGAGAATGTAAAGGCAGTAGCTACAGCAGACGACCTAAGTCAATAGGTTAGGAGGTCTCTAGATTTTTTTAAAAACAGATGTAACATTGGAAGGGGAGTGGCCAGTTCTCACAAATCAGGCTTTCTAGTTTTTGCAACTGTAGCAGTCAGAGGCTATTTGGGTCCCAGAAGAGTTGGAGCTTCAGTAAAAGATTCCTAGCTTCTACTTTCCCTGAAATCTCTCGATATTGTTTCCTCCTGGATTGGAAGATTGCATGTCAGAATCTGTGCCAGAATTTGCCTTTTTACCAAAGGGTGTGTTTATAGTATGCTACTATATTGGAGCAGGCAGATAGTAATAGGTACTGTATCTATTATTTCATTAAGTTTTCCAATAGTTAAGTTATTCTAAATTCCTCTTTCTTTTGCTTGTATTTTAGCTGTAGTGTTTAAATAAATTGTGTTTTGCTTAACATCAAGTGGTTTGACCAGTCACATCACATCTGGAACAAGTACTTCACATCTACCCTTAAAATATGAAAAAGTTATGGTCTAGGCTACCTTTTTTAAAATATTTTGAGGGAGTCTAGCCTGGTCCATAACACCTTTCCTGAATAATGATATAATATTAGCAGCCTTCCAGTTCCTTATGGGAGGAGGTTTGAAAGATTTTGACCAATATTTCTATCTTAATTTCTTTTTGCAATCAAGAGAAAAAGATTGGTGAAAACTAATGTAGATCTCTTACAGCCAGAAACTGGGTAATAGAGAAACAGCTGATGAACTAAATTCATATTTTGCTTCTGTCTTGTCAAAGGCGAACACAAAGAACAAACAAGAATGATGGGGAATACAGGGTTTAGTGAGTGGAACTGAAGCAAGTCTGTTTTAATAAAGAAATGGTGTTGGGGAATTGATTGGATTGAAGGCTGATAAAACCCCAGGGCCTGATAATGTACATCTCAGAGTACGTAAGGAAGTGGCCCTATAATTAATGGGTACGTTGGTAGTTATCTTCCAATATTCTTTAGACTTTGGAACAATTCCTACAGATTGGAGGGTAACTAAGGTAACCCCGCTATTTAAAAAGGAGGTAGAGAGAAAACAGAGAATTATAGACCAGTCAGTCTGACATTGGTTGTGCAGAAGATGCTAGAGACCATTATCAAAGACTTTATAGCAGACATCTTAGAAAACAGTGGTAGAATCAGACACAGTCAGAGTGGATTTACAAAAGGGAAATCATGCTGAACAAATCTACTAAAATTCTTCGATGATATAACTAGTATCATTGTTTGGAGGTGGATATGGTTTATCTGAACTTTCAGAAGGTTTTCAATGCCCTACATAAGAGATTAATTTGTAAAATTAAAGTGCATAGGATTGGGGTTAGTGTATTGAGACAGATAGAAGGATAGAACATTGATCTGTACACAGGAAACAAGGAGTAGGAATAAGTGGGTTATTTTCTGAACGGCAGGTGGAATACCACAGGGATCAGGACTAAGACCCCAGCTATTCACAATTTTTGTTAATGATTTAGGAAACTAAATGTAATATCTCAACTTTTGCAGTTGATATAAAGCTGGGTGGAAGGCTGAGCAAAAAGGATGGTGGTGTACATAAATGTGAGGTCATCCACCGATAACAAACATAGGAAGGCAGGTTATTATGGCTGTAAAATGAGAGAGGGAAGTGTTCAATGACACCTGGGTGTCCTCATGCACTAGTTGTTGAAAGTAGGTGTGCAGGCGCAGCAGGTAATAAAGAAGGCAAACTCTATATTGGTCTTCACAGCATGAGGATTCAAATAGAGGAACAAGGATGTCTTGTTACAAGTGTACACAGCGTGGTGAGGCCACATCTGGAATATTGTGTGCAGTTTTGGATGAACAAAGATGTTCTTGCTAGCACAGGGAATGCTGCAAAGGTTTACCAAATTGATTCCTGGGATGGCAGGATTGACATATGAGGAGAGGTTGAAGTGGTTAGGATTATATCCATTATATTTTAGAAGAATGAGGTGGGATTTCATAGACTCCTATAAACTTCAAACTAGATTAAACAGGTTAGATGCAAGAAAGATGTTCCTCATGGTCGGCAAATCCACCGGGGTCATAGTTCAAGGATAAAGAGCAAACATTTTAGGACTGAGATGAGGAGAAATTTCTGCACCCAGAGAGCGTTGAGCTTATAGAATTCACTACCATAGAAAGTGGTTGAGGCCAAAATGTGACATATTTTTAAGAAGAATGTAGCAACAGTTCATGTGACTAAAAGGGTCAAGGGATATGGGGGAGGGCGGAATTAGGTATTGAGCTTGATGATCAGCCATGATTATATTAATTGGTGGAGCAGCTCATGGAGTTGAATGGTCTACTCCTGTCTTCAACATTTCTATGTTTATAAAAGTATTCTATCCATACCAAGTGACTTATCAACATATAGCAGCACTACTTTAGTAAGTCTTCTCTAACTGTTACTATCTTCGCTCTCCTCCTTTAAGGTAACCTACCCAGCATCCACTTTCTTTATGAAGACAGATGTAAAGTCTTTTTTGGCCTCTTGTATGCGATGTGAGCATCAGTCAACAGTCCTGTTTCTCTGATGCTGCCTGACCTGCTGTATTCCTCCAGCTCCACACTGTGTTGACTCTGACTCCAGCATCTCCATTTCTTGCTATGTCTGGGATGTGAGCATTGCTGGCAAAGACAACATTGATTGTCTATCCCTAATTATACTTCAGCTGAGTTCCTGTTAATAGTAAACTACTTTGCTGTGGATCTGGAGCCACATATCGGCTAGACCAGGTAAGGAGGGCATTATTGAAGCAGATGGGTTTTTACAACAACAATCAGCAATGATTTAATAGGCACCATTGGACAAGTTCTTGATAATAAATTTCTACTAGATTCAAGTTGCACCATCTGCTATAGTAGGATTCGAAACCACATCCCCAGAGCATTAGGCTGGGTTGTCGATTACTAGCCCAGTAACATTAGCTCTATGCGTTCGCCTTCCCTAAGTATACGATGGTTAGTGTGAATAGGAAAAGACATCTGATGAAAACACCACCACTTGATTTGGCAATGGTAGGCATCAGGTCAGACACTGGTACGGTACATATGCGAGACAAAAACCCAAAGGTGAAATTTTTACATGAAAAGCCACTGAGCAATACTGGACTACAGCCAGGCCAGTAGGAAGGGACAGTATGTGTGTCAGTTCCCTGGAGGGTGAGGTCATTGACGAGTTCTGTTGCATAGGACTCAGATGAAGACTTCGATGTGGCCGTTTTGAGGAGAAGATCGATTGGCCATGCATAAGGAGAAACTTGGTGCAGTAGCAGCTCTGCCAGAGAGCATCCTGTCACCATTAAAAAAAACTTAGAAGTTTCCAACTTCAGCCTGCCACAGAACTTCGTGCAGAACTTGGAGCCCCTCCCTTCCAGCATGATGGTTAACTTCATGACAGCATTTTATGTTCCATCCATAATGAAGCCAATGCTTCGAATTCTATTAAAGCACAGGAAGAAAGCACCCAAGCTCTCAATGCTATAGAAGAAATAGCATCTGAGTTAATAAGATTGATACTTACTGCCATGAAAACGCAGTTTGCTGCCTCTGGAACTGCAGTTATTAGTGCTCAATGAGGCATCCCAGTTTTCACATTGGTCCAAGAATCTTGTCCAATAGGTGATTAAGGTTACCAAAGGACTGCTCCAGGGTAGTAACACTGCTCTGTGCTGAATTAAGACTGCCCTCACTCACTCAGTCACTGCCATCCCTCTACTGCCTCTTGATAGTGCCTCTCCGCTGACAATCACAGAATGACATCACTGATGTTGATGTGAAGTCATCAGACATTGAATTGCTTGAAGCCACTTACAGTTACCTCTTCTGAACTTCATCAACCTCCCAGCAGCCATGTTGCAGTCACAGTGTCCTGCTTGCTGTATAAGGGTGTGAAAGGGTTAAAGGTGTGAAAGGAGGGAATTAAGCAGATGATGATGTCACATGGACTCAGGTAGACGAACAGTTTTGGATCCCAAAGGAGTAAGATCTAACAGAGAGGGCTCCTTCAAGTCTCAATAAGATCGCGTATCATACCACTACAACTTGTGCTGGTTGCTATCATGCAATGAACTAGCAGAAACGAGATTATTGCAGTAAATTTACTGGCTGAATCCTACACTTTGATGAGCTGTGGTATAGATACATCTTCTATCAGTGCTGAGTCGGAAAACTAGGTCAGGTAAAGGCAACTGCTGAGCAATTACTATGAAAGACAAAAGGCTGATTATTTTAGTTTAGTATGTTTTGTTGGATCTATCAATGGAAAAGGGCGTTAAGGATTTATTTTTCTATTGACGTCTTTCAGTTCTGAATTTTGGCCACATGGATTTAGAAAAGCTCCACATCAGAGAGACGAAAAGGTGGTGAATTACGGAGCAGTGGAGATGTTTTTAGGGAGTGAAGAGTCTGGTTAGCAACTTAATGACAGGTTGTCTGCAACAATGATGGCCTGGATGCTGCTTCCATAGCCTATCTGTTGCTTTCTCCTTCTCCTGCCCTTCTGCCTGAGATACTCATTACTGGTCCACTGGCAAGACAGTACTCTCAAGATAGCAGCAGATCAGCAAGTGTCTGAAGACACACTCTGATGAGGTTCCTGTTAGGCAGACCAAGCAGATGAATCCTTAAAAACCAAAAGAACTGCAGATGCTGTAAATCAGGAACAAAAACAAAGTTGCTGGAAAAGCTCAGCAGGTCTAGCAGCATCTGTGAAGGAAAAAACAGTGTTAACGTTTCGGGTCCGGTGAGCCTTCCTCATCACTGATGGTGGCTGGGACCCCACTCATCACATCCTGTCAAGCTGAAAATGACCCATGTATACATACTCTGTTTTCTACCAACTAACCAGTCTTCTATCCACATTAATATGTTACGCAATTCATCATGGGCTCTTACTTTACACAATAACCTTTTATGTTGAACCTTATAGAATGCTTTTTGGGAAACTAAGTACAGTATATCCACTGACCATGTTACTCCTTCAAAGAATTCTTTTTTTTAACATGGTTTTCCTTTCACAAAAAACATACTGACACTTCCAAATGACCTTGAGTTTTTCCAAGTTTCTAGTTATAACCACCTCAGTGAGCAATTTGAATACCTTTCCCAGAGCATACATCAAGCTAACTGGCCTATAATTTCCTGTTTTCTACCTCTCTCCCTTCTTGAATTGAGGGGTTATATTCGCTAGTTTCTAGTATGATGATCTATTGAATTTTGGAGAACTAACACCATCTTTATTTAAGATCTTGGGATGAGGACAATCAGGCCTCAGAGACAGTAACCCTAACACACCACTCCATCAATTTTCTCTGTACCACCTCCCTAGTGATTATAATTTCACCAAGTTCATTGTTATCTTTAACCTCCTGATTTATATATATTACTAGGATGGCTTTTGTGTCCTCTATAGTGAACACAGAAGCATAATATTCATTCATTACTCCCCCATTTCTTTATTATCTGCTAATAACTCTTCATTCTCAACCTCAAATTTAAATTAAATATCTCTTAATACAACCATATTACCAATTTATGCAGCAAATTGTCCCTGTAACTTGCCATTTGTTTACTTATTAGGATAGTGAAGAAGATGCAATTCCAACACTTTTTACTTTTTTTTCTTTAGTCTGGCCTCTTTTCCTGTCAAATTTGTTTAAACTCCTCACAATTATGTGAGGTAACCTTCTAGAACATGCGTCACACCTTTATCCAAGAGCAATTTACCCCTTTTGTGTAAGTGCACCTTACCCAAAAACTGGTTCCAATACCTCAAGGACTTCCTTTTTATATGTGTTTACGTACACTATATCCTGCTTATATATAATGACTAGCACACGGGACTGTGACTATTTCTAAGATTACCTTTAAAGTCCAGTTTTTAAAAAATTCGCTTCCTACCTCCTTAAACACTGCTTGTGGTGTCTAAGTATGTATTTTTGTTTTAATTCTTCCACAGGATGCAGGTGTCACTAACTGGGTCAGTACTGAACTGTCCATCCCTAATTGTCCAAAAGGCAGTTAAGAGTCAACCACATTGCAGTGGGTCAGAAGTCACATGTAGGTCAGATCAGGTAAGGATGGCAGAATTCCTTCCCTAAAGGACATTAGTAAATCAAATGATCACATATCTGACTATATCATTTGTTCCAAGGTGGATCACAATTTCTGGCTGTTTCCCTTCTGATAAGAGAACGCCTTCCACTTACTTGGTGATGGATTTCATCCTGGAACCAAAAGCCACTATTCAGATTCATATTTGTGGTTACAGTACTCCCTGTCAATGTCCTCAACAATTGAATCCCCTGTGACTACTGAGTATCTAGCCTTTTCTTATTTTTTTCTTCGAACCTGTTCAGATTCTCCAAACAGATCATTTGTAGCAGGAAGACTTTGAGTAATTTTCCTGCAAAAGTTGAGTAATTGGCACTGTTACTGCACATTTGAATGGAAAGAACAACTATGGATCTTCACAAGACACAAATATGTTGAAAATAAAATGGACATCTTCTTTGCCCAGCTGCATGTGTTTTAAAAATTGGGTGTTCAATCCCATGAAAGCTCATTATATTTGCATTTGCTTTGCTTTAGCTGCCTACAATGAGTATGTTTCTAAATGGATGCGAGTTGATTGTATTTTAGCAAATTCATTGTAGCAGTTACTACATTTCAAATGTACCGTACTCTAATGGCTGTAAAACGCTTTGGGATATCCTGGGGTCCTTAAAGGGCCTTTATAAATGCAAGTTATTTATTTTTACTTAAAAAAAAGTGCAGCAATGTGTTCACAAGGCAACTGTAAAACAACATTCAAGATTGGGGGATTAGTAAAAATGGAGCTCTGTTGAAGCACATTACACTTTAGCCAGGAATTTACTACAATGATGTTGTTGGCAATGATTTCCAGAAGTGAGGTTGTAGTTGATCCCGGTCCTCCAGCTCTGATCCAAAACCAAAATGTTCTGTGAAGCTCGTTATCATATGCCAGTGGGATGATAATGATCATCCAATGATTGTTGAAGTATCGTTTGCTCAACTTTTTACAAGTGAGACACATCAAAAAGAAATTTTGTTGAGCTCTGCAACCACAAGTTTAAAAACACAAAGATTCACTCATAAACGTCAAACTTACCCGAGAACAATGAAGATATATAGAGCAAATTCTAACTTTAATACACTTCACTTTGTGATTTTGTTAATGCATTTGACTATTTTATGAAAAAAATGAACAGATATTTGTAGCAATTCTTGTGTATGCTGGTTTGCATCAGAATTAACTGGAATGTCTTGGGTAGATTCACTACTACTAATTCTTCTTGTTCGTATTAATCTAACGCATTGATACCCACTCAATTGAAGGCCACTCAACATCTTCACCAGATGATGAACTCAATGTTGATGAATGGCAAATAGTTTTATTGCATATTAGTAAAGAACTAGTTACACTACATCTAAGATACATAATTATCTCTTGTGAGATATCAGATTCAGGAGCACGTTCACATGACATCTCTGAAAACATTCTCACACAGCATCAGCCTCCCAGTATCAATCCTTTATATCCTGATGTGCAGAACTTAATTTGTGCTGGCAGCGAATCCTTTCAGGCACTAACAGCCTATACAACATACAAACATGCATACAGTCACAGAAAATAGGAGCAGAATCTAATGTTAATCCTGCTTTTGTACACCTCCTGTACAGCCATAACTTTGTATGCCTCGCTGTATTCAATCACCCTTTGATCTGTATGTCCTTTGTATGTTATGAGGCGCTTGAACTGTTTGCAAAACAAAGCTTTTCACTGTACTTAGGTACATGTGACAACATCAAATCAATTCAAATCAAAAGCAGACCATTCAGTCCCTGATCCACATCAATAAGGTCATGGGGTACTCAAGAAAAATACTCCAGAAGTGGAAGCAGATAACCATGGAAATTAATGGCAGGAGTCAAGCCCCAAGAATTTAGATACAGTGCCAGAAGAAATTATTGACCTCATAAAAGAATTCAAGGTCACAAAGTGCCTTAAACACCATATCCGACCAAATGCATTACTAGTCTCAGGCATTGTTTAATTAATTACACAGCCCCATCAATCACATTTGGTCAAGGAGGGCATATATCTATGTTTCCCTGGAATCTCCAACAGTTAGCACTGCTGCAAACCTCACATCCACATCCTGTAGGTGGATTTACTAACCCACTGCTCTTCCTATGTACCTGTTCTCATGTCACTCCAGCAGAATTCCAAGAATTCTCAGGAGTTTGTCTCTTCCTCAATGCTATGTATTGCCTGAAGATTCTCCCTCATCACTGCTGTTCTTTAAAATCTCACGCCTCCTTTTTTATTCTCCATCTTGTTTGGGGATTACCCCTCCTTGCTATTCCTTTATAAATTCATTGAGCTCCTCCCTCTGTGTTATGCATTAAACCACGGGAGGTGGGACGTCATGTTGAGATTGTACGACTCAGGTGAGGCCCCTTCTGGAGTAATGTGTCCAGTTCTGGTTCCCCTGCTATAGGAAGGATATTATTAAATTGGAGAGGGTTCAGAAAAGATTTACCACAACGTTGCCGGGAATGGAGGGTTTGAGTTATAAGGAAAGGCTGGATAGGTTGGGACTTATTTCACTGGAGTTTAGGAAGTTGAGGGGTGACCTGATAGAGGTTTACAAAATCATAAGTGGCATTGATAAGGTCAATAGCAAGGGTCTTTTCCCTAGGGTAGGAGAGTTCAAATCTAGAGGGCATACATTTAAAGTGAGAGAAGGAAGTTTTAAAAAGGACATGAGGGGCAATTTTTTTACACAAAGAGTGTTTAGTGTGTGGAATTAACTGCCAGAGGAAGAGATGGATGCAGATACAGTTACAACATTTAAAAGACATTTGGATAAGTACATGATCAGGAAAGATTTGGAGTGATATGGGCCAAACGCAGGCAACTGGGACTAGTTTAGTTTGGGAACACTGTCAGCGTAAACTAGTTGGACCGAAGGGTCTGTTTCCATGCTGTATGACTCTATGACTCTCTAAGCAAAGTTAGTGGTCATGCAGAAACAGATACCAGCTTAAAAATCATCAGCTTAATTTGGGCATGAAACATCTTTGATTTCAAGTATTAACACCTAGAACTTAATTGAAATGCATGGAAAACCTCATTTCAACTGACTCCCAGCTTTAAGTAGACCTGAGCTCTGTTAAATAATTTACCCCATTCAAGGAATTTCAATTTCCAATAGTATCCCGCAGTCATCCAGCTAGAGGATTCTGTAAATCCTATCTTTCCTCTGATGGGGCAAACTGTGACACAATTATTTACTCAGTGTCAGCCTTGGCTCAGTGACAGTACACTCACCTCTGAGTCAAAAGGCTGTCAGCTTGAGTCACACTCCAGAGATCTCAGCACAAAATCTCAGGCCACGCTTCAATGAAGCACTGAGGGAGTGCTGCACTCTGGGAAATGCTATCTCTGGAATGAGTTCTTGTCTGCCCTCTTAAATGGATGGATAAGATCCCTATTCAAAGAAATATCCTGGCCCAAATTTATTCCTCAACCAAGACAATTGAACCCGGTAATCTGACCGTGCAGAAATTTGCTCCATTCAAATTTATCTCTTGGTTTTAACTGCACAAACCATTTGCTAAATTGATCAACTTCAGCAGAAAACGTATGAAATGTTGAGTTGATGCCTAACTCCCAATTAGGGAAGGCATCTTGCTGAATCTTCATGTACTTGTTCTCTTGAGCACCCTGGGTAGAGTTTTAGCTTTGGGCAATCAGGAAATTGAACCGATACTGTGCTTAAAATTACAGCACTTAAGTTACTGTTCATGTTTTCTCTACAAGTAATTTGCAGAAAAACAAATGTAAAATCCTCCATGCACCAACATAAATGGACAGCAAAATGCAATAAAATCACATACTTTTTCATGAACAGGTATTCTTTGATATATTAAAAGTGACAAGTTGGTGGACAACTGAATGGGCTTATCCCAAAAATGAGTGTTCGATTAAATGTATCCAATCCTCAGAGATTAGGAGGAATTTCTACTCTGAGAAGGCTGTGAATCTATGGAATTCCTTACAGCAGAGGATATTCTATAAGTGTATTCCAGATATATTGGCACTGGATGCAGCCAAGAGTAGATTCCCTGGGTTGAGTTGGGGTACGGAGGTACTGTCTAATGAGGAGAGATTGAGTGGATTAGGCCTGTACTCAATGAAGTTTTGGAGAATGAGAAGTGACCTAATTGCAATGCATAAGATTCTTAAGGAACCTGACAGGGTAGACATGAAAAGAATGTTTCTCCTTGTGCAAGAATCTAGCACCAGAGGACGTAATTTCAGAATAAGGAGTTGTTCTTTACAGACAGGATGAGGAGGAATTCCTTCTCTCAGATGGTACAGATCAAGAGTCCCTAGGGCTGTGTTGCTTGCCTGGTGCCCAGGATTGGGATATCTCATCTGGGCTGCAGAGGAACTTGGACTGGGAGGGGAAAGGTCCAGTTGTTGTGGTCCATGTATGTACAAAGATATGTGTAGAAAGAAGAAAGACATTCTGCCGAGCGAATAAGAGCAGCTAGGGCTAAATTAAAAAGCAGAACCAAAAAGGTAAGAATTTCTGGATTACTACCAGAGCCACAAGCAAATTGACCCAGGATCAACAAGATTAACGAGGTAATGTGTGGCTCAAAGATGGGAGTAGGAGAAATTGGGTTTGATTTGATGATTGGCCCCAGTACTGGGGAAGGTTGGAGCTGTTCAGATGAGACAGGATCCACCTGAATCATGCTGGGACTACAATCCTGGTGAATCATATAACTAGGGATATGGATAGGGCTTTGAACTAAACAGTTGCGGGGTGGGTTCAAATCGCATGGAAGATTATGGAAAAAGCTAAAGGTGGGGAGGGCTCAGCAGGCATTATTAAAGCTTCCAGAACAAGTACTAGGACAGAGAATATGGAAAGTGGCAGGAACCTAACTTCAGGCATAGCTGATGAGAAGATAACTATGAGAAGGGGGTAGTCAATGCAGGACTGAAGGTATTGTACTTACATGCACGCAGTACACAAAACAAGGTAAATGAGCTTGTAATGAAGATTGAATTTGATGGGTATCACAGAGACATGGCTGCAATGGGATAAGGGCTAGGAACTAAATATCCAAGGATACGTGTCCTATCAAGAGAATGGGCAAAGGGACAGGGTTACCTCGTTAGTAAGAAATGAAATTAAATTAATAGCAAGAAGGGATTATAAAGTCAGAAGTCGTGGAACCTGTGTGGGTAAAGTTGAGGAGCTGCAAAGGAATAAAGACCCTAGGAATTTTGTACAGGCCTCCTAGCAGTAGTTAGGATGTGGAGAAAAAAATAAATCAGGAGATAGAAAAGGCATGTAAGAAAGACACTATTACAATCATCATGGGGCCCTTCAATAAGCAGGTGGACTGGGAAAATTAAGTTGGCAGAAAATCTCAAGGAAAGGAATTTGTGGAATGCCTACAAGACTATTTTTTGGAGCTGCTTGTGGTACAGACACAAGGGAGCAGTCAATTCAGGGTTTGGTGATGTGTAATGAGGCAGAATTTAGTAGGGAGCTAAAGGTGAAGGAATCCCTAGGGGCAGTGACCATAACATGATAGAATTCATCCTGCAGTTTGAAAGGGAGAACCTTGAATCAGATGTAATGGTATTACAATTGAGTAAAGGTAACTGCAAAGGAATGAGGAAGGAGCTGGCCAGATTTGATTGGAAGGGGAGGCTAGCCGGGAAGGCGGTGAAGCAGGAATGGCAGGAAATTCTAAGGGAGGCAATGGCTTAGTGGTATTACCGTTGGACTGTTAATCCCAAGAGACCCAGGTAATGTCTGGAGACCTGGGTTTGAATCCCACCACAGCAGCTGGTGGAATTTGAATTCAATAAATATCTAGAATTAAGACTCTAATGATGACCATGAATCCATTGCCAGTTATCGGGAAAAACCCATCTGGTTCACTAATGTCCTTCAATGATGGAAATCTGCCATCCCTGCCTGGTCTGGCCTACATGTGACTCCAGCCCCACAGCAATGTGGTTGACTCATATCTGCCCTCTAAGCAATTAGGGTTGGGCAATAAATACTGGCATATCCAGCAATGACCACAGCCCATGAATGAATTTTTTCTTTTAAATTCAGGAGGCACAGCAGAAATTCATTCCAAGGAAGAGGAAACATACTAAGGGGAGGACAAAGCAACCAGACATGGCTGACAAGGGAACTCAGGGACAGCATAAAAACAAAAGTGAAAGCACATAATGTGGTGAAGATTAGTGGGAAGCCAGAGGATTGGGAAACCATTAAAAACCAGCAGGGGATAACTAAAAAAGAAATTAGGTGGGACTAGAGGAAATATTAGTATAAGCTAGCTAGTAATATAAAAGAAGGTTGTAAGAGATTTTTAGATATCTAAAAGCTAAGAGAGAGGCAACAGTGAACATTAAACTGCTGGAAAATGAGGCTGGTGAAGTAACAATGGGGAACAAAGAAAAGACTAGGGAGCTGAATAGGCACTTTGCATCAGTGTGCTTGAGGCATAGCAGAACTTCAGGAGAGGCGGGGGCAGAAGTAAGTGTAATGCTGGAGAGGTCTGAATATGGATAAGTCACCTGGACCAGATAGACTACACCCCAGAGTACTCAATGGCATAGCAGAGGAGATTGTAAAGGCATTGGTGGTCATCTTTTAAGAATAACTGGAGTTAGGGAGTTAGGGAAAATTGCTAACGTAAAACTCCTGTTTAAGAAGGGAGGGAGGCAAAAGACTGGAAACGATAGACCGGTTAGCCTGACCTCATACATTGGTAAGATTTTACAATCCATTGTTAAAAATGAGATTGCAGAGTACTTTGAAGTGCATGGTTAAACAGGGCTGAGTCAGCATGACTTCGTCAAGGGGAGATCATGTCTGAATTCTTTGAGGAGATAATGAGCAAGTTAGACAAAGGTGAGCCAGTGGATGTGAGCAATTTGGATTTCCAGAAGGCATTGACAAGGTGCTACACAAAAGGCTGCTAAGAGCTTATGGTCTTAGGGGCAAAACACTGGAATGGATAGAGGATGGGCTGATTAGCAGAAGGCAGCAAGTAGCGATGACAACCAGTGACTAGTAAATTTCTGCAGGGGTCAGTGTTGGGACCAGAACTATTCACATTATATGTTAACAATCTGGATGATCAAACTGAGGGCAGTGTTGCTAAGTTTCAGATGACACAAAGACAGGCAGAAGGACAAGTAGCGTTGAGCAAGTGGGGAGGCTGCAGCAGGACTTGGCCAGACTAGGTGAGTGTGCAAAGAAGTGGCAGATGGAATACAACGTCGGAAAGTCTGACATTTTGCATTTTTGGTAGGAAGAATAGAGGCATAGACTATTCCCTAAATGGGGAGCGGTTTTAGAAATCTGAAGCTCAAAGGGACTTGGGAGACCCAGTTCAGGATTCTCTTAAAGTTAACATGCAGGTTCAGTTGCCAGTTAGGAAGGAAAATGCAATGTTAGCGTTTATCTCAAATGTACTGCTGAGGCAGTCTAAGACTCTGGTAATGCCACTAGGGAGGAATGTGCCGGCTTTGGAGGCTGACCACAGGAAGTTTTTAAGAATGATCCTGGGAATTAATAACTTGTCATATGAGGAGCAGTTGACGACTCTGGTTCTGTACTCGATGGAGTTTAGATGGATGAGGGAGGATCTGATTGAAATTTACAGAATACCAAGAGACCTGGTTGGAGTGGATGTGGAGAAGATGTTTCCATGAGTAAGAGAGACTAGGATCGGAGGGCACAGCCTCGGAGTGAAGGGACAATCCTTTAGAACTGAAATGAGTAGGAATTTCTTCAGCCAGAGGGTGGTGAATCTGTGGAACTCATTGTCGCAGAGTGCTGTTGGGCCCAAATCATTAAATGTATATAAAACAGATGTAGATAGGTTCTTGGTGAGGGGATTGAGTGTTTCAGGGAGAAGGCAGGAAAATGGGGATGAGAAATATATCAGCTGTCATCAAATGGCAGAGCAGACTCAATAGGCTGAACGACCTAATGTTTTTTTTCTTTACTCATTCATGGGATGAGAGCATCACTGGCTAGGCAGCATTTATTGCCCATCCCTAACTGCCTTATTGCCCAGAGGGCAGTTAAGAGTCAACCCCATTGCTGTGGGTCTGGAATCATTTGTAGGCCAGACCAGGTAAGGAAGGCAGTTTCCTTCCCTAAAAGGCATTAGTGAACCAGATGGGTTTTTCCAACAACTGACAATGGATTCATGGTCATCATTAGATTCTTAATTACAGATATTTATTAGATTCAAATTCCACTATCTGCCATAGCTCAATTTGAACCCAGATCCCCAGAACTTTATCTGAGTCTCTGGATTAACAGTCCAGTGATAACACCACCAGGCCATCGCCTCCCCATACTTTATACTCCTATAAATACTCCTATATATTATGATATTATGATTTTATGGAATTTGTGAAATTCTTTAACACTGAAGTATTATCAAGACTGAGATAGGCAGATTTTTAATCAGTAAGTGAATCAAGGGTTGTGGGGAATAAGCAGGAAAGTGGAGTTGTGGGCTATCAGATCAGCCATGATCTCATTGAATGGCAAAGCAGACCCGATGGGCTGAATAGCCTACTTCTGCCTTATGTCTCTGCTCTATAGTCTTATGGTCTCCCCTCCTGTGAAAACTAACATAAAATCACTGGTCAATGCTTAAAATCTAACTGAACTATTTATTCCCTCGTGTACATTAGTTAGTTTCTTAGAAAATTAAATATAATTTGATCTTGAAACCTTTACAAACAACCTTGCGCAATTTAAAAAAAATGTAATGTGCATTTTAACTATTGCAACCAGTTCAGACTGTTGAACTGGCAGCTGTGGCCAATTGTGTGAGTAAGGAGTTGATAAGAGGAACTATACCTTTAATCAATATAAAAGGTTGTGGAGAAAAGTGTGTTTCTGTATAAAGATTAAACATTAACAGCACAACACAGGGACAGGCTTTTCGGTCCACCATTCTTGTGCTGACCATGTTGCCATTCTAAACTAATACCATCCTCCTGAATATGGTCCTTTTCACTCTATTCCCTGTCTGTTTACATGTCTGACTAAATCCCTCTTAAAAGTTGGAATTGTATCTGATTCTACCACCTCCCCTCCCAGCACATACCAGGCACTTACCGCTCTCTGTGTAAAACGCATGCCTCACACATCTCCTTTAAACTTATCCCCTCTCACCTTAAACTTTTGCCACTTAGTATTTGACATTGTTAACCTGGGAAAAAGACTCTGACTATCCACCCTATCCATGCTTTTTGCAATTTTATATACTTCTATTATCTGTCCTTCAGTCTCCGAAGCTAGCGAAGACAATCCAAGTTTGCCAACCTCCCCTTCTCGCTGATGCACTCCAGTCCAGCCAACATCCTGGTAAACCTCTTTTGCACCTTCTCCAAAGCCTCTTCATCCTTAGTTTGGTATGGCAACCAGAACTGCATACAGTATTCCAAATGTGGCTTAACTAAAATTTTATTCAGCTGCAACATGACTTGTCGACGTTTATTCTCAATGCCCCAACCAAAGAAGGCAAGCATACCATACCATGTCTATTTTACCACCTTTTCCACTTGTGTTGCCACTTTCAGGGAGCTAAAGATTTGCACCGCAAGATCCCTGTGTACATTAATTTTCTTAACGTTCCTGCCATTTATGGCATACTCTCTCCTCTTGCATTTGACCTCCCAAAATGCATCACCTTACACTTGCCCGGATTAAACTCCATCTGCCATTTCTCCACCTAACTTTCCAATTGATCTTTATCCTGCTACATCTTTGACAGCCTTCCTCACTCCACAATTTTTATCTCATCTGCAAACTTATTAGCCACACCACTTACATTTTCATCCAAATCATTTATATGTATTATAAACAATAGAAATCCCTGCACTGTTCCTTGTGGAACACCACTGCTCACAGACTTCCAGTCAGAAAAACACCCAGCCTCAGCTACCTTCCATGACCAAGCCAATATTGTATCCAACTTACCAACTCACTGTGGATTGCCTAGTACTTAATCTTCTGAACCAGCCTCCCATGAAGGACTTTGCCAAATGCTTTAGTAAAGTCCATGTAGACAAAATCCACTGCTCAACCCTAATCAATCATCTTCATTACTGCCTCAAAAATACTCAAACTTGCGAGAAAAGACCTCCCAGCACAAAACCATACTGACTATTCCTAATAAGTTCATTAGTTTTCAAATGACAATAAATCCTGTCCCTAAGAATCTTCTCCAATAATATCCCTGCCATTGATGTAAGACTCATTGTCCTATAATTTCATGGATTATCCCTGTTACTGTTTTTAAACAGAGGAAAAACATTGGCTATTCTCCAGTCTTCTGTGGCTCAGTGGCTCAGTGGTTAGTACTGCTGCCTCAGGGCACCAGGGACCCAGGTTTGTATTCCACCCTTGGGCAACAGTCTGTGTGGAGTTTGCACATTCTCCCTGTGTCTGCATGGGTTTCCTCTGGGTGCTATGGTTTTCTCGCTTAGTCTAAACATGTGGAGGTTAGGTGGATCGGTAATGCTAAATTGCCCATAGTGTCTAGGGATGTATAGGTTAGGTGGATTAGCCATGGGGAATGCAGGATTACAGAGATAGGGTAGGGGCTGGGATGCCCTTTGGAAGGTTGGTGCAGACTCGATGGGCCAAATGGCCTTCTTCCACACCATAGGGATTCTAAGGAAAACTCAGGAATGTTTTAGATTGCCCAACATTTTGCGCTGATTTGGTCAATTCCATCCACTGTTGCTGGTATAAAGGAACATAAACTCTACCCCATGATTTTCCCTTAGACATTAACTAGTTTACCTTAGACACTAAATACTTACTTGCATAGCAAAAGTGTGCACAGGCAGTTAGAACACTAAACGTTCAGACACAAACATCACCAATCGGAAGCTCAGGCCTAATGTCTCCACAGCAAATACCAATATTATGTTAGCACCGAAGGAAACAAAAGACCCAGGGTCCCAATTGTGGCATTTGAAACATCTTTAGATGTATAGGAATCTGATGGAGTGTGAGATTACAATGAAAACATTTACAGTATGAGTTTTCAGAAATGCCAAGCAGGATTGTGGTGGTTTATTTTGTACTGCTGCTAGAAAAAATGTAGACAAGAGATACAGTGCCCCACATGGCATTTACTTATGGCAATATTTAATGTGTGAGGCCTTTTATGGTAGCCTTGTAATAGATTTTTGACAAGGCACTTATACACATAATAAATTCTCTCTGCACCCTGCCTGTGGGCTGATATCCAAGTGCCAAGGGTGTATTAGGCATTTTTTCCTCCATGTTCAGCTGTAACTTATGAAGGAAAGCAGTCCATCAGGAACAATTTGTCAAAATAATGGGGGAGCATTCAATGCTGGGACTGTTTATCCAAAGTATTTAGGGAGTATTGAAACAGCTGCTTGAAAGAAAAATGACTGCAGATGTCCAAAAGTACATTTTTAAAGTTGCAGAGGGACTAACGATTAGGTCAGTGTTTAGAATCTCTGATCTGTACATCTAAATGTTAGTGTAAAATACACTTTTATAGATGTCGGGGTAGTTACTTGAAACTCTGAATTATAAATTACATTTTTTTTCAGGTTGAGGTTCATTTCAAATCTACAATTATAATTAAAATCTCCCATTTATTTGTGAGTCAAACTCTTTTCTAACTTCTTATCATTTAATATCATCTAATACAGGGGGAGTTGATGGCCTAGTGATATTATCGCTGAACTGTTAATCCAGTCAACCCAGATAATGGTCTCAGGACCTGGGCTCAAATCCCACTATGGCAGCTGGTGAAATTTGAATTCAATAAAATATCTGGAATTAGGAATTTAGCAATGACCATGAATCCATTGTCAATTGTCAGGGGGTAAAAACCAGTCTGGTTCACTAATGCCCTTTGGGGAAGGAAACTGCAATCCTTACCTGGTCTGGCCTACATGCAACTCCAGACCCACAGCAATGTGGTTGACCCTTAACTGCCCTCTGGGCAATCAATGCTGTCTAGCCACTGATGCCCCTCATCCCATGAATAGAAAAAGAAATTAGACTAAAATAGTTGTTGCACAAATGCTCAGTGTCCTATGTTTTCTTTTTGCTACATATATGTTGAATTTATCATTTTGAAATGATACTTTCTTCACACACAACACAATTAAACATATATTAATTGCATAAAATGCAAGGACTATGAAAACTACATAACAATATGACATTTAGATTTTTTCTGCTTGCCAGCATTTCCTTTGGTACTGCATTCATTGCAATGTAAATTGCCTTTCCTTTTCAAATGGAATTTTATGATTTGTTTGCATACAGCTACTTTATGAAGCATTTTAGGTTTGCATCTCTGTCAAACCATAAAACGAAGGTCTTTCTTTCACTCTTTACTTCTAGCTCTTTCATTGGCTGTAAGGTGTGTGAGATAAACTTAAGTGATAGGAATCCAGGATAACAAGGTGTAGAGCTGGATGAACACAGCAGGCCAAGCAGCAAAA
>NC_063334.1:17318460-17334244 GCF_021869965.1 Rhincodon typus | reverse complement strand
GATTTATTTGAATGGTGGAACAGGAAACAAGAGGCTGAAGGGGCTACTCCTGGTTTCTGTGGATTCAGAAAGACAGTTTCCAAAATGTGAGCCCTAGATTTACTTTTGTTTTGTTTTCATTCAAGAATTAGCATTCGGGTTGGAAAGGCAGTGCATGATGTTGCGCCATCTAGTGGAGTGGCTGAGCATTGGTAGACTTTGCTGTTTTCTTGACCATCTCTTTATACATTTAACTAGTTCTTTCCTTGGGCTGCAAAAAGGTAAAATCCTTTACCTCACTCAACCTTTCTTGCTTTGTACAATCTATAAGCTTTTAGAGCTTAAACTGGACACTACCTAGTAACTAATCTCTTTAATCTATTTGGCATTTAACAGTCTCCTCAATTTTATAAAGAAACCTCAGGCCTGCTTTCATGACGACTCAAAGTATAGTCTTAACTTTAAACTGAGCACAATGGAGCCAAAATTGAACAAGATGAATATTAGGAGTCCAGATTTACGAGGATGTTGCCGGGTTGGAGGGTTTGAGCGAAATGGAGAGGCTGAATAGGCTGAGGCCAGTTTCCTTGGACCATCAGAGGCTAAGCGATGACCTTATGGAGGTTTATAAAATTATGAGGTGCATAGATAGGGTGAATAGCCAAAGTCTTTTTTCCAGGGTAGGGGAGTCCAAAATTAGAGGGCTTGAGTTTAAGGTGAGAGGAGAAAGATTTAAAAGGGACCTAAGGGGCAACATCTTCATGCAGAGGGTAATGTGTGTATGGAATGAGCTGCCAGAGAAAGTGGTGGAGGCTGGTACAATTACAACATTTGAAAGGCATCTGGATGGGTGCATGAATTTAGAGGGATATGGGCCAGATGCTGACAAATGGGGCTAGATTAATTTAAGATCGTTGTTAGGCATGGATGAGTTGGACCAAAGGTCTGTTTCCATGCTGTAAAGCTCTATGACTCTATGATTACAGTAGATTATAATCCAGATCAAAAAATCCAAGCTAAACAGATCAGAAAAATCTTAAAACACAATCCTGAGTGTGAACTCAGCTCAACCAGTTAGTAACAGAGACATCAGCTTAAATCTTGCACTTTTGTGTTAGACAAAGGGAAGGTGCTGTTTTTTACTGCACAGTGATTCAAGCTTCACAGTATCTTTGTAACCGAGATCAGTGATGATACCTTCTGATGGAATATGCTGTTAAAGTTCACACATCTGCAATGACAGTTTAGATAAGGTTTCGCAAAGTGCTCACATCCCATCGAACCCCACCACAGCAACACACTCATTTGGAGAGGCGGGCAGTGAAGAAAACTGGATGCTGAGAGAAACTCTATCGTAAACTAAAATGTCCAACTTTCAGAAATAATTGAAACAAGAAAGTTGACTGGCAATCCCGAATGTTTGCAGAAAGTAAAACTAAATGAACTTTGTTTTAAGAATATAAATTTCTTCCACAATGGAAGTAAAGTGATGGTAAAGTCAGTACCAATTCTATTTCTGGAGCACTGTTGTAGGTGAGCATCCTTTTGCTTGGGTTTGGTGCATCATCATCCACTTCCAACATGATAGAGGCCTTCTAATTTGAGAAGGACATCTTTCGCACAGGTATTCCCAGCCTTAGAAGAAATGCGATACTGATATCGCACAGCCCTAAGGGTCCTTAGAGTCAGAATGCCTAATTTGAAACACATAGCTCTGGGCAATGAATTTGGATGTCTCTCTATAAAACCGAGCGCAGAACTGCAAGATTCATTGAAGCCGTTTTAGGGGCCAGGCACACAACTTGCAGGAAAAGTAGTGTTGACAATCTTGTGCCTTTGCATGGTATTTGGAAGTATTCTGGGGTATTTTGTTTGAGGCGTTAAGTACCTGGATTTGACAGTGAGTATCGCTGCCCCCTCGGAGCAGAGGACAGTGATCAGTCCACACAGATTTTGCAACAGTTGTGGGGGTATAGGTGATAGCTTCTGCCAACACAATGGGGAGATGGAGGAGAGGCAGTGGAGAAGGCAAGCTCTAAGCAATGCCCTCTGCCAACTTGGAGCTGGACTCCTCTCTGCCCCCTGACAGTTTCACTAGCTATTTGACATTCCTGCTAATGCATACAGCATCTTTATACTCATGTCCATCAGAGTTCTCTCATGAAATAGTTCCCACTGAGGCCCTCATTATGGCTTCTTTAGTAAAACTCATCTGTGACCTTGTCATCTGGTAAATAAACCAAACTTTACCTATATCTGGCTAGAGTCCACTCAACCTGAGTGACTTGCCACATACTCATCCTCATTCAGTATTAATCACCAAGCAATGTGCAGGGTCAGTTTCTGAGCTAATGACTGCAAGTGACAGTTCAAGTAGCAAGACTTCTTAGTCAGCACTGTGCGGACTTTCTTCTTCTTCCTTGGGCACGTGTGACTGAACAAGCAACAGTTCTTCAGGATTTGAATGCAGAAACATGGAAGTGGAAGGTCATTGGGAGGAAAGTGGAGTGAATAGTTAAGTGCACAGGTCTGTGGTCACACTATCAGCAGGTTGATAACAGGATAAGAGTAAATTGATAAGGGAATGCCACAGGCGTGAGACACAGTTAAAAAAACACCAGGTGTGCAAATAACTTTATTAACATACCACCGCCAGGAAAAACACACCCATGTGACCAAAGCAGAGTCCCTAGGGGCAAAGCCTAGGTGAAGGAAAAGGTGAGGGGGGGTTGGGGGGCTAGGAATCAAATCAAATTGGAATTGGAGATAGAAATAAAGCACTCCACACCCCGCGGTGCCCACCTCTCCCGAAAGGTATCGAGAGCACCAGTGCACGCTGCGTGCCCCTTCTCCAGGGACACCCGGGCGCGGACGTAGCCACGGAAAAGGGGCGGGCAGTTGGCTATAATGACCCCCTCCATGGCCCACTGCCTGAACCTATTAATGACCAGCTTGGCCAGGCCCAGGAGCAGACCTGTGAGGAAATCCTCTGACCTGCCTGCCCGCCTCCACACCAGGTGCCCAAAGATCAGGGGCATGGGGCTGAAGTGCAACCAAAAGAGGTCTTTGGGGTAACTGAAAAGGGAGTGCAAGCTCCCACACCCAATATCCACATGGTCCATGGACTCCACAGCGCTACAAAACAGACAGAAGGGCTGGGAGTCCATGAACCACCGCAATCTGTGTTTACATGGGACTGCTCCGTGCAACACCCTCTCCCCTCCAGATCCTTGAGAGAAAGAGGGAGGACCCCCGTGTAGAGGGCCCTCCACTGGGGATCCCCACCAGCTGGTGACAAATGGGCACACCAAGGTGTGTCCGGGCGGCGGATGAAGGAGATGAGGTGGACGGTGTGCAGCATCAGTCTGTACAGGGCAACATCAGTTTATATACAGAAGATAGACGGAGGGAGGGTGCAGGGAGTAAATGATAATTAGGGATAAAGTCCAAAGAGAGAGACAGAGCAGCTGAATAGACAAAGGAGTTGCTAACGATCAGGCTGGGAGGGTGAATAGCTGTTAATGGGGACTGTTAATGACTAACAACAGGGGGTGTGTAGTGGCAGGCTATGTGGTAACAAGGCCTGGTGTGTGGGGTGGGGGGCTGGGACATGGGAGAGTTTAGGCCCTAAAATTATTGAACTTGATATTGAGTCCGGAGGGCTGTAGGGTCCCCAAGTGGAAAATGAGGTGTTGTTCCTCCAGCTTGCCTTGAGCTTCCCTAGAACACTGCAGCAAGCCGGAGACAGAGATGTTGGCCAGGGAGCAGGGTGGTGCGTTGAAGTGGCAGGCAACAGGTAGTTCAGGGTCTTTATTGCGAGCAGAACGTAGATGTTCTGCGAAGTGGTCACCCTGTCTACATTTTGTTTCCCCATTGTAGAGGAGACCACATTGTGAGCGGCGAATGCAGTAGACCAGATTCTGGAAAGTGCAGGTGAAGTGTTGCTTCACCTGGAAGGTATGTTTGGGCCCTTGGATACTGGGGAGGGAGGGGGTAAATGGGCAGGTGTTGCACCTTCGCTGGTTACAGGGGAAGCTGCCGTAGGGCTGTGGGGAGATGTTGGGGGTGAAGGAAGTGTGGACCAGGGTGTCCCAGAGGGAACGGTCCCTGTGGAAGGCTGACAAGGGATGGGAGGGGAATATGTGTCTGGTGGTGGAATCTCGCTGGAGGTGGCGGAAATAGCATCTGATGATCTTCTGGATGTGGATGCTGGTGGGATGTTAAGTGAGGACAAGGGAAACCCTTTGGCACTTGCAGGAGGGAAGACGGGGGTGAGGGCGGAAGTGCGGGAGATGGGTCGGACCCAGTTGAGAGCCCTGTCAACAACGGTGCTGGGGAATCCTCGGTTGAAGAAGAAAGTGGACATTTCGAAAGCTCCCTAGTCAAAGTTGGCCTCATCAGAATAATGCGAAGGATATGGAGGAAGTGGGAGAATGGAATGGCGCCTTTACAGAAAGCAGGGTGTGAGGATGTATAGTTCAGGTTATTGTGGGAGTCAGTGGGTTTATAGTGGATATTAGTGGCCAGCCTATCCCTAGAAGACAAAGGTATAACTGGGGCCCATGCAGATATCCATGGCCACCCCTCTGACCTGAAGAAAATGAGAGGAGTTAAAAGAGAAGCTGTTGAGGGTGAGGACAAGCTCAGCCAAGTGGAGGAGGGTGATGTTGGGTGGGATCATTGTCCCTCCTCCTATCTTCTCCTGGCCCATGACTGCACCAAAGCATATCAGATCATTGTATCAACCAGAGTAACTGACCTCATTTCTTCTGGTGATCTCCCCCCACACACTGCCTCCAAGCTGATAGTCCCCCAGACCCACACAGTTTGCTTCTACCTCCTTCCAAAAATCCACGTACAGGACTGTGCCAGCAGACCCACAATTTCAGCCTGCTCGTGCCCCACAGAACTCATCTATTCCTACCTTGACTCTGTCTTCTTTCCCCTGCTCCAATCCCTACCCACGTACATCCATGATTCCTCTGAAGCTTTACTCCAGTTTTGAAACTTCCAGTTTGCAGGGTCCAGCTGCCTCCTCTGTACCATGAACATGTAATCCCTTTACACATCCATCTCCCACCAGGAGGGTCTTAGGGCTCTCCATTTCTTCCTGGAGCATGGACCTGAACCGCCCCCACCCACAACGACCCTCCTCCACTTGGAACATTCCTTGTTCCAGTCCTATTCTGGACCCCACCCACAACTCTTTCTCCAAATATATCAATGATGTCATCAGTGCTGCTTCCCTCTCTCATCTGAAATTGGATCAGTTCATCGAATTTGCTTCCAATTTCCACCCTGCCCTCACTTTCACCTGGTCTATCTCTGACTCCTCCCTTCCCTTCTTAGATATCTCTGTTTCCATTTCTGGAGATAGACTGGCCACTAATATCATCTATTGTCACACTAGCTCTTGAACTATGTGGTATCCTGTACACCTTCATAGAAAATTGGAGAGTTCACATATTGCCCATCACTAGGAGACACTGATGTAATTGATATGAAAGACAAAGCTTCTCTATGATGGAAGGCAAGAGAGATTTGATGACTGAGCGCAGAGTAATGATTGACAAATGTGAGTGCCATCTTAATGGGCATTAACTATAACATGCTGGCCTGCAGTAGCTCATGTTAATATAATTTGTATGAACTTAGCATCTTTAAAATGAACAATGGAAGACGTTTTAAAGGGAGGATTTTTCAAGTATAGACTAAACACATTCTCGCAAGGGGGCAAGGAAGAGGATCCAAAGATATAGTTCCCTGAAGCTAAAGATTAAAAGAATAAAATGAAGCTTTTAAAGTTAAATTTATGATAAATATCAGGCTTGTCATTCAATAGAGGACCAAGGTGAATACAAAACATTCAGGAGAGAGAAGAGGAGAATTTATGTGAATCGATTATGGGCAACATAAAAGGGAAACCAAAAGTTTTTTTTTAAAAGGTATACATAGTAGAAGAGTAGTTAAAGTAAGGCTGTGGTTAATAAGAGACCTAGAATATCCCTGAGGTACTAAATGAGTTACTTTGTTCAAGCAGCAAGAAGATTCTGCCAATGTCACAGGAAAGGAAGAGTTAGTATAAAAATTAGATAGGATAAAAATAACAAGGAAAGGGGTTAATTTGGTGAAAAGATGTAAACAGAAATGCAGTTAAAATGGTGTTGTGCTAATAAGAAATGTTTGTTTAAAAGTGAGAGTTTAGCACTTGATTTTCAGGCTAATTAGTGATTGTTAAGATTAAAAAGTGCTTTCAAGTGCCATAAACAACAAAAGCAGCATTAACACTCAAGTGCT
The DNA here is from genome assembly GCF_021869965.1 of Rhincodon typus. NCBI lineage: Eukaryota > Metazoa > Chordata > Chondrichthyes > Orectolobiformes > Rhincodontidae > Rhincodon > Rhincodon typus. The sequence continues at coordinate 17,327,968 of NC_063334.1, read as the reverse complement.
GGTTGGATGAAACTTGTTTGGAACCGTATACTGTCAGACACATTGTCACCCACTTGCATTGGACCTGTGCAGTGAGCTGACTGGGAGTGAAAAGATGTATCAAGGAGTTAAAGAGCTAAGGAGCTGGCACCCATCATGTCCAAAATGATGCTGAAAGTGCTGGTGGAGGACCTAAGAAAGAGAAGTGAGCTGTACTCACAAAGGGAGGAGGACATCACAACAGAAGCTCATGCGAGTGGGTGGGAGGAGATTACCCAGGAGATGAGATGGCAGTGTGAATTCTGAGCAGTGAGCTTCTTGTTAAAGCATGTGGCTACTCTAGCTTCCTTGCAGATACGTGAATATTCCTGAAGACCTAATCCCCGAAATTCTGTGTGGGCTCATCTCCTGAAGTGGTCACACAAACTGTACGTTAAGCCTCTAGCTTTACCATTAGAGGCACCTGAAAGCAAGATCCATCTCAGGCCCTTGATGGTTACAAGATGAGAACAGTTATCTGTCCCACCCCAAACTTTCTCATTCGAAGGAGGTGAACAAAGAAGAGAGCACGGCAGCAATGGTTGCCATTGTCACAGGCACCAGCTCAGAGACTGACAACAGGTCTAACTTAGAGACTGAGTTAGAAGAGAAATCTTCATAGTATGATGCATCAGACATCAGGGGGCAGCAGGGTCAAAGTGACACCAAAGGTGTAATGGTTCCAGGTATACAAGGTTGTCAGATAAGAACATCAATGGGCCAAGCTTCAGCAGAAAGCTGATTTTTGTCATAAATCTAAATGCTTGGTGAAATGCGCAGAGAGTCTGTAAGATTATGGTTTGTGGTTAGGGAATAGAGGAGTCTGTCTCCACTTTTCAACCCTCCATCTCTAGCACAAACAAGTTGGTAAATTTCAAGCAGTGACCTGTGGTCATGTGGCCATGCAGCATCTGATAAATAAATTCACAGCTTTTTCACAGTTACATAGCAGGCATGGAACGTCAAATTGAAGAGGGAAATCTAAACAGCTTATATTGCATCACTGAAATCTTCCATGGGTCAGCAAATTGAATACTCATCTAACCATCATTGACAAGTCTGGACTCCTCTGCAGTAAGTGACTCACAGTGTGTCTCTGATGGATTGAGATCTGTTCATGATCAGGTCACTGGTATCATAGGAATTCAACTTTTGAAAACTCAGAAGATACAGTCTGAACAAGAGCGACATAACCCACAACCTCTCTTAGGAGGGCATTTAAACTGCTCTCTTCAGATTCTAAGCAGCCATTCATTCCGACTATTTGTTGCCAGCGGAGTTGCACTTTGAAGAATTACTAAATTACCAAACCCACTTTATGGATTGCAATGAAAAGTTAACAGTTGGATTGTTTAATCTTTGTTGAGATGTGGATGTGGTGATGGTAATTGGGTAGTGGTGACATTAGTGAATTTTTTTTTGTGGTCTTCATGCAGTGGGACAGAGGTGATTCGATCACAGAATTGTAGAGTGGTTACAGTACAGAGGAAGTTTTTCAGCCCATTCTACTTGCGTCAGCTCTTTGCAAGTCCGTCTGTGCCTTTTATCCACAGCCCTGTGAAATTTCCCTCTTCAGTCAAATACAGTTGATAGACTTCTGATGTACCCGAAGCCATGAAAATTATATTGTATCTAAACTACACTGTCACAAACATCCTTCCCTGGTGTGGCTTTTCCATCTGGAAGCCTCTGCTTCTACTCCTTCATTGTCCCTCTTTAGCCCCTTTAAAAGTGTACAATTATACATTCCTTCTTGGCTTTTGCTTGTAAGAATGAGGAGAGGGAATATACATTAAATTGTAAAATCTTAGAGGGTGCTGGAATAGAAAGGCCTCTGAGTACAGGTATTCCAGCCTTTGAACATGACAAGACAAGTTGTGAAAGCTGTTAAATGTGTTACGATCGGTTCCCCAGGCAAAGTTCCCAAATATGTCGTTCCAGAAGGCACACCCCAAATCATTAAGCTCTCAGGTGAAGAGGAATGAACTGGCTGTCCTTCTTTCTTCACCTGTCTCCTTCCCTGCAAAGTTAATTTAGAAAGGAGCCCTTCCCTTTCTTCTAAACTGAATGAATTGATGTCTTAAAGGGAACCAATTTAACCCAAGTTTCCTGACTCAACAAAAGAATGAGTTTATTAGTTATTAAATGCAAGAAGAAATAATAATGCAACACAGATTAGGACTAAGAAGTGAATCCATAAAGGAATAATTGTTTAAAACAAAAACATATGGATTGGTCTCTGAGATACTCATGAAGAGTATATAGAACATTGCAGCCTTCGCATTGGCTAGTTCAGGTGGCATTGACATTGGCGGTTGAGCAATCGATCTTGAGATTAAAGGCCTGGTAGGTTGATTGAAATTTCTTTGTCCTGTTTCTTGTTTTTCTTGGTGGCTGGCTGACAGCGCTAGAGTAAACAGATGTCTTCTCCCTTTCTTTTGCCTGCAGTGCATGGTTGTTTAATGTTCATGCTCAAATATTAGTTCACACGTTAACACATCAGGCAACTAACACAGACAGACATGGAGTCACAGTCAGTTTTAACCCCTATTTTTTATATCCTTGGAAGGGTAAAACACAAGCAGGTCTGCAGGAGAAAGCATCCTAATGAGGGGGTGGTGACTAGTCAATTTCTCATTATCTCTTCTTTCTGTTTGAGTTCTCCCTGACTCCGTGATTTGATATATTGTAGTCACGTGTACGAAGTATAGTGAAAAGCTTTGTTTGTGAGCAGCACAGGCAGATCATACCAAACAAGGACATACAGATCACAGGGTGCTTAGACAGAGTGAGGCATACAGGTTACACTGCACAGGAGGTGCGTGAAGCAAGATCAACATTATTTGAAGTTAGAGAGTCCAATCATCAGTCTAATAACGGCAGGGAAGAAGTTGTTCTTGAACCTGTTAGTGCATGTATACAGAAGCCTCTGTATCTTCTGCCTGATGGAAGAGGTTGTAGGAGAGTATTACCGGGGTGACAGGGGTCTTTGATGATGTTGGCAGTCCTTCCGCAGCAACGAGAGGTATAATTGGTGTCCATGGATGGGAATTTGGCTTCTGCGATGATCTGGGCTGTGCATACAAACTTCTGTAGTTTGGTATGGTGTTGGGCAGAGCAGTTGCCATACCAGACCGTCATGTACCAGGATTGTACGACACCCCACGAGTCCACACAGAACTCTGTCAGACAACCACTCAATTTATACCTGCAGTCATCTTTTGGCTGTAACAACCCTCCCTTAATAAAAACACAAATTAGAATTAATGGTGTGATAAGTTAGTACGTACTTTAGAGTTCTGATTTGTCAGCATGAGAGAAACAAAAAACAGATGGGATCAATCCCTTATAAATTGCAACATAGAGTGGAAAAGTGAGGAAGTTATGTTAACCCTGTACAAAGCACTGTGATGCCACAGCTGGAACACTTGTTTCAATATTTAGTACTGCACTTTAAGAATAATGTCAACACCTTTGAGGCAGTGCAAAGAATGATACCAATGGTGAAAAATTTCAATTGTGCAATGAGACTTGAGAAATTGAGTTTGCTGTCCTTAGAACAGAGGAGATTAAGATAGATTTTGGCGGAGGTGTTGAATTGTTTAAAAGAGTAAATAAGGAAAAACTATTTCCAGTGGTAGAAGGGTTAGTAACCAAAGGGAATAGACTGAAGATAATCGGCAAAATAATCAAAGAGGACAAAGACTATGCAGCAAGTGCTCTGATCTCAACTGCACTGACTGAACTGGGGTGGAGAAAAGTTGAATAGTAACTTTCGAAGTAGAATTAGAGAGGGAGTTGTCAGTATCTAGAGAAAGAGCATTGGAGTTGGCTTACAAATTATAACATTGGAATACATTAATAGTTGTATTTAATGATTAAACATTAGATAATGCCCCACCCTAAGGACAAATGGAGCAGTGTCATAGGGCAGAATATGGGGGTGATAAATTATTAGAAACAGGAACAAGAACAAATTTGTTATGAATATATTTAAGGTCATGCAATTAGCCCTCTCGTGAAGTGATGCGGTAATTATAATGTTTAAAAGAGAGGGCAGCCTTAGCTGTTATAAACATACACTGATTTGACAGCAGCAAACCAGCTTCCCCGTGTCTCAGGGACCTCAGAATTGAACATAGACAGGAATTGCCGGACTGTTTTTCTAACACCACTTGCAGACCAGAAGAAGTGAAGGGTGTCCTTCTGTCGCAATCTGTCTCCCTATTTTAGCTAGCACCACTCACTCTGCACAAGTACAGACCCAGACAACAATTGAATGATTTCTCTCTTCCTCACAAGGAACCCCAGTTAAAAATTACTCTCCCCTCCCCACATCCAATCTACCTACTCCTATGATCTCTGGACAAACCCTGTCACTGCCCTATGATCCCTCCTTCCCTGTCTCCTCTCTTTCACACCCATAGTCCTGGACCTCAATAATTCCCAATCTATCTCTTGTGTTCACGAGATGTTACTTTTTCCCGTAAGCTTTCCCACCTGGCAGCCAGTCTAATTGTCGGGCGTGAAATGGTATTAAAAAGCAAATGAAATCTAGGCATTAAATTCAACTAGAGATCGACGTATGCATACATGATGCAGATAATCGTCATTCAACTTCCTTTTTGCCCCAGGATTAGATCTCAAAGCCTTGACTCACAAATACCCTTCTCAGATCAATCTCATTTGGGACTCCTGCCAACATTGTTAATTTCCCTGTTATTGATGTAGTGACATCTTAGATATCTTAGAGCCGCTTTTTGTGCTTGCAATCAGACTAAAGTGTCTTGCTGTGTTAATTGGGGATAACTAAACTTCTATAGATGGGTACTGATATTTGTAAATTCAACTCGCGCTCAGTCAGTCAGACAGCCTTCAGTTATTATTCCACTAACTAATCTTGCTTCTGTTTTGATTGATGGTGTTTTGAAATGGCTGTGCACTTTCCACAGTTTCAATTGGAAATTCTATTTATTTAATAGAAGGGGCTATCAAATGAATATGTTAGTGGAACATTTTAGCATAGAAAATCAATTATACTGTGCTACCATATAACGTAATATGGTTGCAAACCCTAATCTAGACACGGATGTGCAGTGTACACCATATTTATAATATTAAGGGTCCTACATTTGGGGCAGGTCTGTTTGGTAAAATTAATTTGACCCTGTGCCTGAATTGTCACGCAATAAAATCATTCAGCCAACAGGTAATAATGATCCCGCAGCAGTGCTGTTTAACAATTTAATCCCTCCAAATAAGTTGAACTGCTCCAATTCAAGGGTCAGTGCATCAACACCTTCTCAAGGTGAATTATGGGTTTGTAATAAATACAGCTCTTCCCGGTAATGCTATGTCCAGGGAACGAAGAAAATGAAAATAAAACAAAGAACTACAGATGCTGGAGCTCTGAAACAAAACCAGAAATTGCTGGAGAACCTCAACAGATGTGGAAAGGAAGTAGAGTTAACATTTCAAGCCCAGTGATTCCTCATCAGAAGACTCGAAATGTTAACTCTGCTTTCTTCCCACAGATGCTGCCAAAGCTGCTGAGTTTCTCCAGCAATTTCTGTTTTTGTTTGTGAACGAAGAAACCTTTTTGCTGGTTTGTCTTTCAGACTTCTATTTCGCTTTGGAGCGTATTTACCAGCGAAGAGAGTGAGAGGCAATGGCTAGCGGCAAAAACACCAATGAATAGCACTGGGCCAATGCCCCAGCAAGTAGTGGAATGCTTTCTGGCCTGTCAACTGCACCATGTTCCCATCTGTGTTCTTGCCTTGGAACTGTCTCTGGAGGCAGCAGCCTAGCTCCAGTCCATGCCTGCCTGCCCAATACGTAAATAGGCTACATGGGCTCTTCAAGGGCAGAGACAGGATATGATTCCTGATGGTCCTAACAGCCCTGAGAATTTGTCCCTATCGGTCAAGCCGTCTCCTCATGATGAACACCAATCAGCAAACCCAGAAAAAAGATATTAACCCAATAATCCATGACATCATTGTATTGATTTAACAGGAATAAAAAGAAATATTATTGTCCAATATTATTGTGCCTGTCTTGTTTCCTCATGTTGTCATCATGATGCTCCATCAAGATGTTTCCCCGGCAGCTAGAGGTGTAAACCTGCCAAGCATATCCTGTTACCCGTATGTGCAGGCTCAGGACTCACTTTACCTCCCTGACATCAGGATCTTTACTCCACTCCCAAAGTTCAGCGCAATAACTTCATCTATCTCTCTCTCTCCACACAGATGCTGCCTGAACTGCAGAGTTTTCTGTAGTGATTGGAACCAGGACCACATTGGGGTTGTTAACCTGGACGAATCAAGGTGCCCTGGCTGACAGATATAAATAGGAGATTTCCCTCCCTTTCTGATGAAGGGTCTAGGCCCGAAACGTCAGCCTTTCTGCTCCTATGATGCTGCTTGGCCTGCTGTGTTCATCCAGCTCTGCATCTTGTTGTCTCGGATTTCCCTCCCCCTTCACTTTCTTCATGTAAGCATCGCCCTTCTCAGGCTTTGCTTGTCACTGGTTCCCTGACCACACGGGTGCTTTTCCTGGTGGTGGAAATATTGCATAAAATTATTTGCACAATGGTGTCTTTACACACACAACACGGGGTATTGTGGGGATAAAATAAACCCCACTAGTGTGTAATGGTAGTGTGCAAAAAAACAGAAAAACATACAGGGGATTCAGAGACTCCTGATTTCAGGGACTGACTCCATGTTGGCTGGCCACAGCCAGTATACTATTCAGATGAGAAAAATAAACAGGAGATTCAGAAGATCTCCTCAGTTTAAGGACTGGCTGGTCACGGTCCATGTACAGTGCATCTGTAAATAAAGGGTGACTTGGTAATGGGATACTGAACATCGCGTCAATCTCACCTTGTACCCATGCTGGGCCATTTCCGTGGTTCCAGCACCAAATTTTGTCCCCAAAGTAAACATGTGGCCAGCATCCCTGCTGCCATTTTGTATTCCCAGCATCTTCTACTTGTACTTTGTGAAAACAAGGGAAATAGTTGACATTTTAAGGTGAAGAAAAAGTAGAGGAAGCTGAAAGACTGCTGAAAGCAGCTGCTATTTACCATGCAGAATGTGTAGGGGGAGAAGGAGGTGAGAGTAAAAACTCAGAGGGTAAAATGTGATGTAAAAGATGTCTCATTCAGCATTTCCAATCACCAGGGCTGAGAACTTCCCCTGGCCAATGATAGTGTACATGCTTTCAACCAGTAAGGAAAGGATTTGCAGATAGTCTTAACCTCCTCTGGCCACCGTCTTTTGCATTTTGTGTGACAATTCTCCCACAAGGAAGAAGTGGCAGTCTTGGGAGTTGTGACTCACTGAGTATAACAGGATCTTTTATCACTCTAACGGAACAGCAGGCAGATGAAATCCATTCTCGATTCGACCTTTATTTAAACAATGATACAGTTAACCTTTCAGAGGGAAGAGGTTGCTGATGCAAATCTTTCAGAATTGACTTGTTTAAACTTATTTAATGTTGGTGTTTGTATACAATCAAAAAGATGAATGGTCATGGAAGTCATACAATGGGTGTGGACTAATGGCCTTGAGTCTCAGTTAACATCTTCCCTCTCTTTTGTTGAGTTAAGGAGAAAGGACCTCATTCCCCCCAAGGGAATGGGAATTTAACTGCTAATGGGGTGCTTGAGAATGTCAGATTTCTGAATTACACTGGCATTGCTAAATAATTCATCGACCTAAACAACATTTATGGAGAGTCAATCTATGACCCCAAGTCATTTTCAGGCTCGGGCAACATAGCTCTGACCTTTGTAAAGGTTAAATTCATCTTCTTTATTTCCTCATGTTCCAATCTTGCTTTTAAATGATCTCAAATAACAGTGAAAAGATAGGTACAATAATAAAGTCCTTCTGTGACTTTGTCTCTGTTAATAACTCATGTGCAACATTACACTTGAAAAATGCTGAATAGATGGAAAATGGACACCGATGCTCTTTTTTTGTCAATATTACATTCTAGTGATTGAATGCAACCCTATTGCTGGTCTGTGAAGAAATACAGAGATAGTAGGAACTGCAGATGCTGGAGAACACATCATATTCCGCTTGGGAACCCTGCAGCCCAATGGTATCAATGTGGATTTCACAAGTTTCAAAATCTCCCCTCCCCCTACCGCATCCCAAAACCAGTCCAACTCGTCCCTGCCTCCCTAACCTGTTCTTCCTCCCACCTATCCCCTCCTCCCACCTCAAGCCGCACCTCCATCTCCTACCGACCAACCTCATCCCGCCCCCTTGACCTGTCCGTCCTCCCTGGACTGACCTATCCCCTTCCTAACTCCCTACCTACACTCACCTTTCCTGGCCCCATCCCCGCCTCTTCGACCTGTTTGTTTCCTCTCCACCTATCCTCTCCTCTATCCCTCTTCTATCCGCCTCCCACTCTCTCCCTATTTATTTCAAAAACCCCCTTCCCCTCCCCCTTTTCTGATGAAGGGTCTAGGCCCGAAACGTCAGCCTCTCTGCTCCTATGATGCTGCTTGGCCTGCTCTGTGAAGAAATACACATTGGTACAGAGAAAAGAAATGGCATTTTACACAGGCAAGAAAAGAATTACATTTAGTGAAATATTTTTGAAATTAAAACATTGATCAGCTTGATCTGCAAAACATCATATAAAAGAAAATGTCTACCCAGGAAAAATCCCCACTTAATTTCAAAAATATTATAAAATAAACTGAAACAGTAAGAGCAGCAAAATACATTCCTTCAGATGGTCATTGTTCTAATTTATTTCCATTAGGAGGCATTCACCTCGGTTGAATAGAATTGTGTTTGATTTAGCTATATTCAATAGGTAATTATTTGATCAGCATCAATCTCGGCAAAAATTATTTTGCTTGTTTCTTGCCCTTCACAACGTCAGCATGTCCCAATTTTAAACAATCAAACACTTTTCAAGTGTCATTACTGCGGTATTGTAGCAAAGCCAATTTGCATACAGCAAGATCTGAAACAAAGAGCAATTTGAAATGACCAGATATTAATTGGGAAATAGATCTTGACCAGAATACTGGACAGAATGTTCCACTCCAGAGAATCAGACAGCGAAGAATAGAGCTGGAGCCAATCTTTCAACACTTCCACAAGTTTTTATTTGCAGAGATCCACAGTTCAAACATGGACCTCCTTGTTGCCGAGACAACAAGGTGCAGGGCTGGATGAACACAGCAGGCCAAGCAGCATCACAGGAGCAGAGAGGCTGACGTTTCGGGCCTAGACCCTTCATCAGAAAAGGGGGAGGGGAAGGGGGTTCTGAAATAAATAGGGAGAGAGTGGGAGGCGGATAGAAGATGGATAGAGGAGAGGATAGGTGGAGAGGAAACAAACAGGTCGAAGAGGCGGGGATGGAGCCAGTAAAGGTGAGTGTAGGTGGGGAGTTAGGGAGGGGATAGGTCAGTCCAGGGAGGACGGACAGGTCAAGGGGGCAGGATGAG
>NC_063334.1:17312782-17318060 GCF_021869965.1 Rhincodon typus | reverse complement strand
AGCGGATGTAGTATACCACATTGGCAGATGTGCAGGTGAACATCTGCTTGATGTGGAAAGTCTTCTTGGGGCCTGGGATGGGGGTGAGGGAGGAGGTATGGGGCCAGGTGTAGCACTTCCTGCGGTTGCAGGGAAAAGTGCCGGGTGTGGTGGGGCTGGAGGGGCGTGTGGAGTGGACAAGGGAGTCACGGAGAGAGTGGTCCCTCCGGAAAGCAGATAAGGGTGGGGAGGGAAAGATGTCTTTGGTGGTGGGGTTGGATTGCAGATGGCAGAAATGTCGGAGGATGATGCGTTGTATCCGGAGGTTGGTGGGGTGGTACGTGAGGACAAGAGGGATTCTTTTTTGGTTGTTATTGTGTGGACGGGGTGTGAGGGATGAGTTGCGGGAGATGTGGGAAACACAGTTGAGGGCGTTCTCGACCACTGAGGGGGGGAAGTTACGGTCCTTGAAAAATGAGGACAACTGAGATGTACGGGATTGGAATGCCTCATCCTGGGAGCAGATGCGGCGGAGGCGAAGGAATTGGGAATAGGGGATAGCATTTTTGCAGGAAGGTGGGTGGGAGGAGGAGTATTCTAGGTAGCTGTGGGAGTCGGTGGGCTTGAAATGAATATCGGTTTCGAGGTGGTTGCCCGATATGGAGACAGAGAGGTCCAGGAAGGGGAGAGAGGTATTAGAGATGGTCCAGGTAAACTTAAGTTTGGGGTGGAAGGTGTTGGTGAAGTGGATGAACTGTTCGAGCTCCTCATGGGAGCACGAGGCGGCGCCGATACAGTCATCAATGTAACGGAGGAAGAGGTGGGGTTTAGGGCCGGTGTAGGTACGGAAGAGGGATTGTTCCACATAACCTACAAAGAGGCAGGCGCAGCTTGGGCCCATGCGGGTACCCATGGCCACCCCCTTTGTCTGTAGGAAGTAGGAGGAATTGAAAGAGAAGTAGGAAGTGGGAGGAGTTACAGTCTGCTCCTACTTGTAAGAGCACAAGTGACTCCCCACTTAATCAGAAATCACATGACACCAGGTTATAGCCCAACAGATTTTTTTCAAACACAAGCTTTCGGAGCCTCGTTCCTTCTTCAGGTGTTAGTGAGAGAGGTGGTATCAGACATAGAATTCATAAGTTAAAGATCAAAGGATCACACCACTGATGAGGTTGTATTAAACAACCAAGATGCTGTTAACTCTTTAATCGGTTAGGAGGTTTAAATTGATTAATACATATATATAAATCCCCAAATTTCTTTCACTACCCTGAGAGCATTAAAGGTTTTATCAGTGTAAAGAAGAGGTGACATTTTAGGTCAGACAATGCATGTTAGGTGTGAGGCCTTGTTTAGAATCTGTTTGTGTTTTGGTTTGGAGTCAGTTTGGCTTTATTCCTAAAGTAGGAATTTATAAAACATCACATTGACTGACTGTCCATAACTTGTTTGCTTTTTGAACAAAATAGAGTGTATCTGCAAATACAAATTCACCCCACAGACTTACATGTGTGTGCGCATGTGTGTATGTGTGTGGCGGGGGAGGGGTGGTGGTGGAGGAAGGAAAAGGGACAGAGCGAGAGAGAGAGAGACAGTCAATACTTCCAACTGCTAATTGATGAGGATGTACCAAACAAACCTAAGATGCTGTTAAATCTTTAATCAGTTAGAAGGTTTTAATTGATTAATATGTGTATGTAAATCCCCAAATTCCTTTCAAGTCACGGTCATTAGAGAACTAAAGGTTTTATCAGTGTAAAGAAGAGGTGACATTTTAGGTCAGACAATGCATGTTAGGCATGAGGCCTTGTTCAGAATCTGTTTGTGTTTTCATTTGGAGTCAGACTGGAGTCAGAATCATAGAATCCCTACAGCGTGGAAACAGGCCCTTCGGCCCAACAAGACCACACTGACACTCGGAGCATCCCACCCAGACCCATCCCCCTATAACCCACTTAATCTACACATCCCCGAACACTACGGGCAATTTAGCATGGCCAATCCACCTAGCCTGCACCTCTTTGGACTGTGGGAGGAAACTGGAGCACCCGGAGGAAACCCATGCAGACATGGGGAGAACGTGCAAACTCCACACAGACAGTCGCCTGAGGCTGGAATCAAACCCAGGTCCCTGGTGCTGTGAGGCAACAGTGCTAACCACTGAGCCACCATGCCGCCCACGCACCACTGTCCTGTACCCTCGTGAGGACCCTACACCAGGCTCAAGGCTGTCTGTCCCACTTTCTACCCACCGAAGGAAAAGCAAACGAAAAATACAGGAGCAAGGTAGAGGACTAAAAGTAGGCTCCACAGAAGGTGAGATTCTGGAGATCTGCAGCCTTGACCATTAAAGAATTCATAGCTACATAATGGCAGAATTAAATACCTCTGACATCATCCCACTCCCAAACACTCATAACTATGTTAACTTAATTTCAGCATCCAGTGCAATACTGTATGAATCCAAACTCAAACACTCCTTACTATTGAAAACTCTTCATAGTGACTGCTGCTTCAAGAATCTCTAAAGTTCTTCTGCCTCCCCTCCAACTGGGTCAGGAACCTCTAAGGGGAAGTGAAATAAAGTTCAGTAGAATCACTGAATAAAATAGTCAATCATTTCTTTTATGGCCACTCTCAGGGACAATAAACAAAGATGATTAGCACCTGGCATGCAGCCAGCGACACTTTTATGTAAGAAGAAGAGGGCTCGGGTTTCCTCCCGCTGCCCAAAGATGTGCAGGCTAGGTGGATTGGCCATGCTAAATTACCCATAGTGCCCAGGGATGTTTAGGTTAAGTGGGTTAGACATGGGAAAATGCAGGAGTAGGGGAATGGGTCTGGGTGGGATGCTCTTCGGAGGGGCGGTGTAAACTTGTTGGGCTGCATGGCCAGTTTCTACACCGTAGGGATTCTATGATTTCTATAAAGATAAGAATCTGGTAAGGACTCACACTGTCCCTTTCCCTCTTGGGCTTACCATCCCAATAATCAGGAAACATCACAGGAAAGTAGAAGAACTTGCAATTGATAGATCAGAGCCCAGACTTTCAATATGAAGTCGGGAGCATGACAGCCAAATGGAATTTTGGATCACAGCATCACACCTGGGACGCGGTGCCTTGCTGTTCACCTTTTACGTTAAAGCAATTCACTTATACAGCAGGTGAGCTCAGCATTCAGTTAGAGGTGGTGACTTGTCTCCACGAGGAAAGAACTGCCAGCCTGACGTGAAATGTAAAGGAAGATGGCAGCCATGTTGTGGGCTGCTGCCCTCTTGCTGATTACAGCTGGTAGTTCTTCGGAAGATCGGGAGACTAAAGGTATCCATGGACAAAATGGTTTGGTGCAACTCTCCTGACGGTCCTAGAAGAGCTCTCAGTCAGCTCAAAATAACTGCAGAGGAAATTGCTTGGGACCTGTGGCAAACCAGACACCGTACACAAACGTGCACAAGACTCGCCCCAAAGATTTTGAAAATTCCAAACCAAAATGGATTGGCTTCTTAATGAGCTCAAGTAGCCATTATTAGGCAGTGCCTGTACAGCCCACTCCTTCAGACTGTGTTGACCGTTTGAAAATACAAGACTGTCCTGGTGGTGTTGGGAGCCCAGGGCCACAATTGTTAATTCCTGCTTGATATGCAGTGAGAAAGCATGATTTGAAGCCATGATGCACTATGTACAGGCTAAATCGCTAACAACGGGACTTCTGTGCCTCTGTGGGACTAGGTCCTACTCCTGGGAGGAGCAGAACAATCTGATTTACTGGTGACTCCCTCAGTCCCAGTGCACACAGCCAAGGGTTCAGGAATAAGCCCAAAAATGATCATGATTGCCCTGAAAAAATAAGTCTTGGGGATTTAGGGCAGGGACCTTGAGTAGGGAAAGAGAGAAATTGGTTCTGTTAGGCAGGCAGCATGGAAGTGAAAGATTGCATCAATGGTGTGTGCCCCAATTTGACCATGAACGATGCACTTTCCTCCTTTTCCGGCTTTTCCCTGGCAGGCTGTTTAAAACAGCCCACCCACTCTCTCCACGCAAACTGTATTTTGGCACGGCTTGTTAGGGAGGCTAAAGGTATCTTCATTGTTTGTTTAAATATTGCAGATGGCCAGCTGATTTCAGCCTGAGAATATTACATGGAGGATCTCGGGCATGGATGCTGGGCTTCCTGCCGGACCTATTTTAAATCTCCTCTCAGCCGAAAACACATCCGATGGGGGGCACATAAAATCCAGCTTGAGGAATCTAATACCAGGCAACACAGGGGCTGATCATTTAGGACTGAGATGTGGAGAAATTCCTTCATTGTAAAGGTTCTGAACCTTTGGAGTTGATCGATTCCATAGTGTTATGGATGTGCTTCATTTGAGGCTGAGACAGACAGATTTTGGTCTCAGAGAATCAGGTTAATGGGAAGCAACAAGAAAGTGGAGTTGAAGTCCAAGAATCACCCTAATCACATTGAATGGCAGAACAGGACCGATGGGGCACATGGTTCTCTCCTACTCCTGTTTCCTGTGTTCTTAGATACACACCTATTTAAGTTTACTGAGAGAATACCAGAGGTTAGGGCCTGGGTAGCTCAAAGTAATACTGATAGACATGCAGTAATTAAAAGTGACAATGTAGAAGAGACCATATTAGAGATCATGGAAGGTTGTGGGACTGAAGGAGATTCCTGAAAGGCAGGAACAAGGTCAATGAATTCAAAGTCAAAACTTACACGACACCAGGTTATAGCCCAATAGGTTTATCTGAAATCACAAGCTTTCCTAGTGCAGCCCCTTCATCAGGTGCAGTGAGAGGAGGGCACACAGACACAGAGTTTACAGGCAAAGAGATGAAGGGCAGAGAGATCAAAGGATCATACAACTGGTGTGTGTGGTGTGAACAAACCTAAAATGACTGACTGACTGCCTCCTGTTGGATGTTAAATCATGCACACATTCTGCAATCTAGAAATTGCAGAATCAGGATATAGAGAACTCTGTTAGAAAGGAGATACAAGTTTCGATTGATTAAGATGCAAATTCCAGAATCTGTTTCAAGTCACTGCCTCAAGATAATTAAAGGTTTCATCAGTGTCTGCCTAACTTCCCAAACTTCAAACAGGCAGAGCTATAGGAATATACAAAATGTAACATCTCAGGCCAGACACAGAAAAAAATCAGAGTTAACGTTTCGAGTCCGGTGACCCTTCCTCAGAACTCAGGTTTGTCTCAGAGATTTAACCAGGAATCAGGGGTGTGTGTGTGTGTGTGTGTGTGTGTGTGTGTGTGTGTGTGTGTGTG
>NC_063334.1:17266897-17312772 GCF_021869965.1 Rhincodon typus | reverse complement strand
GTGTGTGTGTGTGTGTGTGTGTGTGTGTGTGTGTGTGTGTGTGTGTGACAGTATGTGTCTGAGTATGCAAGGGAGATTGTGTGTGTGAAAGAGGGTCTGTGTGAGTGTGTGTATGCGAGTGTGTTTGTGTAAGAGAAAGTGTGTGTGTATGTGTGCATATGTGTGTGTGTGAAAGTGTGTGTGAGAGAGATAGAGTATATGGGTGTGAGAAAGTATGTGTATGAGTGTGCGAGAGAGTGTGTGCGTGAAAGAGGGTCTGTGTGAGTGTGTGTGAGTGTGTGTGTGAGAGAAAGAGTGTTTGGGTGTGAGAGCATATGTGTGTGAGTGTGAGAGAGAGTGTGTGTGAAAGAGGGTCTGTTTGAGTGTATGTGCGAGTGTGTTTGTGTAAGAGACAGTGTGTGTGCATGTGTGTAAAAGAGTGTGTGTGTGTGTGTATGTGTGTGTGTGTGTTTTTGTATGTGTGAAAGTGTATGCGTGAGAGTGTGTGTGAGACAGTCTGTGTGTGAGAGAATGTAATAAGTAATCCAAAACTGTACAAACTAATTAAGGTAGAGACATCATATCAAGGTGATGCTGTCAAAACAGGACAGTAAGGAAGATCTTACAGATACAGAACAGTGTGGTGGGGTCACATGTAGCACAACATGAACCCAACATCACAGTTGAGGCCATCTTCATGGATACAGAACTTGGCAATTGGTTTCTGCTCGGCGATCCTGCGTTGTTGTGTATCTCGAAGGCCGTCTTAAAGGATGCTTACCCGAAGATCAGAGGCTGAATACCCTTGACCGCTTTAGTGTTCCCTGACAGGGAGGGAACATTCCTGTCTGGCAATTGTTGCGCAGTGTCCACTCATCCGTAGTGTCTGCATGGTCTCACCAATGTACCATGCCTCAGAGCATCCTTGCCTGCAGCATATGAGATAGACAACATTGGCCAAGTCGCATGAGTATCTGCTGTGCATGCGGTGGGTGATGTTCCCACGTGTGATGGTAGTGTCTGTGTCGATGATCTGACATGTCTTGCAGAGGTTGCCATGGCAGGGTTGTGTGGTGTCGTGGTCGATGTTGCCCTGAAGGCTGGTAGTTTGCTGTGAGCAAGAGTCTGTTTAACGTTTGGTGGTTGTTTGGAGGTGATACGTGAAGGCTTGGGGAAGACCTTGGCGACATGCTCATCATCATTGATGGCATGTTGAAGGCTGCAAAGAACATGGCGTAGTTTCTCCACTCCAGGGAAGTACTGGACGATGAAGGGTACTCTATCAGTCATATCCTGTGCCTCTCTTCTGAGGCGGTCATTACGGTTTTTCACTGTGGCATGTGATCAATAAGTTGAGTATTGTATCCCGTTCCTATGAGGGCATCTTCAAACGTGGCTATTGCATTCCTCTTCATCTGAACAGATCCTGTGTATGTGTAAGGCTTGTCCGTAGGGGATGGCCTTTTTAATATGTTTAGCATAAAAGTTAGAGAAGTGCAACATCATGAGGTTATCTGTGGGCTTGTGATAGAGAGAGGTTGCAGGTAACTTCGCACACACTCTCTCCCTCTCTCATACACACACACACACTCACAGTCTTTGACACACACACTGACACACACACACACACACACTCACACACTGTCTCTCACACACACAGACACACACACATACTGACACACACACTGACACACACACACAGAGACACACAAACATACTGACACACACACACACACATGCACACACACACGCACACACATATAAACCTATGGGGTGAATCATTTCATCCAAGATGTTTGTTTATTTGCAGATATATTCTATTTTGTTCAAGAAACACACAATTTGTAGTCACTGTCAGTCAGTGTGGCATTTTATAAATTCCTGCTTTCGGAATAAAACCAGCCTGATTCCAGGTAAAAATGCTGAGAGAGATTCTGAACAAGGCCTCACACCTACAATTCTGTGTCTGGCCTGAGATGTTACATTTTGTATATTCCTATTGCTCAGCCTGTTTGAAGTTTGGAAAGTTAGGCAGACACTGATGAAACCTTTAATTATCTTGAGGCAGTGACTTGAAACAGATTCTGGAATTTGCATCTTAATCAATCGAAACTTGTATCTCCTTCCTAACAGAGTTCTCTATATCCTGCTTCTGCAATTTCTAGTTTGCAGAATGTGTGCATGATTAAGGATTCAACAGGAGGCAGTCAGTCAGTGATTTTAGGTTTGTTCACACCACACACACCAGTTGTATGATCCTTTGATCTCTCTGCCCTTCATCTCTCTGCCTGTGAACTCTGTGTTTGTGTGCCCTCCTCTCACTGCACCTGATGAAGGGGCTATGCTCGGAAAGTTTATGATTTCAGATAAACCTGTTGGACTATAACCTGGTGTCGTATGATTTTGGCTTTGTCCACCCCAGACTACATCATTAAATTCAAAAGCCAGGAAGAGCATTTTAAACTTGTCAACTTTGTTGGACGGCGATCCAATGCAGGTCAACATTCACAAAAGTGAATATGTGAAACTGACCTGGCTCTACTTAGGATGCAGGCAACAGAGTTTTGGATGAGCTTGTTATGGAACATGAAAGATGGGAGACCAGCTAGAAGATCACTAGAACAGTCATGCTTTGAAGAAAACATAACCTCCAAGACTATCAGCAGAGGGTGAGCTGAAGCAGGTCAGATCAAAATACACTGTCTTGGTGGTGGAGTAGATTTGTGGACAGAAGATTTTCTCCAGATCAAAGATGATACCTTGATTGCAAATTAACTGCAGTCAATTTTCAAAGGGGAGCAAGTGGAGTTTGTGATGGGGACCAAAGTTTAATGGCTATCACTTTCCCAACAAATTGCTGGAGGAGAATTTGTTATTTATTCTTGAATGTCAAGTGAGCAAATTAACAAATCTAAGAAAGGAGATGGTCAAGACAAGTAGTGGTGAGGTACAACAGTGTGTCAATGGTGTACATGTGCAACTTATCAGTTTCAGATGATATCGTCAAGAGGCAGCGTTTGGACAAGAAATGCAAAGGGGCTAAGGATAGATCGTTGGTCAAAGACACTGCAGCCAAATAGTGAAGAGAAACCTTTGCAAATAATTGTCTGGCTGCAAATGAAAGGGTAAAAATTGATCCAGGTCAGATCAGTCCCACCAAGTTGTATAGAAGACGAGAAAGATTTGAGGATGTCGAGCGTGACAAAAGGCAGGTAAAAAAAGGATCAGGACAGATTGTTTATCATGGCTGCAGTTCCATAAAATATTATTTGTGAGCTTTGCATGAGCATTTAGGGGACATTTATCCCAGTGGATTAGAAGAAAAGAGAGAAGCAGCAGTGTAGCTGAGTGGGTGTTCTTAATGTTAGTGATAAAGTCTATGATTGCCTCGCACTTGTTGTTTAATATCAGTGTGAAAGAGACAGGAGAGATGGGTTTATGGTGGATGAGAAGACAGTGGTGAATGTTTAAATGCAGGATTGACATTGCAATTGTGAATAACTTAGTTGAGCAAGCAGGACTTAATAGTGCTTTATGTTGTCTCCAGTCAGCTCGTTAAACTTTTGGTGAAAAAAACATTTCTATGATATTATTTTCAGTGAAGTGCTAATTGTCAAAAATTAAAAGGATATGAATAAATATTACATAAATATGTATTTCAGTTTATCAAAACCTATTTCCAATTCTTGACTGTTTAAAGCATTCATATTGCCTTTAGCAATTGTCCTTAACTGTCCACTTCCAGTAAGATGCATAATCTGTTTTCCCTGGGGCCCATGAGAGATCATCTGACTCTAGCTGACCTTTTAAGAAAGCACTTTCCTGCTGGTACCACAACAGGAACAAGATCAAATGGACATTATGGCACTACATTGACTCCAGCACTGGAGCCGATCTAATTAATTTTTTATTTGGTACTGATCTATTAGGTTCGAAATCAATTTAGGATTATGTTTACAGAATTGTGGAAAGACAGGAGACAGGTTCTACATTTGTCTCCTTAACTGTCTAAATTAACAAGTTAAATGATCCCGAGAGATACATAGCATATGTGTGCAGCGCTTGTAGAAACCTTTCTTTTAATTAAATACAGAATTCTCTGTGCATGGCAAGATCTTGTAACAAAACTGAAAGATGTGCAGCAAGAATCTAAATATTTAAAACACTGTTAAAAATAAAAGGAGCAACTTGGTATCCTATGTGGTTGAACACTTGACTCTGAGTCGTAAGGTCATGTATCAGATTTCCCAAGATATGTTTCCCTTTATTTAAGTGGCAATATTTGCTTGGTTCTAAGTTTTAACATACCTTTCTATACAGGGGCATTCATACAGCTCCTTCCTACTGATTAGACATCCTCTGGCATGTCTGTCCATTACTGACTGCAACTGAGTTTGTGCCTTCATCAGGTAGATACATCACTTGCATAGAACAAGAAAGAGTATTTTCAACTCCTGTCTTCAGTACGCAGATGAAAATCAGACCCCGGCACATTTTTTGTTGGTAGGTATCTCAGTTCTCCCCACTCTTCAAGTATTCATATAACTTCCCATCTGTTCACTCAGTAGTACAATTTTGTTTTCAAAATTCTTGGGATCCACAATAAAGTATGACCCCCTTTGTGCTCACTGCGGGATAAATATCTCACTTCTTTCAGCATTTAATGTTTTACCAGATCCCTTCTGAGCCAGTGTTTGCAGTCACCAGATTCTGGCTCCATTGTCTTGATGTCTTTAGCAAAGTAAGAAGCAAGAAAGATTTCACCCGCTTTGAGCTTAACTGAAACGCTTGGAGTTGGGAAAGGATCAGCTTTTACCTGTCTTGAATTTTTATGGTTTGCGTCACTAGCAGTCCCAAGGAAATTCAAGATGCCGTTCTTTAATGTCGCTGTTTAACAGCCGATTATGCCAACCCAAGCGACTCAAAGCTTCCACCTCAAACTGCAGCTCTCACTGTATAGAATGACACAGTCTTCTACAGCTTAAAGGGCATCATTCAACACACTGAGGGTGAAAAAGATTTGTTAATACCAGTAACCATTCCAAAATTCATTGACCCCCTGAAATAATGTAAGAAATATATTAATATAACTGCATGTCTTCTAATGGTGTGACATCACCACCAAAAGTATCCCAAATAATTCTGTTTGCACTGAGATTGCTTGTCTGAATGCAATGTCCAAACACAAAGCAAACTCAGAAATGATTCTTCATAGTGCAATACCTGTGTGTGAATGTCCCATTCAGTGTAGATGGAAGGAATGTAAAACCCACTCAGGCCAATTGACGCTGTTTAATTCAGAAAAGGAATGACATGTCATATGACGTGGAAAACAGATCTTACAGGAGATAAATAAAAGGCCTCTGGAACATTGACCTTGTGGAAATATAATGCCTTTCCCCAGCAACAGATCTCTCATTTCATGTTTAGCTACTTTTTAAAGGCTGCATTGAGTTAAAAATAGTCAAAGCGCTGTGTTTGGTTTTCTTTTTGTGTTATGCATTTTGAAAGCCACTTTAAGCTTTGCGAATTCCAATGAACCATTGTCTGATGACCATTCATAGATTTATTAACCTACATCCTGCTTTCAACAGATCATGATTTGATAGTCTGTTCTGCTCTGAATGCAAGATTGTCAATATTGAGGAAATGTGAGGAGACAGGTTTATGGTCAAGAAGAGTGGCAAAGATTGGAAGTCGAGTCAAACATTTTGATTTACGTTATTACATTTCCAGACAGACTATAGACTGGAATAGCTTAAATTCAAATTGAGTGCTTCCCTGCCAGAAGCTGACAAATTGCAGGCCCAGTGATGTGTATTACAGTCAAAGAGTCTTACAGCTTAGTGCTAAAATTCACTTAAAGAATGGAGGCTTCATGAAGCATTTGTGTGAACTAGAACAGCGGGGCAGTTAGCTTAGCTGGCTGGATTGTTAGCAATATTGCTCAGATTAATGCACTCGTGCAGACTTAATTTCTATTTTGGCTAAGCTGGACTTGGGCCCTGCATCCTTGTCTGCCCCATTTGTGAAGTAGCATTGTATGCTTCAAGTAAGATAAACAATGGTCTTTCTTAAATGGAGAGAGATACCTGAATCCCTTCGCAGGCTAAGACTAATTGCCCATCTAGATTAATCAAAAGTAACTATTATTCAAAAATGTTTGAGATGGAATTTTGGCAATGCACATGTAACATTTTGCTGTTTACCAGTACTACAGTTAGATAATTTACTGACATAAGATCTGAAATAAAGCAAAGAAATGCAGAAACTGGAAATCTGAAACAAAACCAGAAATTGTAAGTGAAACTCAATAGGTCTGGCAGCATCTGTGGAGAGAGAAACAGAGTTAACATTTTGAGTCCAGTGACCCATTCCATTTTCTCTCCTCAGATACTGCCAGAACTACTGAGTTTCTCCAGCAACTTTTGTTTTTGTGACATAAGATATGATTTTGATTGACAAACCTAAATTGATGTAAGTTTGGATTATGAGTATTTAGAGCCCAGATTTGATTCAGTATTCCAAATGGAATGTCTGGAAGTGAGGTGGTCTGTGAGGAAGGAGTACTGTCAACTCTGCCTTTTGCCTTGACAAGAATGCTAGAGCATAAGGATGCAAGATGATGAGACTGTCCTGGAGATTTCATCGCATTAGTCTTAGGCCAGCTGGAACAGAAAGAAAGAACATTGTATTTATAAAACAGCTTTCACAACCACAAGATATCCCAGCATGCTTCACTTCCAATAACCTTTCTTTGCACGTTAGTTATTGTTCTAAAGTAGATCCATAATTTTTTTTTATTTGTTTATTGTGGGATGCCCAAATTTATGTGAATCTATGAACTCTATTTTCAGGTGTGGGTTCTGGACATATTGCCCTCTTTGTATGAAGCTGGTATCAATACCATCATTAATCCATTGACTTGCAATACCTCTCATCAAATCCATGAGATACAAAGTTTGAATTCTTTATGATGAAGTTACCTGTGCTCTGACACATCAATAGATTGCACCAATATTTATGACTTTAATATAAATTGACAGTGTCATGACTGAATATTTAGGAAGTCTTGCCTGCACTCATGAACATAAGGGTTAGAAGGATGCCTACAATCTACTGCTATCCAGGACGTTTCTTCCAGATGGACAATGCCTCACGGATAAAACTTCCATTCTCCTTTGAAGGTATGAAGAAGCTGCTTAGCTCCACACGGTAGCTACATAGCCAGGTCTTAGATCAGTGATGACCCCAATTCCCATTGTAACCCATGCTCTCCAATGCACAATCGTCTCCCACTCTCTAATAATGTTGTTTCTTCCCCCGCCCACCTCCCCCCAACATAAAGCTGTCTTCTCTGCAACTCAGCATGGTGTCTCCAACTCCCACACTTGACTGCCCCACCATACTGGGGCCCTATTAACCCACTTTGACTTTCAGTGGTCAGAGCCCTGGGTTTATCCTGCCCCCAACTGACTTGGAAGGACAGGCCCAACTGATATATGGCCAGATTCCTGACTGATCTCTATGTAACTCCCCAACTGACTTACTGCTAATCCCAGGATTGGTTGAACTAGACGTGCAGGACTGATAGTGCAGTCCAATCCCCGGTCTATGCAGATATGGAACACTGATACTAACTGCCCCACAAAGCTAACTGACCATGTCCATGTCCCTGGACTGAAATTAGATACTTCCCTTGACTAACTGTCATGGGACCAGCTGACTGGTGACTGTCCTCTTTAATGTGACTGAGGAACATTCTCCTTAGACATTGAGATATAGTTGATGCATATGCAGTGTGTCTGCTGCGTACATGGCTTGAACATGGTACAGTTGTGAGACTTATGTCACACAGTGCCATATATCAACATGTCCACCCCCTGACTGATCACTGCTGACACTGAGGACAAGATGCCTTACTTTGTGTCTACGCTCAAAAGCAAGGCAAGACAAGACAGAAGTACCATGAGTTTTGAATGAGCTCGCACTATATAAAAAGGTAAGACAAGGCACACCAAGAGAAGACAGAGATGCTATGAGCATTCAAGTAGACACAAAATGAGTGAGCACTAAGAAAAAGAGTAAAATAAAAACCAGAAGAACTGCGGATGCTGTAAATCAGCATCCGCAGTTCTTTTGGTGTTTATTTAGTATTTAACTCACTGCCACATCTCTTCCACGCATGCCCACCTTGAAGAAGCTCTGCTCTCTCTCCAACGGAATTTCCGTTCCAATCTCTCTTCTTGCCCACCGACTTTAATTTCACTGTCACTCCTAGTGTTTGACCAGGTATTTGCTAAAACTCATTTCCACAGCCGTATCACATTCCTCAGTGACTGCCACTGGCTCAGACTCACTCCACGTGGATTCCAACTGAATTTTCATCCCTCATGTTTTGAATCCTCCCAGGATCACAGATATCTCCGTGATGTTCAATGTTCCACGGATAGCTGCTAAGTTCTGAGGAAGGGTCATCGGACCCGAAATGTTAACTCTGTTTTCTCTTTCACAGATGCTGCCAGACCTGCTGAGCTTTGCCAGCAACTTTGTTTTTGTTCAAGAAAAAAAAGCAAATTGCCCTCAGATGCACCTTACTATCATACATTAGTTGGGTGCCTATCCCTGCACCAAAGTAGCATTACAATAAAAGGTGTTGGTACGCTCCAAAGTACAGTATTGAAGTGGATGAATGCATTCCAAGTGAGACAGAGACGTGTCATGATGTAGTGGTGAGGGTGGTACCCATCAGATGTCAAACTCTGTGGGCAGGGGAGTGTAGGTCATTGCTAACAATGGAGTGTACCCTAAGGTTTTAGGGACCGTAGGCCAGGATGGTGGCCAAGAGGAGTGAGCGGTAAGATGGAGCTGCCAGATACCCGCTCAGGCATTCATGTCTGGAATTGTCACCATCTAGTTTCTCTCCGCCATATGGGAAAATTGCAGACTGGGTACAGATAAAGCGAGAGTAGGTAAGAATGAGATGTCAATGAATAAAAAAGGCTCCTCATCGCTCAGTAGTGAGATTTTCATCTCACTCTTCAAACGTTGGTTGCAAAGTCAGACTTTTTTCTCAACATCAACAATCCTACTTTTCCGATCTCACTTTTTTTTTCGCTTTTGCTCACATTGTTCAGGGACTGGGAGAATTCTGCCCAAGTAATTGATACAGTTCATGACAGAAAGGTGCTACAGGAGGGCATTAATAAATCATGGTAAATGATTTTTAATGAAATTTTAAATATTTAACAATGGCATGAGCCAACCTATTAAACGTGACACTGTTAATCAAGCAAATCCAGTAAAAATACACAGTGTGGGAAGTGGGTGATTACTTTTTACACATGAATTTCCTGCAAGACAGATTTCATTGTATGATATATATCTAGAAAACATACTGCCTGCACCTCATGGAATCATCGAGTAGTTCTCAGTAAGATTTCCTTGCTCAGAGATCTTGCTGACTGGAGAACAGACACATTGATCTTTACATACAGATGTCACTCTGCATATGGACCTCTGAGTCCACAGAGCAGCACAAAATGTGCAGGAACATTGGTTCTAAGGGAGGAATGTTCCACTCCCTTAAGCAGCATAGACAATGGTGAAATAAATTGGAAATATACACTGAAAATGGAAAAAATCAGATTCTCAACATGAAGAAAACAATTTCCAATTTTCATTTCAAATGACGAGTTTAGACCTCACTAGTGAGTGGCAGCCATCTTATTTTCGTACATTTGCAACTCATTATAAATTAATCTCCCATCATTTCTATGCAGTGGTCAATTCTCCTTTCATTCCCTGGGAAATGATATGACACCAATCCTAAGCTCAAAGTCAGAGCAATTACCTAGTCACAGCAGTTTACTGTGTGTTTCTCTGGGCTTTCAGACTGTCAACATCATTTCCCTGTGCGCTCCATAGACACTCTCCATTGACCATGCCTGTGGGGTTATTGGAGACCATGGTCAATCAGGGGTTCACCCAGATTATAGTCAAGGATGAGGTCCTACCAAAGCCCCAGGCATTTGCAGTTGAGTGATTAGGACACGGTCAGGCCAATAGATCAATGCAACCAGTCAAGCAGTATGGCAATGCCAGCTCTGTTAACATCACTCCAGGAGCTGGGCTGTTCTTATTCAGGGGTGTCCTACTAAGTCAGTCAGGGAGAGGGATCCTAAGAGTCTTTTTGTTTCATTATTAAAAATTATTGCTCAGAGCATGAGTCAAAGTCAATGGAGCCCTCAGGTAAATAGATGGCTCCAGTCTGGGGTTACAGTTAATTGGATTGGATCATGATTATAATTAAAGGGGTTTATTCAAAGTAGAAGTGCGGGATTTCATAGACAAGAGAAGGATATGAAAATCTGTGGAAGTGGCAGGTTTCACAACTCACAATCACTCTGGCCTCATCATGAGGAGAGTGTTGGTGAACAAGGGCATAGCAACTCACAAAGCCAAGGAATAAATTGAGATTATTGATAGTTCTATAAAGGAGATAACAAAAATACGGAGGCTGAATGGACACTGGGGAGACAGGTACAGTAACACAAAAAGGAACATGAAGGTTGGGATAATCATTCTGAGACTGAAACGGAGCCTGCAAGTCACTCACAAAAACACAAAACTGAAACTTTGCCATCTTTGATCCAAAGTTAACTGTGCACTCACCTCTGCAATGACAGGTTGCCACTGCCTAAAGAGTGATTAGAGTAAGTTAGTGTTTTCTCTTGGGGGTGGCATATAATTATTTGAATGTGAGCCTCAGCTAAGGGCACTTGCGTTAATCACACACGTACTAATTCAGTAATTTCATCCAAGTGGCATCAAATTGCAACCCAGAAGGAAAAAAATTCGTAAAATTTGCAAATACTACCCAGAAATCTGAATCTTCTTGCATACTTCAAAATGGAGGACCGTTATGACTAAGACATTCATTTATGTATACCTGTTTATTTTTTCAATTGATGTTTCCCTGTGGGAATTTGTGGGCTGGCCATTCTTTTCTTCAAGAATTAAAATTTATGGTATCATACAATCATGATCATTACATTGTTTGCACTAATTGCCTTCTGTCACGCTAGTTAAGCAAATCTATTTAGACACTAACTTAAATGGCTCACCTGGTTTGCCACTTCTGAATCAGATTTCATACCTGATACTGAAGACATTGTTTTCGAGCTGCCCATTTGCATCCTGACTGCATATCTATAAAGATTTGGTCTGTGATGAGAAAAAGTATGACTGTTTTTGGAGGGAATACTATAACGACGGATTAGGTCAAAATTTTACTAACCTAGTGTAGAACTAGCATTTTGCCTCTGTATCATATGTCTAGAGTACATACCACAGAGCTTCATATCAAGGCCTGACATTGACGTCCTCACAAAGCCTCCATATGACACTGTGTCATGCTTCAGGCTATGGTTATGATTGATTTGAAGCCTCAGGAGTTTAGTTACTGAAATGATGTTCTGTTTCTGACATTTCCCACAGATTATTGCCTCACATATCTGACATGGACTATTGCTGGACTGCTTGTGGCCTTGGTGCACAGGCAAAGACAGTGTTGAAGAAGAGAACAATACAACATTGGTCTGCAACAGATATGCTGGGAGTTGTGAGGATGCAAACATACTGGAGAACTCGCAGCTTGCTGTCTCTGTCCAAGTTCCTTGGGCTGGGAGACAAGGGCTACCCCCTCCAAATATGGCTGGTGACACCTTTATAAAACCCTGAATCTAACACAGAATGGAGATACAACAATGCCTGTGCTTACACTTGGGCCATAGTGGAACAAACTATTGACATTCCTAAGATGAGGTTTCAGTACCTGGACTGCTCTACAGTATAAAAACCAAAAGAACTGTGGATGCTGTAAATCAGGAACAAAAACAAAGTTGCTGGAAAAGCTGAGCAGCTCTGTTTTCTCCTCCACAGATGCTGCCAGACCTGCTGAGCTTTTCCAGAAACTTTGTTTTTGCTCTACAGTGTAGCCTAGAAAGAGTGTGCCGCATTAAGGTTTGCTGTGCCCTTCACAGAGAAGAAACTGTCCTGGAATGTGGAGGAAAAGGGGTTGATTGCAAACTTCTAAGGATGATGATGAGGATGATATTCAAGATATTTACTGGGAGGGACATCCAAGACAGTATGACAGATAAATGTATTGTCGAGGGCAAGAAGCCAGAGAGAACATCCTTGAAACCCAATTCCATGAAGGAGCTCAGTTTGGACTTCTTTTCATTGTGTATTTCTTTGCTAATTACATGGCAACCAACCCCAGTTCATGCAATCTACACCATAGACCTGATTATTTTAACAGTCTTTGTTCTTTTAAGTTGATAATTAAATATGTTTAATCCACATGATTGGACGTTTTGTATCTTCAGGCCATGTATTTACACTTGATAGGCTCTACTCACCATAAGAGAGAAAGCAGCAGCTGTCAGTAAGACCGAGCACTAACCTCACATGGCACTAAGATTGGGTTATTGTTAAAGCTGCAGACAACACTTGATATCTGAGTGTTTGTGCAATGAAGTCTCTCATGACAGGCAGCAGGGTGGGAGCAATTCCTTTTCACCCCTCCATCATTGTTTATTCCATCATTGGTTAGCCTTCAATGTTTGAGAGTAGACTGTAGACTGCTATATTGCATTGAAGTGCTGACGATCCTGTAGACAATGCTTAACCTGATAGAGGTAGTGCCGTGTGCAGTTGCTCTCAGCAGGGTAGTGAACCATGATGGTGGTTGGAAATGTGAACTTCACATTGTACGTCTCCCAGCCTTGAATGGCTGTGCACTCCCTTAACAAGCTGATAGACCGAATAGAACTTCATCTGCACAGACAGGTGAAAACATCACTGATTCCATGCTATCACTGACAAACTGAGTGTAAATCTGTATGATTTCCGCAGGGCGGGCCTTCCCACAATCCCTGCACATTGCTTGTAGCCTCTGTGTTGTCCACATTAAAATGCAATTCCTTGTGGTAGTCCTCAACATCCCGGTTTGAGGTTCCATGATGCCTGGGACTATCTGCAGTCCATGAGTTTGATGCCTGTGAGAGATGAGCACTGCTTGGCAATTGCGACTTCTTTCATCCTTTTGATTTACAAAGAGGCTGCTCATCTCTCAGATGTGTGCAACCTCATGCAGTTCAACAGATACAAAGAGACAAGAGCAGACATTTTAAGATGACAAGTGATCATAATTTATAAAATGCAGGATTGTTTACAATGATGCCACCTTGTTCTCTCTGTAAGATATTTTTTCTTCCTTTCCCTGGGGTGTAGAGATCCTGCTCAGCAGCTGGCCTTATTGGCCTGGAAGACTTGACCAGTTGTCCCTGTGCCTAGAGGTCCTTGGCTAGCTCAGAGTGTCTTGCCCACTGCAGACTCAGATGGAAAAAGGATGACCCTCCTCTCACCACCTTTTGCATCTCCAGGGCCCTGTTTGTGAAACGAGGATGTGAGCATTCCTTTGTGGACCGTGTCTGTGGTCGTAATGCTGCAGCACAGCATGTGTGAGGGGAAGTTCCTGGCATGTAGAGTCTGGTGTGGTGTGGAGCCGATGTTTAAGTACTGTGCCAGCAGTGCAAGCACATCTGTTTCTCCAGCTACAAGCTTCCACAAAACAGCTACCGTAGAAGCCGGATGCTTAATAAGTGCGATGAAGGATGGAAGATTCTGTGAGAAAAGTCAACACTGGTCATGGTGGACTGGGTGCCATGAATCTCACTCTGAAAAGCAATTTGCCAAAAAGTGGGAAATTCAACCCTAGGAATGGATTCAAACCACAGAATGGAATTCCAATTTATCAATGGCCAAAATTCACTTCTGGGGCTCAGTGACGTTAATCTGGTCAGGAAGGATACCTACCCATTATAAAATCCACATGACTATTGATTCAGTCTGTGAGATGAATATTTCCGGTGCGCTTTTTTGTGGAATTACTCTTCAATGTAATCATATTCAGACCAATTACAGGAGTGTCACTGTAAATGAAAGATTAACTAAAGCGAGACGCAAAACTTTTAACAGGCTGCACTCTTGATCACGCAGATCTTCATGTTCACAGATATCTTCTGATTAATCTGTTCAAAGAGATGCTCTTATACATCTCTGGAGCATTTGGGACCTGAACATGGACCTCTTGGATCAGAGGTAAGGACAGTTCCACTGCACCACAAGAGCCCCACTTCTTAATATTTATACCCTGAGCCCAGAAGGTGCCCCAGATGCACGTCAGGAAATTGTTTTTGTCCAGAAGTCTGGATAGAAAACCAACAGCGATGTTCCACTACTCATGTCCATTGATTTCTTTTCCACACACTGTCAGTATCTGGAACACTGCCCAGACACACTTAATCATTCTCTACTGAACCATGGTTGTTTGGACATCGCATACAGCAATTGTAAGACTGTTGCTGCTGGGAACTCCTGTATAATTTCTCTGTATTGAGCACCTGGCAAAAAGCATGATCATATTCCTGAGACATTTGTCCTTGCTCCTGGTGTCCCTGACTGTGTCTCATTGTTATTCATCCTATACTAAGCCATACAAACAAAAGGAGGAACTTCAGAAATGTAATCTAAGAGCTCAGTTTAAATTCTGTGTCATCGTAAATTGAAAAGAAATGTCCGTTTTAATTTCGGAAGGGAGCATTGAAGGATAAAACCACTTTAGTTACAAGTCTCTCATGCTGCTGAAATTTATTTCTCTGCTTCTATTACTGCATTAGAGTCAAAGAGCCAGAGAGGTCTACAGCCCATCAAATCTGCACCAGTCAAAACAAACCACGTAACTGTTCTAATCTCACTTACCAGCACAGGGCCCATAATCTTGTCTGCCTTGGGATTGCAGGTTCACATTAAATGCTTCTTAAATGTAATGAGGGTTTCTGCCTGTACCAGCCTTACAGGCAGTGAGTTCCAGATTCCCACCAACCTCTAAACCAATCGTTTCTCACATCCTCCCTAAAGCTCCTGCCCAAAATTCAAAATTCTTTCCTAACAACCTTCTGGGTCTACCTACAGCACATGGGCTGCAGCAGTTCAAGAAGGCAACTCACCACCACCTTTTTAAGGGCATCTAGGGATGGGCAATTACTTCTGGCTAGCTGCCAATGCCCAAGTCCCATGCCACACAAGTGATTAAAACAATCATATTCCCCTTCAGTCACCTTTGCTCCAAGGAAAACAATGTCAGTTTATCAAACTCTCTTCATAACTAAAATTCTCCAGCTCAGGCAACATCTTGGTAGATCTCCTCTGCATCCTCTTCAGAGAAATATCACTAGGGGCATCCTGGCTACTGGGGGACTGTCTTATAAGGGGACCTTGATTTGGTTGGACCTGCACTCATCGGAATTTAGAACAATGAGAGATGACCTTATTGAAACACACAAGAGTTTTGGAACACTTGTCAGGGTAGATGCAAAAAGGTTGTTTTCCTTCTGGGAGAATCCAGGGAAGAAGGCATAATCTCAGAATAAGGGGTCACATATTTAAGAGCTGAGGAGGAATTTCTTCTCCCAGAGGTGTTGAACCTGTGTAATTCTTTACTGCACAGGGCTATAGAATCTCAGTCCTTGAGTATACTCAAGGCTGAGATAGACAGATTTTTAATCAGAAATGAGTCAATGATTTTGGGAAAATGGCCAGTAGTGGAGTTGAGGGTCATTAGATAGCCATGATTTCATTGAATGGTAGCACAGACTAAATGGGCTGAACAGTCTACTTCTCCTCGTTAGTCTTATAATCTTATGGTTTTAACATTGCTATAGTAACTGGCTGGTAGATGTTTATTAGTCTAGCCAAATGCTACCTGCCTCTGAAGGAGTCACAAGTTCATATAATCTTTTCTCTTCTTAAACAAAACTTTTCAGATTTAATGTTAGAATCAGGGCATAAGTGAAGACCTGAGATTTCTTGCTTATATGCAAATGCAGTCTTGACATTGATAGGTAATTTTGTGATTCTGCTCTCCCAGCAGGTAGGCACAAACTCAATAACCTCGAGGCCTGTGTGGGGATAATTTTCTATCAGACATAGGAGATCAGAAAATCTCTACTCTAAAGCCTTCTCAATATCCATGGCCCTACAGGGTATGACACACTGTAACATCAGCAACAATTAGTCCAAATTAGCCCAGCATTCTGACACACTTGCTCCTTGTCTAGCATTAGGGTTCCAATGGCCTTTATCCTGCAAAGCACTGGTCCATAAAGTTATCAGCACAAGGAGAGGGTGGAAAGAGGCTGAGACTTTCTAATCAAGAGTTGTTACTGTCTTGGACATCAGATGTTAACTTAGCCAAAGCCAATCTGAAGAAGAGCTATTTTTATTGAGGGTTATTTAATATTTGACAAAGGTCACCATTGATGTAATATTGACATTTTTTCTAGAGGGGTGGAGGAGCTAAGAGGAAGGTCTGGCTAGCTTTCTCGTATGAGCAGGCTGTTCTTCACTGCATTGTCCTGACTCTTCAATAGATGGGCACCATAGCAACACCACTAATGCTGAGAATGTTGGCCACTGCTGCAGAGGGAAATAACTCTTAACCATACAAACTTTGACAATGTCAACACACAGATTCCAGGCAGGTTCATGTTACTACTTCTTGCTTGCCTCTCTTCCCTCAAAATATTTGGGTTCACTTACTTCAATATAAATTATGGATTCAGCATTTTTAAATTGATTCTAGAGAAGTGAGCACAGGCAGCAAGATCAGCATTTATGGTCTATTCCTAACTGGCCTGAAAAGGCTTTAAGTGCAGTTTAATCAACTAACAACAAACACATAGTTTGTTGTAATTCATAACTGTCAATTTTAACACTTAAGGGTGTGAGCAGCTGACCACAGTGCTGAAATTGACCACTTAGAATTTTCTTAAAATCTTTCATCTTGAAGTCATGGTGCAAGAACCAAAATGACATTAAAATACTTTGTTTGGTATTATCTTGGCCACAGTGACCTACTGCTCTTCATTCCCATCGTAAATAAATATGTTTGCCAAAAATGTTTGCCAAAATCTCTTCTAATGTAGCTTTCTCTTTTTTCTATAACAAAGGAGTATTCACTAGGATATTTGATTCCTCATATGACTATTTGGCTTTATATTTGAATGTGTAAACATTTATTTCGGGACCCTGTCTCACTCTGAATGCTGGAAGTCAGTCACTGTCGAATGGAATTAGAACGATAGGATAAAGCAGATTTAACAGAAATAAAATGTTTGGGGTATCTGAAATTGTAACAAGTTGGGCAAGCTCAACCAAGGTCTGATTGTAACAATATTGATAATAGGACAATTATTTATAAGATAGAGAATAAAGAAGAAAGCAAGATTGGCAGATTATCTTGGAAGCATGATTTTCCCTTATTTTGTTCAGTAATGTAATAAAATGGGTGAGATGGCCAGAAATGAAATTAATATTCAAGTAATGGAGATATTTAGACTTTATATTGATGAAGCAGTTGCATGTGTATAGGGTATTCATGACCATAGATTATTCTAAATTGTTTTGAATCCATTGAGGTACTGTTGTAATGTAGAACATGTGATAGCCAATCTGCACACTGGAAAGTACCACAGGCAACAATGTGATATAATCAGTTTAGAAATGTAAGTTGAGGGACAAATGTTTGCCAGGATACCAGGATGAACTTTCTAACCTTCTTTAATGTGGTGTCATGGAATCTGTTGCATCTACTTGAGAGGAGAGATGAGAATTTGCCTAAAATGCTTCATCTGAATGTTAACCCTTTGACAGTGTGTTGCACTTTTTATACTGCACTGAAATGGCTGCCTAAATCATGTGTTTAAGTCACTGACCCAGAGGCAAGAGTGCTCCTATTGAGCCAAATGTTAAGGCTGAAATGTTTAAGTATTCAGGTCATGTTGTCACAAAGTAAGCACTTTGTGTTTCCTGAAAGGCAATTTTTCATATAGCTGTTTATTGTATAGGTTAATCCCACTGTGAGTTGCCTGCAAATTGCAAACTCAACAATACAGATTCCGATCAATTTATACTTAGCTATCTTTCATTTTGAAATTGTGCGTTTGAAGTAATTCTTCCACCTCTACATACAATCCCATTGACGTTTTTCATGATCATTCAGTAATTTAAACATAGCACAATTATTCATTTCTTGGATCATGCTGCATGAAACCATAAAAATGTCAGTGGTGTCAGCTGTTCCTTACTTATGCTGTTATTATACCAGGTCGTTGATTCATATATGTCTGTTATCTAGGGACATACAAAGGCTGAGAACCTGCTGTGATCCCGAGAAACGTGGACTACTTTTTCAACAGGTTTGATGACTTTACTTTTGCAGTCTCTTTGAGTGGCACCACTTGGCTGTGTTTCTTTTATACATCAGCCTCTCGCTCTACTGCCAGGGTCCACCTGATTCCACCACGATGTCTAGAAGTTATGTACATGCAATTTGTGGGCAAATTGTTTAAATGCACAGTTGAATTGCTACTCTTGGTGTCTCCTGCAGGTAAGGCTCACCTGCACAATTCAGGTACAGGATCTTCATTTATCTGGCAACAAATATATATTAGTCTTCTAGCCAATTATGACACTTATTAGGCATATTATTCTTCATCAATTAATGAAGAAATTTTCAGCTAAGTTCATGTATTGAGAAAAATATTCTCCTGTGCAATAAAATACCATTTACACCATGAAATGGCAAGAGAAGTATAGAAAAAAAAAGATCTGTTAGACACAATAAATATTATTTGTAATTCTGGTCTAGAATTACCACTGCTTTCATTTTCTTTCCCAGTCAACCTGTTCAGAAAGATGCTATTGCACACATTAGGAGCAGGTAAGACTTGAGCTTACACCTCCTGATCCAGAGATAGGAACATTACCACAAAAGCCCCGTACCACTACTTCATGGTGGTGTTACCAACACAATTCATCTGAAATCAGTAAAACTAGCATGAAAAATCGAGGAACATGAAGCATGTGTAATGCAAATTAATTTTAGAAGAAACTGACCATTGTAGTGAAGTTTATAAAAGAATTGGCTAAATCTAACCCTTTAAAGCTATATTCAAAGATTTGAAATCAGATTATTCACAGATGCCACCAGACCTATGAAGTCTCCAGCACTCTGCGTGTTTCAGGTTTCCAACACCTGCAGTATTTTGCCTTTAATTGCAGATGCTGCCAGTCCTGTTGAGTTTCTCCAGTACTTTCTGCTTTGATGCTGCAATGAACTTACTTTGAACTATGTTTACAAAATGCAACCAGCTTACCATTCTCAAATACCAAAAATCAAAGCATTTTTTAAGGATTTTTTTAAAAACACAATTATGTTCTATTAAAAAACCCCTCTACATTGGGGAAACGAAGCATAGACTTGGCGACCACTTTGCAGAACATCTACGTTCTGCTCGCAAAAAAGACCCTGAACTACCTGTTGCCTGCCACTTTAACGCACCACCCTGCTCCCTGGCCAACATCTCTGTCTCTGGCTTGCTGCAGTGTTCTAGTGAAGCCCAACACAAACTGGAGGAACAACACCTCATTTTCCGCTTGGGGATCCTACAGCCCTCCAGACTCAATATTGAGTTCAATAATTTAGGCCCTAAACTCTCCCATGTCCCAGCCCCCTCCCCCACACACCAGGCCTTGTTACCACATAGCCTGCCACTGCACACCCCCTGTTGTTAGTCACTAACAGTCCCCATTAACAACTACTCACCCTCCCAGCCTAATCGTTAGCAACTCCTCTGTCTGTCCAACTGTCTTTCTCTCTCTTTGGGCTCTATCCTATTGTTTACTCCCTACCCCAACCACCTCCCTATTTTCTGCATATAAACTGACATTTTCCCAACCACCATCAGTTCTGAGGAAGGGTCATCGGACCCAAAACGTTAACTCTGTTTTCTCCTTCACAGATGCTGCCAGACCTGCTGAGCTTTTCCAGCAACTTTGTTTTTGTTGTTGTTGTTGTTTTATTATGCTGCCAAATTGGGCTGATTTTGGATGATTTTACATTCATGATCATGTACACTTTAGATGTAAGGAATTTAATTAAAAGTGTGGAATATTCTTTTACACAAAGAGAGTTGTGAGGCTGGAGTATTCACTTTGTCACAAAGAAAGGGAGGAATTAAATTACTTTATTATTGCTTTTCCCCTCTTGAAGAGAAGACAGTAATGTATTGTTTGAAATACTCCATTTGTTTTGACTACCATATTTTCTGAAATAGGTCAAAGGATGTTCCCAACCGTTGTTTTTGGTTTCCAATGTTCAATAAAATCCACAGTGAAATCCTTAAAGTGAAATTGAAGGTAGGGTTTATTAACAAAACATTCAAAACACAAGGAATTGCTTTGCTACTCCATCCACACACACAAGAACACTCAGGAAACAAAGGAAAGTAGGGTAGGAGAAGACACAGCTTAAGTTTTGGTAAACCTAGAGATATTAAAAAATCTGATCAATAAGTTACAACTTCCTAGAAATAAGTGTCCAGTAATAGTTTCCTCAGTGTGTTGGGTCCAATTCTTTTCCTTGTTGCAGGTGAACCGTAGGGTTCTTTCCAGCCATCAACTTGAAGACAGAGATGGAGAGTCCAAGGCAGGCTCTAACACAGCCTAGAGTCTTATTCTCCTACTGGAAGTCAAACTGAACTGATTTAGAATTCTATACTTAAAGAATTCAATGACCTCAAATTTCAGTCATGTGATAAAGGATAAGCACTGGTAGTGTTGTGGGTAAATCACCGCAAGTTACCTTTGATTCGGCTACTTATTAAGAAATGTCACAAACAATCATGTACTGAAACAGTGATTCAACCTTTATTGCACATGGCAACCAAAATAAGACCTCTCAAGTAAGCAAATTAAGCCTCACAACCCAACTTGGCGATTATCTGATTACTGGTGGAATCTGGCCAGGATTCCACCAGCAGTGTCTGTCTCTGGAAGTGTCCACGGTTTGATCTTTGTACAGTGTCATTCTTCAAAGTTCTACCAAGGGTGGAGTTCTGATGTTCGATTCTTATACAGACGTTCATCCTTCAGGTTGTATTGATGATTCTTTAAGTTTTTTCATCCAAATTATTGCATGTCTGCAACTTACCTTCTTATCAGAAGTAGCTTCTTTGTTCCTTGCTCCATTTGGCTTTAACTGTCTGTTCGGAGACACAGTTTTCCTGTAATTAACTGCTTAAGTTCTTCTGCACAGCAATCAGTTGTCCTTTGTGGCAGTAAAATATCCAGTTTATCAAGCAGGTGTCAAAGCAGTTTTGTGTATGCAATTTCAACTCGCTGTTTTCCCAGACATGGCTAATTGCTTTCAATTCCTGTATAAGTAGGACCTTGACCCTTAATAATTTACTCCAGACAGAGTTATTGCTGATTCTTTCATGTATAACACTTTATCTTTTGTTGATTCATTCAATCCATGAACAGTTATTAAAGTTCTGAAGTCTATAATATCACAAAGGTCATTAAGTTAACAGTGTAGTTTACGTCAGCCATCAGAGTTTCCACAACGGGATGATAAGGTGATTGTAAAAGCATTAACACTCATTTTACCATTACATGTTTTGGCATTTTCCTTTGTTCCAGAAGGGTAAGCAGTCAACTCACCTCTAAGAGATAGTAAGAACTGCCGATGCTGGAGTCAGAGATAACATGACACAACCAGTCCATCTTCTCTCCCACCTATCCGCTCCTCCCACCTCACTGACCAATCCCCACCACTGCCTACCTGCACTCACCTATCCATGCCAGCCACCTTCCCCAGCCCTACTCCTCCTCTCTCTATTTATTTCAGAGCTCCCCTCCCCCTCCCCCATTTCTGAAAAAGGGTCCTGACCCGAAACGTCAGCTTTCCTGCTCCTCTAATGCTGCCTGGCCTGCTGTGTTCCTCCAGCTCTACACTGTGACAACTCACCTGTAAGCCCATTTGTCATAGTTTAGCTGGAACAGGGGGTTCTGAGGTTTCATGTGATCAGCTTCTACCAGTTTGTGAGTGTACAAAGATTGCCCCCTTTTTAAAAGGAACACAATTTATAGATGAAAGTATAGAAGAGATTAGTTTTCTTTGGGATTTCACTTCCTGCCCACTGGCTGTATTAACTTCCATGATTAGAAATTCAGGCAGAAAATATCTTAACGTTGAAATCAGATTGTTCAGTTAGATGAAGGAAATGGGTAATATGGATATGGAACAGAGTAGATAAATATGATTAGGATTATTGATTTAGGTGGACAGTAAACACTGACATTGACTGAGTGGCAAGATGGTCTGTTTCCAGGTTGCAACTTCAATGTATTCTAGAGCATGACTAGAAATTGACAATCTGATTTACTTTCCATTTATATTCAAAAGGGAGCAGAATACAATTTCCTAACAATCCATATACCACAAAATAATAGAACTACAATTGTGACACTGGTGTAGATGAAAAAATCCTTATTTTCAAGTTCACTTTTAGTAATGTAACTTGCATTTCCTCTGCTGTAAGCTGTTTGACAGTCAGGTCAAGTCACCATAGTTGTACCAGACCATAGGGCTATGCTCTCATTAGATAGAGACAACTGATGATGATTTAACCTGAGGGCCACCACACCTCAGGCAAGGGGAGAGATGTTGAAAAGGAAAGTCCTTTATGGTAACCACAGCCAGAGTGGGGATTGAACCTATGCTGGTGGCATCACACTGCTTCACAAAGCAACCACCAAGCCAACTGATGTAAATCAACCCCCATAATTTGATGGCATTCATACAGCCAGCTTCAAGTCTATGTCTGTGTCAGGGTGCAATGATGATAAAGAGAAAAATAAGTCTTCTGAGTCTGCCCTCAACTGTGTGCAGATTTTCATCATACCTGCAAATGAAAAGTTACCATCTGGAGCAGGTCAGGTGTGAAAACAACGAAGTGTCAGTAGGGGACTATTTAGTGATCATTGAATTATATGGTTTAGGATGATGGTAGAAAGGAACAATGGACGATCCAGAGTAAGAATAATTAAATGTAGAGGGATCTGACTTCAACAGGAGAAGAAGGGATACAAAAACAAAAGCAGAAATTGCTGGGAAAACTCAGCAGGTCTGGCTGCATCTATGGAGAGAAAGCAGAGTTCATGTTTTGGGTCCAAACACGCTTCTGCAGTTCTAATGAAGTTCAAAGCAAAGAAGTATAAGGTAAAACATCTTGATAGAAAGAGTATGGAGAGACAATATAAAAGAATGGGGGAAAATCTAGGAAGCATTGGGACTTAGATGTATACGTGCACAGAAGATGACAGGATAGGTTCAGAGAGCAATTAATAAAGCATCTAGTAACCTCGGCTTTGTTAATAGGGGCATGGAGTAAAAGAGCAAAACTGTTACACCTCAGCTAGAGTAATGTGTATAGTTCTGGGTAGCACATTATAGGAAGGATGTAAACGCATTGACAAGATTTATAAGAATGGTTCTGGGGATGAGAAACTTCAGTTAAAAAGATAGATTGAAGAAGTTGGAGCTGCTTCCCTTGGAGAGAAGAAGGCTAAAATGAAATTTGATAGAGATTTTGAAAATCACGAGCAGAGCAGATACAGTAGATAGAAGGAAGCCGTCCTGCTCGTAATAGAAACAAGAATGAGGGGGCATAGATTTAAAGTGATTTGTAAAAGGAGTAAATATGACATAAGCAAAAATCTTTTTCGCACGCTAAGTAGTCAGGGTATAAAATGTAGCACCTGGAATTGTGGTGGAGGCAGTTCAGTTAAGGCATTCAAGACAGCATTGAATGATTATTGGATAGAAATAATGTGCAAGGGGATTGGGAAAGACAGAAAATTAGCAATAGGTAATGGAACTCAGTTGAACAGCTAGTGTAGACATGATGGGCCAAATGGTCTCTTTCTTCCGTGACACTTCTATAATTCTGTGAAATAAAAGGTACTTCTATAAAAGGCGTGTGAGAGCAGAGAGACTGGGTTTTTGTGTACTTAGTCATTAAATGTGACAGGACAAGTGGACTGTATGATTAATGAAACATACACTATTCCAAGTTTTATTAATATGGGCATAGAATACAAGAGCAATGATCTTAAGTTGACATTGTATAAGAACATCAGTTAGACCTCAACTGGAATATTGTGTCGAACTGTAGGTAGAAGAGATTTACAAGAATGGTTCCAAAGATAAGAAACTTCAGTTATGAAGGTAAATTGAAGAGTTGAATTGTTTTCCTTGAAGAACAGAAGAATAGAGAAGTTAGAGTTAAAAGAAGTTTCAAAATCATGTGAGTAGACAGGGAGATACTTTTCTCGCTTGTAAAAGTATCTGGACAGGAGGGCATGGATATAAAGTGATTTGCAAAATAAGTAAATGGAACACAAGAAAAGCTTTCCAGTTAAAGTCCAAGTTTGGAATACGCTGCCCAGAAATGTGTGGAAGCAAGTTTAATCAAGGCATTCATAAGGGCATCAGATGATTAACTAAATATAAATAATGTGTAGGGCTATGAGGAAAAGACAAGTGAATGTTACAGGTTATTATGCTCATTTAGAGAGCTGGTGCAGACGTAATGGGCAGAATGGTGCCTGCACTGTAGCAATTCTGTGATGAGATGTCATGCTGTCATGTGAAAACCTGCAACATCAACATAAATGTTTCACTAAGATACCCAAGAAGTATCCTGATTTCATCCAATGACAGCAAATACTCAGAACTAACTCTTAATAATGCATTCTGTCTGTAAACTACAGTAACATGCAAAAGTAAGCAATTGTACAATTGTGGATATCTAATCAATACGTTTTTCTAACCTGTACACACTTGCTAAATGTAAGACAAAAAATTTTGAAGGACAAATATTATAAGTTGAAAACAAACACAAAATTCAACAATGACAATAGTATTTGTTGTGTTGATATTTAACAATGGATCATATGACAGTGGAGCTTGTCATGTCTGTAAAATTCACTGCCAATATTTTGAAACGGTTTACAAGATTGGCTGTGACGTGTTCGTATTGATTAGACTGCAGCTTTCAAAAAACCTATTCACCCGCTTACAGCAAGCAGTACAGAGCATGTATGGAGTGTAGAAGATTGGACCAAGTCTAAGAATAAAGTTCATTCTTTAAAACATCTTTTATTTTCTGAAGATGGATATGCTGCCAGACCTGCTGACTTTCTCCAGCAATTTCTGTTTTTGTGTGTTTCAGCCAATAGCAGTGTTATTTCTTTAGTACCTTAAAGAAGAGGTAAAAATTTGCATTTAACATGTTAAATGAATGTTGCTAGGCCGTAGGTTTGCAATACTGTGACAATAACATTTATATAGTGCTTTTAACATAGAAAAACATTGCAAGTCTAATGCCTTAAACCCATAAGATTCTAGCAGGACTAGACATGGTAAATGCAGGAAAAATGCTCATGATAGCTGGGGAGTGCAGAACCAGGAGTGACAGTTTAAGGGGTATGTTATTTGAGAGTGAGATAAGGAGAAATTTCTTCACTTAGGAAGTGGTGAGCCTGTGGAATTCTCTGCCACAGAAAATTATTGAGACCAAAACAATGAATGTTTTCAAGAAGGAGTTAGATATAGTTTTTAGAGCTAAATGAATCAAATGGCATGGGGAGAAAGCAGGAACAGGGTACTGATTTGGATGGTCAGCTGGGATCATATTGAATGACGAGTCAAATTAACTACTCCAGCTTCAATTTTCTATGTTTCTATTTTCTATGTTACTTTGTTTATATTCATAAGAGTAACGATAATGGTAGGCATACAATTAAATGGGTATCATTTAATTCAGGTAGGATCTAGGTTTTCTGCTTCCACACTCACTAGCTCTTGAATTTGCTCCTCTTCACTTTTAACTGTGGATTAGGAAGTCAGTGGAAATTGTTGAACAATGTTTTAAGGCTATGTTTAGTTTTCAGATGAAGTGGATTTAAACAATGAATAATGAGAAAAAGGCTGAGGTAGGATTACTTTAATAAAAAAATGTAAAGGAGGAAGTTAGAGGCAGGTAGTAGAGAGAATGTAGAGAATGTAGAGAATGCAGGGCTGAGGCTACTGGGGAAGATAAAGAATTACACAGGAGGTATTGGAGACAGAGGGAATGTATATAATGAATCTATAAATAGCACAGGGGTACAACTTGAAGAAGCTGAATTCAGATAATCTTAGTCTGTAGGTCTATAGGATATAAAAAAGAAAAATCAAAAGAACACGAAGAGTGCTGTAATTCACAAATGCAAAGCAGCCTCTTCCTAAGGTCTTTAGTATCTTCAATGTCGAGTGCTGTTAAGTTTATAGCTGTAATGGGCCATCTTCCTTTCTTTTATTTAATATACTATTTCAACTGCAACAGGTGGCTCCATGGTCAATGGTCATTGTCTCCATGGACACTCCATGCAAAAAGCTGAACAGCAGTAATGCGTCAATCTCAGAGCATCAGATTTCTTGTCATTGGGTAGACTTGAGCATCACTTGTTCACTTGCTTGTGGACAGTGGTAGCCAAATATCTTGCTTTTAGCTTTTGCTTTACCTCCAGCTCAGCTGGACAGCCAGGAAGCTGCTGAGTTACAGGTGGTGGTTTAGAGCAAAGAGACTGGCAGGAAGCTTGTGGCTTTAGGAAATAGGATTGAGTACATGTCTATGTTCTAAATGGGGTGGACATGACAACATGCTGTGTCAAAGTCAGAGATGTAGCATGTGCCAGCAGCTTACATGGTAAACGCACATCATATGCTCATGGAGAATGGCGAAGTATGGAAGTCAAAGCAGGGGAGAGTTTAGTTTGGCAAGGATGGATACCAGTCAATTGGGGAGTACCACTACAGTCAATGCAGTGTCTGAGCCATCAGGGTTAGGAAGGAATGTGGAGTAATCAGATCAGCCATGATAGTATTAAATGATCAAGTGACTGAGAGGCCTAACTTTGCTCTTAATTTGTAAGTTCTATTCCAGAGGGGTGACCATGATTAGTAAGGCTGTTAGTCCAACGCAATTCCAAGATATCCATGGAATTGAACTCTGGTGATTGGGCCACAATCAGTCCTGAAACTCAAGTAGAAGCTGCCAGTGTCTTATTTATTGAGTCATAGAGTTGTATAGTAGGCAAATGGACCCTTCGATTCGACCCATCCATGCCCACCAGATATCTTAAATAAATCTAGTCCTATTTGGCAGCATTTGGCCCATATCTGTCTAAACTCTTCCTATTCATATACCCACCCTGACACCTTTTAAATATAGTAATTGTACTAGCCTCCACCACTTCCTCTGGCAGCTCATTCCATACATGCACCACCCTCTACATGAAAAAGTTGCCCCTTGAGTCCCTCTTAAATCTTTCCCCTCTCACCTTAAACCAATGCCCTCTACTTTGGATGTCCCTACCTTGGGAAAAAAAAACCTTGGTTATCCACCCTATCCATGCCCCTCATGATTTTATAAACCTCTATAAGATCACCCCTCAGCCTCCAACACTCCAGGAAAAATAGTTCCAAACAATTCAACCTCTCACTGTAGCTCAAACTCTCCAAGCCCAGCAACATCCTTGTAAATCTTTTCTGAACCCTTTCAAGTTTAACAACATCATTCTGTAGCATGGAGACCAGAACTGAACGCAGTATTCCAAAAGTGGCCCAACCAATGTCCTGTACAGCTGCAACATGACGTCCCAACTCCTATACTCAATGCACTGATCAATAAAAGCAAGCGCCTTAATTTGTTAGGGTGCTTTCTAAATCAGTTCAGGGCATGGGCTTTAGTTAATTGGGGTTGTCATTCCATGTCAGCTGAAAGTTGGGCCATGATCAGTCAGGTCAGTGGGGCAGTCAATATTGTGTGTATTTGTGAGCAGTTCTAAGGGGCGACTTAGACAGGTTAAATCAGTGGGCAAAGTGTTGCCTGATGGAATATAATGTGGGAAAATATAAGGTCCTACACTTCGGCAGGAAGGATAGAGAAGCTGAATATTATTTAAATAAAGACTACAGAAAGCTACAGAGCAGCGGGATTAGGCAGTCCACAACCATATATCTCAAAAAGCTAACCTACTAGCTCAGCGGGTATTAGAAAAGACAAATGGAATGTTGGCCTTTATTTCAAAGAGAATGGAGTATAAAAGTGTGGAGATTTTGCTAAAAATATACAAGGCATGAGCCAAGTCACAGATGGAATATTGTGAATAGTTTTAAGCCGTTTATCTAAGGAGACATGTTCATTAGGCTGATTCCAGGTATGGAAGGATTGTTTTTATGAGAACCTGAGTAAATTCGGCCTGTATTCACTGGAATTTAGAATGAGAGATGACTTTATTGAAACTTACAAGATTCTTAGAGAATTTGATGGGGTAGGTGTGGAAAGGTTGTTTCCCCTTATGGGAAAGTTTAGGACCAGAGGGCATAATCTCAAAATAAGATGGGGTCATACATTTAAGACAGAGATAAGGCATAATTTCTTCTCTCAGAGGGTAGTGACTCTGTGGAATGCTTAGCTACAGAGGGCTGTTGAGGTTGAGTCATTAGGTATATTCAAGGCTGAGATAGATGTTTAATGAGTAAGGGAATCAAGGGATATAGGGAAAAGGCAGGACAGTGGAGTGGAGGGTTATCAGATCAGTTGTGATCTTAATGACTGGTGGAGCATACTTGATGGGCTGAATGGTCTACTTCTGCTCCTATGTTTTATAGTCTTATTACACTCATCCTGATTAAAGTGATTGAGCAAGGCTGGCCATCTGCCTTCAATTCACAGTTAATCTGTAAATCAACATTCTTCAAAAATTCCAATTCCGACAAGCAATCATGATGGACTGATTAGGACTCATTGTAGCCATTGATCATCATTTGGTGATTTATGAGCTCAACATATTCAATTTAACAACACACTTGCTATCACAGCATAATCTTCTCAATTAGCCAATGTACACACTCCTAAGGATTTGAAGGCTCTGTCTTATAACTGCCAAATCTCATTAAACAACAGTACGCCCACCAATACTTAACTGCTGAGGTGGCATTGAGCGAGTAGTTGCAGGGGGGCTCCTTGTAGCTACATCACATCCAACATAATTGTGAAGTGTATCAGGGTTCCAGTGTGCCACGAATAACACTCTGTAATCTCTCTTACTTTTCCCACAGACCTGCATCTACCTGACTGAATGGCCAAGGCTAATTCAGTTGTCTTTCTGCCACGTATAAACTGG
This sequence comes from Rhincodon typus, assembly GCF_021869965.1. NCBI lineage: Eukaryota > Metazoa > Chordata > Chondrichthyes > Orectolobiformes > Rhincodontidae > Rhincodon > Rhincodon typus. The sequence goes on along the minus strand of NC_063334.1, from coordinate 17,283,585 downwards.
AAGAACTGCAGATGCTGTAAATCAGGAACAAAAACAGAAGTTGCTGGAAAAGCTCAACAGATCTGGCAGCATCTGTGAAGAAAAAGATCAGAGTTAATATATTGGGTCTGGTGACCCTTCCTCAGAAGGGTCCCTCCCCGGTCTTTCAGCCAATGCTGCTTCTCAGATGAAACAGCCACGGAGTGAAGCAGAACAAAAAGGATTTGCAGACTCAGCAAGAACAGCAAACTGTGATCATCTTCCAGAGGAGGGAGAAAAGGCATATCACCCACGAAGAAGGTGCAGAGATCTACAAATGTTGTTGAAGCTGTCTGCAAATGACTACGATCCAGTGCCGAAGGATATTAAGGATGTCCTGAGCTAACACATCCCATCTATGACAGCTGCTGTATGAGACTTGCATCCACAAGGCTTGGAAGGAATCCCATCCCAGTAACCTTAAGGTTACAATTGTTCTTTGTTTATTTGCCAGCTCATTTGATGAGGCAACTGGGAGCTCTGTGACATTTCACAATTGTCAACTCAAGTGCATCTGGAATGTAACTGATGCAACGCTTGCCAGAGCCCATCTCTTACTTCTTTCCGACTTGATGCAGCCAGACAAACAGGACATCAAGACTCTCAGCAATCACTGGCTTCCCACAGGTGCAGGGAGCTATCAATTGTACCCACATAGCTTTGAGATCACCCTATCATCAACTAACATTACCCACGAACAGAAAAGAATTTTAACTACCTTAATGCTAAATCAATTTGTCACCTCAAGAGGTATATTTTGGTGGTCTGTCCTCGATATCCAGAGGGCTACCATGACATGGACACACAGGCCCAAGCTTCTTTCTAAGTTCTTCAGCCTGTACGAGGTTGAAGGTAAACCAAAGCTACCCGCTTCAAATCTGCCCCATTGCTCTCTAAGAAATTCTCAGATGGCCAGAAAACATAAGCCTCCTGAAGAGACGTTCTGATGTCTGGATGGGTTAAGTGAAGCATTGCAGTACAATCTAGACAGAGTATATCCATCATTGTGGTGTGCTGCAGCTTCCACAATCTGAGTCTTTCCTCAATCTGAGATTTTACAATAGTGCAATTGAATATATATATATCAATTATAGCCTTCTCCCTAACCCTAACCCTAACTTTATTCACAACATTATTGAACATCCATGTTATTTACTTTCTGTCCCTACCTCTAAGTCTAGATGAAAGCATGACCTCCACAGCTGGGAAGGAGGAAGTCTGCTGTGAGGTATGCCTTGGTGACTTTGAAGTCTTAGGTAGTATCTAACAAGCCCATGCCTACTGAGAGTCTCCTGCCCAGACATAGGCTTATCTCCTCGGCTTGTACTGCTGCTGGCATTGTGGTCATAGACAACAGGAAATGGAGGATCTGGACACGCCTAGAGCCGTGCAGTGGTTGGTGCTATCATGTTTATGTTATGTTGTCTTGAAGACTGTGGTGCCAGCAGAAACATTTGTCAGCTTTTCTGCTGGAGTGCGTTGCCTCCATTTGTATGAGTACCATTTCATCTTCACTGGTAACTTTGTCACCAACAAATGGAACTGCCACCTGTGGCGGATCAAAAATCTTCACAAAATTCTAAACTAGAATAAAGCAGTGTTAAAAACAACAAAACAAAAAGTTTCTCAGAGATAGTAAGAACTGCCAATGCTGGAGCCAGAGATAACACAGCGTGGAGCTGGAGGAACACAACGGGCCAGGCAGCATCAGAGCAGCAGGAAAGCTGACGTTTTGGGTCATTTCTGAAGAAGGGTCCCAACCCGAAAAGTCAACTTTCCTGCTCCTCCCTATGCTGCCTGTACCGCTGTGTTCCTCCAGCTCCACACTGTGTTGTCTAAAACAAAAAGTTTGAGATGAGCAATCAATCACGGAATGATAGTTTAACATTTCACTTGGAGTCATAGAGTCATAGAGATGTACAGCACAGAAACGGACCCTTCAGTCCAATTCGCCCACGCCCACCAGATTTCCTAAATAAATCTAGTCCCATTTGCCAGCATTTGGCCCATATCCCTGTAAACCCTTCCTATTCATATAGGATGGCTTTTAAATATTGTAATTGTAGCAGATTCCAGCACTTCCTCTGGCAGTTCATTCCATACACGCGCCACCCTCAGTGTGAAAAAGTTACCCCTTAGATCCCATTTAAATCTTTCCTCTCTCAACTTAAACCTATGCCCTCTAATTTTGGATTCCCCCACCCCAGGGAAAAGCCCTTGTCTATTTATCCTATCCATGTTCCTCATGATTTTATAAACCTCAATAAGGGCACCCCCTCAGCCTCTGACATTCTAGGGAAAATAGCCACAGCCTATTCAGCCTCTCCCAACAGCTCAAACCCTCCAATCCTGGAAATATCCTTGTAAATCTTTTCGGAACTCTTTCAAGTTTCACAACATCCTTCCTATAGCAGGGAGACCAGAACTGAATGCATTATTCAAAAAGTGGCCTAACCAAAGTCCTCTCAACTCCTGTGCTCAATGCACTGAAAAATAAAGGCAAACATACCAAACAGCTTCTTCACTATCCTATCTACCTGTGACTCTACTTTCAAGGAACTATGAACCCGCACTCCAAGGTCTCTTTGTTCAGCAACACTCCCCAAGACCTTACCGTTAAGTGTGTAAGTCCTGCCCTGATTTGCCTTTCCAAAATGCAGCTCCTCACGTTTATCTAAATTAAACTCCATCGACCACTCCTCAGCCCATTAGCCCATCTGATCAAGATCTCATTTTACTCTGAGGTAACCTTCTTCGCTGTCTACTACCCCTCCAATTTTGGTGTCATCTGCAAACTTACTAACCATACCTCCTGTGTTCACATCCAATTTGTATTAATGACGAAAAGCAGTGGACTCAGCATCAATCCTTGTGGCACACCGCTGGTCACATGCCTCCAGTCTGAAAAGCAACCCTCCACCACCACCCTCTGTCTTCTACCTTCGAGCTAGTTCTGTATCCAAATAGCTAGTTCTCCCTCTATTCCATATGATCTAACCTTGCTAACTAGACTACCATGTTGAACGTTGTCAAATGCCTTACCGAAGTCCATATAGATCATTTCCTCCACACTGCTTTCATCAAGCCTCTTCGTTCTTTTTTCAAAAAACTCAATCAAGTTAGTGAGACATGATTTCCCATGCACAAAGCTTTGTTGACTATCCCTAATCAGTCCATGCCCTTCCAAATACATGTAAAGCCTGTCCCTCAGGATCCCCTCCAACAACCTGCCCACCACCAATTTCAGGCTCACCAGTCTGTAGTTCCCTCTTTAGGCATCTAAAGACATTCAGCACCTCCTCCTCTATAATAAGGATATTTTTCAAGATGTCGCTATCTATTTTCCCACGTACTGTATCTTCCATATGCCTCTCCACTGATGCAAAATACTCATTTAGTATCTCCCTCATCTCCTGCAGTTCAACACATAAGTGGACTTGCTGATCTTGAAGGAGCCCTATTCTCTCCCTATCTACCCTTTTGTCCTTAATGTATTTGTAGAATCCCTTTGGATCTTCTTAACCCTACTTGCCAAAGCTATTTCATGTCCCCTTTTTGCCCTCCTGATTTCCCTCTTAAGTATACTTCTACTGTCTTTATACTCTTCTATGGATTCATTCGATCTCTGCTGTCTATACGTGACATATGCTTCCTTCTTATTCTTAAGCAAAACCTCAATTTCTCCAGTCATCCAGAATTCCCTACATCTACCACCTTGCCCTTCACCCTAACAGGAACATACTGTCTCTGGACTCTCATTGTCTGATTTTTGAATGCTTCCCATTTTTCAGCCATTCCTTTATCTGCAAACAACTGCCTCCAAGCAACTATTGAAAGTTCTTGCCTAATACTGTCAAAACTGGCCTTCCTCCAATTCGGAACTTCAACTTTTAGGTCCTAGAGACAAGAATATCAGAAGGTAAAAATACCTTAAATTTTGCCACTGTTTTGTTTTCTTTGAATTTTGAGCTTATTGTCATGCTGTCGTTTTGGATTTTCTTTTTGTACATAATTGGTTGCCTTGCTTAGGCTATTAGTTAATAACTTTTGCATGAGCTTTGATTTTGTTTTGATGTCACATCCAACTGTTCAATAGAATCAATGTCCTGGTAAAACCCACTCTGTCTCCATTATAAATTAGTGACTCACATTACATATATTTTAACATGATTTTCCAATTCTATTTTCGAAGTAAAGAAAAGATGTGATATTTAGGGTTGCTACTGGACATTGCAATGACCCAGTGGGTTGCAATAGGGTAATAGATGATCAATGGCCTCTGTCAAATTCCACAGTAAAAAAGTATCGGTTCCACAAACCAGCCAGCATATATCTTGTAGCAGTCACTACAGGGTCTTTGATGCTCAGTTAGGCATGCTGTGACAGTCCCTTGCGCATGTTGGCTCAGCAATTGTTTACAAATTGCTTGGAAAATTGACTGTGAGCATTTAGATAATTCACAGCAAAACAATTAATCTTCAATTCAGCACCAGGTGTTTCAAATAGAGCTAAAGTAAGTTGTGCTAGCTGGAAGAATAGGAAACCGTCTGGTTAACTTTTAGTGGACTCAGTGTCTTAAATATTTGTTTTTATTCCTCTCTAAACATCAACTTGACCTATTATTACCAAGCAACTGCAATTGTGTTTGAAGTTGGCATTCATTAACATTTTGGAACAATACCATTAGCTGATAGATTGAAGAAGACCTAAACAAGGCATTATATTACTAGGTGGCATGCTTTCATCTGTCAGGCTTACTTCGGGTGTTTTTTAAATTTCCGATGGAGCAGATACATTCTAGATACAAAAATTCTGAAGCTTTACCTTTTACGATTTAGCAGTTTGTCTTCTGAACACATCTTTTCTGCTTTCCACAGTGATGTTGCACTTGCTGAGGGAACCCATTCTAACATTTCTCATAGAGCCCAAGAAAAGTTACCAAATTGTATGTATATATTGCAGTGTCTTTCACTGTTTCATGCGATGGGTTTAACAGCAACTGCATAAACTGAAAGAATGTATTTCAGACATCACATGACTATTGCAAGTCAGCAAATACAATATGCAGATGCATTTCTCTAAGCATTCACAACCTTTGAACTTTCTGTAGATTTTTATGGCCAAAATACATTTGATGGATTGTCACTTTTGTAAAATTGCTATAGGCTGCTGTCTCATTAGACATGGACAACTGATGTTGGTTTAATCTGAAAGTCATCACTCTCAGGTGAGGGGAAAGGTGGAGAAAGAGGACCTACATGGTATCCTCAGCCATTGTTGTAATGTCAAATGCACAGCAGACATTAGGTGCAAAGCAAGTTATAGAAACAAAAATGTGGTAATGACCAGATTATCTGCTTTTAGTGAGTGATAACTAGTTCTTCCAGGAATCTGAGCAGGATTCATACAATTTCTTTGACAAATGTCATTGAATCTTTTAAATTCAACCAATAAAGCAATTTCACATCTCATCAGGAAGTTTGCACCTCCAGCAATGCAACCTGAATGGGCTCATGTCTCTGGAGTGAAACCTTCTGATACAAGAGCAGGATTTTTTTCAATTAATCAAGTGCAAATAACTCCATTGATCCAAAGATTGTCTAGTTTGCCCTTTGTGTTCAAGATGCAGTTCTTGTAGTTTGTTATAAATGAGCTGTTTTCACTATGCCAATTCCATCTTGGAGGTGCCGATGTTGACTGGGGTGGACAAAGTCAGAAGTCAGACGACACCAGGTTATAGTCCAACAGGTTTATTTGAAATCACAAGCTTTCATCAGGTGACGTGAGAGAGAAGCACACAGAAACAGAGTTTATAGGCAGAGATCAATCGGCAGAAAGGTCAAATGATCACACAAATGGTGTGAGTGAAGTGTCGACAAGCTGAATAATAGGGCTCTGCAGGTGATCAAGAGTGTCAGACAGTGTGAGTAAAGTGTTAAAAGCTAAATAACAAGCAAAGGAATGACCTATAGTCCGATTAAATGAGGCAGAGAGATAATTACAATTAAAAATAAGCTGGTGCTGGAGACAAACTAAATGACTAGAATAACACAATAGGTATTAGAGTTGCATACCAAGGGTCTAACCAAATTAATAAGTAATCCAAAACTGTACAAACTAATTAGGGTAGAGAGATCATAACAATTTATCAAGGTGATGGTGTCAAAACAACATAGTAAGGAAGATTTTACAAATACAGATGCGTGGTGGGGTCACGTAGCGCAACATGAACCCAAGATCACAGTTGAGGCTGTCTTCATGGGTATGGAACTTGGCTATCAGTTTCTGATCGGCGATTCTGAGTTGTTGTGTATCTTGAAGGCCACCTTGGAGGACACTTACCCGAAGCGTCTTTCCCATCTTTTGTAACATATGCTTGGGCCATGATTTCAGGCCATTTGCCTTCTTGAACTGCTGCAGCCCATATATTGTAAAGTGACCCACAACTCTGTTAGGGAAGGAATTCCAAGATTTTGACCCAGCAACAGTTAAGGAACAAAATGTTTCCAAGTTAGGATGGTGAGTGGCTTGGAGGTGAACTCGCAAGTGGTCGTGTTCCTATGTATCTACCACCTTTGTCCTTTTAGATCAAAGTGATCATGTGTCTGGAAGGTGCTGTCTAAGGACCTTTGGTGAATTTCTTGTAGATAGTATACACTGCTGCTACTGAGCATTGTTGGTGGATGGAGCGGATGTTTATAGATACGGTGCCAATGAAGCTTTGTTCTAAATGGTCTCAAATTTCTTGAGTGTTGTTGGAGATGCACCCATCCAGACAAGTGGGGAGTATTCCATCACACTCCTGACTTGTGTAGATGAGACAGGCCTTTGGGGAGTCAGAAGATGAGTTACTCACCAGTATTTCTAGTCTCTGACCTGGTCTTGTAGCTTCCGTATATGTGGTGAGTTTAGTTGAGTTTATGATCAATGGTAGCCCCAAGGATGTTGATAATGGGGGACTCAGTGAGGGTAATGCCATTGAATGTTGAGGGTGGTGGTTAGATTGCTCTTATTGGAGATGGTCATTGTCTCACATTTCTGAAGTGTGAATGTTACTTGCCAAATGTCAGCCCAAGCCTGGATATTGTCCAGATCTTGTTACATCTGAAGTAGCGGAGAAGTAGCAAATGTCGCTGCACATTCTGCAATCATCGTCGAACCTCCCCACTTCTGACCTTATGATGGAGGGAAGGTTATTGATAAAACAACTGAAGATGCTTGGGCACAGGACACTACTCTGAAGAATGTCTGCAGAGATGTCCTGTAATCTCCAACAAAAACAACCATCTTCCTGTGTGCCAGGTATAACTCCGAACAGTGGATATTTTGCCCCCTGATACTCATTGATTTCAGCCTTTCTGGGGCTCCTTGATGCCATAATTGGTCAAATGCAGCCTTGATGTCAAGGACTGTTACTCTCACTTCACCTCACCTCTGGAGTTCAACTCTTTTGTCCATGTTTGAACCAAGGCTCTAATAATGTCAGGAACTGAGCATCACTGAGCAGGTCATTGCTGAGCAGGTGCTGCTTGATAGCACTGTTGATGACACCTTTCATCAATTTACTGATGATCGAGAGAGGACTGATAGATAATTGGCTGGGTTGGATTTGTCCTGCTTTTTGTGTAAAGGACATACATTGACGAGTAGATGCCAACATTATAGCTGTAAGGAAGAACATGGCTAGGGAAGCAGCATCAACTCCAACCCCCTCCGAAAACCTGCCATGTCTGGCTAAACAACAGCAACTGTGCAGGGTCGCTCCAGACAGACAGTGCTTGTCTGGGTGCACAACAGCCTTTTAAATTGGACACCAGTGCTAAGAATGCAGGTCAATTTCAGGATCTCCGGTGAGTTACTCCAGGAATGGCATGTGGTGAGATGGTGTGGTAATAGTATGTGACACTTGCCATATCGGTTGAATCACTAATTAGTGTGGCGAGTTTGGCAAGATATGGCAAGAAAACTCACTGGGTCTCATAACAAGAATCACCAAACAAGGCGTGACACACACCTAGCTAAAAAGCCACAAGATTTAGCTCACAGATAAACAAAACGAAACTCTTCAGCGCAAAGACCAGGAATGAGAATGGACATCTGGAGTGTTTAATCTACAGCCCCTTCATGTTGGCCTAGAATTTATATTGCTTTGGTGCGGGCTGAGTCTGGTCTGTTCCCATTTTGATGAACAGGCAGGGGCAATAACTAGGGAAGTGATTGCAAACTATTATCGTTAGACTATAAATCCATGAATGAGCTATTCCTCTAGGGATCCAGGTGTAAATTCTGTCACAGCTGATGGCTGATTACATTTCCAAATTAATTAAAAATGCACCAAAATTATCAAAAGTAAATGATACCCTCTGTGATCTCCATGTCATTTATAAATTTCTAAATGCGTGGCTGCAAAAGAAACTGCACCTTTGTAGGAATAGTGAACGTACTTGTCGTTTCAGGCACAAAAGATTAAACTTGCAACAAAAATAATTTGACATATTTGTCACATTCAGTGCTGTGTTTTTAAAAGTGACTGTTCATTTCAGTTGTCAGAATTTGAATTCAATAAAAATGTGGAGTTAAGAGTCTAATGATCACCATGTAACCATTGTCGATTGTCGTAAAAATCCATCTGGTTCACAAACATCCTTTCAAGAAGGTTACTGCCATTCTTACCTGTTCTGGTCTGGTCTGCTCCAGACTCACAGCAATGTCATTGATCCTCAACTGCCATAAGGAGTCGGCAATAAATACTGGCCTAGCCAGTGATTCCACATCCAACAAATTAAAGAAGAACGTTGATCCAATAAACACAGAAACATACATACCTATGTTTATGTGCACATAGACACCATTATGCATCATATACAAATGCAGTCATACATTTAACTACATGTATGAATAAAGATTCTCAGTATGCTATGCCTGGATTTTCAAAGGACTTATCATCAAGTTCCATCTTTCAGACTTTGAAGGCCATTAAATTGTGAGTAATTAATTGCAAATTGGCTATCTGGTCTGGAAATTGATTTGACTTAAGAAGGTAATAAAAGGAAAAATTGTACTTAGTGGAGCTCCCCAGGTCTCTTGATATTCATATTTATTATAAACAATTAAAGGAGCACTACTTTTAATATCATTGAATTTACCAAAGCATCATGGAGTCTGGTGGCAAAGTGGTAGTGGGTTAAAATCCCACTTGCTACAGATACATGTCTAGGAACACTGATTAAAAATCTAACCCAAATATCATTACTGGGACAACAAATAGTGTCCAAGTGATTTGTGTAAGTGATTTGTCCCAGTGATTTGTGTATTCAGATACCTATTTTTATATTGATCAAATAAATGGACAGGGCCAAGGAATGGCAGATAATTTGGATATAATGCATAATGGAAAAGAAAATACAAAGATTCCAGGACATATAAAACAGTTATCACTAAACCTAACTAAACCTAGGGAGTCGATTTTAATATAATAGAGTGTCTATTCCACCTGTCTTCCAATGACATGAGTTGAAGATCCAATCAATGAAGGTCGTTAAGCGTTTTAATAAATAGGCCAGGCAATCTGCAACCATTAATCTGGGAATCCAGTTATGATTTACAGGTTTGTAGACTTGCTCACTGAGCCGGCGTGTTTGGTTACAGGTGTTTTGTCACCCTGCTGGGTAACATCGTCAGTGCACCTCCGGTGAAGGGTTGGTGTTCTGTCCCGCTTGTTATTTATATGCCTCGGTTTGCTGGGGTGGTTGGTATTACTTCCGGTTCTGTTTTTCAGTGGCTTGTATATCAGGTCCAGTTCAATGTGTTTGTTGATGGAGTTCAGATTGGAATGCTAGGCCTCCAGGAATTCCCTAGCATGTGTTTGTTTGGCTTGTGCTATTATGGATATGATGTGCCAGTCAAATTCATGTCCTTCTTTGTCTGTGTGTATTGGGACCAATGAGAATTGGTCCTGTCTCTTGGTAGCTAGATTCCCACCACACTCTGGGTGAAAATGCTTCTCCTCATATTTCCACTACAATCTCTTTCAACCTCTTCCGTCGGGCAGAAGATACAAAAAACTTAAACACACATGTCATCAGATTCAAGAACAGCTTCTTCCCCACTCTTATTAGACTTCTGGACGAACCTTTCAAATTTTAAACTTAATGTTGATCTTTCTCTTATTGCAACTTCTCTGCAGTTGTAACATTGTATTCCTCGCTCTGTTCTATTACCCTAATGCACTTTGTATGGTATGATTTGCCTGTACTGCTCACAAAACAAACCTCTTCACTATACCTAGGTATATGTGACTATAATAAATCAAATCAAATCAAACCTCTTGCCCCTTACTTCAAATCAATTTTCACAAGTGAACAGTGAGAGGGCTGTTAACCGGGATTATTGTTCATTATTGTTCTCTATTAGTCAATATCATTTCATTAATATGCACTCTCCCATTCTCCCAACCCACCAGATCAGACTTAGACTTAGGTTCATTGTCGCATTTACTCAAGTGCGGGATACATGAGCTCAAGAAATAGTGTACAAAGTCATCATTTCCATCACCATTTTAGGTACAAGATACCTAGGTACAAGACCTTAGGTATAAATTAGAAAAATGAAGAAATAAAACTTAAAAGATCAGCATTACAGTCCTTACAAATCTAGGTACAAGGATACCAAGGTACAAAATCTTAGGTATAAATTAGAAATTCCCTTCTAAAGCAGGGAGTCCGCGCTGGGTTTTCTCAAGGCCAGGAGTCCATTGAGTCCACCGACTCCACCCTAGGCGTACTCGAGGCCAGGATTCCATCGAATCTGCGCTGGCTCAACTCCACCACCCAACATGTGCAGAAAACTGCCCACTGTTCATACCCACAAAGAATTGTATTTGTGCGTGAAGGTGTCTAGGTCCTATTGATTTAAGTGTTATATGCAACAAAGCAAAAAACAATTTTCCTTCATGGTATCAAGTATAACTTACCTGAGTTACGAACCAATGGTGAAGCTAACAGGAGACGGTTGAACAGATTTTGAAAGCAAGGAGATCAGAAAACAAAAAAGAACTTGGGATATTAATCAGGATTGGTATGCATGATTTTAAGTTCATCCCTGACTTGGCTTATGCATTCGCTCCCCTTTATCAACTGTTTAAAGGTGGAATAGGTTTGGAGTGGCCTGTGCAATGTCGGAAAGCATTTGAAGAAGTGAGGCACGGAAAAATAGAACAAAATACTGAGGATCCTGCTGTTGAGGGGTGTGAAAGGAGTGAACAAGAAGAAAGACTGAAATGAAAATCCTGTTGGAGAGAGGAGCAGAACTTCTTCAAGGCTGGAATACCTGGAAGAAACGTGGCAGTGAGTTAAAAAGTAAAACAAATCAAAGAGCTATCCTATGATTATATGAAAATATGAATGCCATAGATCTGAATCTCAAACAGAAATGCTGGAGAAAGGCAACACCCAGTTGGAGCAGTCTCAGCCATTGGAAGGATGAAGGCCAGTGACTTTCTCCACTCTGTCAGCCTTCTTTCTCTCTTCACTATTTCCACCCAGGCTAGCTAGATTAGGTTTATTTTATTCTCTTGTGGGACATAGGTATTGCTGGCTGGTCAGCATTTCTTGCCCATCCCAAGTTGTCTTGAGAAGGTGGTGGTGAGCTGCCTTGTTGAACCAGTGCATTCCACCTGCTGTAGTTAGACCCATAAAGCTGTTAGGGAGGGAGTTCCAGGCTTTTGACCCAGTGACACTGAAGGAACAGTGATCCATTTCCAAGTCAGGATGGGCTTGGAGGGGAACTTGAAGGTGGTGGCGCTCCCATATATGTGCTGCCCTTGTCCTTTTAGATGGAAGTGATCATGGATTTAGAAAGTGGTGTCTAAGGATCTTTAGTGAATTTCTGCAGTGCATCTTGTATACACTGTGAGGTATCCTCCTTTTATCCCTGGGAAAATGGACCTCTCACCTCCTGCCTTTCAAGGATAGGCTGGAAAAGAACACGCAGGGAGGCACCACTGAGCCATATAGTCTCCAGGATCTTCCATCTGCTATGTCGACAAGTGCCTTTATTGAATATGCCTGCCTCAGTGACTTACTGGCTTCTATCAGTGGCAGTCTGCACTGCTAAGTGGTCTTCCCTTGTTGCTGCATAGTTGGTTACAGACTCGCGGGCACAATGGTCAGACGCAGACTTTCAGAGCCAGCAGCCAAATACAGACTGCTCCATCACATCCAATCACCTTTGCTCCTGCCTCCAGCAGGTATATGACTGGCCAAACCCACCTCTAATTGTTCAGCTAGAGGGCATTTGTTTCAAGACCTGAAATCCAGTGAAGAGCAGACATCACCTCTTTCTGATATAGTAGGAACTGCAGATGCTGGAGAATCTGAGATAACAAGGTGTAGAGCTGGATGAACACAGCAGACCAAGCAGCATCAGAGGAGCAGGAAAGCTGACGTTTCAGGTCTGGACCCTTCTTCAGAAATGGGGGAGGTTAAGGGGATTCTGAAATAAATAGAGAGAGAGGGGGAGGCGGATGGAAGATGGATGCTCCTTCATCTATCTCCTATCCGCCTCCCCCTCGCTCTCTCTTTACTTCAGAATCTCCTTCCCTTCCCCCATTTCTGAAGAAGGGTCCAGACCCGAAACGTCAGCTTTCCTGCTCCTCTGATGCTGGTTGGCCTGCTGTGTTCATCCAGCTCTACACCTTATTACCTCTTTCTGATCTCAACTTCCATCCTTGGCAGATCATGTAAAATACTACCAATCTTAGTTTTCCGAGGAAACTCTTTGGGAGAGAAATGGAATAAAACGTTTTTGCCAAACAAAACCTACATTGAAGATTTGTAATTGCACATTATAGAGCAGGAGTCAGCAGGACAACTTAAAGCAGCAGTTTAAATACACATTTGATAGGTTATCTTTCCATGGATTGTGGTGAAATTGAGTAGTTTTAATCACCAGAAATGACTGAACAATCTGGAACTCTTTACAAACTTTTACAGAATACTACAAACTGTTCTTAGTGCAGGTTATTTAACCCAACAGGTCCATATGTCCATATTTATACTTCACCTCTTCACCTAACTCCATTAATGTAACAGGTTGGAAATGCTCTGCCAAAGATATTCTGCTTCAATTTTCCTTTCACCTGCTGAGCATTTACAGAAAGTTCTAATATTTTTTATCTGACTTCCAGCAACTGCAATATTCTGCTCTTAACCTTCCTATTAACAAATCCTTCCAAACTGTACTTCCTGATATGCTTATCTAACTTCTCATTGAGTGTTTCTGAGCTATTCACATTTACCACTTATTGTAGAATCAAGTTGCAGGTTTTGACTCCCTGAATTCCCAATTGCATCTCTAGGTAACTTTTTTTTAAAAAATAGAAAATTTATAGTGTGTCTGGCCTCAACTAGAAGTGAATTTTAATCATCCAATGACTATTTCTGAGAATTTCGACTTTTTCTGGTTGTTACCACTGAGGTGAACATTTTTAGTTCAGACTTATTCATCAACTGAATTCGAAAACCTGGTGTGCCATTTTGGGGTTTGAAGTCATTTCTCTACAATTAGGCTCAACCTCTGGATTATGAGTCCAGTAATACTCCCTCTGCACCTCCATCCTCCACCAGGGTTGTCTGATAGCTGTTTGATTCTTCCTTGAATGGAGGCCTGCTTAGACCGCCTCTACTGCAAGCTTTTCCGCTGGATTCTTGTTCTCACAATGAATAACTTCACCCACTTCTCCACTCCACTTACATTTTCCAATTAAAGAGTGTTGCTGTGGGAATCCAAATGAATCTTACCTGGGCTTTTCTTTTCATGGGATACATAGAACATTCTTTGATTCAATCTTATTCAGACCGCACTCCCCTCAACTCTTTTTCCAATACACCATGATTAAAATGATGCATTTCCTGAACGGAAAGCCTTTAGCCACTTGTTTCCAATTTCCAACATCCTCTTCCTTTACATCAGCCATCTCCAACTTTTTGCTTTCTTTCCTCAACTTTTCTCCATTTCTGGGGATAGCCTATCAACTAGTATTTATTACTTTGCACCCGTTGACTCCATAATAACATTTCTATCCATTCAGCTTCTTGTAAGGACTCTATTTCATTCTTATAGTTTTTTTTTATTTTACATTGCATTTGTTCCAATTGGGTCTCATTATATGCCAGTGCTTCTCATGAGTTCTCCACAGCAAAGTATTCATGCCTCATTCCCTACTATGGTGGACAGGACATTCGATGATGTTCATTCATGCACTTCTGTATTTATCCCTTTTCTACATCCAAGAATCTTGACAGGATTCATCTTATTCTCCCTTTCCACTCCATTCAATGGATCATTCTCTGCCATTACCATCACCTCCAGCATGATGCCACCTCCAACATGAAGCCAGCTCCAGCGTTATGACATCCTAGAACATATCTTCCCTGTCTCTTTCAGCATTCCAAAGTGACTGTAACCTCTCCAACATTCTGATCTATTCCTCAATCACTCCAACACCTTTCTTCCCAATACCACTTATCCCTGCAACCACAGGAGAGGCAATATCTCCTGCCTTTTCATTATCCAAGGCTTCAAATGCTCCTACTAGGTCAAACAGTGATTTATTTACTTGTATTTCTTTCAATGTGATAAGCTGGCTTCGCTGTTCACGATGTGGTCTCCTCCACATTGGGGAGATCAAACACAGACTAAGTGGGTGTTTGGTAGAACACTTCTATTCCAATCACCAATATGACTCTGAAGTTCCTTTGTCTGTCATTGTTAGATTTCCATGTTTAGTCCTTGACCGCTCCAATGAAACTTCTTTCACTCAGGCAGCAGCATTTTATCTTTAGCCTTGGCACTTTATAGCCTTCTAGACTTAACACTGAGTTCACACAAAGTTTGATTGCAATCCCTGCCTCCATTCTGTTATGTTGTTCTTTTGTACTTTTATTTGTTCTGCCCTTATTTCCGTTCCTTTGCTTTCAGCTGTCCATCACTGCCATTCTTGTAACTATAGAGCCATGTGTTTGTACCTTTATTTGTCCCATTAACACTTCCTTCAACCTTGCACCATTAACCCTTTTACTATTTAATATATCCAGTCCTCCGTTTGATCATAGACCTTTTTTGTTCTTTTCCCCTCTCCTCAATTTTACAAGCTAAAAACCAATTATGTTTCTAACTTGACCCAATCTAATAAAAGCTCACAAACCTAATGCTGCTGACTTCTCCATGACAATTTCCACCTTTTTTTATTGTTATTACAGATTCTCAATATTCACACTATTTTGCACTTCTATCATTACCCCTTTGATGCTATTCCCATCTGTTAGCTGAGGCTAAAGCAAACACAGAGAATGCTGGAGAAACTCAGTCGGGCCTAGTGAGTTTCTCCACCATTCTCTGGGTTTGTTTCAGATTTCCAAGAGCTGCAGTATTTTGCTTTTGGTTGAGGCTGCAGGCAGAAAAAAAATCCTTTCAGAGATAGTAGGAACTGCAATTTTCTCCCCCTTGGTCCAGGAACTCCCCACCTACGTCCGTGACACCACCCACGCCCTCCACCTCCTCCAAAACTTCCAGTTCCCCAGTCCCCAACACCTCATCTTTACCATGGACATCCAGTTCCTATACACTTGCATTCCCCATGCAGATGGCCTAAAGGCCCTCCGCTTCTTCCTGTCCCGCAGGCCCGACCAATCCCCCTCCACTGACACCCTCATCCGCTTAGCTGAACTCGTCCTCACCCTTAACAACTTCTCTTTCAATTCCTCCTACTTCCTACAGACAAAGGGGGTGGCCATGGATACCTGCATGGGCCCAAGCTATGCCTGCCTCTTTGTAGGTTACATGGAACAATCCCTCTTCCGTACCTACACTGGCCCTAAACCCCACCTCTTCCTCCATTACATCGATGGCTGTATCATCCACTTCACCAACGCCTTCCACCCCAACCTTAAGTTCACCTGGACCATCTCTAATACATCTCTCTCCTTCCTGTACCTCTCTGTTTCCATCTCTGGCAACCACCTAGAAACCGATATCCATTTCAAGCCTACCGACTCCCACAGCTACCTAGAATACACCACATCCCACCCACCTTCCTTCAAAAATGCCATCCCCTATTCCCAATTCCTTCGCCTCCGCCGCATCTGCTCCCGGGATGAGGCATTCCACTCCCGAACATCCCAGATGTCCTCGTTTTTCAAGGACCGCAACATCCCCCACTCAGTGGTCGAGAATGCCCTCGACCATGTCTCCCGCATTTCCCCCAACTCATCCCTCACACCCCCTCCCCGCAATAACAACCAAAACAGAATCCCCCTCGTCCTCACGTACCACCCCACCAACCTCCGGATCCAACTTATCACCCTCCGGCACTTCCACCATCCGCAATCCGCCCCCACCACCAAAGACATTTTTCCCTCCCCACCCTTATCTACTTTCCGGAGGGACCACTCTGTCCGTGACTCCCTTGTCTGCTCCACACTCCCCTCCAGCCCCAAGAAGACCTTCCACATCAAACAGATGTTCACCTGCACATCTGTTAATGTGGTATACTGTATCCGCTGTTCCAGATGTGGCCTCCTCTACATCGGGGAAACCAAGAGGAGGCTTGGGGACCACTTTGTGGAACACCTACGCTCGGTTCGCAACAAACAACTGCACCTCCCAGTCGC